>NC_136508.1:9647902-9707902 GCF_053919585.1 Euprymna scolopes
TCCCAACCGAATCAACGAAACTAACAACCTTCACATTCATTTTTTTAGGAATCCCTCACAAAATGACAACACCAGACTAGACAACAAAAAACCCAAAGTCATCAACCTATGTTCAGAGACGCTTACAAAGGACGAAATTGAAGTACTAAAACTAGGCCTCACATTCTGCCCAACTCCAAGAAGTAACATAGCAGAGTTAAAGAAAGACCTCAAAGAATTTGAACGCAAATTAAGACTCATATATATACTTAACGACAATGATAACACAACAGACGACTCTCTAGTGAATAACAAATCAACATACTTCCCCAACAAACATAAAAACACAAAAGAACTAAATACCTTCTTTGAAACACTCTGGAGCCTCAACCCCCAACAAAAAGATTACCCCACCAGTAATCTAACACGAAAACAAAATCAAGCACTTAAAAAAAATCCAACACAATAACAACTTAGTTATACAGGAAGCAGACAAATGTAGTGCAGTAGTTATAATGAATAATAACTTCTATAAAACAAAAATTTCAGAATCACTAGGGAACGAAAATTATTACAAACCAATTAGCTCTAACATATACGAGACAACCATATCTAAAATAACAAAACTCTGCACAACATACAATAGTACATTAACTAAAAAAGAAAAAAGACTTCCTTACAAACTTCACTTCAAAAACAAATCTTCTATGGGCTACCCAAAACACACAAATCTAACCAGGTAAGACATGCCATCAACATACAAAAATCGTAATACATAAGCACCCCAACCCCCAACGACCTCTCATTGAGACCCATAGTAGCAGGATTATCATGTCCAACAATCAGACTTAGCAAGCTAATAGATATAGTATTACACCCCTTCACCAATCTACTCAGAAGTTTTGTAAGAGATAACACACATTCCTTAGCTCCATACCACAAACAGTAGACGATGAGACTATACTAGCTACATTCGATGTTAGCAGTCTATATAGCAATATCCCACACACTCTAGGAAAAGAAGCTATCGCATATTGGATTGACAAACTTACACAGATTTTACACCCCAGATTCAATAAACAATTCGTGATTGATAGCATCGACAGAATCCTCAATACCAACTCCTTCCAATTCAATAAAGACAACTACATCCAAATACTAGGCTCAGCAATGGGTACCAAAATGGCACCGACATATGCCACCCTTACACTCGCCTTCCTAGAAGAGACCCTTTATGAAAGGATAGAGCAAAAGTACGGGCACAATATAAAAACACTCTTCATAAAATCTTGGAAAAGATACCTAGACGACTGCTTTATCGTCTGGAGAACCTCATGGGGGGATATCAAATAACTCCACACTTTGCTACAAAATCTACACCCACAAATAAACTTCACACTAGAACAAAGCCCCACAGCACTACCTTTCCTAGACATCCTAGTAACAATAAAAAACAACAACATAATCACAGACATCTACCACAAACCCACAGACACTCAACAATACCTCCACTTCAAAAGCCACCATACTAAAAACTGTCTAAAATCAATACCTACTCCCTAGCACGTAGAGTCTGCACCATAGTAACAGACAGACACTTCCGTTCAACTAGACTGAATGAACTACAAATAACACTGCGGAAAAGAGGATACCCACTACCACTAAAGGTATTGAACTGGCTGAAAAAATCCAATAGACCAACTATGAACCCCAAAAAACACAACAAAGAACAAATTCTAGCATACGTCTCTACATGCAACACAAACAACCCAGTACTATTCACAGAGATAACAAAAAAACCTTATCATCTTCAATCAGAACGACAAACTAAACAACATACTTAAAGCAACAAAAATAATAAAAAACAAACGCCAACCCAAAAACTTAAAACACATCCTAACTTCCTCAAAACTCGTCCCACATACTACAAAAGGAGTTACAAAATGCAACAAACCGCGATGTGCAGTATGTGACATAATAATAGAAGGTAACACATACACATTCAAAAACCCAGCACAAACATTCAAAATAAAAAAGGATCTAAATTGCACCTCCAGAAATGTAGTATATGCACTAAGATGCACAACATGCAGCAAATCCTACATAGGCGCCACCAAAAATGTCAGCAAAAGAGTGGCCTTACATAAGAGCAACATAAAATTGCAGATAACAGTCACCTCTATGTTTCAAAACACGTACACACATGCAGTGGAAACAGCTTCAAAATAATGCCAATCTTCCAAACAGACAATTATTTTTATTTACTTACACAGGAAAAAAACTTCATCACCAAATTAACTCATAAACTGAACAGAACCTAATAGCATCACACAAAAACATGAAATGCAAGGTACACTCACATGCACACCCATACACATACACATATACACACCCAAACGTAAATCAGAACCGACACATTAAAACACACACACGTTCGCGCATACAACCACACACAGACATAACACCCCTATCTCTAATACAACACACTGAACAATACCAACCCTACTTAACCTCGAAACGAACAACACTAGGAAGCACCTAGAACCATAGTATAATATCTGTTCCAACACCTCGCTCTCTCCTCAGTTAGGGGAGGAAACCCCCTCATGACTGAAACGACTATATTCCCTTCTATCATCGCCCTCCCATACCTACACCCCCTCCAATGCCCCCACGCTAGGGAACAAAACCTTCCCCACACTAGGAACCGATCCTGGGGCTTGCCATACCCACATGGGGAGACAAATAAATAGAAATATTAAGAATTCCCCTATCTGTAATACACCCATCTTTCTAAACAAACATAATACAAGACTAAAACGAAAAATCACAATACTAAAATACAAGAAGCCAAAAAAATAAATATCAAAATAGAATGAAAGCACCCCTACCCTTACTTCAGAAGAGCTGCCCCCCTCCCCACACATACACATTAGTAACGACCTCGGACCACACCCGCCTTCCTAAGGAAGCAAATAACTATCAAATACTATAAACCATATACACATTCCCAAACCAATAAAAACAAACACACACACGCACACACACGCGCACACACACATAAACACATACGGACACACACATACACACACCCTACCCAACCCTAAAGGAAAGAAAAACACATTAGCAGAAAGAGGTAGCGACTGACTACAGCGAGGTCAAAATCTCCCTGGACAAACCAAAATAAAAAATAAAAAAAAAATTCAGCATACCAATGTATAATAAACACTTACAAGCCTCCACCCCTTGGAAAAACTTGAAACTAACTACAAAAATCGCCATTTGTACACATTTGAAAATAATTTTTGACGAGGACGCATCACAGACCGTCTGAAACGCGCGTAAACGATTTCAATGACTTAAAAACATTATTACAATCATCCAAACATAATTCTAACTGAAAAACCAAGACACGGAATAATAAAATAATGTTAAAAAATACACATTGTTGGTGACTACTCCCTTTTTTGAATATATGTATATATATATATATATATATATATATATATATATATATATATATATGTTTGATTGGTTGAGTTTGAATAAAATAAATACATATTAGATACGTTTGAAACCAATCCAATGTTTTATTACAAATACACATATATTTATTGTTTGAAATTTATATTGATAAATATGTTTCGAAGTAAAACTTCACCGCCAGTGTGTCTTTCTTTCATTTTGGCATGTTTTTGTTGGAGCAAAGAATCAGTAAATGTCCGTTTGTTGTTTCTGCGGTAGTCTTTTTAAATATCGGAACGGTGCATTTGTCATGCGGAATTTACGTTAGGGTTGTGGTCCTTGAATGGAAGCGCATGTTGCGTTTAAATTAAATAAATACCTATGGAATAAAAGATAATAATTATAATTATTATTATTATTATTATTATTATTATTATTATTATTATTATTATTATTATTATTATTATTGCTAGTAGAATAAAGGTAAACACATATAATATTATAATTATTCTAATGAAAAATGATAAATAACTTATTGCAATTATTACTTATAATAGTGCAAAAAATAAATAACTATACTTTAATAATTATCACTAATTAAATAAACTGTAAATATCAGTTATAGTTAATATTACTTATTGAATTAAGGATAGATACTAAAAAATATAATTATTATTAATGGAATAATAGGGAGATAACTAGATTATCATTATTACTTATAGAATTAAAACTAAATAAATATGATTTTATAATTGTTACAAATGAAATCAAGGATAAACAACCATTATTATTATTATTATTATTATTATTATTATTAGTAGTAGTAGTAGTAGTAGTAGTAGTAGTAGTAGTAGTAGTAGTAGTATGACTATTTATTATTATTATGATTTTTTTATTTTTGTTTTTATTACAAATATGATTGAAGATAAATTGCTATAATTCAATATTAATTAATGGGATAAATGTAATAGTTCTTCTTCTTCTTCTTCTTCTTCTTATAATTATTATTATTACTACTACTAATGGGAAAATTATATAAACTACTATTTTAAAATTTGACGAATAAGTTAGAAGGTAAATAATTATTATATTTATTAATAACATTAAAAGAGGTAAATAATTATTATTGTATAATTATTACTAATGGGGTAATAGTAAATATCTATTTTTTATTATTATTATTATTAATATGTTTATTATTTTTGTTATTGTTGTTGTTTTTGTTGTTACTGCTACTACTTCTAAGAGGATAAAAAGATATAATATATTTTTATAATTGTTACTTATGAGATAATGCATTAATACTTATTAAACTTAGAATTATTTTTACTAAGGGTATATACCATAATGAAATCTGCTGAAGTAAGATGGTTTTATGAAAGTACTTCAATATTGTGTAAAGTTGCAAATGAGGATGGTTTGTAATATTCGCAAACAATATACTTCACATCTATTATTTCCAAGTTTGTCACTGTCTTAATAGTTTAGTGAGACAATTTTGTTCATGCAGACACACAAAGCAATAGGTATATATAAATTTACAAGTATGGAATTTTTTTTAGAACTTTCCATTATATGGTGGGTGTCAGATTATTTCGTATAAGGATTTAGTAGTAGTGAGTTATAGAAGTTATGTTAAGGTGTTTGGCATTTATGGACTCTAAAACGGCATTTAAACAAGACGGATATTATATATATTTTTTATTATTATTAATATTATCGATTGGTGCAATATTGGCATTATAAACAACGTACGATTGTAAGCATTGTTTTCAAACTTGTCATTCTTCCTTATTTTTTAAGCTGCGTTTTTCTGTGTTTCTAAAAGTAATTTATTTGGGATTAGTTGCTATGTATATTTTGTTAGTAACAGAGAAATATGCAATAAAAACAGATTTCCCGCTTTTACAACAATGCTTACAATCTGAAGTTTTTTTTACAAGACAACTATTGCACCAATAGAATATCCAAATAAAAATATTATTGCTGGGACCTCAGTTTAAGATAGTTTAAGAGTCAACAAATGCTTCTTTACAAACAAAAAACACTCGAAAAAATAACAACTCCCCAACAAACCAACACTTAAGTAATGTAAAGGCCCCATAAAATGGACAAGTCTAAAGTTATAATATCTGCAATCTCCTTGCTTTCTTCGTCTGCATAACAAATATCTCGAACTTGAAAGATTAGAACGAACTACAAAAGACAACTGGCAATTGTTCGCAAACACTAAAAATCTAGCTTCCTTTGCAAGTTCACACCATACTGAAACACTTTCATTTAACAAAAGCTTACTTAAGAAATAATGCAAATAATAATAATAATAATAATAATAATAATAATAATAATAAAATAACAATAAAAAGAGAAAAAAGAAGAATACGTATTTATATTTCATCCTATTAGTAAAAATTATAAAATAATCGTTATTATTACTCGATTAAAGTAATAAAAATTATGAAATAATAATAATTTATCTTATATTCCAGTAGTAATCATTAAACAACGATAGTTATTTACCTTTTCCTTTATTAGAAACTAGCGGGGAATCTCAGCGTTTCCCGGGTGTTTTTAGGTGAGTGTTTATGTGGGGTAAAGAATAAGCGAAGTAATAACCCTGTTTAAACTTTAAAAAAAAAAAACGAGAAAACAAAAAAAAAAAAATTCAGAACGGACGTAAAACTTTTAAAATCGGAAAAACGAAAACCAAAAAAAAAAATGAAAAAAAAAACATGTGCGGAAAAACAAAAATAAAATGACACAGCAAAAAACGTAAAGCCACAAAAATGGTACAAATAGCCTTGTTTCAATATTAAAACTTAAAAAAAAATCGAAAAAAAATATATCTGATAACTGGGATTGAACATGCAAGATAACGAGGATGTCCCAAAAAATAGCGAATGGACGTAAAAGTTCTTGTAAAAAATCGGATGAGCAAAATTCACTCCAAAAATAGGAAAAAAACAAAAACAAAAAAGAACCCAGAAGAAAATTTATCTGCTAACTCGGATTTAACTTGTAATCTTAAGGTAACAACGCGGTCACTTAATACACTGCGCTATGGACGAATGATTGGGAGCAAGTCGGTTCTTATAATACTCAAACAAATTCCAGGTACAACGTCGTTTGCGCGTGTTGACGGATGTGTAGAAGCCATATTGTCATGAAGATACGATTTTTCACCGCTCCCGGTAATAATAGTTATAGTTTATTCCATTAGTAAAAATAGTAATTATAGTCCTGTATCTTAAAGCGTAATTGAATAATAGTCTTGCACCTTATTCGCCATTATTATTAATAATAAGCGGTAAATATTGTGTTTCCTATTAACTGTTATAATACAGTAGTTAAGCAAGTAATGATAATACATATTTATCTTTTATTCCATTAGAAATAATAATGATAGTTATCTATTTTTCATCCCCCTAGTCATAATTATAATTGCAATAAACTCCTTTATAGCTTTACCTCACTATAGTTGCCTTAAATAAAATAACCCAAAATATTTTTATTAAAATCCATATTGTCATGAAAATAAATTTTTAAAACTCCGAATTTTCACATCCTTCGCGCCTAAACTTACCTAAAATTCCATAATTCCCAATAAATATATAACAGCTTTCCTTTGATTTGACAGGTTTTACTTTTATAAATATAAAGCTTTAAATATTGTCCGTATTATTTATATAAAATGATGTTATAAATTTTCGGGATGCGCGTGTATTTCCCTTTGTTTTATTAGCCCCTACCGCCGACACAGTGCAGGATACCGCAGAAAGTTTAACCGAATTGATAATTCGTTAGATCGGGAAAATCACTGCTGCTCTATGTGTGTCAGAAACTTCGTGAAAAATATTGAATTCAACCCCCCCCTGTTTTCCAAACTTATAACTACTCGAAAAATATAATTCAAACCCTATTTTTTCAATTAAAGGAGCAAGGACCAAGGTTTCATTAAAAAACAAAAAAACAAACAACGACATTTTTAAATTTCTTACTTTACAGGTAAAATTCTAAAAAACACTTCTTTATTTTGTTTAAATTTGAATATATCATTTATTGATCTTATCTTCAATTTGTGATATATAAAACTTTGGTAAGTAAATTAATTATTTACTTTTAATATACATTGCAAAATGGGGGGCGTGAGTTAAGAAAAAACGTTTGTCTAAAATATTATATTGAGTTTATTGGAAAGAGCATAAAATTTCACATTGCCCTTCAAAATATCGTAAAAATAAAATAAAAATAGAATCAATAGAAAATGAAGTTTAAAAATTGAAAAATACTGACCTCGAAAAATTCAATTAATTTCATTACTGCTGTTTTTTAAAGAAATAATAATATTATTTCAATCACTTGTAAAATCACTTATTTTTTTAGTATAACCCATAATGAAACTAAACAGCTCACTTTTAAAAGAGTTTTGTTTTTAATTTTATTAGCAGTTTCGTGTACAGGGGTGTCAAAAATTCCTAAAAAAATTCTCATACACCTACCGCTGCTCCCAATTGACGTATATTTAACAAATGTTTATCCCTTTTCCTCTTTATTTCTTACTCGATAATATTTTTGCTCAATCTCTTATGCAACACTCTCCTTTCTTTTTCTTTGAATTCATTTTAAAGTTTTTTCTTTCTACTCTGAACATATCACTTCAATCCAAACTGCAAACTAGTCAATATTTTTACCCTGCGTTTTTCTTTTTTTTTCCATTTCTTCTCTGTTAATACCCTGTCCTCTCTTTATCCATCGCTTACACCTTGAATTTTTAATACTAATATATAGCGTAATAAAATCTTTTTTCTTCTAATTTGTTTTTGCTGAGATCGATATGATGTGTTATAGTGCAATTGATTGAAACAACTTGTAATGATTTAAATAAAAATCTCAGAAGTTGAAATATTAAAAAAAATCATTTAGCTTTACTGACGTATTGAGCAGTGTTGTCGCATTTTACTAAAAAATAATTACTTTAATACCCCCGTACACACACGCACACACACACACACACACACACACACACACACACACACACACACACACATATATATATATATATATATATATATATATATATATATATATATATATATATATATAAATGTTTATATATAAATATATATGCAGAACTAGTAGAAATATTTCCTAATCAGTGGATCACAATTGTAATCAGTACTGGCTGATGTATAATAAACGATACTTTTTTTCTTTTCTTTTTTAAACCACATATCAAGGCCGAAAGCCACTCAGGGATAAGGGTGATTGTAAGTACAGTACGTAAGTGTGGAGATTTATTAAAGTTTTTACTTTAGGGGGCTGTTCATCAGGAATGTGTTTACGCTGGACTTGAAGACATCCAGGTTGTAATCAGGTGGAAAGCAGTCAAGCGGAACAGAGTTGCACATGCGTGCAGTTCTAAGAAAGAAGCTTTGTTCATGGAATGTACCTTTTGATTAGAGCATCGATAAAGTGTGGGGAAAGTTTTTACAGTGCATTCAGCTAGACGGGTGTTTTTCGTAAAAGATTTGTGAGGGAGGACCAGAGATCGGAGTTCAGACGAGCACCTGCCATGGAATTAACGATAAAACAAAGATAGGCTTGCAACGTCTCTTCTGTAGGAGAGGGGTTGCGGGAAGAAAACATGGCATCCCCCACTAAGGCATGAAGTCTATTTTGTACTCTGTTAAGGCAGGATAGGCTGTTTTTAGGAGCTCCTGCAAAGATATGGCAGCAGTATTCCATAGTTGGAAGTACTTGGCTTTTATATAGATAGAGAATTGCATCAGTAGTGAGATATCTTCTGTAGCGGTAGAAGGATCCCACCATCTTTCCAGCGACCTTGGAAACAAACTTGATGTTCATGTTCCGTTTCAGATCAGGAGTGAAGGTCAATCCCAGAAGCTTATCAAAACATGGGGTTCCTCCTAGACGAGAGCGATCCATTTCAATTGATGACAAATGGGGATCAGAGCGTTGATGATGTTAAGATAGGAGTTGGTTGTAGATGTATTAGTTAACCAGCCACGTCTTCTCTCACTGCACCACGCGCTCGAGATTAGAGGAGAGAGAATCAGAGAGGGCATAGTCATTCACCGCCTTTGATGTGTTGACAAAGATGGTCGTGTAATCAGCATACGTGTCAACGAATTATTTAAGTATGTGTTTAGGGAGATCATTGATGTAGATCAGGAAGAGGGCTGGGCCTAGGATGGACCCTTTAGGGACTCCAGGATTAATAGTGCAGGCCTCTGATTTCTGCACATCAACCACTACACTTATCAGCCTATTAGAGGGGAATTATTTAATGATAGAGAGAACATCTCCACTTATACCGTAGCTGGAAATCTTGTGAAGTAGGCCCTTATGCAATACCTTGTCGAAGGCCTTTGATATGTCAGGAGCAATTGCCCTAGAAAGGAAGGCTTTGTCAAGAGATTCACTAATCCTATGAGATATAACCGTTAGCACATATACGGTAGATCTTGCAGAACGGAAACCAAGTTTGTGTCACTAAGAAGGTAGTTTCTGCTGAGTTGGTTGACTATTTCTCTATTTTATATGGATTGCAGCAACTTACTCATGAGAGACAGGAGACTTATTGGTCTGTACTGAGAGGAGGATGACTTATCACCTGAATTCCTAGATACAGGGCATACTGATTAAGTTTTCCAGGGTGTAGGAAAGCACTTCTCCTTGAGGCAACGCTTAAAGTTTCGTAAGTATGGAAGCAAGTTCTGGTTGAAGCTTTTTTAACACTATAATTGGGATGCTGTCAGGGCCAGTTGCTTTACTGGAATGAAGTTTCTTGATTAGCTTGGCGACCTCATGCACATATATTTGTATGTTACCTTGCGTGTTCTGTGTAATATGAGGACATATGGGGAGTTGATGGCCTTCGTTGCATAGAGTAGAATTAGCGGCAAATAGTTTGGCCTTGTCGGCAGCTGACGAGATGACCTCTGATCCGTTGACAATGGTTGGGATAAAACGCACACTTCTGTTCAGGATCCTATTCGTTATTTGCCAAGCCCCTGATCAGCTACATTGGATTTAACAGACTGGGCATATACTCTCTTGCATTTTGTGTTACTCTTTTACAGTGGTGGCTGGCGTTTCATAAAGCAGCTTTATTCTCAGTGCCTCTATTACGTTGGTAGATATGGAAAAAAGTGATTTCTGTGCGCGATGGCAGCAGCACATTCTGGGGAGAATCATGGCTGGCTGGCTGGCTGGTAGTTTTTTGTTGGAATTTTTTGGATGGTATGAATCTGTGTATGCCTAAAATTAACCATTCGGTCATGTCTGATACTATTAAGGACACATACATTTTAAACATGTAATGCATAGATAGATGATATATAAATGTACGAAATAAATGTCAGCCATGGAGTATCGGTAACAGTATTGTGGAGGGGTACGTCTGGGGACTTATTACATTCATTTTTATCTTAACTGATACGACGGTGTGGTCGGAGGATCCTATAGGAGAAAGAATAAAACATGAACATAGCTCAGGGGAAGTTATGATAAAGAGGTCTAGGAGGCTTGCATATTGACCTGTAGTATCACGCACACGGGTGGGCTCGCGAACAATCTGAGTGAGGTCATTAGCAATGGTAAAATTATGACAGAACCTCCCCTCATCGTCCGCTTATTTGAGTGGGTCAGCCAGTCCACGTATTGACGTTGAAGTCACAACAGATTTCGATGTTAGCCTAGGGATGTGCAGACAGGATGTGGTCTATTTTCTCAGATATGCTCTTAAAGATAGTAACTCCGTTGTTAAGGGGTCGATAGGGGCAAATATAAATGCGGTGGTGTAAGCAAGTGCGACCCGAAAGTATATATAAAGTGAATTAGGATCTTTTCCTGAGATATCGCTGCCACATGGGAAGCAATCTTTAATGTAGCCACATATTCCATGCCCATGGGTGTCTTGGGGGTCAGATTTAGATGTTAAGCTAGAGTGTTCGTTAATTATAAACTAATCTAGGGAAGTGGTCGGCCCTATTCCAGTTTCGCTTAGAAAGAGTATGCCGGTTTCGTCTCCTGTAATTGGGTTTCAACCTCTGGAAGGTTTGAACATAGACACCTGATGTTGTAGAAGGAGACACGGTAGTAGGGGTCTACGTTGGAAGATGGGCTTCTAGGTTTATTCGAGTTTTTTTTTTTTAATCTGGAGATGTTTCATGTTGAGGTGTTGGGATTTGTGGAACAGGTCAGCATACTTGGTTGCAGCAGGACAGAGAGGGAAAGTAAGAGAGAAAAAGACAAGATACGGATAAGGACTGACATTAAAAAACATGAACTGTTTCTGTTATATGTGGAATAGACAGTTTTCCCCTTGAAGCACCGGAATATATATATATATATATATATATATATATATATATATATATATATATATATATATATATATATATTACGCACTATGAACATGAATTATTTAATAAAATTGTAAAAATGTCGATAAATATGGAAGCAAATACACACACACACACATATATATATGTATATATATATATATATATATATATATATATATATATATATATATGGGGGTGCGTGAGTTGCTGAATTCAACACGTGTTTTATTCTTCCTAAATTCACAGTAGATTTGTACATAAAATAAATTACTTGAAAATTAATTGTAAATAAAACTGCATTGGGATTTCTATAAAATCCCAACCGCATGAAATCGTCAGGAATATAAGAGCTGTAAGCTATTCATCGACAAATCATTTTAAACTGTATGAAACGGGTATATTTTGATAGTTAAATCAAGCATTCTCTAAGAAATCCGGTTTTATTCTGACGCTTGACGGAAAAATCCACGAACTTCAGCAAGGTACACCTAGAGTAAGTCAGATGTCACATAAACTAAAATGCTCTGCAAATAAGAATTATGGTGAAACGGCATTCCAAATAATCTGAAGATTTATTCATGGTATTCCTTCTGTTTTTTTTATTTTAAATCATATATTATTTTAGTGATATTCGTATTTCTTTTTTAAACTCACAAATAAATTCCAATATAAACTCTAAGCAAAATACACCATATAATTATCCCTTATAATATATATATATATATATATATATATATATATATATTAATATATATTTATATGTGAATATATATGTGTTTATATAGAAATATATATTCATATATATATATATATATATATATAAATACACACATATATGAATACATGCATATAATATATATATTTGTAATGAATAATTAATAATTATATGATTTATTTCTCTTAGAGTCTATATTGGGATAAAGTTTCCATTTTAGAAATTTCTAAGAATATCACTAAAGTAATATATGATTAAAAGTATATATTAATCTATAAAAAATATATGTTAATAAGTATATAACTATATGTATATGTATATATATATATATATATATATATACTATGACTGCATATATACAGAAATATATATATATATATACATGTATATACACATGCATATATATATATATAGAGAGAGAGAGAGAGAGCGAGAGAGAGAAATGCATATATAGAAATACATACATATATATATATATATATATATATATATACATACATATTACTCTTTAATATAGTCTGTTTATTATATCAACATTATTTGTTACATATGTGTACCCATGTTTCAGTTGAAACAGAATTCTAGGATAGTATTTACTCAGACCGAAAAAGCCATTTCAATATCGCTCCGTTGTATCTCTGATGAAGTGACTAGCTTTAATAAGTTTGTTGGTTGGTTGGTTGTTTTTTTTCCTGACATATCAACCCTTTTCATGTTATTTAATGCCGAATCCAGTCATTTTTAAGATTTTTTTAATAGAATATATATTTTTCAAGTCGGTTTCTATTTAACCCATAGTTTGGGTCCAAACAGGTAGTACCAATCTTGGTACGAGTGCAGCTGGAAGATGGGCGAAGAGGTAAATATATATATATATATATATATATATATATATATATATATATATATATATATATTCGGATGAAGTAAAACATCGTTAATTCTTAGAGCCTTGACTGTCGTACAGGCGGTCGTTTCCTGTCTAAACTCACTGATGAGATGTGAACCAGCGAAACAGTAATGTATGTGGATGACTAAAATTCACCTTATCTTTAGTTGAGCATATTGAGAAGTGATACAGGAATTACCATTAGCGTATAAAGCGATGATCTTCATGTAAACAAATCGATCTTAGCTATTTTGGACGATGTCAAAACATCGTTAATTCACGACTCCAACAGCAGCGCCGATTATCCTACTAGTTAGGAGCCTTGAGTGTCGCACAGGAGGTTGGGCTAACACTGGCTTGAGGTAGTTGCCTGTCTAGCAGCACTGATTAGCAGCGAATCAATGAAACACTGCTGTATATGGATGACTATATATATATATATATATATATATATATATATATATATATGAATGAAAAAACTGTGTTAATATATACTGAACGAATGCTTAATGTACGGAAGAGACAGTTTTCAGACACGCATGCATATATGTACAGCATATTTAAATCAGTCTCATCTTGAAGGTTTTCAAATTTTGCAAATTTAAAATATTTTTTAGTGTTATTTGTATGTTTATCTGTTGGTAAACTGTTTCACGCCTGCACATGCCCAGATCTTTCCGATTATTTTAAGAATAAGCAGTTCCAACTATTTTAATCGAACTTTCAAACTAGGCTAATTATTATCGTATATGTCTGATTGTATTTAAGTTTAGCTTGCAATACCATCTAGAGTATTTTTATTTTAAATATAAGAAATGAACTGATTAATAATATAATAGCTACATGCACACACCTGAGTTTCTCTCTGTTTTAATTAATTAAATCTATAGACATTTTATGTGTTCTCCTCATACTGCCCAATAGCATGTTACATTTGCTAGTATTTAAATAAGGGGAAGCAACACCGGATGATGGGATATTATGCTTTGGCATGGGCATATTATGCACATGTTATATGTCATTATTCGACAATTTTTAGTGTCCTAGAAACAAAACTACTTACACTGGCATAGCATTCAAATATTTATTATTTTTGCATTAGCTGTAAATATTCCGACACACCTCAACGTGCTGTTTTTATTCTACACATCGTAATAAGGGATGCATCTTTTAAACTAATGAGTGAAAATTGTTAAATAGTCCCAGTAGCAGAGAGAGATAGGCAATCAATGTTCGACAGGAAAAATCTGGGAGAAGGGGCAGATATAATAACGTAATTGATAAGTTACGTATATCGAAAGAACAATAATACTCTTTCTTTGAAGTTAGTTTATCCTTATTTCATCTGTCGTAGTTATGAAGATCGGTTTGTGTTTATAAAACGCCAGAGAAATAAGCGGCACTCAAATATATAAGATCAAAGCAATGCAAAAGTGAAGCACTCAAGAAATGGCAATGAAATATAGCGGCTCTAATGAAGAAATATACGAGCTGACTAACAAATGAATTAATTTCTATATCAAAGAACCGATGTGTTAAACGGTCAACTTGAAATGGATTATATCTCTTTGACCGGCCCACTAAGCATACTGTTTAAGTACCTAGAACATATATAGAGAGAGACCTGTTTTTATTAGCTAGATAATTGGGCCATTTAAAATAAGTGTTTATTTTTATGCTTAACCTGTGACATATTTTTTTATTTTTCATCTGATTTCTCTCAGGTGTTTAATCGTTGTTTAGCAACCTTCTTTTGATCAGGTCTTAGAAGAAATTACATTAAGAATAGAAAACATCATTTTCAGTCAATTAAATGCAACTGTTTCTAGAGTTCAGTATTTTTGCACACGTGTAATATAGTTATGCACATAAACATTTAATTTGATATATTTTTAATTAATACACTTTTTTAAACAGGGCGCTAGCATATAGGTTCTCCTGAAGATAAAAACACGGAGGTGTTTAATGTGATCAGCTTGAAGCAAAAAATGATGGAAAATATGTTCCTTGTATGTTATTACCTTTATTCTCCCGTTTTAATAGAATCGCTGAAGACGCAAAAAATATAAAAATAAATTAAAAATGGTGTCGCTATTGGGTCGTACGTTAAATAAATATATACAATACTATTTTCTGGATAGTATCTACAGCTAGGATATATTTTGTTAAAATAATATCGTGGGGATTCCCTCCACCCAGACTGTCCATAAAATTAAACTTTGCCATATACTCTTATACTGATATTTGAGATAAACCGTAAGCAACAATATCCGTACACTACCTTACCCAGATATTTACAGGTTCCTTTAGTATAGAATTAATATGTTCGATGCCTCTATTCAGTCTCGATAAAACAAGAGATACACATTCGTGAGGTAGCTGTGCGTGTAATTTCGAGGCAAAAGTTGCACAATCGCTTATCGCACCTCTCCTGAATCGGCACTGTTTGAGTCGAGTGGCGAGGAAATGTCCAGGACGTCTGGAAACAATGCCAAGCGCACATACAGCACCCAGAAGTCCCAAATGGTCACCCATTTTGTACTGACTAAGTTCAGCGTTGCTTAACCGACGTTCAAGCGTGAACCGATGTGTCAACGTGAGTATGTCTTATTAAAATTAATGTCATTGATATGTTAAAAATTCATTTACGATTCTCTACGTGTCTATTTTTATTACCTTGCTTAACGATAAACGTGTTGTAGATTTTGCTTCCACTCCTCGTTTAGCAAAGAAAATTGATAAACTTACAATATTTTGGTCCGAAAATGTATTTCTTACTCTTAGCGAAATACCGAAATAGAAAAAGGAACCAAAATTGTATCATTTTCGCTGTAAAAAACAAATTGCGCATTTCACATTATATTTTCCTTAATTAGCAATCTTTTGTAATCCTGTTTGTTTTTCTGGCTACTGCAGCGAATTGGGATATTTTTTTACATGGGGGAACCACTTATAAAGGCCAAGGCACCATTTGAGGATAAGGGTTAATGGGTATACATAAGTCATTGTGATTTTATCACAGTAAACATTAGTGGGGATTTTATACTTAGATTACTTAGGGGGACGGTTCAATAAGAATTGCTCACCTTGTACTTGGAGACAATCAGAGTGTTGTCAGCTGGAAAGCAGGCTAACAGAATAGAGTTCTACAGGCGAGCAGGTCTTAGAAAAACGTCCTGTTCATGGAATCTACGTTTAGGTGTAGTCACTGATAACGAGTGTGGGAAATTGTTGATAGTGATTCTGGCTAGACGAGTGTCTCTTGTGAAAGTCTGGCGCATGGGGGACCATAGATTGACGTTCAGATGAGCCCTTTCTATGAAAATAAAAATAAAGCAGGGACACGCTCGCTATACCTCTTCTCTGGGAATGATGTTGCAGGGAAGAAAAAAGGGCATCCTTCCCTAAGCTACGAAGTATATTTAAAACTCTGTCAAGACAGGGTAGTCTGCTTCTAGTAGCTCTTGCCCAGATGTGGTAACAGTTCTCCATCGTCGGGCGAACGTGACATTTATATAGGTAGAGAATTGCACCATAAGTGAGATATCTACTGGAGCGGTAGAAGGATTCCACCATTTTTCCACCGACTTTGGTAATGGATTTGATGTACGTGTTCTATTTTAGATCGGGAGTAAATTTACAGCTTGGGAAAACATTACCCCCCCACAAGACGAGAACCATACAATTCGATTGATGGCAGTTGATTAACAGAGCGAGTATAGTGTAAAGATTGAAACTTAATTTTAGATGCATTAAAAGTAACCCGCCAATGTGTTCCCCATATTACAACGGGCTCAAGATCAGAGGAAAGAGAGTTAGAGAAAACTTGGTGGTTTACGGTCTTCCAAATGTTACCATAGATGGTAGTGTCTTCATCATAAATGTTTACTAATGATCTAAGGATATGGTTTGTAAGATCATTGATGTATATCAGGAAGAGAGATAGACCCCTGAAGGACTTTAGCATTAATACTGAGAGCTTCTGATTTCTGCCCATCAATAACTAAGAACCTAGCAGCAATAAGACATTTCCAGCTATACCATGATTGGAGATCTTTTGAAGTAGACCTTTATGCTATACCTTATCAAATGCCTTTGATATATCAAGAGCAATTACCCTAGAGGGGAAGCCTCTGTCGAGAGATACGCCAATCCTATGATATAACTGTAAACACGTCTGTTGTAGATACAGCAAAAGGAAACCACATTGACTGTCACTAAGAAGGTTATTTTTGCTTAGACGGTTGACTATTTCTTTATTTAGCACAGAGTTCAGGAACTTACGTATGCTGCATAGGAAACTTATCTGTCTGTACTGAGAGGGAGGATGAGCGATCACATGAATTCTAAAATATATGGCATACTGATGAGATTTTCCACGGTGTTTGGAAGCATTTCTCCTTAAGACAACGCTTAAATCACTTTGTGCGTATGGGCGCTGTTTCTGTTTGGAGCTATTTGAGCACTATAATTGGAATGCCGTTAGGGCCACTTGCTTTACTGGAATCAAGGTTTTTGAGCAGCTTGGCAACTTCGCGTACATATATTTTTATGCCACATAGTATGTTTTCTCATATAAAGGGAATACGGTGGGGTTGCATCATTGGTTGCAAATGGTAGAATCACCTTCAAAGTTTTTGCCAAAGAGATTAACTTTGTCTGATGTTGACGAGATTACCTCATTTCCATTGATGATAATTGGGATAGACGGCCCACTTGTGTTGATCATTCTGTTTGCTATTTGGTAGAACTAATGAGAACGAAGCCGCTGCTCAGCTAACTTGGGCTTGACGGACTGAGCATACAACTCTCTTGATGGCTTTATTACCTCCCCTTCTCATCGGTCTTGTTTGAATGGGTTAACCATTCTACGGTGTGAACATTGAATTCCCCACCGATGTGAATGTTAGCAGAGGTGTACGCAGAAAAAGACAATGTCGATTTTCTCAGTTTTGCTATTAAAAATAGTAATTCCATTGTTGTGGGAGCGATAGAGTGCAAATATAAACGCAGTAGTGTGAGCAAATGCAACCCGGAAGCACATGTAAAATACATTAGGATCTTCTCTAGAGATGTCCCTACCACATCGAAAGTCATCCTTAATGTAGGTAGAGACTCCGTGCCTATGGCCATCTTGGGGGTCGAATTTAGAGGGTAAGTTAGAGTATATAATTACGAACTCACCAAGGAATAAGTCGGTCCAATGCCAGTGTCGCTTCTGAATAATAGGTCCTAAGTCTACTCTAATAGTTTGATCCTCTGGAAGGTTGGAACGTAAACACCTGATGTTAAAGGAGACATTGTAGGTGAGGTATATGGTGGAAGTTAGAGATTTGGGTTTTATCCTGTCTTTTTTCTAGAAACCTTTCGTGATTCAAATTTGGGATTTGTGGAATAGGTCGACATACTTGCTTAGGGCAGGGCAGAGAGTGAAGGTAAGAGTGAAAGAAATGATTTTTTGTAGCACAGTAAAAGGTAAACCCGTAACAATTACACACTAATATGGCATCGAGAGGCGCCACCAGAATCTACTGCATGGTGCAGAATCCATTTAAAAATGGTAATACAACAGACGTAGTACTTTACTCCTGCTGGTAGGACAGTATCTTTAAGTGCCCCTGACTATCAGGGGGATAACAGCAGCCCAGTTTAAACGTTTACCTCAGCACATTTATTAGTGCCTTGACCATACGGATAGACAAAGGAACAGTTTCCAACATCTTTGGCGACTGTTGACATCAAATTATGCAAACCTAGTAAACAACTTTTTCTTCACCCTTTGTCAGAAAAATCACTCATTGAAAAAATGAAACGAGGGGCGAATAAGGAGAAGCAAGAGTAACGTGATCTGCCGATAACACATCCACAATGCGTGGTTTACTCGCCATTAAAAGAACAGGTCCAAAGGATTTATTAATATTTACTTAGTGCAAGTCCATAGCTCTAATTCAAAATTAAAGATATTTGAAAATAAATACTCCTCACATATTTACGAATTCGACGTGATACCTTCACTTATAGTTACCATATTTTTTCTTTCTTTCTTTGGGGGTGATATTCTAGATACATTTGCATTTAACTACTGTGTTAAATAAATATTATGTTTAAGTCAAATAAAGAATTTTGAGCAAAATTAAAAGTATAATGATACTTTCAGATTTGTTATCTTGTCCTTTAAGTCGTTTGGTTCTCGGAATACACTGAAAAGACTTTGTTTTTAGTTTGTTTTTTTTAACATTATGTCCTAATTCAAATACTTCGTCGCAAATCGATGTTATTAAGGGGTGCTAGTTAATATAATGTTTTTAGTTCCGATAATGTTCTGCCAGATTTTGTTAAACGCTAGTTTATTTAATATGTTTACTTTTCAATGTGTTATCCCGAATCTTATTCAGTAGTTGTTTTGACGCATTTAGAATATATTTGCTATTATCAATTCTATAGACTTCACCGTATATTGTTGTTCCCCAAGGAATTGCTTTAAAAATCTAACGAGTAACGTCTGGTAGACATAAATACAAAAAAGTGTTCGTTATTCCAGGGTGTTAATTCATTGAGTCTCTTGTCTTGGTTTAGGCTGTGGTATTTTTCACGAAACTATAATAATGAGGGGGGTTTAATTGTCAGAAATTCGCATTATGAATGAATGAACAAGTTCCCATCACATATGCATATGTGTTATATAATAGTATTATTATTATTATTATTATTATTATTATTATTATTATTATTATTATTATTATTATTATTATTATTCGTATTTCTTGTTAGAACTTTTTAAAAGTGTGAGTCTTATTAAGAGAGAGTCGTATTAACATTTCGTTGTTGAGAGTGTCTTAGAGAGAGAGAGATGTTGTAGTAAGGGAGGTGAGATTGTTGAGAGAGGGATGTTGTTTTAAGAGAGATGGTTCGTGTTATAAAGAGATTCATATTTATAAAATGTTCATACTTAGAGTTGTAATAGAAGCTCTTTCAGTGAGGAGTTAGTGTTGAAACAGTCTTAGTGTTCATATTGAATGTGTAAGATGTGTGTGTAAAGACATTTTGAAACACATGATATAGATAAGACATATATTAACAATGTTGACTTTACCTTTTGGTTGAATTACAACACAAAGACGACGTTTAAAAAAACACATGATGGGTTTATTTCTTCTCCCGAGTATAAAGTTTCAAAAGTGACCGTCTCGCTTCTAGACGTTCGAATCACTGTCGCCCTCAAACTCTCTCTCTCTCTCTCTCTCTCTCTGACTCTCCCTCAGTTTCTCTAAAGTTTTCTAACTATATCAAGAACTTCCATTTTCCATGACGTAATACACATGTTTAAACATGTGTCTTCCTTTACGTGTTCTGGAAATGTGTGTCCAAAACGTTTTCCTTTGTTTACAAAAGGAGTTTTAACCTATATTCCTAGTAACCTATTTTTCCAATATGTTAAAAACATGTTTATTAAATTATCTTGTAGTTGCATTCTTTCAATTCAATTTTCATAAGAGAATTGACAATGCACATTCTTTTCTTGAAACTATTTTATCTCTAAGCTACACAATGGTTTGTTTTACATTCCATTTTCTAATTCTCTTGTAATCTATTTCTAAACCTAATTTACGAGGTTCGAATTTTATCTATTCTATTTCATTTTCATTTTAACTAAATATCTCTATTTTTATACTTACATTAAAAGGGGGCACCGCTTATCATGTAACATAAGCATATACACGCGCGCATAACTCTCTCTCTCTATATATATATATATATATACATATATATAAATATATCCGTCTCATCCGTATTCGTTGTCGCCGTCATCATCACTATCGATAGCATTATTATCATCTTCATCATCATCAACATAGCATAGTGTTGTGTGGATGCGTGTGTTACTGACAACGATGCAACCCTGATAATAAAAGTCAATATTTTCGCCATCGTAATTATCGGCGTTATTTTCATCATAATTTTTTGTGTCAGCATCTTAATCATAAATGTCAACATTATACCTAAACTCAACAAACTTATCTTCATTTCGGTAATAATAAGCAACTATCTTAAAGTCAACGTTTTTTAAAATATTTTTCTGTTAGATACATATTGTATAAACGATTATATTATCTATACAATTACACTCGCATCAACTAATTAACAAAAAATTATATCACTTGGACAAGTTTCTATTTAGTCCTGGGGTTTATGAATACATTCTTTACATATAAAAAACGAGATAATCTTAAAGGTGTAACGTAATCTCCCATTGAGGAGCGTTAAACTACGCTGAAGTAGCTTTTTATTCCCGGTTTACGCAAGATAACCCAAGGATTTAAGATAGAGAAGATAAATATACATATTTTATTTTATGTCAAAATAGATATTGTTTGAAAACCAGAGAAATATATTTGTACTGCTAAAAGTTGACGGCAGGAAATTTTACTTAGAACCTTGTCGGATGTCAGGATTGGTATCTGTCCTGGAAAATGGTGAGATAATTTCAAGTGTGGGAATGGTGGCAACACATGGACCTGGGGCTTAGAATTTCGTGGAGATTTCGTGGTGAAATCTTATTGGCTGGGGAGAATTATTACCCCCGCCATACACCTTACAGTATATACGACTGTCGGGCGAAAATAAGCCAGAGAGTTTAAGACAGGAGCGAAGAGCAGAGTAGAGCAGATACGTGACCTCTCTCAACTCATCCATCCGTCGGTCGCTTTCTGTGAAGAGAGTTGAGACGTTGAAAAGAACTTACAAAATCTGAATGAGAATTGTAAAAAATGTTGTACATAATTTTATGAGAATTGTGATTTTGTAGATATACTACAATCGTTTGTCTTTCTTCCTGCCTGCCGCTTCGATGATAGCTTTCAGCATACCAGATTTCATGTAACAGCCTCAAAGGAGTATAGGCGACACGTGCAGAGAATCCAGAGAAATAAGATCCATAACCACCACCTCGAAGGAGGCGTTACAAAATGCATTGATGAGCAAACGTAATTTTTTGTGGCTTCATATTAAATATTTTATCATTATAAATCTAAAATATGCAATATTGTCTCTTAATTTTTAAATACTTTTGATCATTAATTGCTTTGTTTTAGTAGGATTATTCCACATCAGAAAGAAATGTTTTATTGACGCATGAAATTTAATTGCAATGGTAGCATAAGTTAAATCAGTGTCATTTATAAATTGACAATCTAACTGAGCTCACATTTTGATAGGTTCCACTAAAAGATTAGTACTTAAAAAAAAGCAGATTATTTCTTATGTTCTTTTTGTACGTATGAAAATAATACAAACCTATGATTCTCTTTCCTCTTATCTCGATCATGCGATGCAATGGAGAAAGATGTGACTGGTTGGGTTTAATGCATCAAAAATCAAGTGTCTATCTTTGAATTATCAACGCAATTCTCCGTTCTTGACATCAATTCAAATGAATGGTTCTTGTATTTGGGAGGCTTCATATTTTCACAAGAGTCTAAGTCTGAGCTTGACTCCTGATCTCATAAGAAAAACCTGCATCAAGTCCGTTACAAATGCTACTGGGGAAATAGTGGCATCGTTCAATCGTTCCAGAAGGTTTCCCATTGCTTATGCAACTTTCTACCTTTATAAGAGCCAAGTACGTCTGAGGATGAATTACTGTTGCTACATGAAGGCAGTCTTCTAAAAACATCGTATCCTGTCCTGACAAAGCTTCAATTCGACCGTACCCTACTGGAAGATGTTTTTTTCCTTTACATGTTTCGTCTTCCCTACATAAGAAACGTGGGAGACTGTTTCTGCTATATCGTTTTGTTAGGGTATGTGCTCGTCTGAGCACCTAATTTATTTTCCCCTTAGCCAGACCTTCCAAAAATACACTGGTTATCTTAGACCACTATCAATTATGTCACCGCTCTTTACCTGGGTTTATACCAAAATTAGATTCCATGAACAACACCTTTTTCTAAATATTGCACACCTGTGGAAGTCTTCTCGGTTGTCATGCTTTCCAATTGACTATTATATCATCTTCAAGTCGAACGTGAACAAATTCTTGATAATGAGTAATCCGATTTACCAAATATCCACTAATTACGATTATTACGAATTTTTCAATTGACTATTGCATACTTATTAACCATTACTCTCTAGTGACCTACGGACATTGATAAGTGATGATTATTTGTAAAAAATGGTCATAAACTAAACGTAAACATTTTTTTTTTATTTTCTCTTATTGAATGATACTAAAGATGTTTATATGGACGTTAATATATATATATATATATATATATATATATATATATATAAATACATTAACCACAATAAACACCACTAATATTTTAATAAATCGAGACTTGGTAGCGCATTGCTTCATAATTCTGGAATAGATTAAAAATTAACTGGCAACAGTTGGTATTTTTTACATAGGCATCACTGAATTATCAAGGCCAAGAGGTCACTCAAAGATAAGGGTTAAAGATTTTACAGTAGAAACTGGAAAATATAGTTATCATTAGTAATGAAAATCCGCTAAATATATTAACACATATGGAACGGCTCATTGAGAACTTATTTATGTTAGACTTGAAGATAACCATATTGAAGTCAGCCGGAAAACATGAAAACAGACGACAATTCTACAAGCGGGCATTTATAAGAAAGAAGCTTAGTATAGGTTTAGGCACATATAAAGTGGGGAAATTCATTGAGTGTTTTCAGCTAGACGACTGTTTCTTGTGAAAGTTTGGCGAGAGGGGACCATAGACTGAAGCTCAGTCGAACACTTTCCATGAAAATAACGATACATCAAACTCGCAACATCTCTTCTGTTAGATAGAGGTTGCAGGGAAGAGAAAAGGACATCTCCTACGAGGCTACAAAGTCTATTTTGAGCTCTATCAAGGAAGAACAAGTCATTTCTAGCAGCTCCTGATTAGGTGTGACAACAGTATTCCATCCTTGGACGTACCTGGGTCTTATATAAATAGAGAATTGCATCAGCAGTGATATATCTAATGGAACGATAGAAAGATCTCACCATTTTTCCAGCGGCGTTTGCAACAGATTTGATGTGCATGTTCCATTTAAGATCAGGAGTAAAGGTCAAGCCCAGAAGCTTGTCAAAACTTGAGACCTCCTGAAGACGAGAGACATTCATTTCAATTGATGCCAGATGTGGATCAGAATGTTGATGATATAAAGAGAGAAGCTTGGTTTTAGATGCATTAAAAGTAACCAGCCACTCATTTCCCCATTGTGCCATGTGCTCAAGGTCTGAGGAGAGAGAATTGGAGAGAACTTGGTCGTTTACTGTCTTAGATGTGCTACCATAAATGGTAGTGTCATCAGCATAAATGCCCACCAATGATGTAAGGATGTGATTTGGAAGATCATTAATGCCGAGCAGGAAAAGAGTTGGGTCCAGGATGGACCTCTGAGGGACACCAGCATTACAACTGTGAGCTTCTGATTTTTGTCCCTCAACTACTTCTCTTATGACCCTATCAGAAAGAAATGATTTAATAATTGAGAAGACATTGACAGCTATACCATAGCAAGAGATCCTGTGAAGTAAACGTTTATGCCATATCCTATCAAAGGTATTAGATATGTTAAGAGCAATTGCCCTAGAAAGGTTACCTTCGTCAGGAGATTTGCTGATCCTATGATATATTCCTGTAAGCACACCGGTTGTAGTTCTAGCAGAACGGAAACCATATTGAGTGTCTCTAAGAAGATTACTTTTGTTGAGATGGTTGATTACTTCTATATTTAACACAGATTCCAGCAACTTACTCATGACGCACAGGATATTTATTGGTCTGTACTTAGAGAGGGATGATCGATCACCTGAATTCTTAAATACAGGACATACTGATGAGAATTTCCAGAGTTATGGGAAGCTATTCTCCTTGAGACAACGTTTAAACAGTTTTGTAAGTATGGGCGCTTGTTCTGGTTGAAGATTTTTTAGTACTATAATTAAAATAACGCCAGGGGCAGTTGCTTTACTGGAATCCAAGTTTTTTATTAATGTAATTTGATCAATTATTTTAATTGCTAAACCTAATTTTAATAACTGTTAATTCTTATGGTTCAATGAAAATTAACATTTCATAATGTATTATATAGTAATAATACTTGCACATTCGGTAAATGCGACATCGTTATCGTATTGGACTAAAAGAACCCAAGTTTGCCCGATAAATAAAACGGTGTTTAGTAAATCTTTTATTTTTGCATACACCAAATATGGATATAAATATCACTAAAATATCTGTTGTGTCATAGCTTTATTTCGGTACCTAACTTGCCTGGTCGGGTTGCCTGTAGGCTTAGATAAATAGCGTCACACACAGAGAAAGTAAAGCGAACTTATTAAGGGAGATATTAACTTCAAGGGAATACTTGAAAGATTCCAGTAAATAAAACGTTGCTCAGTAAATCGTTATTTTTTGCATTGTTTGTATTATTTTTTATTTCGATACACCAAATATGGATGTAAATATCTCTAAAACATTTGCTGTGTCATAAGCATCATTTCGGTACCTAACTTGTTTGGTGATTTGTCTGTAGACTGAGATAAACCGCGTCATACACACAGACAGATAGTAGTGAACTTTCTAATAAGATACATTATCTTTTGTGTAATCACTCATTAGGCTCCAAGGACATTCTGAAGCAACATAAACACGCAAACAGTTTTTTTTTAATGTTTCAGTATATTGTAATTTTGCGATTTATCACTTTTTTATCTAACAATTCACTGATTAAATTTGATCTACATTCTTATATTCCAAGCTTTTAATTTACAAACGAGATTTTGCAGCCATGCAGTGCGAAAACGTTCGCATCTTTAATTTTTCTACACTGTTGTACACAACAGAAAACTACCTAGGCCCCAATCTCCAAAATCTAAGCCAATGATATCTATAGTCTGAGACACATTTCCTCTAAAATTATGGCTTGACAAGCCTTACTAGAGAATGCTGATATACGTGATCAGGCATTGTTTTCGTATTCAGACAAATCTTTCGCTAAGGTAGTTTTCCGATAGTAATCACTTCCCAACGTAAAATAAATTAAAAAATATACACTACCCTCTTATTAGTGTTTGATTTAAAATGATTAGTTTCTAGAGTTAATTATACTCGTGTCTTAGATCAGTACTACAATTTTGACAAATTTTAAATAATACTATAGTTTGGACTGCATCGAACCTGGTGCTCATATACTATTCTTTTCAGTTCGGAGGCGATATACAATATAATGCCTACTCTTTAAAATATTTAGATCTTACCATAATGCATACTAATTATTAAAGCGTGCAATTTGTTGTCATTAAGCAGCGTTGTTAGTTTTGTTGTATTATTAACAGTGTTGTCACATAGATCTACTAGTGCATAAATAATTTTACTTGTTTACAACAAAGAATTAAATGGATTGCGCTCGTCTGTGAAAAACACTGTTTTACTTTGACAATATACTTGGTTTTTCTTTTACCACTTATCTTAAAGTAATGGCAAACATCTTATCAGTTACCAAGGTTGCCGAACATATCTGTCTATCATTCTAGTGCTACTGAATTTATCTCACCCACGATTCGCTTATTTTACTATTTGAAAGACGAAGATGTCTTAAAATAACGTGTTGATTACATACATATAAGGATTTTACATATTTCTCCCCAGACAATGTATGAAAATGCTTTCGAAATCCTGCAAGCGATGCCCTTTTCCCTTTGCAACACAAATAGAAGAGATACTGCGAAAGTTTTATAAAAGTATCCTTATTTTTGATCGAAATATAAACATACTTAAATTACATTTGTTTCACAGATAATCGTTTGAAAATATTTGGTGAACGTAAAGCGATAAACTGTTTAGGGGGGGGGAATATGATACAAAAACGGTAATAGTAGGGCATTATCTCAGCTGAAGTTCAATAATGCAGCCACTGAACGCTAAATTACTGAGCGGTTAAGTATCAAGCAGGCTTAATTAAGTAAAACTAACATTTACCCATATACTTAGACAGCATTTTTGAATAATACGATAATTATGCGCTATGTTTTTAGTGTATCCTGTACGTTGTATATTGCACGCTAAAGCACAGCTTGCCTTTTTATATGTTCGGTCGTTAATTCTACTGCTGTAACTCAGGCAACACTCTATATTAAATTTTATCCATTATATAGATTGCTTCATTACGATTTAATTGCTTCTCATACGTTGCCTTTTTCTACGTTTTTTTTTAAATTTTAATAGCGTGCTCTTAATTTTCTTGGGGCTTTGTTTTATCAACTATGACGATCGACGTCTTTGGTTTGGACTCGAGCAATGAATGTAACGGTATATGAGAGACCGGATCGCATCCTCTCCACTGTGAGATGAATGTTACACGGTTGAAAAACAGACACCTATTCCGAGGTTTCAAAGCCGGTTTTGAACTTTGTCAAGGATTAGGTGCTTCGAGCACAGATGCTAAATGTATTAATTTTAGAACGTATTTAGCGTTTATAATGGTAATGAATTGCAGCTCAGGGTTCAGACATGCACTGATATGAACTGTTAATTTTAACAATATATTTCCTGTTCTCAGATAAAAATGAATTAATCGACATTATTTCTGTTCAATATGGGCGTCATACTCCCAAGGTCTTCAGATGTATATAAACCCTTCAGTTTTTATACACGACATAAGAATATACATTTTAAACGGTAACTTATCGTTAAGAATTCCGATTAGATTATTGTTGTTCCACTATTCATGAGCTCTAAAATAAGTTCAGGTATCAGCATCTATTTTATTCATAGTTTGAGTCATCTATGTTACTAAATAAATCTTGGACTAAGAAGATGATGTCACTTATGACTAATTGGCATAAACATTTTGTTCATTTTGCTTAAAAGTAAAAGTGGCCGAGATTTTCCAGGAATTATCTGTTTTATTTTTATTGGGAGATTTTTTAAAATCTACTGTATTGCTGGTTGTCCTTCTATTAAAAATATAACATGAGAACTCTGTGAGTTAAGCCAATTTACTTAAAGAATTCCTTTTGTAATATCAATATCCGGGTTCGAAACTTACTTTGAACTGACTTTTTTAAACAACCTTATTTACTCAAACTTGCAGTCTAACGATAAATATATTGTATGAAGACAACAATGAAAATAATAGTTCATATAATCTGAATTCATGAATATTGAGGCATTAAGTATTATTAGCTTAACGTGGGTATACATTAAAAGAAAATGTGCGCATTTTAGAAGAAAACTGGTATTTGACCATTAATTTGTCATATGTTACTAGTAAGATACCAGCCGCTCACTTTAACTATCAGTGTATAATTGTTGCAGGCTGGCTTGGATTATTCGCTATACCTCAGGGGAAAGCCGAACTGCGCCAATTGGAAATCAAATTAAATTCCTGGATCAATGAGCCAACAAATTAATCTTTGATTACAATGTTGTAAGTTACCATGGCATAGAAGGTTAGATTGACCAAAAATTATCGACAACTTGCATACTCATTACAACATTGGTAATTCTAGAGCACACCACCTGGATTACTTTGGAATTATGCGTGTAATTCTTAACTCTGCTCTCATACTACAAGTCATGAATAAACATTAATTAATTTATAGTTTGGGAGAAACATGAAATGTTATATTCTAAATGAAATTACTAAGAAAATACACTTTTAATGTGAACAGTGCTTCATATGCACTAATTCAGCAGGGGACAGCGTAGGTTTTTATATGGTTTAGGTGAAAATGACTATTCGTGCAGAGAAAATCACAAATATAAGGAAACATTAAAACTATTTTTTTTTGTTTTGAAATATTCTTTAACATGAGAGAAAGGTATATGAAAAATGCAGCATTCAGTAGGGTCCTTCAAAATTTGAAAATGTAATACTTGTATGACTGCTTTATTACAAAAAAACATGATGGTGCAATGCCATAAGAATCAACCACACACTACAATGTTACATCATTTTATCATACAAAGATTCATAAAAATGATTTTGCTGGCACAATGTTAATTAAATTGTCTATAAAATCTAAGAGTATAATTAGACATTTATCTGATACTAACGAGTTTAACGATATAATATCAGTAGTAGGATATCGCAAACAGTGATATACATCAGTGCCCCACTAATATAGATATAAAAGCTGAGCCTATTACGACACACTATTGTAATGGGTTAAAAATTATGATTACTGGAATTAATTTAACTGTATTTGCCAAGTTATATGCATTATATTTAGTATTCAACTCATCCAATTTAAATTTATTATGTCAGTTAGGTTTGATATAGCGTGCATTTGCCCTTTATATTAATTTAGATATATATTACAGGAGTATGTTAAAATTTCAAAACAATTTTCAGCAGATCTACATGCGTTATAGATGATTTAATTTATTTAAATTAGTTTTCTACAGAAGTGTAAAATCAAGGAATTGTTCCTTTGTAGGTCACGCAATTTCTTAAACTTTCATACTGATTATAATGATCATTTAAAAATTAATATAACGTTTTATGTATTACCTCCATATAAAATATATATATATATATATATGTATATACATACACACACATATATATATAGTATATATACATATAACTACTTAATTTACTCACATAAAATTAAAAAAGGAAAGTATAGATTTATGCGTAAACTTGAAGTATTTATTCAAAAGTGCTCAATACGTAGGTAGAGCTAGTTAGTAATTAAAAAAAAACATATATGGCGATTAAGCTATACTGGATATTCGGCGTTTCATCCACTCTAGGATTCCTCAGGCTTATGCGCGATTCTGCGGTTGTTTATCGTTTTTATATTGTCATCTTCTTTGGATTTAGTTCGGCAATCAGCTTTCTAGTATCCACCGACCCCCTTCCTTTCAGCCAGATTAAAATGCATTTAACAGGTCACCAAATATCTACGAAACAGCGCTAAAAAGTAGTGTACACAAAAATATCGATATCAAATATAAGCAACCAAACACCAATAACTATAATAAAATCAAAAATAGAAGAAACAGAACTTTACTTTGGTATACGGCCCAATACAATAAACTTTTAAAAACAAAACTTGGCAAGAAATTTGTAGATCTGATTGAAAAAGAACTCCTTACACAAAATCTTCAATAAAAATACCTTAACGTTATCCTACAGTTGTTGCGACAATTTAAAGATTATAATTAAAGCAGATAATAACAAAATACTAAATAAAAACAATGTAAACAACAACAACATAAACAATAAAAAAGTAGACCATGACAAAAATAAAACTAGCAGAAATAATAATAATAATAATAATAATAATAATAATAAAAACAACAACAACAAACCAACAACGGACAAGAACAACCATACTGTAAATAAAAATACTAATAACGAACAAGATAAATGCACTGTAGACACCGCACACTCTGCCCATTTAAATATAAATGTCTAACAAAAAGCGTAGTTTATCAGGCAACAATATTTGCGAAAGAAAACCCGAATAACAAGAAATATTCCGTAGGCATGACTTCCTTAGATTTCAAAACCCGATACTATGACCACAAAAGTACATTCAACAATAAAAAACACCGTATAAAAACAACACTAGCGAATAAATACTGAGAACTAAAAGAAAGCGGACATACGCCGGTAGTACAATGGAAAATAATAAGACAAGCTACTACGTGTAGGAATTTAGACGACCCATGTAGATTATGCCTCCATGAAAAATTCGCTATCCTGTACTTTAAAGAACCACAACATCTATTTAACTGTAGAAGAGACATAGGAAATAACTGTGTTAACAAAATCAAATTTACTCTAGGATAACGATACATGATAGTTTTAAAACTAACAAAAAATAGAAAATAAACAAATAAATAAATTAAATAAACATGAATATACATAAACGATAACATATATAGGTATGTATATATATATGTATATATATGTGCTATTATGCATGTACACATATGTATATTGTTATATAAACTAACAAAAAATGTCTGCCTTAAACCACTTACCTAGTTTTAAAACAGATCCTTTGTTCGACAAAATGCATGCCCATTGGCTGATAGGAAGAGGCGTGGTGAATACTAGAAAGCTGATTTGCTAACTAAATCCTCAATAGAAGAGGGTCATATGAAAACGATAAACAACCACAGCATTCGCGCATAAGCCTGAAGAAACCTAGAGTTGATGAAACGCCGAATATTCAGTGTAGCTTAATCGCCAGATAGATATATATATAAAATATATATAATATAAAATATATACATAATATATATATATAATATATATAATATATATAAAATATATATATAATATGTATAATATATATATAATATATATTATATATATATATAATATATATTATATATATATATAATATAGACAATGTTTCTAAATGTAAAATTAATTTATTGAAAATTTTATGATCCTACACAAAGTAATATCTTACTTTTTCTCCAACATCTTTGCAGTTAAAATATTGAATTAGTTGTTTAATATATGTTGAACAATGCCAAGTAAGTATGATAAACACGTATTATAAGGAAAGTGTGTATTTGGGCAAGGGAATAATTTAACGTCCTATTTCTGTCTGCAGTCAAGTCAGCCTAAAATGTGGTTCTTTAAACAACAGCACAAAAATTCAATTATGAATTTAATTCTTTGCTAGGAGCGTATTTTTCAATCAGTAAATAATGTTTTATAAACAAACGAGACTGGTGATTTATTTTTATAAGTTGGTATTTTAAAGCAATCATTAGATTCAAACCAATAATCAAATTAGGAGCACATTTGAGCGTGTATTTTTTATACGCTAGTAATATTTAAACACAGTATTTAAAATTGGTATTAATAGAGGGATGTGTATACAGATTTAACTGATATGTCATTAATAAAGCAATTATACGATTTCCAGTTTAAATGGAAATACACGCCTACTAAAACCGCAATCTTGCTTTTCTCACGAGATGAAAAAGACAATGCAATTATGGTTTTCTCGAGTCAGAATAGTTAATTATTTTTTTAGAGAAAATTTGATCAGAAAAGTGCCTAAATGAAAATACAAAAACAAAAATCAGGAATTCTTTACTATTTAAACAAGATAACATACAGTTAAAGCCGAAATTATTATTCAATTTCTACGTTTTTGGGAGAAAAATAATTTTTTTTAACTAATTATTTTTATTAAAGTGTTCATGAATATTTATATTGACAATTTACAGATCTCCTGGAACCCTTTTAGTTTCTTCTAAAATATTCAAAATAAATATTATTAATGATAACAAAAAAACAGACGAATTCAAATTCATTGGCCCCCTTTATCAATAACCACTTGCAAATACTTTGTTTTAAATAACAGCGTCCAGACGTGCTCTATACGATATTATTAAATTCCTACACACATTAACGGGAATATTAAACCATTCTTTTTTGCCGATATCTTCTAAGTCCCTCAGGCTCCTTGGTGTCCTTCTTTTCACGTTCGCCTTCACCACAGCTCACATATCTTCCATTGGATTCAAGTCCGGACATCGACATGTCCACTTCACGACGTTTATTTCATCCGTATGGTTTTGATCATAGTTCTGTTAGAAGACCCAGTTCGTTCGAAGACTAAGGGCTTCTGCAGAAGGTTTAAGATGTTCAGTCAATATTTTAATGTATCGATCTTGCCTCGTGACTCCATCTACAGTGACAAGTTCTCCAGTGTCATTCCCCGAAAAATAACACCAAAACATACAGTTTCCTCCACCATATTTCACGGTAGGGAGTGTATTCTTTGCGTTGAAGGCTTCTCCTTTCTTCCGCCAAACAAACAAGACACCTCTGCTGCCAAAAAGTTCAATTTTAGTCTCATCTGACCATAAAACTGAGCCCCAAAAAGTTGAATCTTTGTCAATAAACTCCCATGCAAACGCTAAGCGGGCTTTAATATGTTTTCTGGAGAGGAGAGGAGCCTTACTTGGTTGGTACCCTTGAATCCCGTGTGTCTGTGTAATAAATTGCGAACAGACGGGCTTACCTGACAAACGCTCGAGGTGTGCACTCTGCAACGCGGGCACGTCCAAAGAAAAATGGCAAGATGGCGGCGGCCGGTTAATATTGCCAAGTAATCACGCAAAATCTCGTGTTCTCTCGCACACACGAGAGTTCAGCTTAGCATAAAAACGGGTCACTGTGAGCAAGAAGGGACAAGGAACAACGTAGTCAAGACAAAGACGACGCTTCTGACGACTGAGAAGAAAAAAGAAGAAAAAGAGCAAGAAGTAGAAGAGGAAGAAGAGAACGATACATGAGAAGACGAGGTGTGTGCGGTTTTGAGTAAATCGAAACAGACAGAAAAAAAAACTCTGATTACATGCTACTTCGGCTTTGGTATGGAGACATTTGACATCAGATTAATTCCGGAATTCGATGGCTCCCCCACTGGTCCCTCGGTGGTCGAATGCCTGGAAAAGGCTGAGCGCGTTTGCCGGTTGTGCAAGATTAAAGACCCAGCTATGGTTATCCCATTAAGACTCACTAAAGGGGCTTATGCCGTGTACCAGCAGCTAGGGGAGGATCCGACAATGGAGCAGAGTACACAAGCGCTATACGGGGCATTTGGTAGAGACCCTTTTGTCGCCTGGAGGCAGTTTTCCGAACACCAACTTGGGCTGGGGGAGACAGTGGATGTCTACATGGCCGAGTTGAAAAAGCTTGCCACTCCCTTCGGCGGTGCAAGTGATCGCATATTGGCATGCGCCTTTTTGTCGGGACTTCCGGATGAGGCAAGTCGACTGCTGCGAGCATCGTCAAGACTCACTGAGATTGGATTGGAGGAGTTATTGGCGAGAGCACGAAACATCTTGAAAGACGATCGAGAACTAGTCTCCGCAGCTGTTGACACTCTGGACTCGCCAACGAAGGGTCTACGATGCTATACCTGTGGTGGCCCCAACCACTTTTCCAGAGACTGCAAAACGGTACAAGGCGCACCCCTAATTATGGAGCACAAGTAATACGGTGTCACCAATGCAATAAGCCAGGCCACATAGCGCGGAATTGTCCGGGAAACGGGCAAGGGGAGGACGCCGCAGCGCTAGCACCCTCCCCAACGCGGCATTGAACAAACTGCTGCCTGCAGTAAGAGTTCAAGTTGATGGATGTGAACGTTCAGCACTGGTTTACACCGGCTGTACCCAAACCCTTCTTCGAAAGGAATATTGCGCCACATGGAAGAAACGAAAGATCCCTGTACTTACTGTCGGTCAAGGCTCATTGGTGTGTTGTGGGGCAGCGTTGTTCATATCAGCATTGGCAATGGCTCTCCGGTTGCTGTGACGGTGTTAGTGGTTGATGGGGAGCTGCTCGGATATGACCTTCTCCTTGGAATGGACGCTATCACACAGCTAGGCGGAATTACTGTGAACGGAGCCGGTGATGTGAGCTTCTCTCGACACAACAAACAAATGTGTGCAGCAATTACTCTCGATGAGCCCGACTTCAATGCAGAATACGATAAGGGCATAAACACTTGGACAGCGTCCTGGAAATGGGCAGGCGACCAGCCACCAGTGTCATTGCGGAATCGACTTACAGAGTATCCCCCTCCTGCGTGGCTTAGGGGGCAGTACGAGGCAGAACTTCAAGTGTGGCTGGATAATGGCTGGTTAGTTCCATACCCAGAGGATAAGCTCGGGCCCCCGCGGGGGCTAATTCCCCTGAAGGCTGTCAGACAAGAGAACAAGCAGAAAGTTCGAACTGTTCTTGATTACCGGGAACTTAATGAATACGTTGACCCACACACTGCGGGGGCTGATGTCTGTGCTCATAAACTACGGGAGTGGCGGCGGCAGGGTGCGGAAGCAGCCATACTGGACTTGCGAAGAGCGTACTTGCAAATACGTGTTGAGAAATCGCTGTGGCCGTTCCAGACGATGGTGATCAAAGGAACTCGCTATTGCTTGACCAGGCTAGGAGTCGGCCTGAATGTAGCCCCTAACATCATGACAGCAATCATGCAAGCGATCCGGCGTCAAGATGAAGCGGTGCAACATGCGACATCGTCGTATATAGACGACATTTTTGTCAATGAGAGCCTCCTGTCTGCCCAGGCAGTCGAAGAACACTTCGAGCACTTCGGATTGTCGTGCAAGGAGCCGGAGCGTCTACAGGACGGGGCGAAAGTGCTCGGACTGCAGGTGAGCGGAAGTGCAGATGGACTTCAATGGGGAAAGAGTGGTGAAATCCCGGAAATCCCATCTACCATCACACGTCGGATCACGTTTTCCATTTGCGGAAAATTGGTGGGTCACTTCCCTGTGTGTGGGTGGCTCCGAGTGGCTGTAGTGGTCATAAAGCGACGGGCAACTTCTATGTCAACTGGATGGGACGATGAGGTGCATGATCCTGTCCTGCGAAACATGCTCGTGGAAGTTGTGGCCAGAGTGACCAATGATGACCCTGTACGGGGGAGCTGGTGCGTCGATGGGAGTGAATTTACAGTTTGGGTAGACGCAAGCTCACTTGCCCTTGGCGTTGCTTTGGCGATCGACGGAAGGATAATAGAAGATGCCTGCTGGCTTCGGCCGGAGAATGACGCCAAGCATATAAACCTAGCTGAACTCGATGCTACACTGAAAGGAGTCAATCTAGCGCTTCAGTGGCAGGCTAGAATCCTTCACATCATCACGGATGCCACGTGTGTGCATCGGTGGATGACCAATGCCTTGAACGGAAAAGCACGTCTGACAACAAAGGCGTCGGCCGAAATGTTGATCCGGAGGCGGCTTGCTACCCTAACCGAAACCACTAAGGAATACGACTTGGTCATAGATGTGACACTGGTGCAGTCCTGTTTGAATCAGGCGGATCGTCTGACCAGAGTGCCACGCCGTTGTCTAGACCTGCCAAAAGAAGTGAACGAGTCAGCACCTGTAAATTGCGCTGCAGTGGGACACAGACTCAGCCCGGAGCATATTAATGATGCCCATTGCCAAAGCGGGCACCCCGGTGTAAACTGAACGCTTTACTTCGCCAGATTGGTTGACCCCTCTGTGTCTCGGAGGGCTGTGAAATCTATTGTGAGAAGCTGCAACACCTGCCGATACATCGACCCAGCACCTGCCCGGTGGAAGAAGGGAATACTCAGTGTGAAGCGTAATTGGGATAGGATTGCGATGGACATAACGCACTACAACAGGATGCATTTTTTGACGCTTATCGACTGTGGACCATCTAGGTTTTCATTGTGGCGGCCCCTTCGCCGGCAGGACGCGGCTGCCATTATCCATGAGTTGGAAGGTGTGCTCCTCGAGCGTTGCCCTCTTCTGAGATACTCACCGACAATGGCCCCGCTTTTGTTAGTGAGCCGTTTAAACAGTTTGCAGATGGCTGGGGTGTCCATCTGCGTTTTAGGTGTGCCCATGTTCCCAGTGGAAAAGGGATTATTGAGCGCAATCACAGAACTGTTAAGACAATCGCAGCGCGGAAGGGGTGTACGGTACCTGAAGCAGTCTATTGGTACAACGTCACCCCTAAGGACGATGTTTCACCCTCCACCGCGCCAGCCAACGCGCTACATACATACCGTGTCAGAGTGAGAGGTTTGGAGAGCAGCTCACTACCCGAACCGGAGCCACCAAAAAAGAACATAAAAGAAGGAGATGTTGTCTGGGTTAAAAAAAAAACCCAGAGGCCAGTGTACGACTCGCTACGGAACCGGTCATGACACTGAAGTGATCAGCCCGCAGGCGGTGCGAGTTGATGGAGTACCTCGGCATATTAATGACTTAAGATCAGTATTGCAAACGCAGCTGCCGCTTGAGGAAGATAGTGAAATTGAATCCGTGACCAGCGACCCATCATTCTTGTTCCTGACGGCTTCAACGCACAGCGACACTGAGAGTGGTAGCCTTCAAAGTACTGACCCTCCTGCTGATGATGAAGACCCGGACAGTGATACTGCGATGCTCAGCTTTAGGTTCGCCGACCTTCGTGTCACGGAAGACAGCGCAGACGATGATGAAGCCCCGAATGCCCCTCTCCGAAGAAGCACTCGAAGAAAAAGGCCACCGCCTCCCTGCTCTTTCTGTGATAATGAGATCAGGGGTTGTGTAATAAATTGCGAACAGACGGGCTTACCTGACAAACGCTCGAGGTGTGCACTCTGCAAAGCGGGCACGTCCAAAGAAAAATGGCAAGATGGCGGCGGCCGGTGAATATTGCCAAGTAATCACGCAAAATCTCGTGTTCTCTTGCACACACGAGAGTTCAGCTTAGCATAAAAACGGGTCACTGTGAGCAAGAAGGGGCAAGGCAAAACGTAGTCAAGACAAAGACGACGCTTCTGACGACTGAGAAGAAAAAAGAAGAAAAAGAGCAAGAAGTAGAAGAGGAAGAAGAGAACGATACATGAGAAGACGAGGTGTGTGCGGTTTTGAGTAAATCGAAACAGAGAGAAAAAAAAACTCTGATTACAGTGTCTTCAGTGCCCTCCTCAATGTCAAAACAAACATGTCAATACCTTGATCACTCAATTGTTAGACTACTTTCTTGCCAGTAGTTTTCGAGTCCTTTTCCATTTCTCGAATTACTTGTCGTGCATCCACTATTTTTTGTCTAACATCGAAACTGGGTTCCTGACATTTAGTGATATTTGACGCCTGGTTTTATTGCTAAAGTCTAAGATTGACTAATGTACCTTATTTATAGAAGGCTTTGAACGATTCTAGAAGATGCAATACCCTAATCATGATAACCGAGTATTATTTTGCATAAAATATCGTGCATTCTATAATAAAAATAATTGGTGCCAATAAATTTGAATTCGTCTGTTTTTTGTTATCATTAATAATATTTATTTGGAATATTTTATAATAAACGAAAAGTGTTTCAGATCTGTAGATGGCCGATATAAATGTTCATCAAGACGTAAATAAACATAAAAAGTTGAAAAAAGTGTTTTTTCTTTCACGGAAAACGTAAAAATGGAAGGGGAGAGAATAACTTCGGATTTAAATGTATCCTGATCAATTTTAATAATATGCTTGATTCTAAATTGCGATACGTTTTTTTCTTAGAAACACTGTTTACATGTTGGACTTTTATAAAACCCTTCGCTGTATATATATATATATATATATATATATATATATATATATATATATATATATATATATATATATATATATATATATATATATATATATATATATATCTCCATTCACATCAAGGATAAAGCCAGAACCCATATTTAGATAGAATCGAGTAACTGCATCGACAACGCCATGGTATTTTCCGTTGTCGATGAAATTGCTATTTATATATATATATATATATATATATATATATATATATATATATATATATATGTGTGTGTGTGTGTGTGTGTGTGTGTGTGTGTGTGTGTTTTAAGAAAAATGGAAAAACCGAATGAAATTATTAAAAAATCAACGTTTCGTCCTTATTTCAGAGGACATCTTCAGGATAATTGAAATAAAAATGTAAGAAAAGAAAAAGTCATAGATTGTGCGAAAAAGACCGATTTGGAATCCTGCCCATGTCGGGAAGGACAAATATGTGTGCGTATGGGAAGGTTGGGTTGTTCGATGTCTATATATACACTTTTAAAAATGCATTAAAATAAATATGTACATTTTTTTTAATTTCTTCTGCAAAACTACTCATTTTCCTGAAACATTCAAGGAAAAACGGCTAGCCAGGATCCACCATGATACTTTGCTGTTTGATTATTATTTTCCCTATGCTAGGGGTTAAACGGTAGAAGCCTTTTCTTTGCGTAATAGTATTAGTATTCAATATTAGTGCTGATTCTAAAAGTCTTCTTTTAGCTCTATCTATCACGTATTTAATAATTTTCGCTTGATCTAAATTCAATGAGTGAGCGTGTTCTGCACAATGGCTAAAGAGTGCATTTAGGGCGTTACCATTCCTTATATCTCTTCTGTGCTCGTTAAGTCTTAATTTCAATTTTCGTTGTGTTTCACCTATGTACGCTTGTTGACAGTTGTTATATGGGATGGAATATATACCGGCATCGGATGTGAGGGTTCTAAATAAAAAAAAGAAACCTCGATTTAATCTGCACATAAAAAACAGCATATTCTACCCCATTTTAATACGCTCTTATGACCTTGTTTGTAATATATTTTACTTTATACGACTAAGGACTGTCTAGAAAGCCAAGTTGTGTTTTTCCTAAATGCAATTAGCAGGGTTTAACTGGTCGCTTTCCTGAATGTTATTGTATAAGCCATTTATAGTCGCGCCTAGTCTTATATGTAAGTATGTAATAAGTGGTAATTTTACCTCTTAGACACCCATTTATACACATTACTTAGAACTCTTATCAACATTTATAACCCCTTCGATCTTTTAGTCTTTTATTTTTTTTATCATGAGCTATCAACATTCCCTACCACTTTGTTGATTCTATGTTTGCTTTTTATTCTTAACATTTAATCATTCCCCAACTATTAATAGTATTGTTTATATCTGATCGTTTACCGCCATTTTAAAACAATCACTTACATTTGTCATCATTTTTTTTTTATTGTAATATTTTAATTTTTAATTCTAGGCTCAGTGTAATACAATTGAATTATATTATTTATTGTATTTAAGTTTTATTACACTCATTTATCAACGGCTACGTTCATGTTTCCTGTCTCTATAATAGATTTTCAGTCCTAGGTTACTTCCATATTATTTTATCTTTATTCGATGTATTATAATTATATTTATATTTTAGTTGATTGTATACTTCGTTCTATTTTTATAAACAACAACTATGACTCTACTAGTGATAATTATTATTTTTGTTTTTAATTATTTATCACAACATTTATTATTACGTATATTATCGATATGTTAACTTTTTGTTATAATAAATTTATTTTATTTATAATAATAATAATATTAATAATAATATTAATAATAATAATAATAATCATAATTTTTAATTCTATTATTATTCTCATCATTATCATGAGTCGAGAGAATTATTACAAAATATCTGTACCTTACAAACGTCGAAGACAAGTCCTTACAGCCATGTGACTTAAAATTGATGATATATATATTTTTTTACATAGGCATCACCACATTATCCAGGCCAAGAGGCCACTCAAGGATAAGGGTTAAAGAGTGTACAGTAGAAAATGGACAATATAGTAATCATTAGTAATGAAAATTTGGTAAATTTGATAACTTTTATGGAACGGCTCATCAAGAACTTATTTACGTTAGACTTGAAGACAACCATATTGTAGTCAGCCGGAAAGCAGGAAAACGGAAGACAATTCCACAGGCGTGCAGTTCTAAGAAAAAGCTTTGTTCAGGGAATCTACGTTTAGGTTTAGGCACAGATAAAGAGTGGGGGGAATTATTCATAGTGTTTACAGCTAGACGAGTGTTTCTTGTGAATGTTTGGCGAGGGGGACCATAGATTGAAGCTCAGTCGAACACTTTCCATGAAAATAACGATACATCAGAGACACACTCGCAACATCTCTTCTGTGAGATAGAGGTTGCAAGGAAGAGAAAAGGGCATCTCCTACGAGGCTACGAAATCTATTTTGAACTCTATCAATGCCGGCCAAGTCCTTTCTAGCAGCTCCTGCCAAGATGTGGCAACAGTATTCCATCCTTGGACGCACCTGGCTCTTATATAGATAGAGAATATCATCAGCAGTGAGATATTTACCGGATCGATAGAAAGATCCCACCATTTTTATAGCGGCCTTGGCAACAGACCTGATGTACGTGTTCCATTTAAGATCAGGAGTAATGGTCAAGCCAAGAAGCTTGTCAAAACAGGAGGCCTCCTGAAGACGAGAGACACTCATTTCAATTGATGCCAGATGTGGATCAGAATGTTGATGAGGTAAAGAGAGAAGCTTGGTTTTAGATGCATTAAAAGTAACTAGCCACTCCTTACCCCATTGTACTACATGCTCAAGATCAGAGGAGAGAGAATTGGAGAGAACTTGGTCGTTTACTGTCTTCGATGTGCTACCATAAATGGTAGTGTCGTCACCATAAATGTCTACAAATGATGTAAGGATGTGATTTGGAAGATCATTAATGTAGATCAGGAAAAGAGTTGGGCCCAGGATGGACCCCTGAGGGACACCGGCATTAATACTGTGAGCTTCTGATTTTTGCCCCTCAACAACTACTCTTATGAACCTATCAGAAAGAAATGATTTAATAATTGAGAAGACATTCCCAGCAATACCATAGCTAGAGGTCTTATGAAGTATACGTTTCTGCCATACCCTATCAAAGGCCTTAGATATGTCAAGAGCAATTGCCCCAGAAAGGTTGCCTCCGTCGAAAGATTTGCTAATCCTGTGAGATATAACTGTAAGCACATCTGTTGTAGATCTAGCAGAGGGGAAACTATATTGAGTGTCATCAAGGAGGTTATTTTTGTTGAGATGGTTGATTACTTCTGTATTTAACACAGATTCCATCAACTTACTCATGACGCACAGGAGACTTATTGGTCTCTACTGAGAGGGGGATGAGCGATCACATGAATTCTTAAATACAGGGCATGCGGATGAAATGTTCCAGGTAGATAGGAAACAATATCCTTAAGACAACGTTTAAACAGTTTTGTAAATATGGGCGCTACTTCAGGTTGAAGTTTTTTGAGTACTATAATTGGAATAGCGTAAGGGCCAGTTGCTTTACTGGAATCAAAGTTTTTGATTAGCTTGGCAACATCACGTACAGACATAAGTATATCACATAACGTGTTTTCTAATACAGGAGGATATATTGTGGGTCGGCGGCCTTGATCACAAAGGGTAGAATTAGCTGCGAAGTTCTTGACAAAGAGTTTGGCTTTGTCCGATGCTGACGAGATTGCCTCAGGTCCATTGATAATAGTTGGGATGGAGCACACGCTTCTGTTCAGGATTCTGCTTGCTATTTGCCAAAACTGGTGGGAACCAAGCCGCTGCTCAGCTACTTTGGATTTAACAGATTGAGCATACAACTCTCTTGCATTCTTTATTACTTTCTTACAATAGTTGCTGGCAGTCCTGAAAGCGGCTTTATGTTTCATACATCTATTACGTTGGAAACAGTGGAAAAAGTGATTTATGTGCGCAATGGTAGCAGCACATTCTGGAGAGAAGCATGACTGGCTGTTAAGTTTTTGCTGAAACTTTTTCGAGGGTAGGAAACGGTAACTACCTACAATTAACCATTCCGTCAGGTCTAATACTATAGAGGACACATCCTTTTTAAACATGGAATGCAGAGGTAGATCAGATATAAATGTACGGAAGCTATCCCATTCAGCCTTAGTGTATCGATATACTGTACGATGGAGAGGTACGTCTGGGGACTTATTACATTTCATTTTTATCTTAATTGATACAACAGAGTGGTCGGAAGAGCCAATAGGCGAAAGAATATAAACTGAACATAGTTCAGGGCAAGTTGTAAGAAAAAGGTCTAGTAGGCTCGCATACTGGGCGTCATTGTCGGACACACGGGTGGGTTCCTGAACAATATGAGTGAGGTCATAGGCAATGGAGAAATCATGACAGAACCTCGCCTCATCATCGGTCTTGTTAGAGTGGGTCAACCATTCGACGATGTGAACATTAAAGTCACCACATACGTGAATGTGGGCTGAAGGATAAGCAGATAAGACTTGGTCAATTTTCTCAGATATGCTTTGAAAGATAGTAACTCCGCTGTTATGGGGGCGATAGAGAGTAAATTTAAATGCCGTTGTGTTAGCTAAAGCAACCCGGAAGCACTTATAGGGTAAGTTAGGATCTTCCTTGGAGATGTCCCTACCACATGGAAAGCTATCCCTAATATAGGCACATATTCCATGCCCATGGCGATATTGGGGGTCAGATTTAGAAGTAAAGGTAGACTATCCTATAATTGCGAACTCATCTAGGGGAATAGGCAGTCCAATGCTAGTTTCACTTCAAAATAAAAGGTCTGGTTTAATCTCCTGTAATTGGGTTTCACCCTCTGGAAGGTTAGAACGTAGACCCCTATATATATATGTATATATATATATATATATATATATATATATATATATATATATATATATATATATATATATATATATATAGATATAGATATAGATAGATATAGATATAGATATAGATATATATATAGATATAGATAGATATAGATATATAGATACAGATATATAGATATATATAGCTATAGATATAGATATATATAGATATATAAAGATATATATATAGATATATATATACATATATAGATATAGATATAGATATATATATATATATATAGATATATATAGATATATATATAGATATATATATCTATATATATATATAGATATACATAGATATAGATATATATATATAGATATATATAGATATATATATATAGATATATATATAGATATATACATATATATATATATATATATATATATATATATATATATATATATATATATATATATATATACGTGTATATATTTCCAAAACTCTGATGAGTGATAGACGGCGAAACACGTATCATGGATACTTCCTTTTTAAATTGGAAATACTAGCTCGTTAAATTCGTAATTGGGTATTTTAAATACCTCTTACTGTATGCATATATATATATATATATATATATATATATATATATATATATATATATATATATATATATATATATATATATATATATATATATATATATATATAGGTGCGTGATTGTGTATGTGTGTGTGTCTATACTTAGTAATTTTGGAGAAACTAAGCATCCAATTAGAGTGCATTTTTTAAGAAACATCCGAAAAGTAACAGGGGGTTACTCATATTTTATTTTAAAAGTTTAGTTTACATGAGTCATCACTACGCTCAGTTCAAACCTGTTAATGTGAAACCTCTTATTATCCTTACAGTATGATCTTCCAAGCTTATACCTATGTGTTTTCTGACCAGAATTGAAAACATTCACATTCATTGAAATATATATATATATATATATATATATATATATATATATATATATATATATATATATATATATATATATATATATATATATATTTATATGACCTAAAATTTTAAGTTTTATCTGGGGTTTTTTTCCATACTCAATTTCTATACCAGTCTATACGAGATATAATTTTATTAGCGTGAAACCTTCACTTTATTAATTTTACTTATATATTTTGGAATTGTTACTTAGATTCTAATCCATAAGTTTTGACAAATTTATTAATGTTTATTCTAACATTAACATAAATAAATATTGGCACACAAATTTAAGATTAATATTTTTTTTGTAATTCAAAATTTAGAATCACTTTTCAAATCCAAATTAAAACAGTTATATTTGCAATTTATTTATTATAAATATTTATAAAGCCTTTTTGTTTGTAAATTCTTATCAAGATGTACACTATAGCATTCTTTTTTTTCATATAATATTTAATATGATTAATAATGAAAAATAAACCGCAAAAGTAAAAATTAAAAAAAATAAAAAAATGAAAAAAAAGTTAATTCATGTGTTGTCTTTTTCTCGTCCCATTTCATACGGAGTGCTCCTCTTCTGTGTATACACATTTTTAGCCAGTCACTGTAGACATTCAAACATAGTTTTACTTGATAAAGAATTAGCGAACACTGTGTAATTTAGAAGTATGGACATCTGTGTCAAATTTTTCTTTATTTAATCGTTAAAGTTGTTTAATTTAGTTACCAAACATGAGTTGCTAAAGCTGATTTCATTCTAAAACAACTGATGTGTTAATAACATTGGAACCTTTTGTCTATTCATGGATAGTAGCTTTGTATAAAAATGAATAATCCTTACTACTGCTTTCTACTGAGCACTCATTTTTGAACATGCAAAAGCAGCCTTATTTTACAGTTGTTGGGCTTCTCTAGAAATAATAGGCTTAAACAATACTATTGTCGAGTTATTAACTTTGAAATTTTATGCTGTCTCTGTTTCCGTGCATATCAAGAAACTTAAGGAAAATGCCCTACTCTGGTTTTAGTATGAATTAAACACGGGAGTAATAAACCAAATTATTTCTCTTTTCATTTTCTCTTGGATTATGAGTGTGTTGCAATGTTAATTTTCGCTAAATCCACTTTTATTGAATGCATCGTTATAATAATGTACTAACTGTTAGAACCCCTTGGCATTAAAAGTTTTGAAAACCTGTTGCTAACAATAGCTACCATAATGTATTCTATTTGATTTATGGAAAGTTTTATATATTCTATCTCAAGATCTACTGTTTAATCTGAGAAGTCTATTTCATATGAATTAGATATCATTTTTATCTTTAACCCTAGAACCTTGCAAATTAAAGTATACCTTTCCTGTCTGTATAACACATATGCATTAAACCCTGCCGGTAGATATAATCAATCATATATATATATATATATATATATATATATATATATATATATATATATATATATATATATATATATATATATACATATATATATATATATAAACCGGATGAATGAGCTGGGAATTTGTTTTTCAGGGTATCTAGTAAGAAAGTTCGAACTAAATTACAGACGTCCGCACTTTCGTATGTTACACTCGTAACAGAAAATGATTCCCAAAAATGTCATTCTTTAACCCAGGTTTTACCTAAAAAGACTGTAAGGTTGACCTTGCTTTAATATTTTTCACCATATCCAGGTTACTTACACATCTCTATATGTTGATGCGACAGATAATTTTTTCCAGAATGACCTTAGAAAATGAGAAGTACATCGACAATGTCAACATGGGTGGTTCAGTCATTCCAGACTGAGCCTGTATTTACACACAAATTAAAATTTAGTTCGAGGTATTTGTTTCTGTTTATAGACTTACTACTTAGACCAATTTCGTGTTTAGTTTCATCAAACTTGTCATGGTCTTAGTATTTTAAAAGTGAATTCCTGTTTGCAAAACTATTAAGTCTATATTCTATGCCTAATTTTAAACTGACGTACGCGACGGCTAATCTCATTTAAAGTTTATGAAAACGCAATATAAATTATACGCTCATTGTGTAAATGTTTTTCTCATAATAGCACACTTTGCTGGAAATATTTTTCTAATAATATAACTAAGTATAAAATCCACCACTAGGAATACACGGTCGATACGAATAGCTCAGTCGTCGGCAATATGAGTAATAAGTGCCTCGAGACGAAAAGTATATTTGTAAGACATTTTTTAGAAACACCCATCAGAAATGGATGCATATAACTTTGGTTACTCTACGAAAAATACAAACACCAACTCACTAGATATAAACGAGGATCCTCTTGAGTAAAATTGAAGAGTTAATCAAACGTAGGAAAGTAATACGATACTAACTGAAGCGGTTATCTTACAATATCTCCAGTTATGAGAACATATTTGATTTTCGGTGTCCGTTTCCGATCAGGAGTGTACATAAGTTCTAGAAGATTGTTAGGACATAGTGCTGTCCAAGTCAGCGGTCATTGATTTAACTAGGGTAGGATTGGATTAAGAACGTTGATGGCGAAAAGTAAGCAGTATTAATTACATTAACCATCTATATGTTTCCGTTTTCATGGCCCGAAGACATCAATGATAAAGATCTTGACCTTTACTTTGATTTGTAATTAGTGCAACAGATTGTGGTTTATTTAGTATTAATGTAAAGGAATTAAGTAATTAATAATTTTTGAAATCATTGGTTAAAGACACAGAGAGTGGTTGGCTCAGGGCGTCTCTGGGACACTATCAACTTCTACTGTCTGTCCATCGAATCGTTTCTATGAGCATATTATATTCCGTGACTGGCAAATGGTGTGAATTGGATTGTTATTACTTTCACTTCTGCTATACTTACAAAGAATTTGTCGCGAAAATTTCTAATCCTGTGTTATATTAGATTTAGAACATAATCTTTATATCTAGCATGCCGGTAACGATATTGCATATACATGACAATTTAATTTTACTGATAGATTTGGCTACGCGATTTAAGTTTTATTAACATATACACTTATTGTGAAAGGCTCGTCATATAAAATCAACAGTAAGTTATACTATAATATCATATATAATAACTGTGCATCGAAATAAATGTTTTTATTTAAAGTAAACTGGAACTATTATATTGATATTTAAAGAAAACTGAAATACAAGCCAATATAATAGCGCAACCTATAATGTAAGACATAAAAAATCAACTGTATGGTCTTTATACTACAAGGCTCGTTTGGACTTAATGTGTGTATTTAAAGAAAAAAAAACATTAAATATTATACTTTACTTTTGCATTTTTAAAGAAATTACAATTTAGATGAAATTTTAAACTTTTAAATATATATATTTTGAATAAAAACTCCGATCAGAAATAAAAGACGCAATCCCATGCAAGCTGCCATAACATCGGCAATTAATAAATGGATTTCATTGAGAATATTTGCTAATTAACGAGTACGATGACAATAAATAGATCATCATGTGAAATACAATTTTATCAAGGTTAAATGTCGGGTGACGTCAAGTCGTTCAGCAAATGTATATATATATATATATATATATATATATATATATATATATATATATATATATATATATATATATAAATAAGCAAAAATGTGTGTGGACAGGAACAGTTGGATTGGCTAATCTAGTAATAAAAACTCCTCTTAAACGATGGCTCCAATGGTCTTTATTTTATCATAAAATGAAAGACAAAATTTATTGTTAATCTTGGGAATGTTAATTGTTTTCTCCGTGACCATTTACAAAATTTTAATTACGCGAAACTGCCCCCAAATCACATGGCATATACGAAAGTTGCGATTAACATCCAAATCTTACGCCAAATTTACCGCCGTGTTAGCAACACGCACACAAGATTTTTTTTTTTTTTTTTTTTTTTTTTTAACATCTCTTTTATTTTACATTTTATAAAATTTATGGATTTTTTAAAACTGTTTTTGTAATTAAACAATTACGGTAAACGTTCAAGCAATAACAAATTGTTATTCTGAGTATTCACCTCTCATTGTTTACCAAGCCATTTGTCGTAAGTGAAGCCCGATATATTTATAGCTACGGATATGCCAACCTGTATAGAATGGATCTTTTAGAGGAGTTTTATTTAAGCAGTCTTTATTTGAATACACATGATTTTTTAAAAATTATATTTACGAACTGTTTTTTCTATTAATATGTTCATGAAGTTTACCTAACTTTCATAATAAAAGGTACGTAAACGTTGATATAGAAATTGTGGAATTAAAGGCACTTTTCATTTTAAAAAAAGAGGTGTTTTGCTTCAGTTACATTATAAACTTTATTTGAACTTGCCAGAAAACTGTTAATTACATAAAAAAATAAACGTTACAGATAATTTAAATTATTTTTTTAAAAACATATATATTAACGAAAATTTATTATTGACATTCCTCACGTATGGAGATAACGCATTGTGGATGCGTTATCGGCAGCTCCTGTTACTCTCGCTTCTTCTTATTTGTCCTTCAGTCCTCATTTTTTAATGAGTGATTTTTTCTGACAAAGGGAGAAGAAAAAGCTGTTTTCAAGGTTGGCAGTATTTTGCGCGAACAGTTGGCAGAGATGGCGGAAATTTTCTGTTTCTATGTCTATCCTTGTAGCCATGTCACTAGTAAGGGTGCTGGAGGTAAACGTTTTGTTTAAGCTGACGTTATCCGCCTGATAGTCAGGGACCCGAACCTTGGATTAACTACCAAGGAGGCCGTCCTATCAGCAGGTGCAAAGTACTGGAGCTGCTGTATTGCCATTTGGTGAATGGATTCTGGACCATGCAGTAGCTTCTGGTGGGGCCTCTCGATGCCATACTAGTGGGTAATTGTTACGGCTTTACCTTTTCATTAGCTAAAAATTAAAAAAAAATAAACAAATGCTTCGTTACTTTTTCTCTCTTAGTTTCCCCTCTCTGTCCTGCTCTAAGTAAATCTGACGACCTTATCCACAAATTCCAAAAATTCATCATGACAAGTTTCAAGAAAAAATACACGATTAAACCCGGTTCTCCAACTTCCAACATAGACCCCTACTACCATGTCTCCTTCTCCAACATCAGGGGTCTACGTTCTAACCTTCCAGAGGTTGACACCCAATTACAGGACTAAACCAGACCTTTTATTTTTAAGTGAAACTGGTATTGGACAGGCTATTTCCCTAGAAGAGTTCGCAATTATAGGATACTCTAACTTAACTTCTAAATCTGACCCCCAAGATAGCCATGGGCATGAAATTTGTGCCTATATTAGGGATAGCTTTCCATGTGATAAGGACATCTCCCGGGAAGATCCTAACATACCTATATGTGCTTCCGGGTTGCTTTAGCTCACACTACGGCATTTATATTTACTCTCTATCCCCCCCATAACAGCGGAGTTACTATCTTTCAAAGCATATCTAAGAAAATTGACCAAGTCTTATCTGCTTATCCTTCAGCTAACATTCACGTATGTGGTGACTTCAATGTTCACAACGTCGAATGGTTGACCCACTCTAACAAGACCGATGATGAGGGAAGGTTCTGTCATGATTTCTCCATTGCCTATGACCTCACTCAGATTGTCCAGGAACCCACCCGTGTGCCCGACAATGACGCCCAGTATGCGACCCTACTAGACCTTTTTCTCACAACTTGTCCTGAACTATGTTCAGTTTCTGTTCTGTCGCCTCTTGGCTCTTCCGACCACTCTTTTGTATCAATTAAGATAAAAATGAAATGTAATAAGTCCCCAGACGTACCTTTCCATCGTACAGTATATCGATACACTAAGGCTGACTGGGATAGTTTCCGTACATTTATATCTGATCTACCTCTGCATTCCATGTTTAAAAAGGATGTGTCCTCTATAGTAATAGACCTGACGGAATGGTTAATTGTAGGTATTGACCGTTTCATACCCTCGAAAAAGTTTCAGCAAAAACCTAACAGCCAGCCATGGTTCTCTCCAGAATGTGCTGCTACCATTGCGCACATAAATCACTTTTTCCACTGTTTCCAACGTAATAGATGTATGAAACATAAAGCCGCTTTCAGGACTGCCAGCAACTATTGTAAGAAAGTAATAAAGAATGCAAGAGCGTTGTATGCTCATTCTGTTTAGTCCAAAGTAGCTGAGCAGCGGCTTGGTTCCCACCAGTTTTTGCAAATAGCAAACAGAATCATGAACAGAAGCGTGTGCTCCATCCCAACTATTATCAATGAACCTAAGGTAAACTCGTCAGCATCAGACAAAGCCAAACTCTTTGTCAAGAACTTCGCAGCTAATTCTACCCTTTGTGATCAAGGCTGCCAACCCACACTATTTCCTCCTGTATAAGAAAACACGTTATGTGATATACGTATATCTGTACGTGATGTTGCCAAAGCTAATCAAAAACCTTGATTCCAGTAAAGCAACTGGCCCTGACGGTATTCCAATTATAGTACTCAAAAAACTTCAACCTGAACTAGCGCCCATACTTACAAAACTGTTTAAACGTTGTCTTAAGCAGAATAGTTTCCCATCTCTCTGGAAAATCTCATCAGTATGCCCTGTATTTAAGAATTCAGGCGATCGCTAATTACCCTCTCAGTACAGGCCAATAAGTCTCCTGTGCGCCATGAGTAAGTTGCTGGAATCTGTGTTAAATACAGAAGTAATCAACCATCTCAACAAAATAACCTTCTTAGTGACACTCAATATGGTTTCCGTTCTGCTAGATCTACAGCAGGTGTGCTTACAGTTATATCTCATAGGATTAGCAAATCTCTCGACGGAGGCAACCTTTCTAGGGCAATTGCTCTTGACATATCTAAGGCCTTTGATAGGGTATGGCATAAAGGTTTACTTCATAAGATCTCTAGCTATGGTATAGCTGGAAATGTCTTCTCAATTATTAAATACTTTGTTTCTGATAGGTTCATAAGAGTAGTAGTTGAGGGGCAAAAATCAGAAGCTCACAGTATTAATGCCGGTGTCCCTCAGGGGTCCATCCTGGGCCCAACTCTTTTCCTGATCTACATTAATGATCTTCCAAATCACATCCTTACGTCATTTGTGGACATTTATGCTGACGACACTACCATTTATGGTGGCACATCTAAGACAGTAAACGACCAAGTTCTCTCCAATTCTCTCTCCTCTGATCTTGAGCACGTAGTAAAATGGGGTAAAGAATGCCTGGTTACTTTTAATGCATCTAAAACCAAGCTTCTCTCTTTACATCATCAATATTCTTATCCACATCTGACATCAATTGAAATGAATGGCTCTCGTCTTCAGGAAGCCTCAAGTTTTGACAAACTTCTTGGCTTAACCATTACTCCTGATCTTAAATGGAACACGTACATCAAATATGTTGCCAAGGCCGCTGGAAAAATGGTGGGATCTTTCTATCGATCCGGTAGATATCTCACTGCTGATGATATTCTCTATCTATATAAGAGCCAGGTACGTCCAAGGATGGAATATTCTTGCCACATCGTGGCAGGAGCTGCTAGAAAGGACTTGGCCTGCCTTGATAGAGTTCAAAATAGACTTCGTAGCCTCGTAGGAGATGTCGTTTTCTCTTCCTTGCAACATTTATCTCACAGAAGAGAATTTGCGAGTTTGTCTCTGATGTACCGTTATTTTCATTGAAAGCGTTCGAATGAGCTTCAATCTATGGTCCCCCCTCGCCAAACATTCACAAGAAACACTCGTCTAGCTGTAAACACTATGAATAATTCCCCCCACTCTTTATCTGTGCCTAAACCTAAACGTAGATTCCATGAACAAAGCTTTTTTCTTATAACTGCACGCCTGTGGAATTGTCTTCCGTTTTCCTGCTTTCCGGCTGACTACAATATGGTTGTCTTCAAGTCTAACGTAAATAAGTTCTTGATGAGCCGTTCCATATAAGTTATCAACTTTACCAAATTTTCATTACTAATGATCAATATAATGTCCAATTTCTACTGTACACTCTTTAACCCTTATCCTTGAGTGGCCTCTTGACCTTGATAATGTGGTGATGCCTATGTAAAAAAAAAATAACTAAACGTCATTAAAAAACGTACCCATTGCATGATATTCCCCATTTTTGTGTTTGTTTATTTTAACTTTATAAAACATTTTCATACAAAAAAAAAGATTAATCTTTTATAGCATAAAATTATAACAATTTATTAAGATAAAACTTATATTTGGATTAGTACTTCCAACATCTTTTTTATGAAACGATTATAGTTATTTCACATGATTAGTTTTCTGTTTTTTTCTTTGTACCGATGTTCGAAATATAAAAAAAACATCCTCCCAAATAATTTCATTTGTTTATCGCAAGACGTTTCTAGCGTGGAAAAATAATTTTCTGTAGACAGGAAGATGTTTTGCCTCATTCATAAATATTCAATACTCTTGAATTATTAAACTTGGATTCCCATGATCTTTTGTCAAACATGGATCGGACGAGACTATCAATCATCGGTTAAAACCGCGCGTTGTTGAAGACGCTTTAAAAACAAACAAACGAACAGGTAAAAATACACATGTAAATATTCAAAAATACCAAAAAAAACAACCTTTAGAGGACTGATTTTATTTATATTTATTTTATTTTACATATTTTGTAGTTTTTTTTTTTTTTTTGGTTTCTTGTAAAGTATTTATCAAAATACATTTTTTACCCTTCAAGAAACAACGGATTCTTAAGTGTAAATACACGTTTTGTTTTTATATTTTTGTTTAGTCATGTTTCTTTGAGTGCGGACACAGAAATCACCTGTTATTAACAGAAGTACCTGTTATCAACAATAATATATATATTATATATTATATATATATATTATATATATTATATATATATTGTATATTATATATATATTATATATATACATATTATATATATAGATTATATATATATATTATATATATATTATATATATTATATATATATTATATATATTATATATATATTATATATATATACATATATATTATATATATATATTATATATTATATATATATATTATATATATATATATAGAGAGAGAGAGAGAGATATATAAGTGCCTGTTTGCGACAATAATGATACAACCTGCCCAGGACACCCATGTGGCTAGTTATAGCCGACACCCTATGGACGAGTTCATGTTTCCATGTGCCTATCGTTTGACCGTGTCTAACAGCCGGGTCGATTGTTGTTGTTCCAAAGAGGTTTAACAACCAAGTACCTTCATCCGAGTAAATAAACCGTGTCATATTCAGCCTTAGTTAAATGTTTACGATGCCACGATAAGAATACCGGTTTCTAATTATTAATTGGATACGTTTTTCAACGAGCCTTTTAATCGCTTATTAATCTATTGGTATTTTGACAGTAGATCTTTTTAGTAAGCCTGTTTCAAATACAAGGGATTGAATGCTTCTAGTGAAGTCTCATTTAGGCTTTATATTTTCTTGATATGCACATTTATTTATTTTATCATGTATTAAATTGTTTAATAAACCAAACACATTACACTTTAAGATAACAATCTGTGGTCATTTTTTTCTGATGTTCAGTTAGTTTTCTTTTATAAATATCCTTATATTCTTACCTTATTGGGTTGTTTATGTTAATTCTCATATAATCATCATATGAAGTGTTATTTGTTATTAGAAATTTCCTTTTCTATTTAGGCACCTCCATACATTTGCAATGTATTGCTATATTTCTACACAATGATTTTCTTATTGTACATGACTCGGGTTTTATATTTTATCTATGTCCGTTTATCTCTTTTTAGTTATCTCTGCTGCACTTTGTTTCCTATTTTACTCTGTATGAAGTTCCCCTTCGGAGACTGAAAAATCATCCGTCAAACTCTATGTTTGTCTTCGCTGAATGTAATGCTGACCATCTTGACTAGATTTTCTAGTCTGATGGCTGAAACTGCGCTGAATTTTTTTTTTTATTTCCCCCAGTCTCATTACTTGTCCAAAATTATCACTTTCCGTGAACGTTTTCCTGATAATGACATTCATCAAGAATTTTAATTAATCTTTTTCTCACTACTTTTCATGAACCATGCTCTATTTCGTCATGGCTTTCATTAGGTTTTTCTAATCATTAAGTTGTTTATGTCCAGATCGAATATTTATGTTAATTCTTCAATTGATCGTCGTTTCACGAGAAATACCTTTCACTACGGAAGAGCTTCTGTGATGGGCTTGGAAACTTTTTTCTCGGGCGTGTCATTTAGTTTAAAGTTTTCTATGTCTTCGAATGCTGCCGAGATGGAATCTTAGTTTTGTTGAAATGTACACCTTCATTTAACATCGTCAGTTTAAAAGCAAACAATATTCGTTTTCCTGGATTTTATCAGTCTATACTTCTGCCATTAGCCATTGTACTCAGTGCTTGATTAATTATCGACGAAATTATTCTGAGTCTTCTATACCCCAAGAACTAGCTACGTCTGCAAGAAAGCAAGTTCTGAGGATACGTCTAGCAATTCGCAAAGCATTCATAACTTGTTTTACTCTCCTGATGCCGAAAAAAAAAACAAATGGACTATGGTAATATTACTAGAATTTATAATGGTTTTATTAAGTGTTAATTCCACTCTTCCGCTTATTTTAAATGTTCTCCAGATAAGGTATTTTCTAAGCTTATGGATGATCTTCTGTTGCTGACAACTATTTCATTGATGATTTGAGGGCTGTTTTTTTCATAAATTTCGATTCGAAATTTGACCAGACTTTCGATGTTGTTATCATTAATTAAATACAAATTAGTCCGCTTAAGGTAAATAGCAAATATTCAGATGGTTAATCAACAGAAGGTTATTCATTTTATCTGAAATATTTCGTTATATTCAGTATGACTTCCGTAGTTTTCTTTCAGCACCTTAACTGCTGTAAAGGAACGGAGCTGTTATTTTATACATAATAAGAGCCAGGGTAGAATACTTGTGTTTGTCATTTAGTAAGGGTTCGAAATTTTGTTGCATTCCGCTCTTTTACATAAAATTCGAAAGATTATTGAATAGAAAAAAGAATGTATGCTTATGACACTCCCGTTTATTTTGAATATATTTCTCATATGCTTTTAATAGGCAGTTGATCGAAAATTCAGTTAAGTAATGAATGATTCCTTCAATAGTCCTAAGACTAAGCTATTGTCTTCAATTGCATACATACCTGTGTTTTATTCTGATATTCCTATGAATGAGGTTGCTTTCGATTATTAATATATTGTCAAGTTTGTTTGTTTTTTTTCTGATCAGCTTCATTTTTTTTTGATCTCATACATAAAATTCGTTGACCATTTTGGGGAGGGGCTCGTATATTAAATTCGTTAGTCATATTACTTCTCGCAAAGTTGTCTCTCTCTATTGCTCTACACATTTCTCACACCCCATTGCTGTGCTCCATCTTTTAAGATAGCAGATCATTTAGAGAGAACTGTTTCCATTTTTGGGTTGTTGAATATTTCATTAATTTGGAGGTTATTAATAAATTGTTTTTTTCTTGTTTTCGTGTCTGACCATATACAAGTTTACCAGTTATGTATAACTCCCCAGAGGGATAGCAGTGTCCTATCATGTATGAAAGTGTCGCAATGACCCGAAAATAACAACAGTGGCAACATTACAATTACCAGCACCCTAAAAATGCATCGCTGGATTGTCAGGAACCCAGTGGCCATCTCAAGGTGAAGAACACCATGTTAACTGCCACCATGTTGGTATTGCGTGTATTTTCAAAAAAGGACCATATCACGAAACCTCACATCGTCGAAGCCGGCGTGAAATAAATACCAACGTGTACCTGAATGAGTTGAAGAGGGTGGTGATCCCCTGGTGCAAACAGGTGTCCGCTGACAAACCCTTGGTGTGACGGAAGGAGTCACTGTCGATCCACAAGTCTAAAAAAACAATCTTGTCTTCAGAACTAGTGCTACTACGTAGCCTGCTCAAACTGGCCCCTTCCTACTTTCACCTGTATTCGCTTAATTACTTCGTTTAGTCATACGCCAATAACATCAACAACATGAACTCAAACACAACGAAATCAGTCTGATGACAGGGCTGCCGCCGACACTAGTGGAAAAAGCATGGAAAAGTTCCGAATCTGTACCAATGTGGTAAATAAACTAACAGCGATTACATTGAATAGATGTAAGCTCAACTGCATAATCAATGAACATGAATCGATATTTTCAATAAAAGTTAAAAAAAAGGGTTAGTGTTATTTTAAATGGGCTGAAACTTTCATCTTTTCACATTGTACTTCTCCTAAGTGTTCTCTGCTTTCTTTATCCATGGTCGTTTGACTTATAATTCATGGTTGTATTTCCTTAATATTTATTCTCATTTCAGCAGCTTTTTTCCTAAGCACTGGAAAATTATGGAACTTGTTTTTCCACATGGTGTTACTTCTACTTATAAACCTATTTTTCAATATCTACGCAAATAGACATCTTCTGTATTTGCAATCATAAGCTTTCGTTTTTATTAGCTTCTGGCATCACGTTGCGGTATGCCTTGTCTCAATAATTTTTTAAAAAATAACATATCGATGATATATATAGAGGATTAATGCATTTCGTAGGTAAATATCTGCGTAATCTAGCATACATTGTAATACATGATAATACACGTACTTAGAAATGCATGCAAACATAAGACACAAAGACACACGTGTGCGTTTTCCATATATATATATATATATATATATATATATATATATATATATATATATGTATATACACACACCCACATACACCGATATATATATATATATATATATATACATATATATATACATATATATTTATATATATGAAAATAAGTTACCGATAAGATATGTAGAAAAATGATTTCTTTATATTCACATTGGTATACTTGTTTGTCTACATATATGTTTAATATAAACCCCACCAACAAATTACATTTTATAACTTCAAATTTTCTGTGTTATAACAATTTAAATGATAAAAAATGAGAATATGTAATTATACAAATCTGTCAGTAAAAATAGCTAATAGATTTAAATTATACTATCCGGCGTTTGCCACTACGGTGATTACCCAAGAAATATAAGGGAGAAAAGGGTGGCGACTTTGTGAGAAAAGTAAATATAGCCGTAGGCTTTATTTTTGCAACACAGTTTTAATTTTCATATGAGTTTTGAATTATTATTTTTATTAAATAGCACAATAGAGGTGGAGATAAAAAATCTAAAAACGATTGTAGATCTGCGCAGACTCCTCACGATTATATATAAATAAATATATATATATATATATATATTTAGATATCTATATATTTAGATACATATATATATATAAATATATATATATATATATATATATATTTAGATATATATATTTAGATATATATTTATATATACATTTATATATATATATATTCATGCATATATATATTTATTTATATATATATATATTTATATTCATATATTTATATATATGAATTTATGTATATATAAATTTATAAATATATATTTATATATATTTTATAAATATTTGTACATATATGTATAAATATTTATATATATATATATATATATATATATATATATATATATATATATATATATATATATATATATATATGAGCATCGTAGAGTGTGCACATGAGTACGCTTACAAGAGTATCAGTTGTCATTTGTTTTGGTCATTTTTTTTTATGCGATTCATTTTTTGACATGGTTGCTGTAATGTGTGGCGTGAAAATTCCCTTCGAAATTTTTTTTTTAGCGAATACTTGTAGCTACTTCTAAGTGCTATTTCTCAACTAACGTTAATGCGTTGTACATTGCTTCTCGGATTTTTATTAGAATCATTTTTTGATTTTTCGTCTTGTAATGCATCCTAGGGTTTGGAAAAATTCTAGAGATTCTCGGTGCATTTAATTGTAGTCATGTTACCATTGTCCAATAAGTATTTTCTGTTTTGGATTTTTTATATGAATCTGGTCTCTGTAAATTCTTTACGACATAATGGATGGTCTTGCTCTTGGCTAAGTATTATGAGGTTTCTTCGGTAGTCAAGCCATCTTGTTTTTAAAACCTCGTACACGTCGTATAAGTATTTTCCCGATTATATTTTTTCAGTGAAAGACTAACATTTCATAATTCCTTAAATGTCCAGTGAATGTATGATTAATAAATTAATGTACGTAATATTACATCAATGTCAATTAGAATACCTTATTAGTCTAACTTGTTCATACAAATCATTGCTATAAGCTGTCCTTATATTATATGTTCCTAATAAACACCATAGTTAAGGTAAACAATGAACAAATGTTCACATTATAAATTTTATTATACAGATATATTTTTCTCTCCCTTTCTCCCGTTAATTATTTCCTCTGTTTCTGTATATATATATATATATATATATATATATATATATATATATATATATATATATATATATATATATATATATATATATATATATATACCTATATATATATACACACACATATATATATATATACATATATATACACATATATACACACATATATATACATATATATATACACACATATATATACATATATACACACATATATATACACATATATATACACACATATATATATACACACATATATATACACATATATATACACATATATATACACATATATATATACATATATATATACACATATATATACATATATACACATATATATATACATATATATACACATATATATACACATATATATACATATATACATATATACATATATATACATATATATATAAATATATATATATATATTTATATATATATATATATATATATATATATATATATATATATATATATATATATATATATATATATATATATATATATATATTGGTTTGGGTGTGGGTGTTTCTCGTTTATCGAAATAGGATCTTTGAAATGTATTCATACATTATTTTGAATAATTAAAAATTCACTATTATTTTTTACACTATAATCCAAAACCAAAGTATGTATGTTTGTGTTATATTTTAGATTTGAAAGTAAAATTTCGTGTCGGAATAAAACAATATATGAAATATGCTATCTATCTATATATGCCTCTTACAATATTTAGGCATATGCACCCCCCATACACACACACATATATATATATATATATATATATATATATATATATATATATATATATATATATATATATATATATATATACACGCTTGTTAAGTAATTATGCAGGTATTATAAGGAGGGCTATTACAACAGCATATTATATTCCTTGTTTCGATTTTCAGGTATATATATATCCATTGATATCTTACATGTTTTTAAGTAGAGTGATGAGGTAAATCCAATGAAAAAAGTGCCATATCCCTAAATATAATAAGGACACTGTTTTGCTCGTCATAGTATTTTACACGTTAGGATATAAAACAGTATATTTTAATAAGAAGACGTTAAGTACATACGGAATTTTCATTTTGTTTTAAATAATCTATTTTCAAACACCTTTTCGCTATTATATCTTTATTTTTTAAATCATTTTAAACATCGTTTTTCTATTCAAAACCTT
>NC_136508.1:9715402-9757902 GCF_053919585.1 Euprymna scolopes
TCTACTGATTATACCCACGTAGAAATTGCTATGTAGTTATTGTTTTCCAAATATTGATCCTCGTGTATATAATGTTAGGATATTATTTCAATAAACAAGTTATGGGAATCTTATGTTTTTTTCTCAACCGCCTTAATAAGTTAATACATTGAAATCAACAGATATTACAATATTCTGCCATAGTTTCGGTATTACTGCTGTAAATACTTTAATTTTCGAACCGGAGTAGTTGATATGTATCGTAAGCACGTTCTCAAATTTCCATGGATTTTATTCACTATTTCCTTAAATATTTAAAATAAGGTAAACTTGTTAATAATTTTGTACGAAGTGTATATATATATATATATATATATATATATATATATATATATATATATATATATGTGTATATATATATATATGCATATACATATAAACTACTTAATTTACTCACATAAATTTATATACGAAGATATAGATGTATGCGTAAACTTTAAGTATTTACTTCAAAAATACGCAATACGTAGGTAGAGCTAGTAAGTAAGTTATAAAATGTATATGGCGATTAAGCTACACGTAATATTCCACGTTTACTCCACTCAAGGATTCTTCAGGCGTATGCGGAATATTCAGTGTAGCTTAATCGCCATACACATTTTATAACTTATATATATATATATATATACATACATATATATATATATATATATATATATATATATATATATATATATATATATATATATATATACTAGCATTGGTTGCCGGCGTGTCCCAGGCTATGGGAAGTGTGTGTTGAGGAAAATAAAAATAAAAAGGAAGGTAGGCTCGAACCCGTAACCGCGAAGGGGGAAAAGAACGGGAAACCCCTGATGCATTTGCTGTTACGACCACCGTCAAACCGGAAGTGACGCAGGTTTTTATAAACGCTAGACAAACGAAAAGAGGCTATGACTTTCGAAAATATCGGCGAAAAAATTTCGACCCAAAACGATTAAAAAGTTGCCCTAACTCTGAATACGATTTATGTAAAATTAAAATGTTTAGACCAGAAATTGTCTGAGTATTTTGGTTGAGACCGCATCGGTATTTGTTTTATTTAACATTAACCCCTATTATGACTTCCTTACCATTTATTGTTTTGGGCTTAAATCACGTTATTATGTATGATATATGCCCAATGAAACCATATATAAAATTTCAATTGTCTATACCCAAAATTGGCGGAGTAGTTGGGTACAGTTCTCAAAGGTTAAATCCTTGAACTTTTACATTTTACCAGGAACATTTCTGGCCGAAAACGGATTACAAATATCTCCCTAATCTCAATACACTGTGCATAAAATTTCGAGTTTTAGACTTAAAATTTACAGAGTTATTGCAAAGGGAAATGTACACAGACAGGCACACATACAGACATACACTTCCTATTTTATAGATATACTGTCATAGGTGCCCGGCGTTGCGCAGGTTTTTGGAGGTGTCTGTTGAGAAAAAGTGATAGTGTGAAGCCAGGCTCGAACCCGTAACGCAAAGGAGGAAAAAAGCGGACAAAACGTGACGTCCCTGCTGTTTCGACCACCGGAAAGCCGAAAGTAACGTCGGTTTAAATTAAGTTCATACAATTCAAAAGAGAGGAAGAATTGTGAAAATATCGGCCAAAAGATAAAGAAATTCATATTTTTAGCCAATTTTTCGGTATTTTTGGTCTGAAGGGTCAAGCTGCAAAACTCTACTGGTGTGGTGAAGACCATTCGCATCCGTCGAATGGTTTAGTCAGACATGGAAATATACACACATATTTTTATATATTGATTGCTCGAATTTTCGACCCAAACCGATTAAAAAGCTTGCCCTCTCTCTGAATACGCTTTATGTAAAATTTCAAATGTTTAAACCAGACATTTTCTGAGTAATTTAGTAAAGATCGCAGAGGTCAATTTTTCTTTTTAATTTGTCCCCTATTATGACCACTTAACCTTTATTGTTTTGGGTACAACTCAATTTATTAAGTTTGATACATGTCCAAGGAACTCATATCTAAAAAATTCAATTGTGTATACCCAAAATGGGCGGATGAATTGGGCAGTGTTCTCAAAGGTCAAATCGTTGAACTTTGATCCCTTAACAGGGAATTTCTGACCGAAAACGAATTACACACATATTCCCAAATTTCTGTACCCTATATAACATTTCGACTCTGCAGACTGAAACTTAGTTATTATTGCGTAGAGAAATATACACAGACAGACACACAAACTCAGAGACCGACATACACTTTCACTTATATATATATATATATATATATATATATATATATATATATATAACTCCATTAATATATGTACAAAACGACATTTTCTGCAGCAACCAAATAATGTATAAAATATTGTTATCGTATTGTTTACAACATTTTGTTACGTTTTATGTACTGCTGTCGAAATTCCTTGTTGTAGCAGACTAAGCGAGCATGTTATTCCACATTATATTTTTATATGATATATATGCATGTGTTCGCATATCTTTCTCTGTGTCTAACCTTGTATCTCTCTCTCTCTCTATCTACGTATGTATATGTATATATATATATATATATAATTTTCCGAATGTGAGATATTGTATATAATAAATTCCACAGCCAAAAAACGTCGCAGCCCACAAGAGCCATGACAGTCAAAGAACCGGAAGTCCAAGACTCGAGTTTCGCCCTCATTTGGGCTCATCAGTTAGACACATCCGAACTCAGGATTCGAAACCCGATCCTCTTGCATGCAAGGCAAGCACTCTACCAACTGAGCAAACGCCCTGCACACAAGAAGGTAATAAACCAACACAGATAAAGCAAACCGCGCCGAAATGCGACTGTGAAATGAACCTACTTCGTCTCAACAAGGGACGCGGTCATCCAACCAGCTAATAACCCCAAGCTGATGTCTCTCAAGTAGGAGTTTTAACTCGAAAGGACGATGCCATCCAGCAATACTAACCAAGCGAGCAACTTATGATAGGTTTTCAGAGTGTGAGAGATTGTGTATAATAAATTCCACAGCCAAAAAACGTCGCAGCCCACAAGAGCCATGACAGTCAAAGAATCGGGAGTCCAAGACTCGAGTTTCGCCCTGATTTGGGCTCATCAGTTAGACACATCCGAACTCAGGATTCGAAACCCGAGCCTCTTGCATGCAATGCAATCACTCTACCAACTGAGCAAACGCCCTGCACACAAGAATGCTCATTTTGCGTCAATTTTTATAGAGGATAGTGATCTCCCATTTTTACAAAAGTAATTTCTTCATATCGTGCCCAAAATTTATATGTGATATTCGTTTTCAGCACCACAGGAGAGACATTGCGAGCCTCTGTTTTGGCTGTGTTATTATATATATATATATATATATATATATATATATATATATATATATATATATATATATATATATATAAAAATGGGTTAATAAAATCCAACGAAAGAAAGATGTATATTTTAATATGGGAGTAGTCACCAACAATGTGTATTTTTTAACATTATTTTATTATTCCGTATCTTGGTTTTTCATTGAGAATTATGTTTGGATCATTGTAATAATGTTTTTAATTTATTATTTTATTATTACAATGATCCAAACATAATTCTCAATGAAAAACCAAGATACGGAATAATAAAATAATGTTAAAAAATACACATTGTTTGTGACTACTCCCTTATTTAAATATATATATAATGTATATATATATATATATATATACAATGTATGTATATATATATATACAATGTATGTATATATATATATATATATATACAATGTATATACATATACAATGTGTGTATATATATACAATGTATATACATATACAATGTATATATATATATACACAATGTATATACATATACAATGTGTATATATATACAATGTGTATATATATACAATGTGTATATACATATACAATGTATATATATATATATATATATACAATGTATATATATACAATGTATATATATATATATACAATGTATATATATACAATGTATATATACATGCAATGTATATATATACAATGTATATATATATATACAATGTATATATATACAATGTATATATATATACAATGTATATATATACAATGTATATGCACACATATATACACACATGCATTTATATATATATATATATATATATATATATATATATATATATATATATAAAACGGTCGTATGTATGTATGTAGGTCGAACTGTCTGGCAACCTGACTTTCTTTATATTTTCAAACTGTATCCATAAAAAAAAATCTGAAAGCAGTTGAATGGGTCTAAAATTATTGTATTTATAACGGTCCGTTCTTACATTTTTTTTTCGATTAAATTGTTTGTCAGGGCGAAAAATTGCTTTAAATTAGAATAAAAAAACGTGGAAATTGTTAAACATCGATCTTAGTTCAATTTATATTTGTAAAATTTTTTGTTCGTCTATATGCGTGTCACATTGGTACAGTGTTATCTGAACTAGCCTAAAATACTACAGATTCGGTATCGATTCTTTCTGATGCCAGCTAAATACTTTTTTTTTAACATTAAAATAACGACTCTATAATCTTATATACTTAACTAGACGTATTTTACGCCTGCGCAAATTTTACAACTACACACCCTATTCTTTTATATAAAAGGCTATATGTATGTCTGTCCGTCTGTCTCTATCCATATTTTCAAAATTATCCCCTCCGAAAGTAAGAGTCGAAAGTAATAGTTTTAAATCACGACACTAAAATAATATTTACGACATCTCGAAATCTGGAAAAATCTAATTATATCTTTAAGAGTATTTAATGCTTGATCCGGACGCGTTGTTGTTGCCTATTTGAAATGGGGAGAAGTTGCTAACGGTTACGGAAATTCTCCGCCCTCTAAAATTTGTACATCGTTTCTCTTTTATCACGTTAATTTACTTCATTACAAACGTAACACTCATGCGTTACAAAGATACATTTTTTAAATATGATCTTTTTTAATTATATTTATACTTGGGTCTGATGTTTATGTTGATAAATCACTGGAAAAATATTTCGCCATATCAAACTTAAAGGCTAGAGCGGAAAACCGACATTAAATGAAACGTAACTATATATATATATATATATATATATATATATATATATATATATATATATATTTGTGAAACTATTTAATTTTATTATTATAATTATTATTGTCGTTGTTGTTGTCATTATCCTTATTGTTGTTGTTGTTATTATTAATATCATCATTATCCTTATTGTTGTGATTTTTATTATTATTATTATTATTATTATTTATTTTTATTATTATTGTTGTTGTTGAGGTCATCATCATATCTATTGTTGTTGTTATTATTATTATTATGATTATCCATATTATTATGATCATCCTTATTGTTGTTGTTGTTATTATTATTATTATTATTATTATTATTATTATTATTATTATTATTTGCCTGCAATTTTCTTTATTTTAGCACGCTTTACCAGAAAATAGAGAATTACTATTTCCTCATCCTCCTTGATCAAACAAAATTCTTATTTCTAATGTTTCTCCATGCCCACCTGCGTTTTCCTGGTCCTTTTCCCAATTTCTTCGTCTTATAAAATTTGAATCACGTGATTACGGCGTAGCGACAATAAAATAAACCATTTATTTAAGTGTTGTTTGTTATGGATTCAACTGTATACGATATTAAAACCAGTTTTCGTTACTTCTGTAATGATTTTACCGGGCTGGCGAATGTTTTTAAATTATTCTGTCGTATCAGTTAACAATTTAATAAACAAAAATGATATCGAAAAAATTTAAATAATATATAGGGGTTATCATATTAGTTTATTATATATATTCTTAATGGAGTGATGAAGGAACCGTTTAACAATGTTTAAAGTTTGTAATTATAAAAAAACAAACAATTATTTTATTTTAAGATGTGTGCACTTATACTACTTAACTGGTGTGTATTTGTAAGTATTATGTACTTTCATCTAAAATTTATTGAACCAAAGATATGTAAAAACGAAGTTCACTGGAAAATACTATTAAAAAATAGCACGGTTATATCTGGGCATATGCACCACTTCATTTGACATAATTATTTTCTAAAGTACCGTTTGAATAAATTCAGAAGGATTTATATTTAAAGTGGTGCGTAAGTATGTTCAAGGATGTGAATTTTATGTTCAGTTGAGCATATGCAGTATTTTCTCAGTTTTTATCATTTTACAAATATAATGGTTTAGCGTGTACTTTAACAAAGTAGTGTTTCGTATATTTAGCTTCATTTGATTTTTAGCAGTTCAGCCTTGCTTTGTTCAGGCCCTATTAACTCTTCATAACTTCATGTGAACATGTATCTATCTTTATATATATATATATATATATATATATATATATATATATATATATATACATATATATACATATATATATATATATCTATATATATATATATATATATATATATATATATACATACATATTAAACAATTAGACCCATGCCCAACTAAGCTATATGTAAAATATCAAGTGTTTAAAACCAATATTCCGGAGGAGTTTGGTAAAACCTGCAAATGTCAAGTCTTACAACAGTGTCATCTTGCACGCCAAATGTTCGCTAAAAAAATCTGACGAAAAAGTCTGCTGCATGCCTGTATACCATTTTGTGTAAAATTTAAAATATTTAGACTTAAAATTGTCTGACGCGTTTGTTCGAGGTCGCAAAGATAAAATCTTTTGCACTTTGACAACTTAGCAGCCAAATTATCTGTCAAAATCTTAGTAAAATGCTGGTCCTCTCTCTGAATACACTTTATGGAAAATTTTGTATGTTTAGACTACAAATTTGTGTCGTAAAATTTGGAGACCGCAGAGGTCAAATTTATTTAAACTCAAACGCAATTTTTACCCCTTCAGATTTATTGTTTGGAGTACAATCAAATTAAACAGTTCGTTCCACGTACAAGTAACCTACATTGTAATTTTCAAATTGGCGGAGGAGTTGTGGATGAGTTATCGAAGGTTAAATCGTTGAACTTGACAGGGAAAATTATGTCTGAAAACCGGTAAAAAAGACTTCCCCATGTGACCATATGTATTATGTCAAATTTCAAGTATGTTTACTTTAAATTGACAGTTTGGTAGGGAAATGTACCCACATATATACTGCCAATTTCACTTACATAGTCATATAGGTTTAGTTTACGACTATAATCACGTGAATATCATTTTAGCAGAAGCAAAATTGGGAGACAAAATTGTCAGCACAAGCATGTTTCCTCACATTTCTTACTGGAATGAAATATAGTAGGAAATTAGTTGTTTTTTTAACTGCGTGCCTGAATCTAATGGACCGAAAAGAAAACGGGAAAAAAAGGAAAAACCGAAACAATAAAAATAATAACAATTTGTAGGGGGGCAAGGTTTTAAGTGCTTTATCTATTCTGATGTTGTATTTCTGTTGACATAACAAATAGATCTGAACAAAGCAAACATATACACACAAACTCACGCACACATACTCAAGGAAAACACACATGCACCCAAGCAAAAAAAAAAAACAACCACAGACGCATATATATATATATATATATATATATATATATATATATATATATATATATATATATATGTATATATATATATGTATAAACACCCACAAAGGCCTGCCCAATTTTAAGCGGCTTAGTTACTTAAGGCTACACACAGACGCACACACATAGACACGAGCACACTCATTTCCGTACACAAAGACGCACTATATTAAACAAAAGAAACACATACGCATGCATGTATGTATGCACATGCACACACATGTGTGTATAAACACAACCATACTTGCGCAAGTTTTTTGCAAGGTAATAGTTTTATGGTACAAACACACCGAAGCAAGTAAACATAAACACATGCACATGTACGTGTATAAACACAGACACTGGTGCTAAAGTGTATACAGGCTAATAATTTAATTGCACACACACACACACTGCAACGCTGCTTTTTTAAATGTGTAAATACATGCGTAATGCTTTGTCGATATGTTTATTGTGATAATTATTAAATCAGAAGGTCTCTCTTTCGAATGTAATGTAATCTGAAGAGGTCATATTGAAATATAATTAAGCGTTCAATTTTGAGCCTGATACCGATTATCACGCGTGTAGGAATGTTTAGGTAAGCCAATCAGAACGACAAGGGAAACGGCATTGCTTCTGTAAATAAAAAGGGTTACAGTATGCGAGATGCATGAATTCAGTAGTCAGTTAATGGTGGCGTAGACAAACGAAAGTAAAAAAAATATATAAATTAACGCGGTAAAGAATCGGATCGTAAGAGGATTAATGGAATAGGGGAAAATATATGAACTACTTTCTTTTAAAGATAATGCCGATCGTGATTATGTCGCTCCAAAGATGAAATGTACGATTTTCTTATCAAATGTAATGTGTCTGTAATATAGTTCTAAAGTTACAGAATGCAGTGCCTCATAGTCTAGATTTGTGTGTTATTGAAAACCTACGGTATTATGTGTCCTGGTGATCAACTGCGCCGGTTTCACTATAAATTTTCTGTATTAGCATGAGTTTTCTTTACGAGCAGCTATGAATGTAACATAGTTATTTCCTGCATTGTTCTATGATCAACTCGCTTAAAATATAAATTAATAACGGATTATATATAAGGATTTATATAGAGAGCAAGGAATACAAATATTGCTAGACTTTAAATATTGCATTATTATGTAGGTGCACACGCACGTAGAAATATATAGATATATAGGTATGTACAAAAGAAAATGTACAATAAATATAAGTAATTTTACAATGACAGTAGTAAATACGTTGTTCAGTTAAAAATATTCACTCAATTTATATTTTACGTGAAAGAAGTTGTATTGTCTGGATAATTATGGTTTTATAGTGTTTAGAACTGAAGTATTTTACAAGTAATTGACGTTTACTATAAATCCGATATGAGAACATTCCGAAATTAGTTGTCTAAAGAAACTGTATATATATATATATATATATATATATATATATATATATATATATAAAGTTAATGCGGGTGTGGGTGTCTGTCAGTGTACATTTCCTTACCAAATGACTGTCGATTTTCGGTAAACAGACTCAGTATTTTGAAAAATTGAGGTTTGGAAACATCTTTTTAATCGGGTTTCAGCCAGAAATGTTGCTGTTAAGGGGTCAATGATCAACAATTAAACCTTTTACAACTCTACAAAACTCATCCGCCAATTTCGGGTTTAAACACAGATTTTCTCATATAGGTTACTTGGACATGGATCTAACTTTATGATTCAATTGGAGCGTCAACCAATAAAGTTTAATGGATTATCATTAGGGGCCAAATTGAAAATGGTCTTTACGCTCTATACCAAATTATTCAGCTACTTTTTGGTGTAAACATTTGAAATCTTACCAAATGTGTAATCAGACATGGAGCAAGCTTTTTAATCGTACTTTTTTTTGCTGTAAAGGTGTCAAAGTTCAAAATATCTTACCTTTGCAGTCTCTAGCAAAATATTAAACCAATTTTACATGTACACATGTGAAATTTTACATAAAGGCTATTCAGATAAGCAAGAAGCCTTTTAGTCCGTTCTTGAGCGAAAATTTGGCTGGCATGGCGTCAGATTTTACACCAATGACCTTTGCAGATTTTAGTAAACACATCCGCTAATTCTGGGTCTAAACACTTGCAATTTTAGATGTAAGTTTAATGGACAAACGTCAACCATTTTACTTCGATTTGAGCTCAAAACAATAAATGTCAAGGGGGCAAAATTGGGATCAAAATTAAAAAAAAGAATATGTAGGTATGCGATCTCTACCAACGTTTCTCTGTAGTAGAACATTCGCTATAGAAAATTTGACTATGTACAAATGATACTGTTTGGGATTATTATTGGGGATCCTGTGCAAAAAAGGTAGGGAAGCTTTTACAATTGTAAATAAATTAAATAAACTAATTATCTAAAGTTTGGCATAAAGATAAACATATATGAATTTAGCAAATTTTACATACACAATAGTTCATCATTTAGTGTTAATCGCTTGATGGAATATAATTAAACACACACAAACAAAAGCACACACAAGTACATATATACACGGGCGTGAACACACACACTCACACACACATGTATATATAGATATTAACAAAAAACAACTATTTAATGCATGAAACAACATGAACTCATAATAAAGTACAAGTGCTGCAATTTATTACATCTCAAAATTATTAGAGTACATTATTCGAATTGAGAAAATGATTATATCTATATACAGATATATATTCATATATGTGGGTATATGTATATAATATATATATATATATATATGTATATATGTGTATAGCTTTTTGCACGTATCTACAAATACTTTTATATAAACATATATGAATATATGAGCGCACATTATACATGTATATATATACGTATATATGTATATATATATATATATATTTTTTTTTTCAAAAACAAAATAAATTCCAATGTGTTTTTCCTGTCAGTGTTGAACATGTAGCAGAAAATAGTTCAAACAATTACTTTTCTTTCTAGAAATGTTATGTAAGCAAATACTTGCTTAACTACACATTTTTATAAATACGCACACGTAATATATATATATATATATATATATATATATATTTATATATATATATATATATAAATATATTTATATATATATACACACACATAAAAATAAATAGGTCAGTTGCGTATAAATGTAAATGAGTCGTCAGTAGTCAATTGGGGAGATGTTGTTGTAATCGTTAAGATTACTTGTGGGAACGGCTCATTAAAAAAGTGTTTACGCTGAACTTGTAGAGAACTATATTGTATGAAGTAGGAATATAGGAACGCACAAAAGATTCCACAGGCGTGTTAATATGCCTTGAAGAATCTCAGCACCTGGACATGTCGGTGGTTTACCAATCCAAAGCTGAATTCAAGACGAACGCTACGCTTCTTGGTTCAAGACTGAAAGGCAGTTAGTAAATATGATAATTTTCGTTGAATCTAAACACTATAAAAGTATTTGTTAATGATTTTCATGTCATATGTCGCCTTTGACATTGATGTTTTTCTATGAAAGCAATGTCTACCATCCGCTCAATAAACTGTGTGCTTTGTGTAGCTACATACAGCACCTATTGACAGGAATTTAACTTCTACGGCTTACTCTAACTCTCGTATGTTTCAGTTTATTAAAGACACCATATTGCACATTTGTTTAATGTATATTAGCACAGCATTAGCCTAAACAACTTTGACTGATAAACCGCAATTAAACAAAACGAAAACCTATTGGGAAACTCAGAAAAACTGATGGATAACTTAGTGGGATTATTAAGTAAAACTCCGAGAAATATTTAATGAACCGAGGAAAAAGTACGGGCTGCATATGTCAATATTTCTTGTATGGGAAATGTATATTAAACTAAACCAACTCATATTAAAGCAGTATATACCGGGATCAAGTTCATATAAGAATTAAGTCTAGTATAAGAAAACTAAACTAATATTAGATGAAAATCCTACAGAGTTTTAATCCGTTAAAAATAAACATATGATGATAAGACAGAAAAATGTTCCAACTATTAAATATACTACAAAATCACAAACGGGTTTGAGAAGCAGAGGTATTGATTGGCTACTTCTTAAAATAGTTTGAAAGGTGAAACGTTATTTTGATATTCAAGACAAGCTTTTAAAATTTATTAGCAGCTTCATATTTCTAAATACAAACAAAATATGAAATAGTCAATTTCCTACTTAAAATATTTTATTTTAAAAATAAAACGAAATGGAACTAACACTTTAACAGAATGCGAGAATGGCCATTAACTTTAAAAACCTGAAGCTGATAATAGAAGAATTGCGCCTGTATTCTTAGTAATAATATATGATTCCTAATATAAAATGGAAGGCTCGAATTATTATTGCTGAACTACATAAATATAAATAGATGATTTATACGTAACTATTGTTACTAAAAAAATGTACATTTCCAAAGTTTTCTCATATTACAGACAGTATTACTTCAGTCGAGCATGTGATTATTGAACATTTCAATGTGCACAAATAATTGCATTTATATATCGTATGTTTCAAAATAAGTGTGTCCTATATTTAATTCGTCATGGATGTAAGAGAAAAGATGATAAAAGTTATAATATAATGATTAGAATATGAAACATTTACTTCTCGAGTACAGATATTTAAGGTGTGAACCTGTAAGAACCTTCACGTAAATTCGAATCAGACACGACCCATCTACTTCTTAGCATGAATTCCTAAAATATTGCGGCGAACAGTGTAGAAAATTCAGGAATATATCAGGAGGTCGTATGTTTTCATGGTAAGACACAGGGCCTAAAACGTCTTCGAAATTAAAAGTAAACAACAGATATTATTACCTTAGCAAACACACATTGTGATAAACAAAGCGTAAACGCGAATGCACAGCTATCATCTATTCCTGAAAAACGTTCACTATTTACTTTTGTCTGAATAGGAAAATAATTTTCGAATAGAAACATGTAATTTTAATGATACAACAACGGTCTTAGTGTTTTCTTATAGATACGGGTTTACATATGGCACGACCGCACAATATACATATATATATATATATATATATATATATATATATGTACATATAATTATTGTATATATATATGCACATGTATATACGTACATATATATATATATATAGAGAGAGAGATAGATAGATATGTCATTTCTCATTACACCGTCATCACATCATATATATATATATATATATATATATATATATATATATATATATATATATATATATATATATATATATAACTCAAATGACCTCGTAACAAGTGTTTTAACCGATCATTCTGTTTACGAGTTCCGGTTACGCATGTGTACATGCATAAATAATCAACATGTCAAAGAAACTCATTGTTTATTGTGTACGTTTTCAGCGTCCCTATTGTTTTTTCCGCATTTACTTTATCTCAATAAACAATTGTGATGACTTCCTTGATTTTTTTTTCCATCGTTCATTTCCGTATTACGTTTAAGTTATTTTAACGCATGTTTCTAACAGCCATAAGAACATTTTAGAACGGCGATTTAACCACCGCATGCAATTTTAAAACAATTTTTGTACACTAAAACCCTAACCCTACCCACCCACCATCAATTATAAAACACATTCCTAACTCGATCGTAAGTAGACTCAGTAATAACTCAAGCGATGAAAATGCATTTAACAGGTCAACCAATATCTACGAAACAGCCCTAAAAATAGTGGATACAAAAATATAGATATCAAATATAAACAACAAAACACCAACAATTATCATTAAATAAAAATAGAAGAAAAAGAACTATAATTTGGTATACGGCCCCATACAATCAAATGTTAAAAACAAACTTGGCAAGAAATTTCTAGATCTTATTGAAAAACACTTGCCCGCAACCAACCCCTTACACAAAACCTTCAATAAAAATACCTTGAAGTTATCTTACAGTTGTGGTGAAAATTTAGAGATGATAATTAAAGCACATAATAACAAAATACTAAATAAAAACAATGTAAACGACAAGAAAATAAGCAATAAAAAGTAGATACCTTTACAAAAATTATACCAACACTAGCAGAAATCATCATAATAATAATAATAATAATAATAATAATAATAATAATAATAATAATAATAATAACAAACAAACCCCGGACAAATACAGCCATACCATAGATAAAAATACTAATAACGAACAAGAGAAATGCAACTGTAGCCACCGTATACTTTGCCCAGTTCAAAATAAATGTCTAACAAAAACCGTACTTTATCAAACAACAATATTTGCGAAACACACAACCCCGAATAACAAGAAATATTACGGGGGCATGACTTCGTAAGATTTCAAAACCCGATACTATGACCACAAAAGTAAATTCAAAAATAAAAAAAACACCGTATAAAAACTACACTAGCGAATAAATACTGGGAACTCAAAGAAAGTGGATATTCACTGCAGACATTTAGACGACCCATGTTAATTCTGCCTTCAGGAAAAATTTGCTATCCTGTACTTTAAAGAACCCCAACATCTATTAAACTGTAGTCGAGAAATAGCAAACAACTGTGTTCACAAAATAAAACTTACTCTAGGATAGCGATACAAAATAGCTTTAATACTAAAACAATAGAAACCAAACAAATAAATAAACTAAATAAACATGAATATACATAAACGATCACACATATATGTATATATATATATATATATATATATATATATATATATATATATATATATGTATGTGTGCATGTATGTGTGCACACATATGTATATATATATATATATATATATATATATATATATATATATATATATATATATATATATATATATATATATAAAAGAAAGGAGGAAAATCGTCTGCCTTAAACCACTAACCTAGTTCTAAAACATATCCTTTGTTCGATAAAATGCATGCCCATTTGCTGATAAGAATGGTCGCGGTTGCTATTCGAAAGCTGATTGGCTAACTAAAACTCTCATCATATGTAAAAACGAGAAAAAACTACAGAATTCACGCATAAGCCTGACGAATCCTATAGTGGATGAAACGCCGAATATTCAGTGTAGCTTTATCGCCATATATATTTTATAAATTACTACATATCTAATGGATATGACCACGCTAATCGAGCCACAGATGTCTCGTGTCGCGGGGTTCAAATCGTTCGATTGGTAGTAATCGTGGCACCCTGCACTAAAGAATCCCGAAAGGATGAAACACTGTAGGTATTTAATTATTATAGTAAAGAAATAATTATGACAGCCCCTTTAAGAAATTCGTTTCTTATCGTTGAGCACTTTCAGTTGAATTAAATGTCGGTCAATTTAGCTCTTAGACAGTGATCAAATCGTTATACGATGATCTACGCATGTCTGACGTAATGAACATTTAAAGTAAAATGTTTAAAATTCAACGCTATTTCACACGGTTAATGGTAGCCGAATGGATACGGCCTCCGCTAATCGAGCCAGAGATATCTCGTGTCGCGGGGTTCGAATCGTTCGACTAGTAGTAATCGTGACACCCTGCACTGAAGAATCCCGAAAGGATGAAACACAAGTGTCTGTAGGTATGTAATTATTATAGTAAAAAAATAATTATAGAAATTATATATATATATATATATATATATATATATATATATATATATATATACCCGCGCATCGCACAGACCTTTTCTGCACACTTAAATACGCGATTTGTGGGTCCCTTTCCAGAAAGTAGATGTTGTAAGAGGGAAGTAAATTTCAACTCGGTGCTAAAATCTTATCATACACATTGAATACTGAAAACATACCACAATCAGATCATATCAGTTTTTCATCATATACTTTTGTAGAGTTTTCATTGAAGAGCCTCGTGGTAAACTACATTTCTGCTTCTTTTATTTGGAACCAGAATTTAGAGTTTTTTCTGAACTTTCTGTCAAGCTGATGGAGACGTAGAACACACCGTGACTGAAGCAGTCTGATGTCAGCTCTAGTCAATTGGTTTTAAACATCTGACCTTGTCTTTTATTTGTGCTCATTGTCAAACACGCCTTCACAGCAGATATTTCTAGATGGTACAATTACAGCAATGCCCCGGCCACCGCCGACACCCCCCTCCCGTGCCAATATAAACAAAATGTTATTTGAGGGGGGTCAACGTGTGGGTGCTCATGCTTGGTTGAATTATAACAAAAAAGTGATCCTTCAATTTATTAAAACTAACATTTCTTCAAAAAGTCCCAGGGTCCAGGAGTTCATACCATGCAAACAGTAAATTTGTGACGGGTTTGATTATCAGATTTTGCGTGAGAAGAGAAAAATGTGTTTGTGTCAATAAACGACAAAAATATATTTTTCTATCATAAAAACAATTATTTGTCCAATCATGAGAAAGAGAAAGAAGGGATGGGGTCATTTTTTTGGGGGGGCCTCGTTTATCTGTTTTTTTTTGTGTGTTTTTTAGTAAATGCACGGGCGACCATCTGTCTTGCCAAACTGTAGTGATTACGTTGGATACTAAATGTCTTCAAATATGAATCACTCCTCATTTGCGCAAGAAATAAATGCAATATTCGTCCTCAGCGTCCTCCAAACCCATAAAAGTCGACAATTCAAAGGTGAATGCCGAGGGGTCGGTAAACTAAAAAAAAAAATACCGAGTTATGGTAATAATTATACCATAGCGATGTATGTGATATCATATATGGTAACAAAATTATACTTAATATTGAATCTATATAATTATAAAACGCAAATGACCTTGTAACGGGTATCGTAATCCAACATCCGGTTTACGACTTCCGGTTGCGTATGCGTACATCAACATTAACCTATAACAGCGTAAACAAATGAATATAAACTGTTACTTTTGCAGAATTTGACCCGCGCTCTAAAATATTTACGCTATTATTTAGAAATTATTATTTAACATGGGAAGGTGGGGATGTTTTGAAACTATTCTGTATTACAAACTATACTGTCATAATTTTCTTACAAATGAATCAATTTTACCCGTTGGAAACGTATTGTTTTACTGTGTAGGCTTTAAGTGTCCAAATTGTTTTTTTTTTCGCGTTTAAATTATCCAAATAAAAATGTCTTAATACTTTCTGCATTTCTTTTTTACATCGTTCATTTCAGTATTACATTTAAGTTATTTTAACGTAATTTTCTTACAAATAAATTTACATTAACCCGTTGACTTCCATAAGAGCATTTTACAATGTACTCTGTTACTGTGTACATTTTCAGCGTCCCAATTGTTTTATTCGCGTTTAAATTAAAAGATATATCAAAATTTGAATTTAACATAAGTATTATGATATCTGTTCAGTGCACATTTATCTATACGTATGGAAAATACACCACTTATAGTTCAATGGTTGTATTTTTTTTAAATAAAAAATAACTATATAAACAGAACGATTAACTATCGGCGTAAATCTACTAAATAAAGTGAAAAAAAAACCCAGATAACTCAACAATAACAAACTTAAAAAAAAGTTTGTACTCATGGAGAGAGTAAGCCAGACGTAACTCAGAGCACGCCCAACTTTCTCCGGAACATGACGTTAACAGCCGGTGTTAGCCGAGCGTCGCCGAGAAAATTAAACAGTCTGACGAAACATAAAGCTGAACCAATGACAGTGTAGCGTGATGGCTTTCAATGCGATGCGCGTGCGCGAGTTGAAAAACCAAAGCAAAGAAAAAAAGGAAATAAATTAGTAAAAAATAAGCAAACCATTTCGTACTTTAACGTCAGAAAAAAAAAAAAAAACATGAATTTTACAGCTTTAAGTGACCATCTGGAAACACCAACTGAAGTCCCCAACTTTTGTCAAGAAAAAAATATACTGGTACGGATGAAAGCTACTGCATCATGTGAGCAAGAAAAGGTAAGCGATGGGTATTCCTGGAGGTGTTAGGCTACCACATGCCGAACCTTTACATCATCCGGACTGGTACCTTTTATTTGCCAAGTCTAGGCCTAAAATTGCCATTGTGGGCGTTTGAGCGAGCAACATAGAAAGACCTCAACGCGAATGCAGAATACGATTTACGCACACAAACCATTAATAAAACAACGGTCTGAGGGAAACAACACCATCTGTTTTAATATGAAAAAAAAAGAAAAAAAAATCAATCCCACCCAGTTTTGTTTAATTTTTTCTAGTCTTCAGGGTTTTCCTTGAGAAAAAAAATAAAAAGAATAAAATTAACACCCCAAAAGACAAAAATATATTTTTTTTCAATTTTTCTTGAAAAAGAAAAATTTCCCCAAAAATGAGTGTTTATTTGACTTACCTTTGAACATTTTCTCGAACAAAAAAATCGTCAATGTCAAGTTGTTTTTCCAACTCCTAATAAAACAAGGTTTTCGGTGGTGCTGAAAACGAATACCATATTAAAATTTGTATCAGATTAGTAGTTTTTATGATATAAAGACATTTTTCAAAAACTGGGGGATCATTTTCTCAAATAAATTCAACGTAAAATGAGCACCGCCTTTCTGCCCACATAGTAATTTCTTCATATCCAAACATATTTAACTGATACTCGTTTTAAGCATCTCCGAAACTGTCGCTGTTTTTTTTTTTTTACTAAAATTCGTTCATTTTTGTTCATCTCATAAGTTAGGACGGCAATGATGCTGCCAATAAGGTTACAAAAACATACTCTTTTTTCATTATAAAATTGTATAGTTGTAAACAGGTGCTTAAGCAGTTAAATATTACATAAAAATTCTGTTTACAGTAGAGGGCTACGGAGTCCCCTAATGTAACCAGAAATTGTTTGAAATATAAAACGATTCTGCTTTAATGGTTTAATGGTTAATGTCGGCACGTTACGTTCGGAAAAAAAACCCCGTTAATTCAACTACAGAAGCACCTGTTAAAAACTAAAAAAGTTCTATAATCGAATACCCACCTAAAAAAAAACGCTCATGTAAGCTTACTGACGGCATTATTAGCGTCCTTACTTATAAAAAAAAATGAACGAATTTCTTAGTTTGGAAAAAAAAAAAAAAAAAAAACAGCGCCGGTTTTTGGGGGTGCTAAAAACGAAAGTCACAGTTAGATTAGTTTAAGATATGAAGATATTATTAGGCGTCCATAAAGTGGGTGCTCATTTTGCGTCAATTTTTATAGAGGATAGTGATCTCCTATTTTTTACAAAAGCAATTTTTTCATATCATGCCCAGAATTTAAATGTGATATTCGTTTTCAGCACCACAGGAGAGACATTGCGAGTCTTTGTTTTATCGTTACTTTCATGACAGGTGCTCATCTGAGTTCCAATACCTGGCGTCCTTTCGCCGCTCTTTCACGAAAAACGCCCGTCTAGCTGAAACCACTGTCAAAATTTTTCCCCACCCTTTGTCTGTGCCAAACCAAAACGTGGATTCAATGAACAAAATTTATTCCTTAGAAGTGCACGCCTGTGGAACTCTCTGCCGTCTGCATGTTTCTCACCTGACTACAACTTGGATGTCTTCAAGTCCAACATGAACAAATTCCTGATGAACCGCCCCCTTAAGTAGACACTTTATTAAATCTCAACATTAACGTACTGTACACGCAATAACCCTTATCCCCGATTGGCTTCTGGGCCTTGATAAGTGGTTACCACCTTGTAAAGAAATAAATAAATAAAACACCGAACACCTATAAAAATCGTCATTTAAAGATTTTTGATGAATTTGAAAAAACTTGACATGGACAAAAAAATCTTTCACACCATTTATCTAAAAAAATTTATGGTGCTAATGCAGAGAGTTGTCGGAAGTATTTTATAAAGTGTATGTCCACGTTTAGTTAAAGTTTAGTGATATGATTTTTATTAAATTTTAAGCATAAAGCTCAGAATAGGTGCAAAACACGCGCACCATGTTAAGAATGGCGTTTTAAATAATAACGTTATTATTTCAGCACGGATTACTCTCTGCATGAGTACCAAATATATATATATATATATATATATATATAAATATATATATATATATATATATATATATATGTATATGTATGTATATATATATATATAGCCAAAACAAAAAAAAAATTATAAAATTGTTCTTTACAGTAAATACAATTTAAAATTGAAGGTATGCTTCCTTTCTTGTTATGCTTTCATCGGCAACCCTCGGCTTAATTCCCTAAGCGATGCTCGGTTTACTCCAGCTGCTGGCGTTATATTCCGCAGAAAACCGGATGGACTCTGAGTTCACTCTCTGCATTAATACCAAAAGATTACTAATATTTAATAACGTGCTCAAAGAATAAAACTATCGCAGTTATTCCCCTTGCTTTTCTGGTTTAAAAATTAAAAGGTGTAAGATTTACGGTAATAATAAGTAAATTTAAGTTAAATAAAATATGAATTGAAATGAAAATAAACTAAATAATTGCAGTTTAAATGATATTTAATATAGTACAGTATTAAGGAGGCTATTATGACGCATGAGTAATATAATCGAGCTAATTATTTAAAATGATTTAATTTAATGTAATATGTTAATGACCTTAACGCAGTTGATGTATATGTGATGTGAAGAATCCTATATCTAGAATTTACACATAAACAAAGGTCACCTTCGCCTGAAGGTCCGCCCGGCCTTTTGGCCCGGATCAAAGTGTAGTATCTGTTCCGGCAGATGCTGCACTTAAGATAATTTGTACCAGTCAATGGAGGGGAAACCCTCTATACTGGGAACCGCCTGGGTAATACCTAGGAGGTCCACCCTCCCAGGCCTTGCCACCGGGCTTTCCGGTGGGGCAAGTTTATTGCTTGCTGTCTGGGGCGCCCCGACCGGGGAATGCCGACGGGGTTACTCAGGCAATTTTTAAAATTGCAGGAGTGCCCCTCCTTTAGGGGAGCCTGCGGGGTTCCCACTTTCCGGCCTTGTGCCACATAATGCTGATGTGGGCAGCATTTAAATAAAAACCCTCAATACTGGGACAATTATTATTTTTGGTAACCAGAGTGACCCCTTTTAGGGGAGCTGGTTTTTACCTCACATTAAAAACGGCCTTGTGCCTAATTTGCTCAGTGGGGGAGCAAATAAATACCATCTGTTCCGGCAGATACTGCAAGCAAAGACCATATGTGGGGGCAACTCCACATATAAGACCTTGGTCAATGTAGGGGCGACCCTTCATACAAATTGTCACTATCCAGCTCCCCTACTCCCCGGGGAGTTGGTCCCCATTTCCCCTTCACTCCTCACTTTAAAAATCGGCCTTGTGCCTAATTTGCTCGGTGGGGGAGCAAATAAATACCATCTGTTCTGATACCTACATCGTGTGAGGCAGTGCTGTTCTGGCGACACATTCTCGTGCCCGGAACACCTGACAAGCTTTTTGGGTCGCGTTCTGTCCGCACCCCCACTTTGTCTGTCTTTCTCTGCTCTCCCCCCTCCCCCACGGAGGGGATACGAGCTGATAATTTACGACCTTCCCGGAGGGAGGGTCGGAAACACCTTCTCTCTTCCCTCCACTAACTTCCCACTCCCTCTCTCAGTTCTATCTCTGTCTTTTGGCGCCACCTCTTTTTGGCGCCAAAGTCAGCTCCCCACTTTGGACGCTGATTCCACGTCACTTTTTTCGGTGAATTTTTTTAAAAGAGGGACCCAAAACGGACACCCCCAGCCCGGGGGCCACCAATATGGATACCCTCAGCCAGGGGGCTACTGCTCCCCAAGAGGACGAATCCCCAACAGGAGAAAAAAACAACTGATGATGGGGCGTACCGCCCGGGTATGACACCATTGGACGCTCCCCAGGAGGGGGAAAATTTAACAACAGCTCCTCCCGAGGGCGACTCCCCCAAAGGGGAGCAAAACCAAAATCGGTCATAGCATCTCACTCCAACCACAAAAAGGAGGAGGGGCCGGACCAAAAGGACAATAAAGGGGACAGCGCTCCCCAGGAGGGCTGCTCTCCCAAAAGGGGAGCAGATCAAGAAAATGAGGGGGCATACCGCATGGACCTCACAAACGAGGAAGGGGCAGATGGCCTCCAAGTAAACAAAAAGGATCATGCTCCCCAAGAGGCCGACTCCCCAAAACAGGAAGCTGCTCCCGAAAAAAGACACTAAAAAGGGAGCTGCCGCCCAAAAAGGTGGCATTCCCACAAAAGGACTGACCAAGACATCTGGGGAGGCAGGAAGCGTCGCCAATAAACAGGCAGGGGCGACCTCCATGAAAGACCAAAAGCGATCTTACCCCACTAAAGACCCCATACCAACACTAACAAGAGGGTCTGCGTGGGGAAAGACCGTAGAAAAACAACTGTCCCCTCAAGAGTATAGAGACCTGTACCTGACAAAGTACAGACAATACATAGAGGGGGCAGATATAAAACCCATACCAGGTTCCTGGGAGGCGATTGAGGGCAGAGTCCTGTCCTTTGCCGATATACCTATACCAATATATATTTGCCATTTCCGATATACCGGAAAACAGCCCCCTAGGGATGAAGAAGGAAGACATGGCGGGGCTTCTCCACAAACTTAACATCCCAGTACTATACCTGTACCAGAGGAGACTCTCCCTCCAAGAAATAAAGCATGGGAGAGTCAAACTAACACCCGAATACCAGGGCAAGAGAAGGATTCGGGTGCAGGTATTTAATGTGCCAACCCAAATACCTGCGGAAGTATTAGGATGCCTCTTCAGCCAGTAAGGTGAGGTAGAACAGGTGACCCCAGTACGGTCAAAAACTGGGACTCACCTGGGCTGCTACACAATAGCAATGAGGCTGAAGAGGGAAGGTTTTCAAGCAATACCACCGCTGCTGACATACAAAGACGCCAGCATAACGGTAGTGGTGGAGGGCCGTCGTCCACACTGTTGGTTCTGCCAAAAGCAGGGCCACATGGCTAGGAGTTGCCCCCAAAGGGTAACCCCTAATCCAACAACCCAAAAGGCGGTAACAACCCCTGAGACAACGCCCGCACCAAAACAGGCGGCAACAACCCCTGCAACTGCAGCACCAACCCAGCTCCAAGGAAAACCCAAACCACCCAGGAGGCCAAGGGGGAAGAATGGAGCACGGTAGTGAGACAAAAGCGGAAACACATAATCCCTTCTGCCACCGTCCCACCACCAGTCCAAAAATCGAGGCAGGAGCCTCTGCAAATGCAGCAAAAACAACAGCCACCGCAGCCAATGCCACGGAAACAACTGCAGCAACAACTACTGCAGCAGCAAAATCAGCAAGTGCAGCAGAAGCAGCAGCAGCAACGACACCAGCGAGAGCAGCAACAACAAAAACAGCTGCAACAGCAAATAGAGGAGCAGACACAACCAACGGTCCCCACACCAATCGAGACGGGGATCAAGCGGAGAAAAGACTGCTCCTCTGAGGATGAATCCGCAAGTTAGAGGGAGAGGAACTCAACCTCACCTCTCCCCGGTTTATTCGAAAGAATGAAAAAAAAAACAAAAGAAGAAAAGAGGAAGAAAAGATGGCCCCAACTCCCTGTGAACATACACCACCCCCTAACAACAAAATCCACTTCCACCCCCAAACCACACAGCACCAACACCAGACACCGCACCAACACCACACACCGCACCAACACGAGACACCGCACCAACACCAACACCAACACCAGACACCGCACCAACACCAAACACCGCACCAACACCAGACACCACACCAACACCAACACCAGGCACCACACAAACACCCGTCCCCACACCAAGGCAAACTGAGCCACTACCCCAAAAAGAAAATGAAAAGAATGAACCGAGGGAGAGAAGAGACTCCTCTGCCTCTTGCAGACCAAAGGTCCTTGCCCCTGAGGAACTATGTAATGTAGACCCTCTATCTGTGGCCACAGACATTTCCCATCGGCAGAGGAAAAACTTAAAACCTCTGCTCGATTACAAACAGATAGAGGGGAAAGATGTAAATATCCCCTCAAATTTCCCGGACGCCCCACTCCTAATAACCTTTGTCAGAACTCCAAAGGACTGCAAGACCAACTTGTGGACAAGGCTGCAGGCTGCTGAAGGGGCGTTTCCGGGAATTGAACTAGTGAAAAAAAATGACTCTTCTCTTGATGAACTGTCAAAACAATGCAAGGGAAGGGTCCCCGTGTTGGTACATCCGTCACTCTACAGGGCCAGAAAATTAATTTATCCTTTGGACGTCGGCGGCATTGCGAGAGAAGGTCAGTATATGAAAAACCTGACACCCTTGAACATGGCACATAACGTCGGCGTCCTCTCCCCAGCTGACTTCGGAGCTGAGTGTGACACACCCTTATATAGGTACCATGGCTTTGAATTTGGCTAGTTTGAATGCGAGGGGATTGAGATCACCGGGCCGGGCGGCTCGCCTCCGGCACGACCTCTTGTCCCTGGGAGTGGATGTGGTTGCGATTCAGGAGACGCGTTTCGTTTCCTCTGTGGACTGTCAGGTGCTGGCCAGAGACTTTGAGGTTTTCTCAGCATATGGCAGCCCGCGGGGGAAGGGAGTTTCCGTGCTGGTTAAACGCACCCTGTCGGCGACGGTCGACGTTGTCCATAGAGATGCGGTGGGTAGGCTGGTTGTGGCCGATGTTGCCGTAAAAGATTCTGTTTCGGGTGATTGCGGTTCATGCGCCCAGCACCGCTCGTGAGAGGGTCTCATTCTTCAGTCAGCTTGACGCGTTTGTAGATTGTCGGAAGCGGGTAGTGCTAATGGGGGATTGGAATTCCATCTTAGACCCCGACATAGATAAGGTAGAGGCGGAGCTAGAGGATCGGAGAGGTTCGAGTCCAGCCTGGCTGATCTGATGGCTTGATGCGGTCTGGTCGACAGGTTTCGGTTCGAGAATCCAGGGCGGAAGATGTGGACGTGGACCAATAGTGTTTCCTCCTATCCAAATACTTATTTGGAAAGGATGTTAGTTAGGAGAGGCGAAGTAGACTTCCTATCTTGTCCCTCGTTCACTTGGCTTGGCCAGACGGGCCATAAATTAGTTATGGCCCGGCTGAAGCTAGGAAATAGGCCTAAGTTAGCGGGGTACTGGAAGTTAAACACCTCCCTTCTTGAGATACAAGACTTCCAAGATCAGTTAAGAGAATTGATTAAAAAGGCACTAGTGGGGGCGGTTACCGGGAGTAAGTGGTGGTTAGGTCTCAAAGCCAAGATCAGAAGCTTCTCCGCCAAGTATGCCCAGCGCCTCGCACTAGATAAGGTCAAGACGAAGAAGAAGCTAGAGCAGAAACTATCCCAGGCTACGGGGGAGGGTGATAGGGTTAGTCAGGAACTAGCTAAGCAGGACCTTCTACGCGAGACTAGCGAGCGTTACGAAGGCCAAGTAGTTAGAGCTAGGCTTAGAAAGATAGGCAATGAAGCAGTCAATTCTGATGCAGACGTGCGCCGTGAGGTTTCTAGGCGTGGCTCGGACAAATACATTGCAAAAATCAAACATCCGAATGGACGCACCCTGGAATCGACTCGGGAGATCTGCGAGGGGTTTCGAGAACATTTCGAGGAGCGTTTTACGCAGCAGCCCGATCTTCCGGTCCTTGAGTTTAGCGACTATTTGTCCGACTTTCCCCGCCTCGAGGCGGCTAGAGCGGCTAGTTGCGAGGGCCGGGTGACGGAGCAGGAGGTCTTTACTGCGCTGAAGCAGGTAAGCTGTGACAGATCGCCAGGACTTGATGGTCTGCCATACGAACTGTACTTGAGGTTGTCGCCCATGTTTCTGCCTCTTCTGACGGATATGTTCAACGATTGGTTTGCTCAGGGATCAATCCAAGGGCAGGTGACCAAGGGAGTGATCACATTGCTGAAGAAAGGTGACGGGCATGGAGGGGAAGAGTAAGACGACTACAGGCTCATAACTCTGCTAAACACAGAGTTGAAGATTTTGGCCAAGGTCCTGTCGAATCGGCTGCAGGTTGTTATCGACGAGTTGGTTGAACCGGAACAGAACTACGCTGTGAAGGGGAGATCGATTCAGAACAACTTGCACCTGATCCGCATGATCCTAGAGGGGGGAATAGATGACGACACGGAAGCCGCGCTGATAAACTTAGATCAGTCCAAAGCTTTCGATAGGGTCGACCATCGTTTCCTGGCATCTGTCTTAGAGGCCGCCGGTTTTAAACCGGACTTTTGCAAGTGGATCTCCATAATGTATCGACAGCCCATGGCTGTCGTGCAAGTGAACGGAAAGCGCTCGAAACCGTTTGTTATCTCTCGGTCGGTTCGTAAGGGTTGTCCGCTGTCGCCCCTGCTTTATGTCCTGGCTTTGGAGCCTCTTCTCCGCAAGCTGAGACATGGGGAGGCAAATTCGGCCCTGCGCGGAATGCCTCTGCCTGGCGGCTCAGCTGCCAAGGTATCCGCGTTCGCCGATGATGCCACGATCTTCGTGTCGGGCTTCAGAGACATTGAGGTCGTGTCGGAGGCACTCACACAGTACGAAAGAATCACAGGGGCCAAGATAAACCGCAACAAGTCGGTAGGACTGCGGTTGGGCGCATGGAGTGGCAACGCAAACCTCCCTGCGCCCTTTAGCTGGACAGATGGCCCGGTCCGGATCCTCGGCGTGTGGTTCGGACCGGGTCTCCAGCTTGACAAGAATTGGTTGGAGGTACGGTAAAAGGTGGAGGCTGCAGTCAATTCGTGGCTTCCTAGGAAACTTTCCTTAAAGGGTAGAGCTGAGACGTGCGCCACTTACGTCTTTCCTCTCATCCTTTACCGACTGGCCGTACTTCCCCTGCCTGCACAACACCTAAAAGCTCTTGTCGAACTCTTGACCTCGCTCCTTTGGGACAGAGGAAGACACTGGGTGAGCAGACAGGTCTGTATTCAACGTCCGTGTGAGGGAGGCTTGGGAATGCCGGACTTGAAGTGTCATCGAGATGCTGAGAGGCTGGCCTTCCTGAGCCACTATATGCAGGATGACCAACCGTGGAACCCCGCGGTTACTGCCGCCTTCCCCGACCTCGTTCTCGACCCTTCCATCGAGAGCCGTCGCAGGCCGCGGGGAGAATCTGCCTACATGAAAGAGTGCCGAGCCGCGCTAAAACGACTACCAAGGTCCAGTGACCTTGTGACTGCTACCCGTAGGGAACTCCACAGGGATCTAGTGAAGGGGGCCGCTGACGACCCGCTATGCGCGCGTTTGGGGTGGCAGCAGAGTGAGATCCGCTCCGCGTGGAGCTGGGCGCCAGCTTCGAGTCATCTGAACAATTCGGAGTTCTCTCTGACCTGGCGATTGGCCCGAAATGCACTTCCACTCAACAACATACAATGCAGTTCCGGGTTTTTGGAGTCGCCTGATTGTCCCCGTTGTGGGACAACGGCCGTAGAAACTACGGATCACTCTTTCTTCGATTGCCGCGAACTCCGCCAGTACTGGTCGTATGTCAGCGGAGTGACGGCTTGCATCGATCCTGAGCATCCTCGCCCAATTACTGTATCCAATGTTGTGGACAACGTGAGGCTGCCATGGACCGGGAAAGACAAATGGTCTACGTTACGATCCTGGCCGTGGCGAGAATGGTGATTTGGACGTCGCGTCTGCAAGGTTGCCGGGGGGTGTTGTCTTTTTCTGATCAAGATCTGATCGCGTTCTTTAAACACCAACTACGGGTGAAGATCAGATGTGATAGAAGAAGGCTGCATCGCGCGGCATTTGACAGAAGATGGATACATGTGGCAAGTCTGTGTGTACGAACAGGAGCCAAATTTGAATACGTGTTCCCCGCCTAGGTGTGGAACGCGCAGTTCTGTAAAGTTAAATTAAACAAGTAGTCTCTCAGCTAGCTGAGTGTGTGTTCCATCCCTCCCCGATTAGGAAGCCTCCAAGATCCCCATCCCCTCTTACCTGCAATTTTTGGTTTCACCCCTTCCTCTAAATTTTACCCATCTTGGAGAAAAAGAAATACAAACTAACCTCCATCCCTTACCCACAAACATTTTCTTTTCTCCATTCAACCCCATCTAGAGGGCATCCCCACCTAGAGACTGACCCGCAGAAGCGAGGTTCCTTTTACAAACCTAGTGAAACGGGCAGTCTATCAACTAGACGGGGTTGGGAGGGTCCTACTAATCAACTTTTTATTGTTTCTTCCCCCGCCCTCGACACAAATGAATTATTGTACCATTTTATTGTTATCTTTTTTGTTTTTACTCGTCAATAAAAAATGTTTTAAAAATTGGGAGTAACTAGGACGTCCCACAATATGAAAGGGTGAATGCGGTATTATGGTGAAAGAAGATACTAGCTGGGAGAAACTTTTGACTTTGTTTAGTTCTGGAGTGACAAGGATGACCAACGACCCCCAAAATCCCCCCTTTTGAGTTGGCCATGTGCCTAAGTTTTTTGTTCACCGTTAATTTTACTGTATTTTTTAACATGAATAAAAGATTTAATATCTCAAAGTGTAGTATCTGTGATGATACCTACATCGTGCGAGGCAGTGCTGTTCTGGGTACACATACTCGTGCCCGGAACACCTGACAAGCTTTTTGGGTCGCGTTCTGTCCGCACCCCCACTTTGTCTGTCTTTCTCTGCTCTCCCCCCTCCCCCACGGGGGGATCCGAGCTGATAATTTACGACCTTCCCGCGAGGGAGGGTCCGAAACACCTTCTCTCTTCCCTCCAGTAACTTCCCACTCCCTCTCTCAGTTCTATCTCCCCTCTTGCCGCCTTTTGGCGCCACCTCTTTTTGGCGCCAAAGTCGGCTCCCCACTTTGGACGCTGATTCCACATCACTTTTTTCAGTGAATTTTTCAAAAGAGGGACCCAAAACGGACATCCCCAGCCCGGGGGCAACCAATATGGATACCCTCAGCCAGGGGCCCACCAAGATGGATACTCCCAGCCAGGGGGCTACTGCTCCCCAAGAGGACGAATCCCCAACAGGAGGAAAAACAACTGCTGATGGGGCGTACCGCCCGGGTATGACACCATTGGACGCTCCCCAGAAGGAAGAAAATTTAACAACAACTCCCCCCGAGGGTGACTCCCCCAAAAGGGAGCAACACCAAAAACGGTCGTAGCATCTCACTCCAACCACAAAAAGGAGGAGATGCCAGACCAAAAGGACAATAAAGGGGACAGCGCTCCCCAGGAGGGCTGCTCTCCCAAAAGGGGAGCAGATCAAGAAAATGAGGGGGCATACCGCCTGGACCTCACAAACGAGGAAGGGGCAGATGGCCTCAAAGTACACAAAAAAGATCATGCTCCCCAAGAGGCCGACTCCCCAAAACGGGATGCTGCTTCCGAAAAAGACACTAAAAAGGGAGCCGCCGCCCAAGAATGTGCCACTCCCACAAAAGGACTGACCAAGACATCTGTGGAGTCAGGAAGTGTCGCCAATAAACAGGCAGGGGCGACCTCCATAAAAGACCAAAAACGGTCTAACCCCACTAAAGACCCCATATCAACACCAACAAAAGGGTCTGCGTGGGGGAAGACCGTAGAAAAACAACTGTTCCCTCAAGAGTATAGAGACCTGCACCTGACAAAGTACAGACAATACATAGAGGGGGCAGATATAAAACCAATACCAGGTGCCTGGGAGGCGAGTGAGGGCAGAGTCCTGTCCTTTGCCATTTCCGATATACCGGAAAACAGCCCCCTAGGGATGAAGAAGGAAGACATGGCGGGGCTCCTCCACAAACTTAACATCCCAGTACTATACCTGTACTAGAGGAGCTTCGCTCTGTGGGACATCCTCCTACCCACAAGAGTGATGCGGAGAGACTCTCCCTCCAAGAAATAAAGCATGGGAGAGTCAAACTAATTCCTGAATACCAGGGCAAGAGAAGGACTCGGGCGCAGGTATTTAATGTGCCAACCCAAATACCTGCGGAAGTATTAGAATGCCTCTTCAGCCAGTACGGTGAGGTAGAACAGGTGACCCCAGTACGGTCAAAAACTGGGACTCACCTGGGCTGCTACACAATAGCAATGAGGCTGAAGAGGGAGGGCGTTCGAGCAATACCACCGCTGCTGACATACAAAGACGCCAGCATAACGGTAGTGGTGGAGGGCCGTCGTCCACACTGTTGGTTCTGCCAAAACAGGGCCACATGGCTAGGGGTTGCCCCCAAAGGGTAACCCCTAATCAAACAACCGAAAAGGCGGTCACAACCCCCGCACCAAAACAGGCGGCAACAACCCCTGCAACTGCAGCACCAACCCAGCTCCAAGGAAAACCCAAACCACCCAGGAGGCCAAGGGGGAAGAATGGAGCACGGTAGTGAGACAAAAGCGGAAACACATAATCCCTTCTGCCACCGTCCCACCACCAGCCCAAAAATCGAGGCAGGAGCCTCTGCAAATACAGCAAAAACAACAGCCACCGCAGCCAATGCCGCGGAAACAACTGCAGCAACAACTACTGCAGCAGCAAAATCAGCAAGTGCAGCAGAAGCAGCAGCAACAACGACACCAGCGAGAGCAGCAACAACAAAAACAGCTGCAGCAGCAAATAGAGGAGCAGACACAACCAACGGTCCCCACACCAATCGAGACGGAGATCAAGCGGAGAAAAGACTGCTCCTCTGAGGATGAATCCGCAAGAGAGAGGGAGAGAAACTCAACCTCACCCCTCTCCGGTTCATTCGAAAGAATGAAAAAGAAAAACAAAAGAAGAACAGAGGAAAAAAAAGTGGCCCCCACTCCCTGTGAACATACACCACCCCTAACAACAAAATCCACTTCCACCCCCAAACAACACCCTGCACCAACACCAGACATCGCGCCAACACCAGACATCGCAAGAACACGAGACACCACACCAACACCAGACACCGCACCAACACCAACACCAGCAATAGACACCGCACCAACACCAACACCGCACCAACACCAGACACCACCCCAACACCAACACCAACACCAGGCACCACACAAACACCCGTCCCCACACCAAGGCAAACTGAGCCACTACCCCCCCCCCAAAAAAAAAAAAATTAAAAGAATGAACCGAGGGAGAGGAGAGACTCCTCTGCCTCTTGCAGACCAAAGGTCCTTGCGCCTGAGGAACTATGTAATGTAGACCCTCTATCTGTGGCCACAGACATTTCCCATCGGCAGAGGAAAAACTTAAAACCTCTGCTCGATTACAAACAGATAGAGGGGAAAGATGTAAATATCCCCTCAAATTTCCCGGACGCCCCACTACTAATAACTTTTGTCAGAACTCCAGAGGCCTGCAAGCACAACTTGTGGACAAGGCTGCAGGCCGCTGAAGGGGCGTTTCCGGGAATTGAACTAGTGAAAAAAAATGACTCTTCTCTTGATGAACTGTCAAAACAATGCAAGGGAAGGGTTCCCGTGTTGGTCCATCCGTCACTCTACAGTGCCAGAAAATAAATTCATCCTTTGGACGTCGGCGGCATTGCGAGAGAAGTTCAGGATATGAAAAACCTGACCACCTTGAGCATGGCACATAACGTCGACGTCCTCTCCCCAGCTGACTTCGGAGCTGAGTGTGACACACCCTAAGGTAGGTACCATGGCTTTGAATTTGGCTAGTTTGAATGCGAGGGGATTGAGATCACCGGGCCGGGCGGCTCGCCTCCGGCACGACCTCCTGTTCCCTGGGAGTGGATGTGGCTGCGATCCAGGAGACGCATTTCGTTTCCTCTGTGGACTGTCAGGTGCTGGCCAGAGACTTTGAGGTTTTCTCAGCATATGGCAGCTGCGGGGGAAGGGAGTTTCCGTGCTGGTTAAACGCACCCTGTCGGCGACGGTCGACGTTGTCCATAGAGATGCGGTGGGCAGGCTGGTTGTGGCCGATGTTGCCGTAAAAGATTCTGTGTTTCGGGTGATCGCGGTTCATGCGCCCAGCACCGCTCGTGAGAGGGTCTCATTCTTCAGTCAGCTTGACGCGTTTGTAGATTGTCGGAAGCGGGTAGTGCTAATAGGAGATTGGAACGCCATCTTAGACCCCGAGATAAATAAGGTAGGAGGGGATGCTAGAGGATCGGAGAGGTGCGAGTCCAGCCTGTCTGATCTGATGGCTGGGTCGGTCTGGTCGACAGGTTTCGGTTCGAGCATCCTGGGCGGGAGATGTGGACGTGGACCAATAGCGTTTCCTCCTATCCAAATACCTATTTGGACAGGATGTTTGTTAGGAGAGGCGAAGTAGACTTCTTATCTTGTCCCACGTTCACTTGGCTAGGCCAGACGGACCATAAATTAGTTATGGCCCGCTGAAGCTAGGAAATAGGCCTAAGTTAGCGGGGTACTGGAAGTTAAACACCTCCCTTCTGGGGATACAAAACTTCCAAGATCAGTTAAGAGAATTGATTAAAAAGGCACTAGTGGGGGCGGTTACCGGGATTAATTGGTGGTTAGGTCTCAAAGCCAAGATCAGAAGCTTCTCCGTCAAGTATGCCCAGCGCCTCGCACTAGATAAGGCCAAGACGAAGAAGCAGCTAGAACAGAAACTAGCCCAGGCTACGGGGGAGGGTGATAGGCTTAGTCAGGAACTAGCTAAGCAGGACCTTCTGCGCGAGACTAGCGAGCGTTACGAAGGCCAAGTAGTTAGAGCTAGGCTTAGAAAGATAGGCAACGAAGCAGTCAATTCTGATGCAGACGTGCGCCGTGAGGTTTCTAGGCGTGGCTCGGACAAATATATTGCGAAAGTCAAACATCTGGATGGACGCACCCTGGAATCGACTCGGGAGATCTGCGAGGGGTTTCGAGAACATTTTGAGAAGCGTTTCACGCGGCAGCCCGATCTTCCGGTCCTTGAGTTTAGCGACTATTTGGCTGACTCTCCCCGCCTCGAGGCGGCTAGAGCGGCTGGTTGCGAGGGCCGGGTGACGGAGCGGGAGGTCTTTACTGCGCTGAAGCAGGTCAGCTGTGACAGATCGCCAGGACTTGATGGTCTGCCATACGAACTGTACTTGAGGTTGTCGCCCATGTTTCTGCCTCTTCTGACGGATATGTTCAACGATTGGTTTGCTCAGGGATCCATCCCAGGGCAGGTGACCAAGGGAGTGATCACATTGCTGAAGAAAGGTGACGGGCATGGAGGGGAAGAGTTAGACGACTACAGGCCCATAACTCTGCTAAACAAAGAGTTGAAGATTTTGGCCAAGTTCCTGTCGAATCCGCTGCAGGTTGTTATCGACGAGTTGGTAAAACCGGAAAGGAACTACGCTTTGAAGGGGAGATCGATTCAGAACAACTTGCACCTGATCCGCACGATCCTAGAGGGGGGAATAGATGACGACACGGAAGCCGCGCTGATAAACTTAGATCAGTCCAAAGCTTTCGATAGGGTCGACCATCGTTTCCTAGCATCTGTCTTAGAGGCCGCCGGTTTTAAACCGGACTTTTGCAAGTGGATCTCCATAATGTATCGACAGCCCATGGCTGTCGTGCAAGTGAACGGAAAGCGCTCGAAACCGTTTGCTCTCTCTCGGTCGGTTCGTCAGGGTTGTCCACTGTCGCCCCTGCTTTATGTCCTGGCTTTGGAGCCTCTTCTCCGCAAGCTGAGACATGGGGAGGCAAATTCGGCCCTGCGCGGAATGCCTCTGCCTGGCGGCTCAGCTGCCAAGGTATCCGCGTTCGCCGATGATGTCACGATCTTCGTGTCGGGCTTCAGAGACATTGAGGTCGTGTCGGAGGCACTCACACAGTACGAAAGAATCACAGGGGCCAAGATAAACCGCAACAAGTCGGTAGGACTGCGGTTGCGCGCATGGAGTGGCAACGCAAACCTCCCTGCGCCCTTCAGCTGGACAGATGGCCCGGTCCGGATCCTCGGCGTGTGGTTCGGACCGGGTCTCCAGCTTGACAAGAATTGGTTGGAGGTACGGTCAAAGGTGGAGGTTGCAGTCAATTCGTGGCTTCCTAGGAAACTTTCCTTAAAGGGTAGAGCTGAGACGTGCGCCACTTACGTCTTTCCTCTCATCCTTTACCGACTGGCCGTACTTCCCCTGCCTGCACAACACCTAAAAGCTCTTGTCGAACTCTTGTCCTCGCTCCTTTGGGACAGAGGAAGACACTGGGTGAGCAGACAGGTCTGTATTCAACGTCCGTGTGAGGGAGGCTTGGGAATGCCGGACTTGAAGTGTCATCGAGATGCTGAGAGGCTGGCCTTCCTGAGCCACTATATGCAGGATGACCAACCATGGCACCCCGTGGTTACTGCCGCCTTCCCCGACCTCGTTCTCGACCCTTCCATCGAGAGCTGTCGCAGGCCGCGGGGAGAATCTGCCTACATGAAAGAGTGCCGAGCCGCGCTAAAACGACTACCAAGGTCCAGTGTCCTTGTGACTGCTACCCGTAGGGAACTCCACAGGGATCTAGTGAAGGGGGCCGCTGACGACCCGTTATGCGCGCGTTTGGGGTGGCAGCAGAGTGAGATCCGCTCCGCGTGGAGCTGGGTTCCAGCTTCGAGTCATCTGAACAATTCGGAGTTCTCTCTGACCTGGCGATTGGCCCGAAATGCACTTCCACTCAACAACATACAATGCAGTTCCGGGTTTTTGGAGTCGCCTGATTGTCCCCGTTGTGGGACAACGGCCGTAGACACTACGGATCACTCTTTCTTCGATTGCCGCGAACTCCGCCAGTACTGGTCGTATGTCAGCGGAGTGACGGCTCGCATCGATCCTGAGCATCCTCGCCCAATTTCTGTATCCAATGTTGTGGACAACGTGAGGCTGCCGTGGGACCGGGAAAGACAAATGGTCTACGTTACGATCCTGGCCGTGGCGAGAATGGTGATTTGGACGTCGCGTCTGCAAGGTTGCCGGGGGGTGTTGTCTTTTTCTGATCAAGATCTGATCGCGTTCTTTAAACACCAACTACGGGTGAAGATCAGATGTGATAGAAGAAGGCTGCATCGCGCGGAATTTGACAGAAGATGGATACATGTGGCAAGTCTGTGTGTACGAACAGGAGCCAAATTTGAATACGTGTTCCCCGCCTAGGTGTGGAACGCGCAGTTCTGTAAAGTTAAATTAAACAAGTAGTCTCTCAGCTAGCTGAGTGTGTGTTCCATCCCTCCCCGATTAGGAAGTCTCCAAGATCCCCATCCCCTCTTACCTGCAATTTTTGGTTTCACCTGTTCCTCTAAATTTTACCCATCTTGGAGAAAAAGAAATACAAACTAACCTCCATCTCTTACCCACAAACATTTTCTTTTCTCCATTCACCCCCATCTAGAGGGCATCCCCACCTAGAGACTTACCCGCAGAAGCGAGGTTCCTTTTACAAACCTAGTGGAACGGGCAGTCTATCAACTAGACGGGGTTGGGAGGGTCCTACTAATCACCTTTTTATTTTTTCTTCCCCCGCCCTCGACACAAATGAATTATTGTACCATTTTATTGATATCTTTTTTGTTTTTACACGTCAATAAAAAATGTTTTAAAAATTGGGAGTAACTAGGACGTCCCCCAATATGAAAGGGTGAATGCGGTATTATGGTGAAACAAGATACTAGCTGGGAGAAACTTTTGACTTTGTTTAGTTCTGGAGTGACAAGGATGACCAACGACCCCCAAAATCCCCCCTTTTGAGTTGGCCATGTGCCTAAGTTTTTTGTTCATCGTTAATTTTTTTTTCTGTATTTTTTAACATGAATAAAAGATTTAATATCTCAAAGTGTATTATCTGCTCCGGCAGATGCTGCAAGCTATGACTAGCAAAGACCAGATGTGGGAGCAACCCCACATACCTGACCTTTAACCAGCTCCCATTTCCCACCTCTTGGGAGCTGGTCCCCTTTTTCCCTTCCCCCTCCCTTCACTCCTCACATTAAAAATTGGCCTTGTGCCTAATTTGCTCGGTGGGGGAGCAAATAAATACCATCTGTTCCGGCAGATACTGCAAGCAAAGACCATATGTGTGGGCAACCTCACATATAAGACCTTGGTTAATGTAGGGGCAACCCTTCATACCAATTGTCACTATCCAACTCCCCTACTCCCCGGGGAGTTGGTCCCCATTTCCCCTTCACTCCTCACTTTAAAAATCGGCCTTGTGCCTAATTTGCTCGGTGGGGGAGCAAATAAATACCATCTGTTCCGACAGATGCTGCAAGCAAAGACTAGCTATGACTAGCAAAGACCATATGTGGGGGTAACCCCACATATCTGACATTGGTCACGGAAGGGGCAACCCTTCATACCAACAGTTTCTAATCCAGCTCCGACTTCTCACCTCTCGGGAGCTGGATCCCCCTTTCCCTCCCCCTTCCCCATATCTCCACATTAAAAAACGGCCTCCTGCTAATTTGCTCACTTGGGAAGCAAATAAATACCCGCCCGGCATTTTGGCCGGGATCAAAGTGTAGTATCTGTTCCGGCAGATGCTGCAAGCTATGACTAGCTATGACTAGCAAAGAACAGCTGTGGGGGCAACCCCACATGCCTGACCTTTAACCAGCTCCTATTTCCCACCTCTCGGGAGCTGGTCCCCTTTTCGCCTTCCCCCTCCCTTCACTCCTCACATTAAAAATTGGCCTTGTTCCTAATTTGCTCGGTGGGGGAGCAAATAAATACCATCTGTTCCGGCAGATGCTGCACTTAAGATAATTTGTACCAGTCAATGGAGAGGAAACCCTCTATACTGGGACAATTATTATTTTTGGTAACCAGAGTGCCCCCTTTTTGCCTACTTTTAGGGGAGCTGGTTTTTACCTCACATTAAAAACGGCCTTGTGCCTAATTTGCTCAGTGGGGGAGCAAATAAATACCATCTGTTCCGGCAGATGCTGCAAGCTATGACTAGCAAAGACCAGATGTGGGGGCAACCCCACATGCCTGACCTTTAACCAGCTCCCATTTCCCACCTCTCGGGAGCTGGTCCCCTTTTTCCCTGCCCCCTCCCTTCACTCCTTACATTAAAAATCGGCCTTGTGCCTAATTTGCTCGGAGGGGGAGCAAATAAATACCATCTGTTCCGGCAGATGCTGCACTTAAGATAATTTGTACCAGTCAATTGAGGGGAAACCCTCTATACTGGGACAATTATTATTTTTGGTAACCAGAGTGCCCCCTTTTTGCCTACTTTTAGGGGAGCTGGTTTTTACCTCACATTAAAAACGGCCTTGTGCCTAATTTGCTCAGTGGGGGAGCAAATAAATACCATCTGTTCCGGCAGATGCTGCAAGCTATGACTAGCTAGGACTAGCTATGACTAGCAAAGACCAGATGTGGGGGCAACCCAACATGTCTGACCTTAAACCAGCTCCCATTTCCCACCTCTCAGGAGCTGGTCCCCTTTTCCCCTTCCCCCTCCCTTCACTCCTCACATTAAACATCGGCCTTGTGCCTAATTTGCTCGGTGGGGGAGCAAATAAATACCATCTGTTCCGGCAGATACTGCAAGCAAAGACCAGATGTGGGGGCAACCCCACATACCTGACCTTTAACCAGCTCCCATTTCCCACCTCTCGGGAGCTGGTCCACTTTTTCCCTCCCCCTCCCTTCACTCCTCACATTAAAAATTGGCCTTGTGCCTAATTTGCTCGGTGGGGGAGCAAATAAATACCATCTGTTCCGGCAGATACTGCAAGCTATGACTAGCTATGACTAGCTATGACTAGCAAAGACCAGATGTGGGGCAACCCCACATGCCTGACCTTTAACCAGCTCCCATTTCCCACCTCGGGAAGTGACCCCCTTTTTCCCTTCCCCCCTCCCTTCACTCCTCACATTAAAAATCGGCCCTGTGCCTAATTTGCTCAGTGGGGAAGCAAATAAATACCGTCCCCTTCGCCAGAAGGTCTGCTCGGCCTGTTGGCAAAGTGTAGTATCTGTTGCGACAGATGCTGCAAGCAAAGACTAGCCATGACTAGCAAAGGCGATATGTTGGGGTAACCCAACATATCTGAACTTGGTCACTGAAGAGGCAACCCTTCATACCAACAGTTTCTAATCCAGCTCCTATTTCCCACCTCTCGGGAGCGGTAACCCCTTCCCCCCTCTCTCTCCACATAAAAAAACGGTCTTGTGCCTAATTTGCTCAGTGGGGAAGCAAATAAATGCAGTCCCCTTCGACAAAAGGTCCTCCCGGGCATTTTGGCCGGGATCAAAATGTAGTAACTGTTCCAACAGATTCTGCAAGCAATGACTAGCTATGACTACCAAAGATAATATGTGGGGGTAACCCCACATATCTGAACTTGGTCAAGGTAGGGATCACCCTACGACCATAGTTACTATCCAGCTCCCATTTCCCACCTCTCGGGAGCAGGATCCCCCTTTTCCTCCCCCCCTCCCTTTCTCTCCACTTTAAAAAACGGGCTTTTGCCTAATTTGCTCAGTGGGGAAGAAAATAAATACCGTCCCCTTAGCCAGAAGGTCCGCCCGGCATTTTGGCCGGGATCAAAGTGTATTATCTGTTCCGACAGATGCTGCAAAGCTATGACAAGCAAAGACCAGCTATGACTAGCAAAAACCATATGTGGGGGTAACCCCACATATCTGACCTTGGTCACTGAAGGGGCAACCCTTCATACCAACAGTTTCTAATCCAGCTCCCACTTCCCACCTCTCGGAAGCTGTAGCCCCCTTTCCCTCCCCCTTCCCCCTATCTCCACATTAAAAAACGGCCTCCTGCCTAATTTTCTCAGCGGGGAAGCAAATAATAGCCGCCCGGCCTTTTGGCCGGGACTAGAGTGTAGTATCTGTTCCGACAGATACGGCAAGCAAAGACTGGCTATGACTGGCAGGGACCATATGTGGGGTTAGCCCAACATATCTGAAGTTGGTCAAAGTAGGGATCACCCTACAGACCACAGTTACTATCCAGCTCCCATTTCCCACCTTTCGGGTGCAAGACCCCCCTTTCCCTCCCCCTCCCTCTCTCTCCACATTAAAAAACGGCCTTGTGCCTAATTTGCTCAGTGGGGGAAGCAAATAAATACCGACCCCTTCGACATAAGTTCCGCCCAAGTTTTTGGCCGGGATCAAAGTGTAGTATCTGTTCCGGCAGATACTGCAAGCAAAGACCAGATGTGGGGGAAACCCCAGATGTCTGACCTTTAACCAGCTCTCATTTCCCACCTCTCGGGAGCTGGTCCCCTTTTTCCCTTCCCCCTCCCTTCACTCCTCACATTAAAAATTGGCCTTGTGCCTAATTTGCTCGGTGGGGGAGCAAATAAATACCATCTGTTCCGACAGATGCTGCAAGCAAAGACTAGCTATGACTAGCAAAGACCATATGTGGGTGTAACCCCACATATCTGAACTTGGTCAAGGTAGGGATCCCCCTACGACCACAGTTACTATCCAGCTTACATTTCCAACCTCTCGGGAGCAGGATCCCCTTTTCCCTCCCCCTCCATCTCTCTCCACATTTAAAAACGGTCTTGTGCCTAATTTGCTCAGTGGGGAAGCAAATAAATACGGTCCCCTTCGACAGAAGGGCATGCCCTGCCTTTTGGCCGTGATCAAAGTGTAGTATCTGTTCCGACAGATGCTGCACGCAATGATTAGCTATGACTAGCAAAGACTATATGTGGGGGTAACCCCACATATCTTAACTTTGTCAAGGTAGGGATCACCCTACTGACCACAGTTACTATCCAGCTCCAACTTCCCTCCTCTCGGGAGCAGGACCCCCCTCTACCCCCCTCCCTCTCTCTCCACATTAAAAAACGGCCTTGTGCCTAATTTGCTCAGTGGGAAAGCAAATAAATACTCTCTCCTTTGACAGAAATATCCTACAATGGACATTAATATTTCTTGACCAGGCGAGGTGTACACCCACTATAGACACCTTATATTTCTTTAATCATAGGGAGCTGTACACACATACAAACACTCATTAACACTCTTACTTCACACACACACACACACACACATATATACATATATCTATATATATATATATATATATATATATATATATATATATATATATATATATATATATATATATATATCAGAGAGGCGGTAGCACTCTCTATATAGGGATGGCCCGTACACGCCTATATACGCCTACAAAACAAAACTATCCAACTCTCAACTAAAATCAACTTATAAGTTTCTAAAAGCACATATTCTTACAGAGAAGCGTCTTACGAATCCAGCGAGTGTCAGAACGTCGGTTAAAATGTCAAAAGAGAGCAAAAATAAAAAGGGTACAAAAATGGCCAATTGTTCTTTCTTCTGTATTCTGCTTCTTTCTTCTTTCTTTTGAGACGATGTATCTCGGTGTGCGAACGGTCTCTGACAACAGTTCAAGCATCAATCGACTGCTCTTTACACGGAGAAGTGCAGTGACCCATCGCTTTTTAGCTTACTCCATAATTAAATAAGATTACGTGTAATAACAAGTTTTAAACACTATATATCCAATGTAGACAGACCACTTCGAACACGGAACTTCTCTCAAAAGGGACAGTTCATAATAATACACCGGATGCTCACAGACGTTCCAGTTTGCCAGTGGCCTATATTTCTATGACGCTGAATATTTGAGGTGAACGTTAAGGTTTTTTCTTTAAACAGTAACCCACCAGCGTTAATGAACACACGAAATCTTTATCTTAGTAGATCAAAATTGTTATAAGAGTAACCTATCAGCAAGTACGACGTCAAAAAACAATGTTATAAAAACAAATAATTCTTCAGATTTTGGACTGTAAAATATGTACAAAATGTCAATGCTGTGACCATGATTCGAACCTAGATTAGCACGGCCACAACGTGGGGTCCTAACCTCTAGACGATCACGGGTAACACTGACGTCTGTCGCTCTTGGCAGAAAGACACAAGACTAGTGTCAAACTATTGAAAAATATGGAGGAAACTTGAAATTCTCACGCATGCGCAAAAATACACTATAGCAACCATTGTTAAATGCAGCTGAATCCTTTCGCTCGCTAACAAAAGTAGATCAGACAAGTTCTTCTAAGAACTCACCAAACGCCAAAGGAAATAAGTTAAATTAACCTCAAAAGAAACTGCAAGAAAGTCATCTTCTTAGAACTCACTGGAAGCTGACAAAAAAGAATCAAAATCCAAGCCCTAGCCACAAAAATAACTAGATATTGTGGCTACTATACACAATCTACTAATAAAAACAAGTAAGTTTTCTAAAATCAACTACAATAAATTAACCGTCACTGATTAGGACTTCATATAAAGATAACAACTACACTATTGGTGTATATACCGTTCAACACTTTAACTATTGGTGACGGAGTAGTATCTCCATTCTACGAGAGTTGTCTTGCTATAAGGTAAGTGATATTGTAGTAAGATACACATAAGTGTTATATGTTTACATTTAATAAAAGATGCCAAAGTCAGCACGTAGTAAAAAAGCTCAGACAAATATAGACTATGAAAAAAACAAAGTCAAGGTATTATCTGAGCAAAAAGAATACTATCAGAAAAATGCTGAAATAATAGAAATTAAGTATCATGCAAATCCTGAGGCAAAGAAGGCTGCCTTACGTGCAGCCTCAAAAGCACGGTATAACAGGGATCCCGAGGGGAAAAAACTGCTTCACGTGCTCTTTATAACAGAGAACCAGAAAAAAGAAGGCTTTCTCACGTGCTGACTCAAAAGCGCGGTATAACAGGGATTCCGAGGGAAAAAAGCTGCCTCACGCGCTCTTTATCACAAAGAACCAGAAAAACAGAAGGCTGCCTCACGTGCTGACTCCAAAGCACGGTATAACAGGGATCCAAAGGGGGAAAAAGCTGCCTCATGCACAAACTATTATAAACATAAATATCAAAAACTGCCAAATCTTTGCCAAAACGCCAAATAATGAACCAAGAAAAATGTAATAGTGAAGGTATGAACATTTTAGAAATTTATAATACTCTAACTGTTTTATCAGAGAGGCGGTAGCACTCTCTATATTATATAGAACCGATGGAGGACCAAGAGGCAACTCCTAAGGCCCAAAACCCAAAGACCTAAAACCCAGCAGGAAGCGACCTGCTACCAATGGAGGCGGCAATGAGCCGCCTCCTAAAAAAGACAATACTATCATGAATGTAAGTTTAAAAATAAGACTGTAAGTAAAAATACTAATTAACAAGAATAAAAAAGCATTGGACATGCAAAAGGATATAGGGATGGTATGCCAAAAAGTATACAAACAAGATACCTATGAATGGATAGGCACATGGAAATAGAATTGCATCCAAAGTGCAGCCCTATAGCTTTTTACAACCGTAATGATGACACGGAATGAAGATTAGAGAAAAGCTATAGGTCTATACTTTGGATGCAATTCTATTTCCATGTGCCTAGCCATTCATAGCTATCTTGTTTGTATACTTTTTGGCATACCATCCCTATATCCTTTTGCATTTCCAATGCTTTTTTATTCTTGTATATATATATAGGGTGAAATGAATCATTTTCGACGTAGAGAAAACTACACTACGTCTTCATTTTCACAATCTATAATAACAACGAATCAATCAAATTTATTGTGTAAAATATCTGAAATCTATTCCACATCATCTCCTGAACCCTAAATTTCCGCTTTGATACAGGGCTGACACTGAAAGCATGCATTTTCTAAAAGCACTGGTCGGAGCTAGGAAAAAAGGCGGCGAGTGTCGGCGATCAGGCTCGATTTGGCGTTGTGACAGGTCATGTTTGTGATGTTCTCAACGTATGACCAAACGGAGTAATCAAGCGACTTCAGTACAGGGATAGTGTAGAGCCAATGACGGAAGTATACAAAGTCGAACTCCCACGGAAACCAAGCATGTGAGCATTTGCACTAATTGGTCGGTTGCTGATCGTGCTACGTCCACCTTTGGCTTGGTAGCGGTCACCTGATTGAATCAACAAATCAAAAAACTGTTCAGCACATCTATGTTTATTTTGGTGTCGATTTTAAGGACGACTTCGAAGATATGTGGTTGCATTTTTGACCATCACTTGAAATAACGCTAAAAACCAAACGCTGTCCGGAGACATCGGTAACCTGTGAATTTAAGGGTTTAACAG
>NC_136508.1:9762902-9830402 GCF_053919585.1 Euprymna scolopes
ATATTTCAAGAGCAATTGCCCTAGAAAGGTAGCCTCGGTCGAGAGATTCGCTAATCCTATGAGATATAACTCTAAGCACATCAGCTGTAGATCAAGCAGCCAGGAAAACATTGCGTGTCACTAAGAAGGTTATTTTTGCTAGGATAGTTTTTTATTCCTCTATTTAACACGGATGCCAGCAACTTACTTATGACGCACAGGAGACGTATTGACTGTACTGTGAAGGAGATGAGCAATCATCTTCTTAAATACAAGCATACTGATCAGATTTTCCAGGTTGACGGGAAGCAATTCTGATTAAGTTAACGTTTAAACAGTTTGTAAGGATGGGTGCAAATTCTGTTTGAAGTCTGTTGAGCACTATAATTATGTACTATAATTATATAGTACTATATATTTATATATACATATATATATGTGTGTGTTTGTATATGGTAAGATTTCTTTAAAATGGCAATGAATATATTTATATATATATATATTCACACACACACATATATATATATATATATATTTATATCGGGACAATATATGTACATATTGATATAGAAGTATATACATATATACATATATAAAAAATAGCAATACTCACGTTTATATATATGTGGGTGTGTGTCTGTGTGTGTATACACGTTCATAAGATTGTAAATGTATAGTTATATGTATACATATCCACAGATATATACATGCATATCTGTCTATCTATCTATCTATCTATCTATATCTCTCTCTCTCTCTATATATATATATATATATATATATATATACATATGAGTGTGTATGTAGTAAGATTTGTTTAAAATAACAATACATATCGTAAAATAATGACATCAATATTCTGCGTAATTTCATTTACATAAGAAGAAAAATAAAACTTGTGTATGCTCATCAAATATTGGTATTTTAAATAAATTCAATTTCCATTTTGTTCTTTTAAGCTTCCTTGCATTATTATTGTCTATATATGTAAACTATTCTGGATGCTTTGCCTTTCAATGAGAATTAGAAAAAATCTATATTCATAAAAGCAAGAAATTAATAGAAATGAACAAAAGAATCGTAAAAGGAAACAAAAAAATCCGATATAAAACTGAACATATTAATCATTGAAAAATGAATTTCTATATAAAGAGTGTCTGTCATTTTTTTAGTGTGCGTAGCTCTTATCAAGGAATGTGTCTGAAGGGCGGGATGCGTTGCTTTCCGCTGCAGGCAACTAAAATGTTTGATCATCAAGGCGGATCGATAATTCTGCATTGCTTTCTATACTGGAGCTGAAACGATGATGCAATCGGATGGCAGGTCGCAGTAAGGACAAACAGTGTTATCTCCCTTTACATTTCTTGCAAGAACTGCCAAAGTATAATAATAATGCAGAAAATATTACCGCATATTATTGGCGCTAGATTTTATATGCGATTTATTTATTAGTTTTTTTCTCTCTTTGATAAAGTATAAATTTGATATGAAGTATTCCATTTTTCATCTTATCTTATTCTGAATATTTCTTAATGAGAAAAATGTATTTCTTTGTTAGAAAATGTATATCAATTTCTCGCCATCTTAATGATTATTAAGACATAAACCACTTTCGCAGATTAAAAAAAAAATACTCTCGCATAAGACACTAACCACAGACACATACACGCATATATATATATATATATATATATATATATATATATATATATATATAGCTCTACCTACGTATTGAGCACTTTTGAAGTAAATACATAAAGTTTATGCATACATCTATACTTTCATATATTAATTTTATGTGAGTAAATGAAGTAGTTATATATTTATTAATATATGTACTTATATACATACATGCATATATACATATACGTACATATATGAATCTAGATTTATTAATACATATGTTAATATGTCTATATCTAAGCATACAATTATATATACATATATAAATATGTATTTTGTATATATATGTATATATATACATATATATACATGAATGCGTGTACATAAAGAACTATATATATTTGTGTTTAAAAGTGTTGATGTATATACGTGCATGTACATGTATATATACATATATATATATATTATATATATATATATATATATTATATTATATAGTAGTCATCACTTATCAAGACCCGGAAGGCACCCGTGGATAGGTGTTACTGCATGTACAGTAATCAATTATATAATATCGTAGTAAACCTATGTAATGGAAATTTGATACAGTATTTTACTTTAGTAGGCGGTTTATCAGGAATTGGTTTATGTTGGACTTGAAGACGCGGTTGTAGTTTAGTGGGAAACAACAAAAGGAAGAGAGTTCCACAGTCGTGCACTTCTAAGAAGAAGACTTTGTTCGGGTAATTTACGTTTCGATTTAGGCAAATGTATAGAGTGGGGACATTTTTGACTGTGGTTTCAACTACACGGGTGATTTTTGTGAAAGATTGGCGAGGGGGCAGAGATTGGAGCTCAGGTGAGCACTTCTTATGGAACCAGCGATGAAACAATTACAAACTGGCAACGTCTGTTCTGTGGGGGAGATGTTGCAGTGAAGAAAAAAGAGGATCTCGAAGTCTATTTTGTCCTCTCTCAAAGTAGGGTAAGCTGTTTTATGCAGCTTCTGCCCAGATGTGGCAGCAATACTCCGTCCTTGGCAGTACTTGGTTTTTATATTGATAGAGAATTGCATCATCTGAGGCGGTAGAAGGGTCGTTCCATTTTCCAGCGAACTTGGCAACAGACTTGATGTACGTGTACCAATTTCGATCAAGAGTAAAGGTCAATCCCAGAAGCTTATCAAAACATGGAGCCTTCCCAAGACGAGAATCACCCATTCCAATTGATGCCACATTAGGATCAGAGCGTTGATGATGTAAGGATAGGAGCATGGTTTTAGATTCATTACAAGTAAGCAGCCACCTCTTCCCCATTGTACCACGCGCTCAATATCAGAGGAGAGAGAGAGAGATCAGACAGAACTTTGACATTTACGACTTTGATGTGTTGCCATGGATGTCAACGAATGATTTATGAATGTGATTGGGGTCTATGTGTATATGTATATGTATGTGTACACATATAATTTTATATAGTCATGCGTTTATTCATATTAAGAGATAACATCTATGTTCTCTAGTTTGTTGTGCATTTGTTTTTAACAAATAAACGGTATTTGATTTGAATCAAAGTAAGAAATAGAAGTTACTGTGTTTTCTTATAATTAGCCGATGTTAATGCAATGGTTGATATTAAGAAGACATAAATAGACCCAACATGTACCTTTTGAATTCTGGTGACAGTTAGAATGGCACATGGCCAGAATATCACATCCTGCTGTATTATGATTAATAAGGTACCTTTAAAGTGTGTAAATGTTTTTATATGCATGTCTAAGATTCTACTATATAATACGTTGCTGCTAAACTCCCTGGTTGAATGTGTTACAAGAAAAGGTTTTCCTTCTCTGGTAAGAAAGAAACACATAAGATAGACCGATTTTCGGACTTTGTAAGCAAAGTTCAGAAATAAATTCAGAAAGGAATTTCGCATTGTTTATTTTCACATATCTTGTTGAAAAAGTAATTTTAATTGTTTAATTTCAGTTTCTGAAAACTGAATTATAATAAGGTCAGATAGAAAATAAAAAACACTGCAATTTAAATATGATGAAAAAAAGGTGAGGAAAAATAGGAGTGAGAATTCTTTGTCTGTAGAAATAGTTTGGAAACCTGCCGCACCAGGCATGTTCAGGCCACTTGTGTCGAGTACGTTTTTGGGCAAACGTATGACGTAATGGCAGAAAGTAATTCCTAAATCAAGAGCTAGAGTCAAAGATGAGTTAGACAGAGTAACTCGGAGACAGAGCTAATATGTGGAGGACTCCCCTTTGTAAGCGAGGGAGAACGTTTTAACATGTAGAAACAACTTTTAATTCCCGAATGTCATCATCATTTCGACCGGTCAAATGGAATAAAAGAACATCTCATATTTCTGTAACTGTCGTCGTCGTGTCATCATTCTACCAAATTAAAGGTAATACGAAATCGCCGTTATTAATGAACTCATCATCAAGTAATATGCTCCCCTCCCCAATCTAAGTAATGACATCGCCCTCTTGTGATATAAGAACTGATCACCCTCCCTTTCTTTATCACCATCGTATATATGTATTCGATATAAATCTCCCAATATGACCTCGGCTATAAGCAAATGTATATTTAAAACAACTATCGCATTTTAAAAGTCAAATGGGTCACTTATTTATTTATCAACTGTCTTGCATTGCTGTTCTTTGTTTTCTGGCTATGAATTCTCATAGACTGATATAGTGTTTGGAAACATCATCATCATTTACTATTGAATTCGCCTTGTCAAAATATCTCCGCTGCAATATAATGAAGAACCAAGTCCAGTCCATACTGGTTGGAGGATACTGCACAACTCTCCACAGAGGCGGTTTAAAGCCTTTTGTTTTAATTACAATGAGGATCAAATAATAGTAACCACATTGTTGCATTTTGTTAGTAAACAACCGATATGAGGGACAATACTGCTCACTCCCGTTAGAGGAATGACCAATTTTGCCCTTATAGTGACTGCTTACTCAAGAAAGGCCATGATGAACGTAGTTTCTGTCTCTCGAAGTAGATTGTTATTTTAGATAAACTTTAAATGTCGGCTTTCACCTTTTAAGCAACTCAGTTTTATAGATGCTATGTAAATGACTTGTTGAAAAGATCCAAAATACTAGTCCTCCGTCACTATAATACAAGTGGTTTTTAAAAAGTTACCAAAATTACATGTTTTTTTTTGTCGGCTGGTCAGTAAGCTGAGACTAACGGTTTAGCTCAGAAGATGAATAAAAAGAACAGGAATACGAAAGATTCAGTTAATGCAAAGCAGAGAACATATATTTTGCCAAGAAATTAGCATGAAATATAGTTTGCATTGCTCTATATCCCGATCAGCATACTTTAAAATAGTAGCATGTATATTTTTGTTCTGGAAAGTAAAAACAAAGGTGTTAAACAAAAAATACATTGTGTTTTGCTCATACGGCTTATATAATATCATTGTAAGATAAACCTTGTGATACTAATACTCGAATCATGTTACTGATCCAGCATTTACTTAATGATCGTAATGCACACGTTGAAAGTGATCATGACACGTGAGAAATCTCAAGCATATACAACTTAGTAAGTCAAATAGTAATGGGAGTGTTTCAATTAATTCTTATCAAAACATGATCTTTACCTTATGCATCGGTCTATCTGTTTAACAAACGTAAACCTTAACGTACTCGAAAGTTTTAAATAACTCAAAACAAAACATAACTTAACCGATTATTATGTTTTAGTTGTTATTCTCAAAACGTGGTCTAAAATTGAGGAAATATTTTCAAAGATATTTTTATCGTTTAATAATTATTTCATGTTTTATATAGAAAAAAAAACGCGAATATTTTTAGTTGAAATTACTAATAATTATTTCACATACGTTTATAAACTCAAATGTTTGTTATAGTACCCTATTTCTTTTGAGGAAAAAGTGTTATTGCCATGTATCTACATGTGTATGTATAACTCAACATGTAATTAAACTCTGTAAAATGTGTAAGTTACAACCAAACAGGCCCGTTATAAAATTGCGCTTATTTAGCATGACGTATATTTGTTTTATACAAACAAGACGCACATTATATTATCAACTTCAACTTGTCATGAACCGTTTTTACTATGTAGGCTAGACTACTATAGAATTCTAATTCAGTTAATGAATAATTCCAATTATGTAGATTTCAACACGTTGACGACAGAAAAAATGTTGATTTATGTATGATTATTAAAATCATTCTATAAGGTAATAGATAGAAGAATTCCCCAGACGGTGCTTAAAATTAACAAATTCAAGTTTATTCTTCGGGAACATAGAATAGAATTCATTTTGAAAGAAAACAATTATTTTGTTTCTTATTAAATTAATACACAAGCTCCGATATATTTTGTAGACACAGGTTTTCTTTTGCTTTAAAAACGGTGGAAATCTATCAGAACTTAGCCTAACAACATTATTTTTAGATTAAAAAAAATGCTTCACTCAAACAATGTAGTCAGTAAACGTAAGCTTAAGATGACAACATTCAGTAAATGCATATACATGCCTCTTTTTTGATCTTATTATAAACAGAATCGGTGAAAACAATCAGCAAGAAACATCCATTCTTTTAAAAAATACTGGGAAAATGTATATTGCCTTGATCGGCAGAGGATCATCAAACGAGTAAAACAATGTGTAAAAATAGCACTTCTGAATAAAATAAATTGCATTGTAGTAAACTTCGAAATGCTAACGAAAACTTATGTGAGAAAAAACATTATGGCAATAAGGACAAGTTCGGAAGGTTTCTGAACTCATGTAGTACTTCATTATTACAAATGCATTCCCCAATACGAGTACGGCTCTATTCATCTTTACATGTTTCTGATTAAGTATGTTTTTATGAAATCTAAATCGAAGAGCTTCAAGTGTTTTGATTGAGGGGAAAAATTATGTGATAACAAGACAAGTAACGTTGTTTCGACATCTAACGTTGTACATTTTCTTCGTTGTCTCCCTTTTTTTCTACTTGTACACAGATCCTTATTTGCATATGCGCGTTTTTCGTCTTCTGCTGCTGCCAATCGCTTTATCATTTGTTGCTGCTGATATTGTGTCACGCCTTCATCTGCGCTATGTTACAAACAGAGCAAACGATATTTACCATCCTAACAATCTGAAAAACAGTATAGATAAATTCGCGGAATGTGTTTAGTAGTGATTTAAATTTGTTTATATTTAATATCTACGTGTATGCGCAGGTAAATAAGAAGGCATTATTACCTTACTTTTATTAGTGAAATGTATGGATGACTATATATTCTTTTGCATTTTTTTCCTATTTTTATGTTTGTTACTTGTGGAGGTGGCACCTGTATATCTCCTGACAATAAAAATATTCCTGTCGTAACTTCTTATTTTTTCTTTTTTTTATTCAATCGTCTCCCCAAACAAGACAAGTGCCAGTTTGAAGTGTGGGGGGGCTACTACCGGGGTAGAAAGATGTTTGTTCACAATACATCGCATTTCTGACTATCAGTAGAGTGTGGAAAGCAGTATCCCGGAAGGGAGTGCCAAAGTGTTGCAGTTAAGGGGAAGAAACTGTTGGAGTAAAAGGCCTTCTTACAGCTAGGGATCTCTACTGTAAAGGGGTCGGACTTAGTTGCTTGTCGGGTTTGTCCGGTGTAGTCACGTGGGGGAGGTACAAGTGCTTGCAGTTCGTCAGCCACCATTAAAATCTTTGTAGAACATGTAGAGGTATGTGACATTTCGTCGATGGGACAAAGGTTTAAAGTTCAGGACCTATCAGGTTGGCAACTTTCTTTTGAACCCTGTCCGGGAGTGAGAGACAGGACGCATACGGACCAGCCCAAAGGTGACAGCAATAATCCATACATGGGCGAATGGTTGTCCTATAGAGGTATAGGCTACTTTCAGTCCCTCGAAAGAGTGAGAGAGAAAGAGAGAGAGAGAGATAGAGAGAGAGAGTGCGCAAAACCTTTACATTGTTCCTTCAGTTGAGCGGTGTTCCTTGTCAACTGACAGGTTTTCTGTATTTTCTTTTATATCCATAATGTAAATCCTACCTAGTAGTGTAAATATATGCATGTATGCATGTTTGTATGTTTGCCTCAAACTTTCTACGAAGGCTACGGATTTTCACCAAAGCGGTATCGTTTTGAAGCTAGAAACTTCGGACGAAAATTATCGAAAATATGCTAAATTATTCATTCCTTAACCTTCAAACTGACCCTTTCTACAGGGCAAGGTTGCTTCGCCGATATTTTGGAAAGTCATTTCCTGTTTCGATTGACTAGCTTTGATTTGTACCTTCGTCACTTTCGTTTTGGCGATGAGCGTAACAGCTAACACGTCACGTTTTTCCCGTTTTTGTCACGTTTTCCCCCCTTTTGCAGTACGGGTTCGAGCCTGCCTGCATACTACAATTTTTTTTTTATTTTTGCTCAACACACATATCCAAACTCCCAGTCAAGGCTGGGCACCAAGCTAGTCTATAATATAAATATTACCTGTCTGTTTAAATACATGTATGTTGGTATGTATATATCTACGATTGTATACCCGCTTAAAATTTTCGACAGATGTGACTGATTTTCACGAGTTCGTAATCATTTTTAGCTCGACCCTTGAGACGAGAAATATCGAAGAATTTGTCCAAAACATAAATTCTTCACACTCAACTATGAACTTTTCTACAATGGATGTTCGCTTTATTGCCGATATTTTCGATCTAGCCTTAACCTTAAACTTCTTCACTTCCGGTTTGGGAATAGGCGTCACAGCAAATTCGTTCGATTTTCACATTATTTTCATCCTCCGCGGTACGGGTTCAAGCCTGCCTACAACTACATTTTTTTCTGTTTTGCTGAACACTCACCTCCAAAAACTCAGGCAATGCCGGACACATAGGCTAGTATATTATAAATTCCATCATTTTCGTGTCGTCTCGTTATTTTTTCGGAGATTTACACCATAGCAACTAACGATGAGCTCTCGAAAACGCATAAGGGAATACCGAATTTTATAATACTCTAGTGTTTCCATAAGAACGGACAACGACAGAATGCTAATTCAGGATAGCAATTGACGAAAAACGAAAATAAATTTCGCAAGAAATTCACAAAGGAAAAGCGGGCCTGATATGATTTAAAAAGTAAAAAAAAAAACAAACAAACACAAACAATAAAACGAATTCAAATAACGAAACGTTAAAACTTGTAACGTATACATATTTATTGGTATATTACTTAAAGTAATAGTTCAATAATTTTTTTCTTCTTGAAAAATGTTAAAACAGCGAAAAACACTTTTGTACAAGGTATTAATATTCTGGTGAAAAAAGACAAAACAAATAAAACATCCGTCCATTTTCAAGTTTGACTTTATGTAGTTCACGTGTTTTGGAACGGTATTTATTGCAAGAAATGATTTCTGGTCTGGCATATTATACAATTATTTACGGTTACTATTTTTTTAAAAAATAGAAGTTTGCAATATAACATTTTTTGTTCAAGCGTGTTTCCTTTTTTTTTTTTTTTTTTTTTGGCCCGGGTTTTCAAAAATTATTGTACATGTTTCTTCCGTGTTTGGCAAATGCACATTTCTGTTTATATTAAGTAAGGACACGAAATGTATTCAGTTTTTTTTTTGCTCATGGGTAAGAAAACTCGTAATCACCCATGCATACATTCACACTTTCACATTTCTTTGTATGAAAGTCAAGACTCAGTTGCATTCACAGTTAAACTGTTTGATGAGAGAATGTTTTTTCCGATATTTTATCTTATTTCAAAAATTTATAAATGCAAATCCCAAGTATTAGAATTTTTCAACCCCTACAAATACAAACATCAGAAAGGACGTGTTGTACTTTCCCTTCGCAATGTTGTGCATGCTAAAATAAGGAAAAAACATGCTTTCCCTTGTAAAAGATAGGCAGGATTAAAGCTATTAAGACGATGATCACAAAGTTACTCAAAGTTTAAATCAACGAGCAGGAAAAAAGTACAAATTAAAAGAACACAAAAGAAAATTATACAGCAACAACAACTTTTCCTGTAGGTCTAATAGAGACAAAAAGAAATTCGACAATAGCAACTGTCGAAACAATAACATAAACAACAACACTGGTAACAAATGTTAGAAAAATAGTTACTTTAAGAGTAAGGACCATTAAAACCGTTTGAAAAATATGGACAGAACAGAACCCAATAGCAACAGCGCAGTTTGTTTTTCCTTAAAACACCGCATGGAAATCCATTGAAGCATTCGCCTACGTTGAAGAGCAGGATAAGACGTTTAAAATTTTCATAGGAGGAGATACGAAGGTTTATTCAATATTGGTTACGAAGAGAAGGGGTCTGCGAAAATATCTGACATCTTTTAAAGGAAGCTAAGGATACAGACCACAGTACACACGTTAACTATATACAAGTCAAGAATACGATCGACCTGGAATTCTACGTTGCGATAAAGATCTTATTTTAATTTTTCTGCGTAGACACGTCATTTTTCAGTAGAGATGGAAGTGTTTCGATCTGCCGTAACGCGAAGACGAAGGGCATTTTACAATCACGTTTATTGTTAACTAGATGTATGAGGAGTTTCGGCTGTCTGTACTATCTGCGGATGATTGTTTTTGCACATAGTCTCTTATGGTGCCAGAACAGGTAATCAATAACTCAATGGTTGTACAATAAAGTTGAATAATTTGAAGCCTTTCTCCGAGTCACCTTTGTCAAGGAATGCTATCATCTTCTTTGAATCAATACTAAAAATGAATTACAGGTTTTATAGGTAAGCCTTCGGGGTTAAGGTAAGCCCTAGTATCTTCGAGAGGATCATTGAACAATACTGGCCGACTGGAATTCGCACGTACCAGTAAATCCGCAGACGAGCATCACAAACATATACAGGTGTTTATCAAGAGACGAAACTTAGGATTTAAATTAAAATAGGAGATGCGTGATATTTTTATGAAATATATAACATATATAAGCTACATGATTGATAAAACTGGAAGACACGTAGACGCGGAAAGTGCATAAGACATAAAGAACATGCTTGCTACCGTTAATGTTGAAGGTATCCAAAGATTCCTTAGAATGGAAAACTACTATCAGGTTTTCAGCAAAAACCTGTATGAGGTACACATTTCACTAGATTAATTAGTTAGAAATGAAAATCATCGAATTGGGCGCCATAATTCCAAGCAACGTTTGAAAAAATCAAAAGTTACCCTTATATCCGAACTTTTCTCATACATTTCGCCACAATACTAAATAATAGTTGAAAACGATACAGGCTCTTTGGTTATTAAAGCTTGTATAGTACGTAAAATGTCCGAGGGTACCAAAGAACCCATCTTTCATGCATGCAGAACCCTACTGCATGCTGCGAGACAGTCTTCAAAAATTGTGAAAAAAATGAAAAAAAAAAATTAGTATCCTATTCCTAGTAACACAATTTCATAGAAACTTCATGCTGCTAACGGATTATAATCGTCTCTTCGTAGTTTTCGGTTCCAAAAAGCTTAACGACGTTTACTACAATAATTTTACTGAGATAGAATACAATTCTACTAAATTATAGCTTTAACCTGGAGTACCTGCTATAAAAAAATATTAGCCAGACTAAAGACTGGTATGAAAACGGCGAGTATTCGATAGTTGAACTGTTTTGTACCGATTGCAAATTCATGATGATGTAGAACACTATTTGAGAAATTCAACTATCCTTACCTTAGTAAAAGAAAAGCTAAAAAGGACGACTGCAGCTACGATAAAAAAAAACAAAATTGTTATGAAGGACAATGACGTTGTATAACTATTCTCGATACTTATGCATTTTAACAACTAGGTTTCATTCTGCGTTCAGCTCGGATTTCTCCGGAACACGACCCAAACAGCTGCATCTTGACGTAACATGGCGATCGGCCAATCACAACGCAACGGACTAGCTTTAAGCTCGACGCATGTGCTCACGTCAGAGAAGCAAACAATAATTTCAATTCCAATTTGAGGAAAAAGGAGCAAACAAACAATTCGACCGTTTCTTTCTTAACATTGTTTATAATTTCGAACATCGCTGACGCTTGTAGGATAGCTGGCAAGAACTTGACCATCCTAGCTAACCAGTTCCAGACGCCGGAGGCTGTGATATAGGTTTGCCAGCACAGGAATCCCATGGAAGAGACGATGAATTTCTCAATCTGCGGCTAGGAATGCCTACTAGCACAGCAAGCAAGCCTAACGGTGACGTACGGTTGGAGACGGAGCAACTTTAAATGTCGCCGTTTGACAAACATTTAAACATTATTATTTTTTGCCAAATCGGGGCTAATGATCGCTGGGATTCTTAAAATAATCTACTTGTGTGCGTTCAAGTTGACGACTACAGGAAACCCCAGACCAAATATAGGGTGAACTCATGCCAAACAATTGTAGATTTTAAGTATGTCCTGGGAGACATTAGCCAGAAATACTTTCTCAAGAATCCTCGGCAGATAGGATGCAATGGCTATACGGTTGCGATCGACGAGCTCATCTTCAACCGCCGAAAATATAACGTCGGCACACTTCTGACACTGTTTTGAGTCTTCGGTAGATACGACCCGTCTGATAAGGAGGTTTTCTTGGTGAGAGTACCAAATAGAAATGCTGAAACCCTCATTCTATTAATATATATATATATATATATATATATATGTATAAATATATATATATATATACATATATATATATATATATATATATATATATATATATATATATATATATATATATATATATACACTGCTGGGAGCCACATTACTATCACACGTGGAGAGCGTATAGCAAATTTGCGATAAACCAGAACCATTACTTTGTAAATTCCGAAACACAGGCAGCAACGCATTATGTGGAGGGGATGGCGAAGGAAGAAAATCAGAGCTATAAACTAGACTGCGCAACCAACTGGGAACGTCTGGACACATTTCCTTTACAGTCTATATGGAGACAGCATTTTGTATTACAGCCGTTTGATTTCGTATAAATTCTCATTGCGAAAGCTACTAGGTTAGTAATGAGTTGTCTATAACATCCGCTATCTCATGTCTGTTTACTTTTTCGTCTAATCTCCTCCAGATCTATGATAAAAATACACTCTCCTCAGAAAAGAATGCCCTCAGTATAAAAACGAGAGAAAATAAGAACAACTATTAGCAGGAATTCAGCAACAAAAAAAGGAAAGTTTATTTGTGTTTGACATAAATATTTGCACCCCCTAAATAGTAAATAAGATGCTTGAATACAATAACATCCTTTTAAAAGAAGTTACTATTATTCATTAAAACATTACTTATTTATTTGTTTCCCATTTAAAAAAAAATATAACATAATACTTTAAAAATAATTACTAATAAGTTATTGAAAACATTGCTTAAAATGTATTTATTTGATAAAAATAGTTATTAACTATTATATACTGAAAAATGTTTAAAATTTATTTAATCGACTAAAAATCATAGTGACTATTATTTATTGAAAATATTCTTTAGCATTTACTAATTTGACAAAAATAGTTATTAAGTATTATTTATTGAAAACCTTGTCAAAATTTATTTATTTTTTAAAAAAATTATACATTTTATATTAAAAAAAATAATTAAAAATAAATGAAGGTTAGAGTTGTGATATTGTTTTCCTTTGTCGTGTCTTAATATTAAATGTGGATGTATTTTTTTCGGAGAAATATTATTATTTCATAGGCAAGGCTCGGCTTTATCCGACGCATGGCGTGATGCGCCAGAGAAATCCAATCCGAAGACTAAGCTAGATCTGGATCGTTAAATGCATAAGTACCTAAATCTCGCTTTGTGAAAAGGCCCTCTTATTTAATAAAAGAGTGGTAATTCGGTAATCTCTAAAGGATTTTTAAACGGAGCAACGTAAGAACAACCGAATGAAATGCTTAATGAGAAATACGTTTACTGAACCAAGGCATAATCGAGATTATAAACTCTTGCAGAAGTTTCGCATTTGCTGCAAAAGTACTAAGCTTTTCATCATGGCCAAAAAGTGACTATCCGTGGTCAAAAATATACATTGACTTTGCAGGTCTCCTCAGTGACTATTATTACTGAAATGTAGTCGATTGTTACACCAAGTTGCCTTAGGTAAAAATTAGCAAAAAAAATAACAACAAAGACCACAATAATTTTTCTACATACATTTTTTGCAAGTTTCGATGTAGTAGATTGCAGCATGCGCGATGATGGATCTCATTTAACATTTGCAGATTTAAAAACTATTTTCGACAACACGAGCTCGAATGGTCAGGCGGGACGATTTGTGTATACACCAAAAAGAACACTAAATTACTCAATATTCACTTTCGAATCAAGCCTTCAAACAAGTCTTGCACGTAGAATTACACCCTATGAAAACCATACAACAGCGTCTCACTGGCACAAAATATGCGTGCATGAAAGATATCTGTTTTTAACAAAACTCTTACCAAACCATACAAATCTACAAGTGGCCAGCTTCAGACTCAGTAAAGAGTTACAAAACTCTCTCATTGAAGAGGGAGTGTTGTTAGATTTACAAATATAACACATTCTGGGACATGGGTACGATCAGAAAGAGTGTCGAAAACATTATGTATATCGTGCAAGGTCCGTAACATGCATGTAAACTTAACCAGAATCAAATAAAAATATGTGGCCTGAAAAAAACTGGCGATACACTACCGTTTAAGGTAACAGCGATCGAATCCATTTTTCCAGACAATCAGAGCTGGACATTTCCCAATCAACATCAGAACAACGACATCCCCTTAGAAAATGGAATTTTACCGATCTACAAATGGCCAACCATAAACAAGAGTATATTAACAGATTTTACAAAAAAAAAAAAACAAATCGCATGGTGTTATCATAACTTGACATTTACATATTCTGATTATGCCCTATTCTTGACGGCACTTTCGCTGATCAGGTTCTATTCTCAACAGTCCAAACCCAAACTTAGTGAGACTAGTAACATTTTTACCGTTCAGTTGAGCATATTTTTAACTAAACTAATATCTTTTCACTATTGTCTATTTTATATAGTATTCATTTAACGGTTTTCAAGTCTTCTCATCATTCTTTAAAAAATGTACACCATACATATTTTTGGATATTATTTTCTATTGTTAATCCAGATCAGTATATTTCCTATAGGCTGTTATTTTGCATTTTGTTATGGTGCTGTTTAGATCTTTATAAATTATTCCACAAATTCAGCTGTTGTCATTGGGTTATCTATATAGACTGTGTGTATATTATTTCTTGATAATTAACTATTGTTTTTGGTTTTCCTAACGTGTTTTATGAATAATTCAAATCTAAGGAGAATCTCTGTTCTCACTAAAAATTATGACTGATACCTTTTAAATTGAACGATATGTTTAATTTCTAGAAGTGTTCTTGATATGTAGATATTCTATACTTGCCATATATATTATATTCTGTTAGAGGGTATTCTTTACAAGTGCATTATACTTAGACAATACAAAATAGTTTCGGATTCCTCACTTCCTTCATTTTTCTGCTTACCAATCATTTTTCGCGAAAAGGACATAAAATTAAATAACACAGTTAAAAATGTTCACATCAAACATGCTGTTCACATCAAACATGTTTCACACTCAATTAATGTTTGTTCTAACTCAAGCTGTCTTTTAATCAGTCATAATCATTCACGACCGACACATCACATGTTTGTATGTGTGTTGTTTTGTTTGAAATTATGTCGGGTAGCATGGAGAGATTTTCTAAAATAAAAAAAAAGACCATCAGTCGTCTGGTAGTCTTTCTATTTTTTCGTTGTAAATTCGTGCATATCTTTTGCATTCAAGTATTCACTATAATATTTTGGCTTTTGTATCGTTTATTTATTTTTTATAGTAAATGTTTCCTTTATTGATAATTTATTTTCATTAATTCTCCAGGATTTCCAGGACAGCATTTATAGTCGTTGTTGTTTTTCTACTTTTGAAACATGGTAACTGATGTATATATTTACAGCCTGTATATTTTATTCTCTGATTTGACGTTTAAATTGTTTCGCATATAATCCTTCCCCAAGCAAACCTGTCTGTTTTGTCTTCGCCTGAAAAAATCTTGCTGCAACTGCTTAGTATTTTTCGTAAGATTGTATCTCGTTGACCACATTGTTATCAGTTTCTGTTTGAATGAGTTGGGTCTATTTCGGTTTTCTTGTATTTCGAGTCGATTGCGTTTCTTTTTTTTTTGTTGTTTTTTTTTTTACTCTGGTGTCAGTCGGATTTTCTGTTATTCTACTCAAGAACCTTTTACTTAGGCATTTTAACCGTGTTCGAGCGTATATTTCCAAGTTTCGCTCAACAAATATGACTCTGTTTCACCAGTGGATTTACTGACTTATTGCCTCTAATAAAAGTAATTTTTTAGATGAAACATGGGGTTATGTATTTTGAAACAATCATTAGCCTCTCTATGTTTGGGCTTTAATGTTATATTTCCATTTCTCATTTATCAACAAGGTATACCGCCCTTACCGGTCATCTGTCTTCTACTTCTTATTAAATGAAAATTAATAAGATAATTACGTTTTATAAAGTACATTTTAACTATGTATTTGTTTTATTTTAATTGGATTCGCGTGACTGGGCTGCCCTTTTGTGAAGTCATTGAACATGTTTGCTGTATTCTTAGAAATACTGGAAAATATTTAGTTAATTTTCACCGAGTACGTGCTTTTAATTAATTTTCTCTTTATAAAATAAATTGTGTTGAATCTAAACTGCAATTTTTTATTATATATTTTTATTGAAAAGTTCTGTATTTGCAATTATTTTGTCGGCCGGCTTTGCACGGTGGTAAAATAGGATTACATGTGATATATTTATTTGCCAGATTTGGCATAAATTATTATTGAGGCTTGATTTCGAAAGCAAAAAAAAAAAAAAATGAATGTAGTTCCAATTGTATTCGTTATACTTAGTCTTACTAGTGTTTTTATTATTATTATTATTATTATTATTATTATTATTATTATTATTATTATTACTATTATATATATATATATATATACATATATATATAATAGAGATTTAATTTCAGTTATTAAAATCAATTTTCAAAATAAAATTGAAAATGTAATGTTAGACCCAAAGAATAAAATGTTTACATCATCGTAATTAATCCATAGATTTTCAATGCAAGTTTTTCTCCTGAGAGGAAAGGAGTTATTTGCTCTGTCTTGTAGTTAGAGTAATTTTATATAGTTGGTATTGTTTCATATGAATTATTCCTTCAGAAATGAGATGAAACTTGAAACAACTTGATTCACTAACTTGTAATCTAATTTATTTCAATCCGTTAAGATATATATATATATATATATATATATATATATATATATATATATATATATATATGCCAATCATTGATATACCTTGGATTTTCTCTTTTTTTTTAGAGATGGCTGTCTAGGCACTGAAATCCGCAGAGGTATTCAGAAGGCATCTCTAGCTTTTTGAAGTTTGAGAATAGAGTTTGATATGAGTATGATATCACAGGGCCAAAAAAAAAACGCGTGTATGCTAACCACACTATTATATTCATCGAAGACATGGGCATTGCCTCAAAGGCACATTAAATGGCTTGAACATTTTCACCAAAAATGATTTAGATGTATCTTTAACATCAAATGGCAAGCACAAGTATCCGATACTGAAGTACTATTGAGAGCATGTTGTTCTAGTGTTGAGGCCATTGTTATCAGATTTCGCATGTTGTGTGACCCACATGGTTCGAATGGGATATTGTAGGCTGCCAAATCAATTTTTACGAACAGCTTGAAAATTGCTAGTGCCCTAAACACAAGCCTAGGAAGAGGTTCAGGGACTCTGCAAAGATTGAAAGTCTTACTAATTTACATCGACACTTTGGAAGAACCTACTCTGCAAAGGCCGAAGCAGTGAAAGCTTTTACGTGGAATTTGTGATGCTCTAGGGAAAAGAAAGCAGACCCACAGCAATCTGGAGTTTAATTGATAGTCTTTACCATGACCCATAGACCTTGAAATGCAACACTTGGACGAGTGCGTTTTTTTTCAAAAGCTGGCTATGTCAAGCACCTAAAGTCGCACATAACACCTGTTCAGGTCAACTCCGCACTTATTTATCCAAACGATCTGTTTAATATGCAGCAAAGTTTCCAAGTCTACGGAAGGTTCTCGAAAACATGTGATTGTTCATAGGAATTCCCGTTAACTTCCAGAGGAAGTCAACTCAGTGGAAATTGCTCAATTTGTATGTACCAACTGCTTAAAGATGTGTAAATCAACGGCGGGGGTGCAGAGTCATCTAAGATGGCATAGACGGCGAAATTATGATAACTCAATATAACTGCGATCATCTGGAAAGATGCAACACTCATAATCATCATATGTATATATATATATATATATATATATATATATATATATATATATATATATATATATATATAGGCGTGTGTGTGTGGTTTTGTGTGTTCTGCATAATGTAAATTTCCCAATATTTTCGTGTAATTCACACCGTATCTCATGAAAACAAATTTTTCTCACTAGCTTTCATCACCATCCTTTAAGGGTAATGTTTTGTACATTTCCATAAGTGGCATGTTCTTCTAGCTGAAACCCTCAGTTCGTCATTTGGCCGACCGATATACGATCATTGAAACAGTAACATGTATGTCTGCATTAGATTGAAATTGTTTAGTTCGTTTTTTGTAGTTTTTTTTTCTTTGGAGGGATTGTTTATAATTTTCTCTTTTATTCCGATTACTTTGATATTTCCTGTTTTCAGAATACGCAAATATTTGTAGCAAATCTGATTGTCTCCGCCGCTCATTTACTCTATATTCTATTCTATGTCTGCCACTCTTTCTTCTTGTTTTAAATCTCCGTCTCTGCATAAACTAAAACTCACGATGATTCAATTTATCAATGTAACACCTGACTAAAAATATCTGCCTTTATGAGAATGGTTTAGAGGAAAGCAAATAGTAATGAATGGGCTTCCATGTATATTTGGCGATTTCTTAAAATGTTCATAAATATTGAGTTATAATGACAGTTTTACAGAAAGGCACATTCACAGTCCTACCCATATATACGCACATCTAAAAATATGGAACATGTTACAATTCAAAGATCTTATTCAAATTGAATGTATGCTCAAATTTCTTTTTTCTTTTTTTCTCTTTTAGTAATATTGATATCTGTTTCAAATTTTTAGACAATATGAGATATATTATCATAGATTTTGCTTAATTTTTGTTATTATTTTCTGTTCACAAAAATCGTTTTACTTTGTAGTTATGTAAAAATGCTGCTGATGTGGGTAAAGGGGCCAGGTGATGTGAAAACACTTGGGTGCGTGATTTTTTTTTTGTTTTTGTGTGTATGAGCGTGGAACGATTAAAATATATAATACTTGTTATTACAATTCTTGAAACCATCATTGAAATTGGAGAAATATTTAATGAACAAATAAAACTGATTTAAAGTACCCGTTTAGTTGACGAGCAAATATTAAAACAAAGTAAAACCTTTTGCTAGCTTTAGTATTTTTTAAGGCGACACAATTATTCTTAATATTGGAGTGTATCGGATATATTATACGAAAACAGAAATGTTTATGATGTCTGTTTCTTTTTCTTGGAAGTTAAATCTCTGATGCTCTTGTTAAACGCACAAGGTGGTGTGGAGCTCTTATGTGACCTTGATATCTTCTGTGTGTATACAGGGAGTGTATAATTTAAAAGTATAAAATATTATTAAAACACTTAAACATTCATTTGAAAGTTAAACAACATAAAATAAACATCCATAACTGTTTGTGGACGATATAAAAATTTAAAAATTCCATAAAGAAAAGAAAAATGGTTGCAAGAATGTATATTAATTCCTTTCTCTTTTTCTTTTTCCATTTTTTATTTTTGTATTTCAATTTCATAGTTTTAAAGAGCTTAATATATTTAAAACAAAGATAAGGGTTCAAAGATACATCTTGTGTTACAACACACAGTACGCCACTAACATAACTACACAATCAAGACATATCTTATATTTTTCTATGATTGTGGGCGTGATACGATGTGGATTTTATAAGAAATATTTCAACTTTTAGAAAATAAAACCAAAAAAAGAAAAGTGAGTAAATTTTAATGAATCTTTCCTTTGATAACATTTTACACCTTTACATATTCTAAAAAAATCTTATCTGTTTATTCAAATTTTCAGAAATTTTCTATAATGCTTCTAAGTGGCTTAATATATTAGACTTAATAATATGTATGTGTTTTATGAAATTTTTCATTATCAAACTTATAATAGATTGTAATCAACACGGTGAAACAACAACGAAGCAGTGTTCGTAAAATCTATCATTATTATGCCAATTAATCTGGATCTTTTCAATAATAAAATTGCGATTTGCATGACATCAAGGTCTCCTGGAATTTCCTTGCAATAATATTTTCAGAGAGTTTTCGTTCTCCAATTCTTATTTCGCCTAAAATAATTTCAAGGGATTGCACATTACATGCTTAGGAGTACTCGATCATGCATTCACACCTGATTGTCTCATCTCTCTGTTATACATATTGATGGTGAGCAACAATAAGAATGACACTCGAATATTTGGCGAAAACTCATTGAGAATGGCGGCGATTATATAGAAAATAATTTTTTGACCACTAAAAGTCACCTTGTATGTAGTGTATTACGCTGATTTTCAAAGCTCTGCAGCATATTTAGTTAAATTATAAGAGTTATATTATTACTCGACCCTCATACGTATCATTATCATTATGACGGGCTTCTTGCCCGGAACAATGTGACTCGGCCTCTCCAGAGTTTGTTGTCTTACATCAGTTGCCTCAGATTATCAGGTTCACAGTTGGCGTCGTGTGCTATTTGTTGGATGTACGCGGATCTAGGTCGTCCTCCGCTTGTGCGTCCGTGTCGTGGATTCCATAGCAATACATCACTCACCAATTCATGCTTGTTCCTCAGAAAATTACCGGCAAATTGATCGTAGGCGTCTTTCTCTGATGGTATTAGATATGACAGGTAGATTGCCATAAACTGAGATTATTTTGACAAGATATATTTGTTCTTAGTATACAGGGGTATGTGCCATCGAGTTTTCTTTCCAATCTTTTGGTGAGTTTCCAGGTTGTAGCACCGTAAACAAGGACAGACTCTACAACTGCCCTGAAGAACTGCCTTTTCAGTTTGTCAGCCAGTCTAAAAGTCCATACTGAATGTAACCATTCCAATGCGTTCCATGCTTTTGAGATGCGAATCCCGATATCTCTCTCTGTGGAAACTATGTTTCAGCCCAGATACGTAAACTCAGTGACATCTTTCAGTGTTGATCCAAACAAATCCCTGATCGGTCCCTTCACATAGAAAGACATAAACTTTGTCTTATCCGCATTTATGTGGAAACCAATGCCATTTGCAGGCTTTTCTAGCTTACGTAACAGTGTTTGCGCATAAGCAGTCTTGTTTGCGAACGAAGCAATATCGTCTGCGTAATCTGCAAAAGTTATGTGTGCTGATTGATGACGTCTGTTTCTGGATTCATTTAGGGTGAAGCCTATCATGCTGTGTATATCAACAGAGGTTCGAAGTACAAAGTAAAAACATACAATGAAAAGAAAAAGGGACAAGAGTATCGCCTTGTCGAACCCCAGTGCGGATGTCGAAAAATTCAGTGTCCCAATCTGGGGCCTGACCATTACTCGAGTTTGCTCATATAGCACCATGATAGCATTGATGACTTCATTTGGAATGCCATATGCTTTTAATATGCTGGCCATTTTCCCCCTATGTACAGAATTGAATTCTTTGGAGAAGTCTACAAAGATGATGACTGCCTCAATGTGTTTTTTTTTCTTTGACTCCTTCAATCAATCTCCTAACAGTAAGTATTTGACTAATAGCAGATCGATTCTTTCTAAATCCATTTTGGTTCCTCCTGAGCATTTCTCCGATCTTTGGTTGGATATGGGTGAGAGGCAAGGCATTGTATACTTTTGCTTCAACATACGAATACAGACAGTGTATCTGTACGAACATGAATGATGTTTAATAAGTATATGCACATAATCATTCTCTTTCTTAGCATAGTAATGTATAGCACTTCTATATACAGTGAATTGTATGAATGTATATGTGCAGGATGTGTGTGCGCGTTTGAGTGGTTTACTGTTTCGTTCAACAGGCAGTGCATAGTAAAACAGAAGTATAAATATTAATGAGAATTATTTAACTGACTAACAATAGTACACATAACTTTTTATCTTTAATTTACTCAGTGATGCAGTTGTCTTCCAGACGCTGTAACTAACATTTTCTAATTTGAATGCAGCATTCAGTTACTCAAGAAAATATATAAATATAGATTTTAATTTCGTTTCACATATACGTATTTACTCATGTCGCGCTAAAAAGTTATGTTTGCTTGTTTTTAAATGTTTAGCCCTTAAAGTCCTCTTGGCGTCCTGGACGTACAAGAATGTGCTAACAACGTACAAAGTCTGTATTATTGAAAACAATTACCTGACTTGATCAGTCGTTAACCGAATGTAATATATGTAATTGGTTATTTACTATGTGTTATTTTTTCAACGTATTTTTTATATCAAGAGCAGTTCTATTTTATTTTTTCCAATTCAATTGTTGTGAAATATTTACTATATTTTTAGACTATATGATTTTAAAATGCCTAAAGGATAAATGTCCAAATAACTTATTCATCAGCTTATCAGCGGTGTCAAACCTGTAAAAATCGATCTATACTTCTACTTTTCTCCCCCTCTCTGTCTGTCTGTCTGTCTGTCTTTCTGTCTGTATCTCCTGCTCCTCCTCTCTCTGTCCGTCTGCCTATATCTCTCCCCCCTCTGTCTGCCCGTATCTCTCTGTATCTCTCTCTATATCTCTCTGTGTATCTATCTCTTCCCGTCTGTATCTCGCTCTGTATCTCTCTATGTACAATACTACTGTATAGTTGTAGGAGGTTTATTTATGATGAGAACGTATATTTTGTGTGATTGTATAATTTATAATAATGCATACTGTGTGTGATTGTATAATTAATAAAAATTTATCCGCTGAAAAAGTACAATTAAAAAAAAATAAGATAATAGCTCTTAAGTCATTAATTTTAAGGACCTCTTTTCAACAAATTTCTTTTGTACGGTATGCATTGAAAAGAGTAACATAGTAGACAACATTTAAAGGGTTCCAAATTTTATAGAACTAAGATAAACAATCTTTTTTGTAAAATTTCGAGACTAATATATGCAGGAATATTTTACCGAAGATTATCTGTTAAAAAGTTCATATAGAAATAAATAATTATATATATATATATATATATATATATATATATATATATATATATATATATATATATATATATATATATTCACGCTCTATTAATATTTCACGTCTCATTAGTAGGATAAAAAGTATTACGTGATTCTGAAACAGCAGTCCATGCATGTTGCATAAGTGCATTAAATATAATAACTTATGCCTGAATCTATTTTTATACTCAGCATAATTTATATGGCAAATTAATTTATAATATAAATCCTGAGTACAGTTTAATCTAAGTTTATATTGAATTGACCTTCTATCATAAGACAATTCCTTTATTAATCATAGTTGCTATTACCTATTTCGTTATGGCTCATGTTTATTAGTGCTACACTCTTTTACATTCATTATATGTTTTTTCTAGTAAAATACCGAAAAATAATGTTACGCATGAGATATTATACATTGTTTAATATTTATAGACCAAGATAAAAATCACACCATGGCATTATTTATTCGAGAATTTGTAAATAGGTATGCATGTAAAGTTTAACTGTTGCTTGTTCGGGACTCTCTAAACAATACATTTCATACAATTATGGAAAGAGTAGAGCAGTTTTGCTAAGTATATTTTCCCAGTGCATAGGGTTTTTAATCTTTTTACAAACCCACTATATTTAACAGGCAAAATTACAAAATCACCCTAATGCTCGTGGCTTCATGAAATTATATTTGTTGTGTCCTCATGAAAATATAGGATTTCTGAGATAGTACTTTTTTTCTGACATTAAGATTAATCGCAATACGATCTAATCTTTAGCATTTCAGTTAGCACCTATGCGTGATAAAGAAAATATATTAGTCTCATTTTAAACCAAGCAGTAAGAATTCACAGGCGGGTTGACAACATTGCTTGTGTTAATATTTAAGAATTTAGAATAATTACTTACATGCTGTACTTGCAAAATTATTGGGACTGCGCTTAAATTTAAGAAAAATTTGATTCGACATGCTGTGCTAATATTTTTGGATTAAATGTTAAAGAACGTTTCTTTTTTTTATTTGCATCCGGTAGACAAACGAGAGCATGATATTTTAAGCATTTATCAAGAACGCAGCAGAATGTAAATTCAAATTGACAGGATAAAGATATCAATGTCATGACGAGAGCAGCTGATACAAAAAACGCAGAAACATATAAAAACAGGTTACGTTATAATTGTATATTTTACTTTTTAAAAATATTTTGTTATTAATCTGCTCAGAAATAGTGAAGAAAAACAATCCTATTTTCAACACATTGTGAAATCACAGTGTAAAATTTTCAATTATATACACCTTTTAGGTATCTTGAGTATTTCGTCCATCGTAAACAGAGTAATAGGAACCACATGGGTAAAGGAACATCAACATACATATTCAACAAATAAGACTGAACTAGTAAACAATATCCTAAAAAGATTGCAGTAAAATGAATAGCATCGTACTTAATGCGTATAGCGTGGGAGGAATTCCAAAGACCATGTAAGTCCAATCTACTAGATGTGTAAGTCTGAGCTATATAAACGCCCATCTATTCGGAAATTTGTTCAAGTTAGTATATAAAAACATTATAAAACTTAGGATTTTCCATGAACTCCAGGTGTTAAAGACAAATCAATTAACAATATATATGCTATTGTATATAAAAAAAAAAACATTCGATGCCATTTATTTTACTAAGCAATTCTAGTATTGTCAATGTGTGTCGATAGTTCACGAATTATGTTCTCTTTCTACAAAAGGTTGGATTCGCATTTGATTTTTGATTAATTTTGTTAACTGTAAACGATATAAAATATAGGAACGTGTCTCAATAGCCTATGTTATCAGGGAGATGTTCATTATAAAGTCGACATTTGTGTATGTCAACCAGATAAACGTTACTCTTATTTTTATGGCAATCTAGATTATAAATCTAGTGTCTCAGTTTAAATACATGTATGTAAGCTTAGAAAACTGACAGAGGTGACGAATTTTCACGAGCTTAGTAGCGTTTGTAGGCTCCAACCTTCCGACGACAAATAACGAAAAATTGGCTAAAAACATTAATTCCTTCACCCTTAATTGTGCAGTTTTGTATGAGGAAAGTCTGTTTGTCGCAGATATTTTTAAATGTCATCCCCTCTTTTAGATTAAATAACTTTAATCTCAATGGTCGCCACTTCCGATTTGGAGATGGCCGCAGCAAGAAAGACGTCACGTTTATTTCGCGTTCTTTTTTTCCTTCGCAGTACGATTTCGGGGTCTGTCTGCGTATTACGACATTTTTTTTTCTCAGCAGACACCTCCAAACACTCTGGCAACGTTGCGTTCCTACGCTGGTATATCATAATGTTAATCAAGTTATCTTACACTTGTCTAGTTTAAATTCATGTAAATAGGCATTTTATTTATTTGTTTTGGATAAGTTCATTGAATTCTGCTTAAAACTAAAAGCATAAAATCATAATATGATTAATGAATGCTTGTGCGTTTTATTAAAAAACAAATTTAACTTTTTATTAGAGGATATTGTCAAAAAGATATAGGCTTCAAGCTGTGAGGATGTGCGTGTCTTGATTTTCTAGTGGGATAGACCATGATTTTTCAGAAAAAGAAATATATGATATATGTCTCCAATTGTCTATGCCATCGTAACCAATGTGTATATATATATATTTTTTATATATTAATAACTTTATGAATATAAGTATATAGTTTTATGTCATCATTTCTTTCTTTATTGATTTCTATGTAAGTTTAACCACCGTTTACTCCTTACACCTCTATAAAAGAACATGCTTGTCTAAGGAGCGATCTATATCACGTGATGACCATTTTCTTTTTACAAATGGAATGCTGGGTTTATTTTAAGTCAATCCTTGTTTGCAGAGACGAGATATGTTTGTTAGCGGATAAGTTCTGAATTTGCGAATATTTTGTTTTTCCCTGTTTAGATGCAAATGCTTACCTTATATTTATTTCAGTTTCTAATCTATATCTTTATTTCATTTTTTTTTATTAATTGTGCTTATATATCTGGCAAACCAGTTCATTTTCAGTTTGAGCAGGGAATATATCATCATAATCTTCCTTCTCCACGTCAATTCGACTGATCTTGAGTACAATAATTAATATTATTATTTATTTTAATGGAGCGTCGATAGAGCATTGCAAATGCGTTATCAGAAGCTCCCGTATCTTTTGTTTCTCTCTATTTTCTCTCAGTTCTCATTTCCCCTGATTGGTTTTTCATACAATGAGAGGAGAAAAGGGTGTTTAGTATCTCGGCAGTAGTGCGTATACAGTAGCCTGATATGTCATAAAATTTATGTTTCTCTGTCTACCCGTGTGGCCATGTCATTAGAAAGGGTGTAGGAGGTACACTTTTTTTCTGGGCTGATGTTATCCTACTGATATTCAGGTAACCTTAACTTGGATCACCCACTAAAGAAGCTGTGTCATCAGCAGGGGCAAAGTATTAGGGCTGCTGTACTGCCATTTGGTGAATGGATTCTGGACCTTACAGTAGCTACTGTTGGGGCTTCTCGATGCCATATTAGTCGGCACATGATACGGCTTTACTTTATCATGTTCTACAAAAATAGTTCTTCCTTTTATTTCTCTATTTTTAAAAATTCCATTTCCACCCAAACAAGGCGCATTACCACTTCGATATAAGGGGCTACTATCAAGGACATAATCTGCAGGGGTATTATGTAGTTAGTTAGGCATCAAGATGTCGATCATGTTAAAATTGAACTTCTGTATGGCAGTACAGTTGAGGAAGAGGGGACCAGGAAGGGAATACAAAAGTCCAACGGTTCTGAGGAAAAATACTGAAGTAGAAGCCTTTCTTACATCTAGGGATCTCTACTGTAAAGGCGTGATATTTAACTGCTTATCGGGTTTGTCGAGCGCATTTACATCTAGGGGGTACATGTGCTTGCAGTTCATCGGAGCATTCACCGTAAAAATACATGTAGAATAGCCAGCGTGATGCAACATTTCGTCGATGTTGAAGCTTAGATGACAGTTTAGGACCTATCAGGTTGGCGACACTCTTTTGAACCTTGTCTAGGAGCGAGAGTAGTAGCAGATGCACAAGCCCAAATATGATAACAATACTCCATACAAGGGCGAATGGTAGCCTTAGAGTGGCACAGGATATTTTGGGGCGTTAGTAGCTTTCTAGCACGGTAGGGGTAATTGAACTTCTTTGTAGAGGTCCTGACAATGTTATCAATGTAATTGTTCCGACTCATGTTTCCTGTGAAGGTAAGGCCGAGGAGTTTAAAAGAAGTACGTACAGATAAAGAGATTTTGGCTATTGCTATTTGTGGTAGAGAAGATGTCTTGCAATTATTGTCGAAAACAAGTTTAGTTTTGGCAGCATTGAATGTGACCATCCATTTTCCCCATCCAACTACAGATTAAAGGTCATCCCCTAGTGTTTCTGCCATTTCCTTAGATACGTGTTCATTAGTTTTCCTTTAGTGTCCGTTATAGAGCGTGGTGTCATCAGCATGTATGCCAATCTCAGAGACAATTTTGTCAGGGAGGTAATTTATGGATATTAGGAAGAATAAAGATCCAAAGATAGATCCCTGAGGCACTCCTGCAATTATATCATATTGTATAGGTGTACGCCCTTCGAGGACAACCTGAATCTTTATATTAAGAAGGATGTAATTATGTTAAGCATTCGTGCAATGATACTGAATTATCTGATTTTCCTGAGAAGACCTTCATGCCATAGCCTGTTAAAAGCCTTAGAGATATCTAGGGCTACCGCTTCCCCCCTGCCTTGTCCCATGAATGGTGTACACGCTCACAGATTACAGTTATGCTGCCTGATGTTAAAGGGGGTTTCCTAAATCTATATAGTTGGTGGATCAGAAGTTTAGAATCTTTAAGGTGATGGACTAGAGCTTGGTTAATTATGGACTTAAATATTTTGATGAAAAGTGTGAGGAGGCTAATAGGGCGATAATTTTATGGGTAAGTTCTTCCGTAAAATTTCTTGATAACACGTACCACAGAAGCATTTTTCAGCAGCCAGAAAAGCAAGATGTATTGAGGAATTTATTGTAAAGTTTTAAGAGAAAAGGAGGTACTTTGGTAGATGCGTTTCTAACAGCACATCCGGGATGCTTTTGAAGTGTCAAGATTTTTTTATGATAGCATGTACTTGAGAAGGGATGATTTTCAGATCGTCTGTCCGCAAGAGAAAGTCAGGGAGGTGATCGCTACAAGGGTCCAGTGTGGAGTCGGAGGCAAACCGACAGACAAGCATGTTAGCCTTCTCGGTGCCTGTGCGAACAATCTCGTGAGTGTTGGATAGTGGGGGTATGTATTACTTGTTGTAGATTTTACAGACATCACGGGTTCATTATTTTTCTGCTTCGATGCGTTTTCTTTGTTGGTAATTTCTGTCGCTCTTTCTTTCTCACAGTTATTCTAGCTTTTATATACTTCTGTCAGTTAGCACTGGACTTATGTCGGTTTAATCTGTGGTACGCATGCTGCCTTTTCGCAATGGACGCTGTATAAGTAGTAGTAAACCACTAGGGAGTGTGGGGGTGCTATAAAATTTCTGCGTGAGTATATGTGCTTCAATTACTGTTTTGAACTATTCAGTGATTTCATGTGCGCACTGTTCAACAGGAAGGTAACAGATATTTTCATCTGTGGGCATCTCTGATCAGATCCATGATTGTCAGCCTTTTATAATATCTCGTTGTTTTGAGCACTAGCTTTTCAGTTTTGGCTTTAGAGTTTAGGGTGATGTCAACCATTATCACTGCATGATCAGCGTTTCCAAGTAGGATGGGGGCACTCATCACAAAATGATCGGGAACTGTGGTCAGAAACAGACCTGGGAAGATGCGTGTTGTTCATGCTTGCCTGGAAAACAGATTGGAAACTTAACCACTTACTAATTTTTTGTTTAATTCTAAATGACAAGCAACACGGTAACTTTAACTTTATAATTTCTGTTTATTTATATTGGATAACGCGTTACCGTGTTGCTTGTCATTTAGAATTAAACTAAAAATTTGGTGCCCAAACACTGAATATTTTAACCATGCTCTAGTCTGTCACCTTTCAGATGCTAAACTTCTGGCTGACAAACAATATGGAGTTAGACAAGCCCGTTCAACAGCAGACACCATCACTGGAATCTCTAAACGTCTATACGGGGGAGGGCAGAGCGGTAGCTCTAGATATATCTTTTGACAGGCTATGGCATGAGGGCCTCCTCAGGAAAATTAGATCATACGGTATCACTGGTAGAATATTTAACATAATTATACCCTTCTCAGATAAGAGAAACTCCAGGTTGTCATCGACGGTCGTACATCTAAACAATATGATATAAATGCGGGAGTGCCTCAGGGGTCTATCCTTTGACCTCTATTATATAATATTTATTAATAAACTCCCCGACAAAACTGCCTCTGAGATGGGTATATATGCTGATGATACTACACTCTATAACAGGCATGACAGGAAAACAAATTGACACATAACTAAAGAAATGGCAAAAACACGCGGGGAGTACATCCAACCTGTAGTGGAATGGGGACAAAAATGGATGGTCACATTCAATGCTGCCAAGACTAAACTGGTTTCCTTCAATAATTACATTCTCTACCACCAATAGCAATGGCCAGTGACTATCTATCTGAGAGTACATCTTTCAAACTGCTTCGGCTAGCGTTCACACGAAACATGATTTGGAACAATTATATTGAAAACATTGCCATGGCCGCCGTGATGAAGGTAGGCTCTCTCTACCGTGCTAGAAAACTACTGACACCTGAAAGTATCCTGTACCTCTATAAGACCACCGTTCGCTCATGTATGGAGTATTGTTGTCACATTTGGGATGGTGCATCTGCTGCTAGTCTCTCGCTCCTAGACAAGGTTCAAAAGAGAGTTGCCAATCTGATTGACCCTGAACTGACATCTAAGCTTCAGCCTCTATCCCATCGACGAAACGTTGCATCCCTCTGTCTGTTCTACAAGTATTTTAATGGTGATTGTTCTGACGAACTGCAGACACTTGTGCCCCCACGACGTAGACACGCTCGACAAACCCGACAGGCAGATAAATCTCTACTGTGTGGTGGTGGAGTTTAGCTGCCTGTCGGGTGTGTCGAGGTTGTTTATGTCGTGGGGACACAAGAGTTTGCAGCTCGTCAGAGCATTCACCATTAAAATACTTGTAGAACAGGCAGAGACATGCACCATTTCGTCGATGGGACAGAGGCTGAAGCTTAGATGCCAGTTCAGGGCCTATCAGATTGGCGACTCTCCTTTAAGCCTAAAGGCAGGGGAAGGTAAAGCGGTAGCGAGAGACTAGGCGCAGATTAAATAGCCCAGATATGACAGCAATACTCCATACATGGCATTTTTATACTATCTTGTTTTTTGAGCACTCGGTCTTCAGTTTTGGCTCTAAAGTTTAGGACGATTTCAACTATTTATGATCAGCATTCCCAAGTGGGCTGTTGGCAGTCGTTATACAATCATCGGGAACTGTGGTCAGAAACACGTGTAGAAGTGATCTGTGTTGTTCTTGATGGTCAAGGAAACGGGGTGGAACCGTCACCAATTGTGATAGGGAGAGGGATATAGAGAAACAATATGTTGCCCTCTCCGCTTGGCCTGTGTAAGTAGAGAATCCAAGCCAGTTTTTGTGGTGAACATTGAAGCCACAAAATAGATGAATTTGTGCGCTAGTGTCGAGCAGGAGTGATGTGTCTATGCTCTCAGAGATTTTGTAATTATGGTGCAGTCCTGGCTCGAGGGAGAGCAGCAGAGAAAATAAAAGTAGCTAATGTTATGTTTCAGGTTTAGACTAAAGCACATAGAGGCTTGATCCTCCGTTTCTAGGTGTGTTTATCTATTCAAGGGAAGGGTATTACGAATGTAGACTCCAAGTACCTGCATATGACTGTCATAGTCCTTACGGCAGAGTGGAAGATATCCAGGCAGGTTAAAGTAGTTAGAGGGGATGGAGCAGTGTAGGTTAATCCTACTTAGTACTAATATATCCGGGGTATATGTTAGGAGAAATGCTTCAACATCAGCTAAATTAGTTCTAAGCCCACGGATGTTCGTGAATGCAAGCCTCTAGGGAGGATTCAAGTGGGATTTCTTTGACCCTAAGCCTGGTTTAAGCTTATTTTTTATTTTACTCTTATCATATTTTAACGGGTTTTACTTTAGGTAAGTAGGAGCTGAACAAAAGGTTATGCTACATTAAATATCGCTTTCCGTGTGGTAGGGACATACCCATACACGACCTTAATTTACCTTATTTGTGGTTCCAGTTGCACTTGCTTTAAGCCTTGCGTTCATACTCACCCTCTATTGCCCCCCCCCCAAAAAAAAACTACAGGAGTTACAATCTTTTAGAGCATATCTGAGAAAATTGAAAACATTTTGTCTGCTCATCCTTCTGCTAACATTCACATCTATGAGTCCAATGTCAATAACGTGTATTGGTTTACCTACTAAAACAAGATAGATTATGAAAGTAGGTTCTGCCAGGACCTAGAAATATCTGTGCCTGATGTGGCAAGCTCATCAAACACATGCATCCAGTAAAGCATCTTGCTCTGACAGGTTTTCAATTTTAGTGTTGAAAACCTTCAACCGGACTAGTCATTCTACATACAAAGGTATTTATGCGTTGTCATAAGAAAAATGGTTCACAGCACACTGAAAAACCTTATCAGAATTCCTTGTATTTAAGAATTCAGTTGATCGATCAAGTACACACCAATAAGTCTCCTATGCATTATGTGTAAGTTGATGGAATCCGTCTTAAATAAATAAATAGTCAACAACCTAAGCAGAAATAACTTTCTTAGTAACATGAAATATGGTTTCCGTGCTGCTTGATCTTCAAGTTATATCTCATGAGATTAGCTAATCGCTTACGAAAGTCTTCACTTTCTAGGGCCATTTCTCTTTACATATCAAATACTTTTGATAGAGTATAGTATAATTACGTACATTACAAGATTTCAAGCCCCGGTATAGATGGAAATATCCTCGACATTATTAAATCATTTCTCTCTGATAGGTTATTAAGAGCAGTGCCTAATGGACATAAATTGGAAGCACTGGGTATTAATGTTGGAGTTCTTCCCGGGGCAATCCATGGCCTAACCCTCTTCTTGATCTACACCAATGATCTCCCAACACACATACTTCGGTCAATCGTACACATTTAATCTAGTTACCCTACTATCTATGGCAACACGTCAAATGCCATAACTGACCAAGTTCTCTCTGATTCTCTCTCCTCTAATCTTGAGCACGTAGTACAATAGGGAAATAGGTGACTGGTTACTTTTATTGTAGCTAAAACTAAACTTCTATATTTACACTATCAACTATTTTATCCCCATCTGGCATCAATTGAAGTGGATGGCTCTTGTATTGCGGAGTCTCCATGTTTTGACAATCTTTTGGACTTGACTTTGCTCCTAATCTGAAATTAATCACGTACATCAAATATGTTGAAAATATTGCTGGATAAATATTAGGGTCCTTCTACCGCTCCAGTAAATATCTCACCCCTAATGCAATTCTCTATCTATATAAGAGGCAAGTACTTCCAATGATGAAATGTTTTTGCCATATCTGGGCGGGAGCTGGTTAAAGCAGCTTATCCTGCCCTGACAGTGTTTAAAATAGACTTCATAACTTAGTTGGAGATGCCCTTTTCTTTTCTCTGCAACCACGAAAAGACGTTGCGACCCTGTCTCTGCTTTATCGTTATGTCCATGGCAAGTGCTTTTCTTAGCTCCAATCTCTGGCTTCCTCCAAAATTTTACACGAAAAAACAACTGCCATTCTTTATATGCACCTAAACCAAAACGTAGCTTCACTGAACAAAGCTTCTTTCTCAGAATTGCACGCATGCATAACTTCTTCCGTTAGTCTGTTTTTTAGCTGACTACAATTTAGTTGTCTGCAAGTCTAATGTAAACAAGTTTCTGGTGAACTGTCCCATTAAATAATCAATGTTCAATATTTCTACTACTAACGATTACTAAAAAATCATCTGATTGACTACTGTATACTCAATAATCATTATCCTCCAGTAGTCTCCGGGCCATGATAAGTTGAAACTCCCTTATGAAAAAAAAGTTCCAGGTGAATTTGGTTAGCTTCGCATTATCACGATACGTCTCCTCTTAAGGAGATGATCTTATTCTCTTCCTCTTTTTAACGAGGCTGTGGAGTCGGATGGTGAAAGTCAGTTGACATCTTAGACTTCGACTCAGACTCTCGAATCCGACTCCCGACTCCTTTACCACTATGTGGAAATCTATTCTGCAGATCCTCCCACACTTATTCAATATGTTTTTTTTATAATAACTTTTCAGGTATATCATTTTTTATGTCTAACATTAACTTGTATGATAAATTAACTGACATATACACTCTACAAGCTCTATTTATTTATGTATTTAACGTTAACTACTAACATGGCATATCACCAGTTGGACGAACAAGGCTACTCTTTGAGACCATGTCTAGGAAAGATTAGCAAGATGTCGGTTTATGTCACATTTAAATTTCTGCATATCAGTACAACCAGGAAAGCAGGTAGCATGAGGGGATTCCAAAGATCAGCTGTTCAAGGGAAGACACTATTAGAATAGGAAGCGTTTTGGCATCTAAGGTCCTCAGTGAAAGGGTCAGATCTTATTGCTGAACGGGGTTTTCGGGGATATGTACTGGGTAGAAATGCAACGAGTTCATCACAATACATTCCATTAAAACATGCACAGAAATGCAACATTGTGGCTCTGGAACAAGAGCTGGAGCTTAGTTTATAAAGTGGGTCGGATTAGATTGACAACTGTTTTTGGAACCTATACAAGATGGAGAGGCTAGTGGTAGATGCACCTTTCCAGATGTGGCAACAACACTCCATGGATGAGTGAACGGTTGCCTTGTAGAGGTAAGGGAGGGTGCTACAAATATAGAGTCTAAGTGCGTGCATACATCTATCTGAGTCCTTACGACAAAGAAGCAGTCATCCTGTAATGTTAAAGAAGTTGGACAGGATTGAAGATTATAAGTTTATTGCACTTAATGCAAATATATTCTGGGAGTTTACTAAAAGGTACGACACTTCAGCATCTATATTACCACTAAGCTCACGGATATTTGTGAACTCGAGCCTCAAGAGCGGAGGAAAATTGTTTTTTTTTTTACATAGTGGTCACAACTTATCAAGACCTGGAAGACACTCGTGGATAAATGTGTGTACAGTAATCAATGGGATAGTGTCGTAGTCATCGTTAGTATTAGAGATTTGATAAAGTGTCTAACTTCACACGGCGGTTTATCAGGAATGTGTTTATGTTTGACTTAAAGACATCCAAGTTGTAGTCAGGTGGGGAACCGGTACGGAAGAGAGTTCCACAGGCGTGTACTTCTAAGAAAGAAGCTTTGTTCATGGAATCTACGTTTTTATTTAGGCAGAGATAAAGAGTGGGGGAAATTATGTACAATGGTTTCAGCTAGACGATTGTTTTTTCGTGAAAGATTGGCGAGGGGGGCCACAGATTGGAGTTCAGACGAGCACTTGCCATGGAAGTAATGTTCAAGAAAAGATCATCCATCTAGAAAAAGGAAAATTCGTATTTGTAAACCTGTGGCATTATCTCATACGTCTTGGCACTGCACAGGGGAGTGAGACCTCCTCATTCCTGGACTAAAACCTCCTTAGAGTTGGTAACTTGATCAAATCATCGGTTTGCCAACCTAAACTGCTTAAGGACTAATAAGGCTCTGCCAATCTATACTCCATATTCCTCTTTGCCTATTAGCCGGGAACAAGGACTCTTAAGAGACACCCAATGCTTAGCTGTGTTTCCTGACTAGGGCAATGAATGGCGTTCCTTACATTTGCCTTATTCCCTTCTCCTATAACTGGGCATCTAGGGGATGCTTATTTACCATATATGCTAACATGATGGGACTGGGTCACTCCTGTCGGGCAGGTTTAAGTATACCCGTTTGACAGTTGCTGTTTGCTGTTTCCAACTGACAGTTCAGAAGCCCATTGGTAGCACTTAGAGCGGCTGTTCTATTGTCAGTTGTGTAATATCGGGATATTTGTAGTGCCATGCCACGCATGGAAAGACACCCTGTACTCATCTATGGTGGACACATTCCTGTGGATGCACATGCGTTTTGCCTAGCACCTCAATCTTGATCTGAAACTACTAAATGGAATGAAATGATAGCTCAATCGCCAAAAAATGTTCACTGCAAATGAAATGCTCCCTTGAGGCTTGCATTACACATATCCGAGGACTTAGAACTAACTTAGCAGATGTAGAACTATTTCTTCTAGCAAACTCCCCGGATATCTTAGCACTAAGTTAAACTAACTTGCACTGCTCCATCCCTTTTAAAGTCTTTAACATATCTGGTTATCTTCCATTTTGTCGTAAGGCCTTTAGCAGGAACAGACTTGGAGACTATTTGTAACCCCCTTCCCATATAGAGAATCTAAACTCGAATCAGGTGACCGAGCCTGCATGTGGTTTAAACTAAATTTACAACATATCGTCAGCTACTTGTATTTTCTTTATTACTATTCATCCAGCTAAGACTGTACTATAATCAGGCATGCCTCTTACAGCATAGATGTAGCACTCTCCCTTGACACTAGCACCCAAATACATGTATTTAGTGACTCTAACGCCCGCCACAGATATTTGCGTTGCTTCTCCAACTTCATGACACAGCTAGTAGCATCATCCATAACTTTGCTATATCCCATTCTTTGACACAGACGAAATTGTATTAGTGAAAGACTTTTATGAAGAAATGTTTATCAAATATAAGAAACCATAATTAACACACTCGGCAGCAAGACCATAATTCAGAATATCGCAAAAATGGCAATGAATGTATAATGTCCAACTACTTGTAATACTTGCCAGACAGAACTCACTGGTCGATGAGCATATACGTGTAAAATAGTGACGTTTAAATTGTTTAATTTTACAGAATTGCTACTTGATATAACTAACATCGGAAGATCCTAGAATTTTAACGTGAACATGTGACTATAATATTATGCTTATAGACATCCATATATATCATTAAGCATACATATACATAAAGTCCAACAATAGCAAGTCTGATATGTTCAAAAGATATTTTGACGCCGGTCCAATCACAGAATTAGTTTAAAATTTTATGACTACAGTGAGCTTTTTAATCAAAATGTATCGGTAGGCATAAAACGGAAACTTTTTCCAATCATTGAATATAATCATGTCTGGAATTTACTTAACTGATATTCAATTAGATATACCCATTAATTGCATAGAATTGTAACATTACATAACATCGTGGACATATAAAATGATAAAACAATTAGGGCGTAGCACCTGTTGAAATAAGCAGTGACTGCAGTATACCGTATATACAAAAACATGTATATATGTATGAATACATACCCACACATACACACACACATATACATATATATATATTTATATATATATATGTGTGTATATATCAAAGAACATTCTCCCTATCTTGCCTACTTTAACATGATCTTTACGAATATATTTCATGACAAATGAAGTAGCAGATATAACGTAGAAAATATATTGTCTGTACACTAAATAGTAATGTATTTACTTATTTACGTTATTTTTACTTGGAAAATAAAAACAAATATTCACAGATGTATTGACCGTTTAAATATGTCTCCTCATGGATCGTATGAAAAATGTTTTACAAGGTCAGTTTATTTCATTCAGCATATGTATGTATATATATATATATATATATATATATATATATATATATATGTGTGTGTGTGTGCGCGTGTGTGTGTGGTCGTGCGTGTGTTTTCGTGCGGTTCTGTGTTTGTGTGTGTGTGATTTATATATAAACAATTTCTACGCCGAAATAATTCTAAACCCCTCCCACATGAGACTTGCCGTCAATATTCTAGTAAAGTAAAATCACTTTGTTGGCAATAAAATTGGATTTCTAATATGCCGTCGATAGACAAATTATTATTCCAGTAAGACACAATCAATTTCTCTCTCCTAAGTTCATTATCTTTTGTAATAACATATCATTCTTTAATCAGTTTAAGTTCGGTTCTTATAACCTTAACATCAAAGGTAATTCTCTCGTCAATTGGTTCGGCTTCGATGTCAAAAGGACAATTATTCATTAAGTGTTGAAATGTTATTATCATAACAAATCTCTGTTAATCAATCATGTAATATTATTGATTAAGCACCGCGAGACCAAGAAAACGCCTGCCATATTAGCAATAAGTATTGCCTTCAAATATTCCAATCAATAATTTTAGTAGTTTTATTTTAAATAAAGTTTATAGTAAGAAAAATAATAAATTCATGCTTTGAGTTATGAAACGTTGATACTTAAATCTTAAATATTAATACATGCTTATAAATAAAGGTGAAACGAGATCATTATTTGTTTCAAAAGTTCTAAAAATAATAATTTCGCTCGTAAGAAAAAGAACGTGTGGTTGAACTTTCGATGAGAATAGATATTCACAAAGGCAAGATCCAATTTGTTATTTTTTACCTTTTTATATCGGATTTCCTCCCGAATATAATAATAGATGTTCTAGTATTCCTTTTCATTTTTAAATAAGTATTATGATCTTATATTGATTATTTAGTATGCACTTGGCTATTGTACATCGCACAAGAAACACACCCACATGCCTACACCCACACACCCACCCACACACACATATATATATATTAATATATATATATATTAATATATATATATATATATTAATATATATATATATATATATATATTTAATTGATAGAAATAACTTGGTTACATTTTAATTTAATTGCCAATGGTGTATTTACGGAAAAGTTTTCCATTATAAACTTTTAATTTATGTATATTATAAAAACATATTTTTTGCTGTGATTAATCGTTCAAACTATCATTTTGTAAAACATTTTAGAATGTTTAATGCACCATTAAATGACAGCGGACTCGAAAAAAATTTGTAATGTAAATTTAAGCTGCTGAAACAGTCCCCGATATCAACCATGGCATGCACAAAACCGTTGATATTAATATACCATGCAGATAATAGTTGATATTAATATATCATGCAAATGACAGTTGATTATAGCATGCCGTGCTGATAACAGTGATGTTTTCTATGACATGCAAATAACAGTTTATAAAAACATGCCATCGAAATAAGAGTTGTTATTGTGAAGAAAAGGATTAATGATTGCTCGAGAAGAGTAGGATGGTGGTGCACTTACCTTGAATACTAACCAAGAATAATTGTTGCTGTTGTTGTTGTTGTTATCCACCCTTTTAAAGTTTTCTATTAGTGCTTCGGATCATGTGATAATTAATTATCTGACCTTTCCATTATATGAGAGGGGAGACTTCCTTGTGTTTCTTTCCTTTCTTTTTCTTTCGCCAGAAGTTGATTAAACGTAAATCTCTTTCAATTTCGTCTGGCGAAATACTACAAGACGGCTACGTCGCGGAAGGGAGCAATTCTTTTTACAACCCAATGTATGTGCATTGCTCCCGTCTCGATCCGAGCGGTCATTGATTCTTTTCTGGGAATTAATTTTGTTCACATATCTGCGAAAGACACACCATACTAACATGGATTTTAGTCAACCAGATTTAAGGAAGAGAATTTCTCTTCTTTGGACTAAACTCCGAACGATTCTGGAGATAGCCAATCTGGAGGATACACTCTCTATTAAATAATTTACTGAGCTGCAAGAATCGTTGGAGGAAAATTTGACTGAAGTAGGCATATGTGTCAATAAAATCCAACTTCAATCTTCTGAGTAAGAGGATTGGATTCCAATTGAGGAGTCTTTTGCACAGGCGCTGATATTTCGAAGAGAATTAGAGCATCTTCAGTTAAAGCTCCTCCCAGTTGCCATGGACTCCTTGATTCTTTCCCCTTGTTCCCCAGAACTTAGAAGAGTTTGGACCATATTTACTACAAAACCATCTCGAATTAAGATCACGGGACACACCTTCAATGGATTGGACAAGCAATCTGAACCTATGCGGGTCAAGGATTTCTTGTCAGGTTTTGAGCATTGTGTAGCTGGCATGGCCAATGATGCAGAAAGGCTGAACTTTTTGAAGTGTTCACTGTCTGACCAACCTCTGTTGTTGATTAATCATCTTTCCATCGGCAACAGAAATTATAAGGTGGCTCTTTCGGTCCTGAAGAGTGAGTACCTATGTGATTCTCTTTGCAAAATTCCCCAAAGAGTCCAAGGAAGAATTGATCCTATTTCTGGTAGGAGACTCCCGACCTTGTCATCAATTCTGACATATACTAAAGAATGTGTTAAGGGGTATAAGATCCCTGGCTGGGTTGGTGACACTATGTGGGGGGGGGGTTAGGGAATGTACCTTCAGGGCCAAGATCCGGTACCTAACGGAGGGATTCTCTCTTCAGTCAAACTAAGCCTATAGCATTCATGGTGGAAAATTCTCTAGCCTTCCCCCTGTTTTGTGTGTTACTTTTAGTAGGGGTGACGAATGTGTTTCCGTCAACTGTTTATTTGATACTGGCAGTGGGTGGATTTATTTATTTGTCCAGTAAGGTCTTGAACCACCTCGGTCACTTGGAATCCATTGAACATAATTGTGAAATCAGTCTGACTAGAATCTTTGGAGATTGCGGCAGGCGTGTTAAAAAAGTTTGCATTGGAGGCTAGCATTGGATCCTGTTGTCCCTTTTCCCTGGCGATGTTGGTACACGAAAACATTGCTATTTTGGTACACATCGAGAATCTGGATTTTATTTCGGATGAATTTGAACGCCTCAAAATGTCCCGTAGACGCCAGATTGACAGAGGTACACATTTTATTCCAATTCATGGAATAATTGGGCTGGATGTTATTCAGTATGTATGGAGCCTCCAACTGGTTCCTTGTTTGCTTGGACAGGCATTTGTGACCCCAATAGGACTCGTTCGCTTAGGTGAGGTGAAGTGCTTACATACTGACCATTCTGTTGACAAGAAATCAAAATGTCTTACCTTCGATGCTGTACTTGCGTCGACTGCTAAAGTCAACCCATCTCACCTATGTTTTGTGCTGGAGTCTCAGGGCACCTATGGAGACCGTCTTAGATATTTCTTTCCTAAAAGTGATGTACAAATGGGTTTGGAGAAGATATTCAATATCCAGTCACTGGATATTGAAGAGCCGGAACCGTCGAATTATAATGATTGATCTCTTTCAACAATCTATTTAATTTAAATATAACAAGGATTATGTTCGGCTGCCATGGGAGTACGATAAGATCTTATGTGTTCCTTCCAACCATGCAGCGGCTCTGCGAATATTGGAACGTGGCGTGCAGACATTCGAGAAGAGGCAACTTTATCATAAATATTTCAAGGTGTTACATCAGCAAGAACGGGATGGAATTATAGAGGAGGTTTTAGTGCCTCCTCAACTGTTCGGATAATTTGTCTGAATTTCGCACAGGCCTATCCTGAAATCGGTCCCTACCTCCATCAGCAAGATTCGGCCAGTGTTAAACTCCAGCCTCAAATTTGGTGACTCTTCTTCCAGTAACGAGGCTACCTACCAGGGAATAACTCTCATTAGTGGCCTACTAGATTTGTTACTTACCTTTCGTGCTAATAAGCACATCGTGTTAGCAGATATCAAAAGACCTTCTTAATGACCCGTGTGATGCTTGAATCGGACAGGAATGATTTTAGGTATGCCTCTAGTCCATTTATATTACATTATGTCCTTAAATACCATGAAACTCAGTTTCTCATGGATAATTGTAGATCCATGATGGAGAATCGGTTTTTCTTGGATGATCCCGATGAACTCTGCCGATTATATACTCTCAACCGGAAACCATTGCGTCAGGGAGGATTCGAACTGCAGTCCTGTAATTTAAACTATGTGGCGATTCATAACAAAATGCAGGAGCATGGTTCGCTTAGTGACCATGGCAATAAATGGGAGAAAGTGCTCGGATATTGATACTGTCCTCTCTCAGACAGTCTTCGTTTAGTAGCTGTTGAGTGCGATTTTAGTCCGTTTACAAAGAGACGGATACTCAGCGAGACAGCTACAGTCAATGACCCGTTAGTATTGTGCCTACCGGTTTCGTTACGTGGCTGTATTTTATTGAGTGAACTTTGGAAGAAGGGATTAGGATAAGATGCAACAGTCCCACCACATTCTAGTCAGTATAGAGGAATCCTTCCCTTGATTTCTCCGAGCTGGATACTATCTCCTTCCCCAGGAGAGCACTCAGCGAGAATGAAGCTGGCAAACTTTTTTTTCTTTTCTGCGATGCCTCTCCAGAGGCATATGGCTTCGCAGCATATGTAGTGCAAAATTGCCAATCTGGTCTGGTGTTTACAAAAGCGAGGCTGACTGCCTTGAACAAGAAAACTCTTCCCCCTATGAACTTATGGCCGTGTTTGGCTCTCCGGTGCCTGCCTACTTTGTTGAGGAATTTTGGAGGTTTATCTCCTTCTGAGATTTATGTACCCAAAGATTCGCAGCTGGTTCTCCCTTTTAGTTGATTTCCGGAACAATTGTAAGCAGAAACCTCTTTGCCTGGAATAGACTGATGGACATCCAACAGATGAGTGCCGAGTTGGAAACCACCCTAGGTTTCTCGCCCTCATTTCATTATGCCTCAACGAATGAGAATCCTGCCGATTTGATCACTAAGGGATTAACTTTGAAAATGTCAAGGGTTGCCTTCAATTCTGGTGTTCTGGTTCGGATTGATTAAGTAGCCGGATCAGTCAATGGGCTGCACAGCAGTTGCCATGCCCCAGCCAGCACAACTAAGTGGTGGCCCGTTCTACTTGGAATGCTGCCATCCTGTAGGGATAAGAACCGCCTACAGTGTTTCCTTTCGAAAGATGCCCTTCCTTCACCAAGCTATTGAGAGTGAATTCCTTGGTCATCAGATTTATCCATCGGCTGTGTCGGTTAGAAGTTGACGCGGAAAGGCTTACAACCGTTCTGCTGATGAAAAGGACGCAGCGCCGACATATGCTGAGGAACTAGCATCTTTACTGGATTCCTTAGGTAGCACAGTTCCGGGTTTTGTGCGTGACCTCGACCTGGTCATTGCTGGTGAGTATATTATTAGGTCAGGTTGCAGAATTGCGAGGACTCTCCACTTCGACACGGAAGTTAAGCACTTTGTTCTCTTAGCAAAATATCACCCAGTAACTCGGTTAATAATAATGGTTGCGCATAAAAGGTGCCAACACGTTGGGGTTGCATCCATGCTGGAAGAGTTTTGGCGCCGTGGTTACTAGGTGTCCAAGGGCAGACAAGCGGTGAAAGAAGTGCTGGCTTAATGTGCACGGAGCCGCAAATACAATGTTAGGAAGGTATTGCCCACCATGTGGCCAGCTTGCCTGCTTCACGTGTTGAACTGGATGTTCCCTTCAAACACATGCGAGTAGATTTTACGGGCCAACTTTGGGTTAAGGAAGGAGCTAAGGTGGCGAAGATGTGTCTACTCATCTTCACCTGATACCAGACATGAGCGAGTTGGCCTTTTTGCAGACGTTGGTACTTTTTACAAACCTCCTTGGCGTTGCAACAACCATTTACTGTGATAATGTTACGACGTTCATAGGAGGTGGGAGGGTATCTGAGAGATGGATGTTGAGCCACGATTATCAACAGAAGTTTGGCTCTTGTCTGATTAAATTCAGTCCTAGCCCTCTATTTTCGCCTTGGGTAGGGGGTGTCTGTGAGAGAACTATTCAGACAATTAAATTCGCTGCATAAGGTGATTGATAGAGGTCAGATAGATTATTTCGCATTACTAACCAGAGTATCGGATATACAAAGAGAAATTAACAGCCGCTCTCTGACTTATCGAGAATCCGCGGAGACTGAGCTGGAGGCAATAACTTTAAACGCGTTTCTGCGACCCAATAAGAGTCTCGGAGTACTTTTGAGTTTAAATGATAAAGATTTTTCCTCCCACCTCCTACCTAGTCGAGAGAAGCTTCTCAGGACCATACAGGTACGAAACCAGTGTCTGGAGAAGTTCAGAGAGAAGCCCCTAGGCCGTTTGATCGTGTCTTTCTGAAACAGACTTAAGGCCGGAGATATCGTTTTAGTTAAAAGTCCTCTTAAACCGAGACGTCTTGGGTTCTCGGTATAATACCGGAAATCTTTTATGGTCAGGATAATGTAGTAAGGTTTGACACGGGGACAATGCACTACACATTCACTCGTTGAAGAATCTCTTATAACTTGGGCTTTCTTTAAACAACGATAGTCAAGTTCAGTCCATACATGTACAGCTAAGAGACAACAACGACGAAGGCCTAGCCCCCTCCCAGAATAGTTAGGGACTCTAAAAAACAAAACAAAAATACTAATACGTAAAATATATTAAGTAATTGCATGGCTTTATATCCTTTGTTTTTTTTCACACATTTTCTTTTTTTTCTCATTCTTGGAAATCATGTGAAGAAAAGAATAATTATTGCTCGAGAAAATAACGGTCCGCGTGCACTTACCTTGAATACTAACCAAGAATAATTGTGTTTTTGTTGTTGTTGTTCGCCACGCTTTAAAGTTTTTTTGTGATCCTGATAATTTGATAGTTAATTATCTGACCCTCCAATTATATAAGAGGAGATACTCCTTTGTCTTTTTTCCTTTCTTTCACTACAAGTTGATTCGGTTTCGGCGATTGAACGTAAATCTCTTTTTACTTTCGTCGGGCGAAGATACTACAAGACGGTTACGTCGTGGAAGGGAGCAATTTTTGGCAACCTAAGCTAAGTGCATTGCTCCCTTCTTGACCTGAGCAGTCATTGATTCTTTTTCTGGAATTTCACATTATCAACATACCATGGAAATAATAGTTGATGTTTACTATGCCATACAAATAATAATTGATACTAACTATAACGTGCAAATGAAGTTTATATTAACACTGAAACAGTTCGTGGTAGCAGGAAGCAATGGTGGTCGGCCATTGAGTGTTCACAACAATCAATTAAGAGCCTTAGCAGAAGCCAATCCACGCACAACTGTTTCAGAATTTGCTTATGTATTAGATGCAACATATTCGACGATTTGTTAATACACACACAACAAAACAAGGCGACTTGATGATTTTGCGATTAACGAATTAGATGACAACTAAAAAGCGCGCCATTATGAAGTAGTTTCTTCCGTTCTTTTGCGCAAAAAGAACGCCCTCTGACTAAACCGAGTTGTGGCTTGCGATAAATAGATTCTTTTCGACAACCAAAGTTCCATCAATATAAGGTTATGCGTATGATGGGAAGTCTTAGACCAGTCTCATCAATTACATTTTTAATGCAGGCGTAACAATTAAGGCAGATAGATAAAATCCATAAGAAACTTCGAGAGCAACGTTCAGCATTTTTCTAGATAGTAGATAGTATTTTTAATATATATATATATATATATATATATATATATATATATATATATATATATATATATATATATAAATTTTTTTACATGGTGGTCATAACTTTTCAAGGCCCTGAAGCCACTCAGGGATAAGGGTTATTGCAAGTACAGTACGTTAGTGTGGAGATTTGATGAAGTGTTTACTTAAGGGGGCGGTTCATTAGGAATATGTTTACGTTGGACTTGAAGACATTCACGTTGAAGTCAGGTGGGAAGCAGGCAGACGGAACAGAGTTCCACAGGCGTGCCGTTCTAAGAAAGAAGCTTTGTCCATGGAATCCTCGTTTTGATTTAGGCACAGATAAAGAGTGGGGTTAAATTTTCACAGCGGATTCCGCTAGACGGCTGTTTTTCGTAAAAGATTGCCAAGGGAGACCAGAGATTGGAGTTCAGACGAGCACCTGCAATGGAAATAACGATAAAACAAGGATAGGCTCGCAACGTCTCTTCTGTGGGAGAGAGGTTGCAGGGTAGAGAAAAAGGCATCCCCCACTAAGGCATGAAGTCTATTTTGTACTCTGTCAAGGCAGGATAGGCTCTTTTAGCAGCTCCTGCCCAGATATGGCCGCAGTATTCATTCCTTGGACGTACTTGGCTTTAATATAGATAGAGAATTGCATCAGTAGTGAGATATCGTCTGGAGCGGTAGAATGATCCTACTATCTTTCCAGCGACCTTGGCAACAGACTTGATGTACGTGTTCCATTTAAGATCAGGAGTTAAGGACGAACCCAGGAGCTTGTCTAAACACGGGGCTTCTCCCAGACGAGAGCCATACATGTAAATTGATGGCAGATGAGGATCAGACGGTTGATGATGTAAAGATAGGAGTTTGGTTTTAGATGCATTAAAGGTAACCAGCCACGACTTCCCCCACTGAACCACGCGCTCGAGATCAGAAAGGTGAGAGAATCAGAGAGAACTTTGTCATTTACAGCCTTTGATGTGTTGCCGTGGATGGTCGTGAATCAGCACAGGTTTCAACAAGTGATTTAAGTATGTGTTTAGGGAGGTCATTAATGTAGATCAGGAAGATAATTGGGCCCAGGATTAACCCTTGAGGATCTCCAGCATTAATACTGCAGGCCTCTTATTTTTATCCATCGACCACTACTCTTATGAGCCTATCGGAGAGAAATGATTTAATGATTGAGAAAACATTTCCAGTTATACCGTAGCGGGAAATTTTGTGAAGTAGACCCTTATGCCATACCTTGTCGAAGACCTTTGATATGTCAAGAGCAATTGCCCTAGAAAGGAAGCCCATGACAAGAGATTCACTAATCGTGTGAGATATAACCGTTAGTACATTTGCGGTAGTTCTTGCAGAACGGAAACCATATTGTGTGTCACTAAGACATTGTTTCTGCTTAGGAGGTTGACTATTTCTCTATTTAATATGGATTCCAGCAACTTACTCATAGCACACAGGAGGCTCATTGGGCTGTACTGAGAGTGATATGATTATCACCTGAATTCTTAAATACAGGGCATACCGATGAGGTTTTTCAGGAAGTCGGACTGCACTTCTCATTAAGGCAACGCTTAAACAGTTTCGTAAGTATGGGAGCAAGTTCTGGTTCAGGCTTTTTTAACACTATAATTGGGATGCCGTCAGGGCCAGTTGCTTTACTGGAATCAAGGTTCTTGATTAGCTTGGCGACCTCATGCACAGATATTTGTATGTTACCTATCTTGTTCTGTGTTATAGGAGGGAATATATTGGGGGTGCATCTATGCGTGTTGGTGTATAAATGAGAGAGAGAAAAAGTTAATGATAAAGGGAGGGAGATAGAGGAGAACCTAAATGTATTCATAAGAATTTAAAGGGGAATAAATGTGATATTACATCTGCCGTCCATATTGTAAATGCATTTTAATTACTCCCATAGAATATTACATTTAAACCGCAAGCTATGATTAAAATAATTTCCCTAAAATAGCTGCTCTTCGTTCTAAATAATTATTTCCATAGGAAATTGATTAATTATTCTCGTTTTAAACTAATTTTCAAAACCCTATTGTGCCTTATCAATGTAGTTTACATTGCATTGTTTTACTATTTCAGGTCACCTGGTGCGGAAAAAATCTTGTAAATAAGTTGTGAGAGACAAATGTGAAAGTTTCGAATAGTTTTGTTCCATAGTTATGCGTGCGATTGTTAATAATACTCTGTGTTTGCTAGTACATTCGAAAAACGTAAGATCTCGAGAAAAAATTGTTATGGATAAAAATATATTTGAAATATGTTCTCTCTAATGTCAATAAACAACAACCAGATCACATTGGACTTTCCCGGTTTACCTAATTGCGAAAATATAGACATTAGACGAATAGATCATGAGTATATCATTATATTATGGAAGCTATCAGCATATTGGCTTATACTTACATATGAACCATTAAATGATGATTTACGTTGCACAATTACATGATAACACAAGTAGGCTGGAAACACATCAGAAACGCAAGCAAGAAACATTTATACGTACACACACACTCACACACACACACACACACACACACACATATATATATATATATATATATATATATATATATATATATATATATATATATATATATATATATATAAGCACTGCGAGATACACTTTAATTTTAAATAAACAGAAATAAATAATGTGCTGGAAAACATAGAGGGTGTAAGGAATTTTTATTTATTTGAAAAGTTGTGTGTCGTGTATATAAAGACGATAAAGTTCTGACAATTAGTACAATGCACGGAAATGTTATGTATTATAGATGAATAAATACGTCATTATTTAGTGATTCAAGGCAGCGGCAACTGGAGTATTTTTATAAAGTACTAACAAAGCGCTCAGCATTGCCCGATCGCAACATACGCTTAAATATAAAAATTTGATTAATACAAATTTCGTAATATTTTATTATATAATATTTGATTCAGTACATGTTAATAATTTGATAATTAAAAAAAAATTACTCGTGCGCCATCAGCGATAATCGAAACCGAAACGTAACGCTTACAATTTACTTTTTTCATTTGGCGTTAATGTCTGAGCTGAAAAGATATGTGTGTCACAAGGTTTAAAATTTAAACATGAACCAAAAGCTGTTACGTTACTTATGCATATTTGTAATGCCTCCGTTCGAACTTAAGCTGAAAAAATCTAGTTCTTTAAATCTCACAATTTTGAACCGATTTTCCTCGGCTAAACATTGAATATAAAGTTTCGCATGTGTTTGAATGTATAAAGCTGTATGACTGTCGTTTAGTATTGATCATATAACCATGACTCTTCATACTAAGTTCACAAACTATATTTACTTCAACCATTTGGTGTCTTCTCTCGTCTCCCATTCACTTTATTCTAATGAGGAGACGATATTCAGTAGTAGTTTACATATGTATGACTCGATAATTTATTTGTAAATATCAAATGAATAGATTGATATCGTTTCCGAAACGACCATACATGTAAACATAATTTTGTTGTGTTCCCCCCATGAAAACTTGATTGATAATTTTACAATAGTTACCCCCCCCACAGTTTTAATATCAATGTATAATATATTTAAATATCCATGTGTAACTGGTACATGCAATTTAACTTCTAAACATTTAAGTTACAAATTATGGGATTATATAATCAGTAAACCTGCGGTATCGGATTAATACGCATGCCATGTTTTATATGTTAAATTTAGTAACTTACACACATATATTTAATTATTTAGAGTAATATGCCATGGACCATTAATAGTATGTCTTTCTTTTAATACTGGTTACTTATTTCGATAAAACAATGTTCAGATTCACTGGTAAACTGCCGCTTCCTAAATGTAGCATCGGAAGCTGCTTGTAGTTCTTTCCCCTGGAGAATTATGAATATGAAAAATAAAATTCAAATGTTATTCTGAATGATCCCATTTAAAAATGTCTCGATTTTTGTTGTATTTATAAGCAATACAATATTTAAATTCGAAAACACATTGTATGTTATTGTTATAAAACACTACTCTTCAAATAACGAGTGTTTTTGGCAGAAAACTAGCAAAACAGTATAAAGACACTGAGTTGACCTTCATATCAGTTTCAAAGCCTTCATATTTTGGTTGCGTTTAATGTGTTTTCGTTCATAAAAGAAAGCAATGGCCTGCGAACTCGACAGCTGCATTTGACGTTAAATTTGATTCATCGATTTCCTCTACAGATTATTAAGACGTGAAGAGATACGACTAAGCTAGTAGACTAACATTATCGTCATAGTTATTCTTATTGTGGCTATAATTATCATTAGTATTATTTTTGTTATAATTCTCTTTATATATATATATATATATATATATATATATATATATATATATATATATCCCTTTTAAAGATTGATTACCTAGATGTATATATACACCAAATGTAACTTGCGTTATTATAAAAAATGTTCTCAATGGAGGTAAGATCTCGTCTCTTTACAATACAAATATTACGGGTCCATAAGTTCGTACATTTTTTCAGTAAAATCTCAATTAAAGTAAAACATTTCATCATAACAAAAACATAGCGATATTAAAACCAGGATCTAGATTCCGATCGTTTTATAAGATATCGGTGGGTGGTCTAAGTTTAAAAAGAAAGTGGGATGTCTACTTTGTAAATGTGGCAGAAGGGTTTTGCGAAGGGAGGTTAGGAGAATGAAATAAGTGCGCGTGGGGGTTAAACAGGAATGAACGGAAGTACACTCTTATGTGGTAAAGCTGTTGCAGCGAGAAGTTATTGGGTTTATTTAAACTTGGTGGTTTTTACTTTGATTTTTTGCAAAGGAGACACCAATTATCAAGGCCAGATACCACTCGAGAATAAGGGTGTATAAGAGTACAGTGGCCAATGAGGAAGTGACGTAGTTTGTTGTTGAAATTTGGTAAATTGGATTACTTAAGGGGAACTGCTCACCAAGAACTTGTTTACGTTGGACCTGACTTATTATAGTCAGCCGGACATTCGGCAAATGCAAGAGAGTTGAACAGGTGTGCAGTTCTAAGAAAAAAAAAGCGCTGTTCATAGAATCTACGTTTAGGTTTAGGCAGGGATAAAGTGTCGGACACATTATTGATAATGTTTTCAGCTGGCAGGATGTTTTTCGTGAATGCTTGGCGAGTTAGGACCATAGATTGGATCTCAGACAAGTACTTGCCATGAAAATTAAAATAAAGCAGAGACATCTCACAAAGACTCTTCTGTGAGAAAAGGGAGTCTCCCTAAGCTACGAAGTCTATTTTGAACTCTCTCAAGCAGGATAAAGTCTTTCTAGAAGCTCATGGCTAGATGTGGCAACAGTACTCCATCCTTGGAGATATCTGTGTCTTTAAGAGGTAGGGAATAGCATCAGCAGTTATATATCTACTGAAACAAAGGTATGCGGACGTTTTCCCAGCGACCTTGGCAAGATATTTGATATACATGCTCCATTTCATATCAGGAGTAATGGTCAAGCGAAGGAGTTTTGAAAACGTGACCCTCCCAATAACGGGAACCATTCATTTCACTTGATGTCAGATGTGAAAATTGGCAAGAGATTTGATATACGTGTTCCATTTCATATCAGGAGTAATGGTCAAGGCAAGGAGTTTTGAAAACATGGCCCTCCCAATAACGAGAACCATTCATTTCACTTGATGTGTGATGCGGACCAGGGCGTTTATAATATAAACACAAAAGCTTGGATGTTGGATACATTGAAATTAACTTGCCACCTCTTTCTCCGTTGTACCATAAGCTCAAGATCAGAAGAAAGAGAATCAGAGAGAACTTGGTTGTTTATGGTCTTTGATGTCCTGCATCAGATGGCAATGTCGTCAGCATAAATATCTACCAATGAAGTAAGGGTTTGAAAGATCATTGCTTTATATTAGGAAGAAGGTTGGATCAAGGATGGAACCCTGAGGAACTCCAGCATTAATAGTCTGACCTTCTGATTTCTGTCCATCAACCACTACTCTTATGCACCTATCAGAGAGAAATAATTTAATAATTGAGAAAACATTTCCAGCTATACCATAACCGGAGATCTTGTGAAGTAGATGTTTATGACATACTCTATCAAAGGCCTTTGTTACGTCAAGAGCAATTGCCCTAGAAAGGAAGCCTCGGTCAAGAGACGCTAATCATATGAAATATAACCGTTTGCACATGTGCTTTAGATTAAGCAGAGCAGAAACAATAGTGTATATCACTTAGGATTTTATTTTTACTGATTTGGTTGACTACTTCTCTATTTAACACATATTCCATCAACTTACTCATGACCCAGAGGATACTTATATGTCTCTACTAAGAGGGTGATGACCGATAACCTGAATTATTTAATATTGGGCATACTGACGAGGTTTTCCAGGGTGCTGGAAAGCAATTTTCCTTAAGACAGTGCTTAACCAGCTGTGTACGTATGGGGGAATATCTGTTGAAACTTTTTTTAACACTTTCAGGATCATTTGCCTTAATGGAATCAATATCTTTATTAGCTTGGCAACATTATGCACAGGTATTTGTATGCTGCAAGAGTAATTTCTGATTCCAGAGAAAATACTGGTTGTTGGCGGCCTTCGTCACATAGGGTAGAATAAGCTACAAATTATTGGCAAAGAGGTTGGCTTTATTTGATGCTTACGAGATTACCTCAGGTCCATAGATAATAGTTGGGATAGATCCCACGCTTCTGTTCAGCATGCTGTTCGATATTTGCCAAAATTGATTGGAACCAAGCCGATGCCTAGCTACTATTACTTGACAGACTGAGCATACAGCACTTTTGCGTGTTTACTACTCTTTTACAGTGGTCATTGGTAGTCCTGAAATCAGCTTTAGTGGCAGTACATCTATTATGTTGGAAGCAAAAGAAAAAAGTAATTTCTCTTCGTAATTGCAGCAGCACATTCTGGAGAGAACCACGGTTGGATGTTACGTATTTCCTGTAATTTTTTTAGAGTGAATGAAACGAGGTATACCTATAATTAACCACTTCGTCAGGCCCGATACTATAGAGGACACAGAGGTAAATCGGATACAAATGTATGGAAGCTATCCCAGTCAGCCAGTGTGTGTCGAAATACCGTATGATACTCTAATCGCTGTAAACTTCCCTATAATTGGTATTCATAGCTGTATTTATTTTACTACATAATCAATTAATTCTATTGCTATTCTATATTTTTGTATTTATTTATTCTTATCTTGTTATCAGTTCATTTGCCTCTCACTTTCAAATCTTTTATTAATTAATCAATTTATTTATAAGATGTATGCCGATAAAGTCTATTGAGACATTCAGTGTACCGGTATACACGCTCATTTTAAGAGATGATAATAAAGGTGGTGTATTTGGTATTATACTTTTCACTTTACCCTGTTGTCTAAATTAATTACAGCGGAAAGGCGTTTATACTTATATATAACGAATGTAGATGGTTGTCGTTATTTTTTGGATTACTTTATCTTTTCCCTAACACTAGATTATAAACTCATTTCATAGGTTCACATGATTTGTTATATTAATAGGTATTCCAGATCATGTATGTGCAAACAAAACATAATAGCATCCATGTGTCAATATAAGTGAAGTATTCCATTCCCAAAGCTCTCTAATGAAGGTAGTTATTTATTATTTGGAAGAAATTTTGTCATCAGTTTCATTTGTTGTTTACGACAATATTTCGTGAATGTATATATCACCATGTTGATTATACACCATAGATTATTTTAGTTATTTGTTTAATTATTATGGGTTCAGAGTGAACTTACTTTACATTTGTATTGAAACCTTGGATAACAACAAATATTCAGGAGATATAATCTTACTATGTACAAAAATAATGATTTAAACAGAAAATCTTCCGATTGCCAAGACCGAGCAAATGCCCACTATGAAATGTTGCGTCACATCTCGGTCGTATACCAGCTAATATTTGCACCGTGGAAAACCCAGGAGTAGACATATCTTACATAGACAGCACCACAATAACATTTAAACATATTTCAATTTTCATACGTTAATAATAAAAAAAAATGAAGCGTATAATACTGGCATCTTATTTTAGTACCCTACTGAGAGTTTATCAACACATCGAATCAAGCAACACATCTTTATTCGAATGGAAAATCTTAAAGAAAGCTAAACTATCTGGCTTACTTACCTCACCCACTTGGCTATGTTTAGGTTTATTTTTAGGATCGTAAATAATTATTAAATGTATCATAGAATCCACTACAAGCTGCATTTGTTTTAAAAAATGTAAATAAAAAAACAATAACAATTCCCTCGTACCAGTAATACTACAAATCATAATCCATTACTCACAATAACTAAAAAAAGTCAATAAATACTTCAAGGGGAAAGTTGAAAAGATAAAAATTAATCTCGATACACCGCAAATTAATAACTCTACTTAATATTTCCCGACACTTCAAAATAATAAATAATGACTCCCTATAAATGCTTCGAATAATAGTCTAGCATAAACACCTTGGCTAAATTAAAGATAGAAATATCCTTTCATTGCATTTGAACACTATCTCCAACGCTATCGTTTTATACTGGCCTAAACGAACAGTAAAAGAAGATGCTACCAAATTGATAAAGATGAGTGCAATTTGCATAGTTGATAATAGAACAATCCGAAAACAATCAACTAGATAATTTATGTGTCTTACATTGTTCTTTGTTTTATCTATCTCTCTATCTCTCTCTCTCTCTCTCTCTCTCTCTCTCTCTCTCTATATATATATATATATATATATATATATATATATATATATATATATATATATATATATATATACAATAGGACAACCATAGTATGACATGAAGTAGCATATCTATATATTGGTAGATGTAGAATGAATCATTTATTGAATAATAAAATACAAGCAAAATTTGAGGGATAGAAAGGACTCTTTATGCGAGGGCATTTCGAAGCATAATGCTTCTCATCAGAAAAGTAGATAGCATGGTGAGGATGCGGCCTCTAGCGTAGGGTTCATTAGGGACGAAAAAGATGAAGCGGAATTATAGAATGCTGGAGCAAGCATTATTGGATTCTTAATAAATAAAGGAGGAGTTTGTTACATATAGTATGATATCTAAGATTGTATATGGTCTTTAATATAGAGTTGAGTTTAAGGGGTATATGGTTTAGGGTGAAATTATGGGCTTATTGTGGCTTCATGGCGGTTTATTTTCACGATGTTTGGGGAGTCTATTATCTATAGAGTGGTATTTTTTATAGGTAGAACCTAAACGACCAAATGGCGGCTATAAAAAAGCGTCTAATTTAGGGGGGGGTTATGCAAGGTTGTAATATTGATTAGCTAATATGCGATAATATGTTAAGTTTCTTCTGTTAAGATAAAGGGGGATGATTATGAGAGGGCGGTCGGAGGATAGGATGGAAATGTCTATGAGTTCGTTTAACGTGATGCAAAATATTTAAGGATACATATAGTTAGCAACGTGGAATAGTAAGAAGACGATTACTACTTATAAAGTGGTAATGATGTCAATAATAGTAAGGTAATTGTAATAATGATGATGATAATAATAATGATAATGATAATAATAGTAATACTATTAAGAATAAAATATAATGAAATAAAAGTAAAAATGAGGATAAAAATGAAGAGAAAATGGAGATAAAAAATAATATTACAAATAGGTGTGATAAAATAATGTAAATGTTAATGTAAATAACAATGAAAATGAAGATAATGGTAACGGTTACAGTATAAATGACAGACATAATATCGGGGATAGTAATAATAACAGAAGTAATAATAATAATAATAATAATAATAATAATAATAATAATAATAATAATAATAATGATAATAATGATAATTACAAATACTATAATAATAATGATAATAATAGTAATAACAATATCGCTACAACTACCTCCACTATTACCACCACCACCAATAATAATAATAATAATAATAATAATAATAATAATAATAATTACAAATACTATAATAATAATGATAATAATAGTAATAACAATACCGCTACAACTACCACCAATAATAATAATAATATAATAATAATTATAATAATAATAATAATAATAATAATAATAATAATAATAATAATAATAATAATAATAATAATAATGTTAACAATAATTACTAGGGAATGCGTAAAAGAAAGCGTTGCAGACAAGTGGGGGTCGGAATAACAGGGCATATATTTGAGGTGTGGGGGGCGAATGAACTCACTCTTTTCCTATATATATATATATATATATATATATATATATATATATATATATATATATATATATATATATGTATGTGTGAGTGTGATGTGTGTGTTTGTGTTATTCATTTATCGATTACATGAACAAAGATTAATTTAAAACAAAAAATGTAAATCTTTCCAATGCTGCCGTTTTCATTATTTTTTAGTTTTCTGATAAAATCTTCTGACAAATTTTCGCATGCGCCTTCGTGGTTCAGAGCTGATTTTTTAAAGGAAATTTTCCTTGAACATTTACTGCATTCAAATGATTATACGACATTTATAACTAAGATTAGGCGTTCATTTTCATGCAAAATAGAATTGTTCGTATTTAATCTATATAAATAAAATAGTAGACCTATGTGTCTGCACACATTTAAAAGGCAAGCTCTTAATCTACTGGTCACATAGCACTGCAATTACCAGGAAATAGTAATTAGGCACCAAATATTGTTCTTTTACACATAAAATCCTTGTTTTGGAACGCAAAATGTTTCGATTCTAGGTGATGGTCGTAAGGTATGTTTAAAAACTTTTCTTGTCATGTCTTTGTATTAATAAATGCGAATATCTTGATTGTTTTACATATATTTAAACATATTTTAGAACAGGCGAAATCAAAATATGTATTTACAGGCTTGAAAAATGAAACATTTTTTTTAAAATTTCTTACAGATACTTTTTGACAATTATTTGTGGCCGGAAACCAGGTACTTATCTATAAGGACAGAATATTCAAATATATCAAATACAGCCTGGCAACGCCGGGTATTCAGCTAGTACACAAATAAAAGATTAAGAACAATGTAAATTTGTTTATATATAGATATGAAAATATTGTCAGTTGTAATTACTACAAACACCGCGATAAAGTGGGGTATATAATAGCTAGGAAACCACCATCACTAACATCAAATATTAAAGTTATATGTCTATTCACTGGTAAGAAATCGAATCATACGACCACGTATATATTATAAATAAACAAATAATGAATAATTTGGCAAAGAAAAAAGCCAAGAATAAAGTAAATAAATAAACTAACCTTTAGTAAAAAAATAGGTGAATTATGTATTTGCCGCTACTAAATTATCAAACACGACTGAAAACGGAATATAGAGACGTTAACGGCGATGAGAGTGTAATATTACTTTGAATCAAAGGGAAAACTTTAGTCAATAAACAGCACCCCATTCTAAATAATACCACTACCTCCTTTTGGATCGTACTTCCCTCTTATCCTTAAACCCTAACCCAACTTTCTTCGTTTACAACACTTTCCTCGTCAAATCTCTTAGAAATAAGAACGATATTCGAATCTCTTCCTTATATGTCTGTTTTTTAACTGACGAAGTAGTCTATTATGAGCGAGATTTCACTGATGCATGTATGCATATATGTTATTAGTAATGTTGGTGTAACAAACAGAATATATATATATATATATATGTATATATATGTATATATGTGTATATATGTGTGTATATATGTGTATATATGTGTATATATATATATATATATATATATATATATATATATATATATATATATATATATATATATATATATAGATGCTTGCACGTATAATACTTTTAAACAATAAACCTGTATGTGCATACTTATTACGGGCCGGACAACATCATATTATTTTCATTGTTGTGACTCCCCAGTGTTAATCTGCTTTTACTTTATATACTTTTATAAGAGTGATATTATTCTCGGTTGATTAACTATGTCTAACTTTGTCAGGTATATACTCGAAAGTCAAAACAATGAAAAGAATATTCTGTTGTCATAGCCGTAAGAATTATAGAGTTATTAATGTTTACTTTTATTTTTCTGATACTACCTTGAAATATATTTAAAATAAACATAATAGAAAAATATGGATATGATAATGAAAAATGACGCTCGTAGATATAAACAACGAAAATAAAAAAAAACATAAAAAGGGTGCACTTTCTATGGCCACACTCTGTGTGTTTGTATGTAAAGTCTTAGAAATATCAGGGCATAACAATTAAACCGATTAATGATATAAACTTTTCATAGCAAATATTTAAAAAACATAGAAAGTCCACTCACACACAAACCCATTTCAAGTGTTTCCACGTATTTTAAAAATGTTCGGAACTATTCTGTCTACTACATTTCCCCGTTTCAACCTCCACTCCCGAAACCAAATTTGAAAAATCCTAACAATTACATGTCTCGCTACATTGCCATTACGTGGGGTCTTATTTTACGTCCAAGGTGTATAGGAATGAGTTTTCATGCGGTAAAATATAAAATTCTAATTATTTATTCCTTTTTTATGTTATCTTTACAGGCCGTTGAAACGGACTTACTTAAAAATGGTTTTATTTATTTTTAGGAGGTTAGAACATTTCGTACAAAATCGGAAATATATTTTAAATCGTCTATATTAATTATATATGTTTCATTTGCTTAAACTGGTGTTTTAAAACGATTCTAAAATGCGAACAATAATGCAACTAAAATAATCGTAAATAAATAATTTTTAACAGGACAGACGTAGCTTTATTTCATAAATTAAGTCATCCTAATAATCGTGCATAATTTTGACAAAATATTTTTTAAATACGTAGGGTACCCCTAAAAAATCGGAACCCGTTTACCAAGTTTTCTTTTTCAAATATTACAACTATTTCTGCAGCTTATTAGACACTAAGCTCATAGATTTCATAAAAAAAAACATCTATTTACAATATTGGAAGGTTTAGCTTACCTTCAAGTAAATCGATCCCCCGATTTTCAGGACCTAGTTAAAGCCCAGATTTGGCGTCGCCTTCTTCAACCCCTCATCGGCGTTGTTATTATTATTATTATTATTAGTAGTAGTAGTAGTAGTAGTAGTAGTAGTAGTAGTAGTAGGATGTTTTTTCTTTGCGGTTATTTGCGACTTTAACGTTGGGAAATGTTCGGACAGGCTCTACCCCCGTCATTATTTATTTATTTATGAATTTATTTATGACTGGTTAAAACGTGTTTTCACATTTAACGGGCCGCATACTTTCCAAATAGTGCGAGTGTTCCGTTGGTTCTTAAAGAGTTATACAACAGTGTTAAAAATTATTTAAAGATTATATTCTCATACTGAGAAAATATATTTCCAGTGATGAGTACAAAAACTTATGAGGCACCACTTCAAGCACTAACTACAATAACAGTAGAAAAGTAGTAGTAAAAGAACTACCGAAACCTATTTTTACTCTCCACCTTTTAGAAGAGAAAATACATCTTCAAAACCCACAGAAGTTCTACTAAAGGCAGAAAATATAATTATAAATATGATTATAGTTATATATTATGTGTTTATATTTAAACCAGTTTTTTTTTTTAACTCAACAGGGATGAATTACATTAATTTGTAAGAAAAGCCCCCTTCATACAAAAATTATTCCTGACCTTGTGTATAATTTGAATATGTGCACTGGCTTCTTTTATCGAACTACAACCAGTGCTGCCATGAATTATATAAGGAGACAAACTAATTGAAACCGGATATCTTAAACCGGAAATACGGTTGAAACGTCACAGGAAGCAAGCTGTTTGAGTTTTATAATTATATAGATAAACCTATTCCTGATATGGGGACTTGCTTATGCGCAGGGAATAGTATGTGCTTTAATCTAACGTGGCAAATAAGCATAGGGTAGTATGGACTATTAGATAGTAGTTTACATGCACTGTATAATTAAAAGCAAATGAAAAAAAAATATACCATTGAATTTATTCCGGATAAAACATTGTTCCAGGCGGAAAAAACTGCGGCGGATTTGAACAATGATTCGCATAGCTTTATTGTTTTTTTTTCCCTTTTAGAGTTTCCCTAATTTTCACCGGCGATTATCATCGAGTACAGGCTAACTGTTGAGATCAAATATGCAATTCAAGGTAATATTTTAAATAGTGTAATAGTCGGGGATCAATTTGTAATGATAATGCTTTAATAAATTGAAAACGCAGATTTTTTGCCGCGTTAGTTGCTAATGCTGCTCTTAGTTGTAAACTGTTTCCCGTTTCTCTTGTTATGTTTCATACAGTTTTTTTCAAGATATTTTTTTACTTAAAAGCTAAGTGTGTAATCAAAGATAAGCGCCGTAGTACATTCCGAAAAATTGGAAAGGAAAAACATAAATGATAGTGACAGCATTAACAACGAGCGTGGCCCTAAACTGATTGTTCACTATCGTAAAACGGTTCAATTCCACATTTGAGTGTGTAAGCGCTGGTAATCCTCTGAAAAATATACTAATTTGTGAAAAATAAAAAAGTAAATGGTACAGGCTTTATTGTGCGGATTAATCAAATTATTTTTTAGTTTTCAATCTAAACGGTCTGTGTTTTAAAGGTTATAAAAATGGATGATGCTCGATAGATTACCTTAAATGTGTTGCCTGATTTAACACAAATCTTAAGAAAAACTAAAAAAAAAAGCCCAATTGATTATTATGGATTGATAGGCAAAAATGAAGAAAACCAAAAGTATGTGTTTAAATATACAAACACGTACTTTTATGAATAATTTGTATTAAAAATGCGCGATTAATAAAAAGGTAGACAATTTAAAATATTTTTTTCAGTTCAAAACATCACTCTTCTACTCGAACATACAAAAAATTAAAATAATGACGTAGAAAAGGTACGGCGTGAAGATATAATTCTCTGGCCTATTTCTTGTAAAAAACAACAAGATTAAACATTAATCATTAAAAAGTAATAAACTGGAACAAATTCGAAGACGTGATAAAATGAATGTTGTTAGTAATTAAGAAGAATATAATTAATCTTTTCCTAATTCAAATTATCAATCTCCATTATAGCACATTTAATCCATGTGTTGCCCTACTTAAAATCATTTAAATACTTAGTCTACTCTGATAGGCATGCAGGCAGGCTCGCACAGGTACAGCGAACGGGTGAAATAATGTGTAAAAAATGTGGCGTATTTGCTTTTGCGGCCCTGGCTAAACCGGAAGTGACCTTAGTAGACAATCGAAAAGAATGGATTACTTTCGAAAATATCGGGGAATAAAGAGAACTCTCCATGGAGAAAAGTGCAGTGCAGAGGTGAAGAATAAATGTTTTTGCCCAATTTGTCGATATTGTCGTGCGAAGAGCCGCGCTTTAGAATGGTACCGATCTCGGTAAAATACGTTGCCTCTTTCGAAGGTTTTAGTCAGGTATACAAACATACATATATTTAAATAGAAAGGTTAGATTAATATTATAGGAAATGAGATCGTTCACCAAGTAATGTGGTTTTAGGAAGCCCTGGAGCAGAATGGCAATTTAAACTTTGAGTATATGGATATTTAGGTCTTTCTATTATGAAAGGGGTTTATTAATTTCACTTGCTAAGAGATACACCAAACCTGGATAGTAGGTATCCGATAAGTCCAGTAACTGCGTGCGTCATGTACCGGCGGGCAAAGTATACACTTTTTAGTGAACAAACCATTTGAACACCGCGGAATATTATCGGTTTTTATCACTTCTTTTAGACCGCATTTATACCATAATCAGCAAAAAAAAAAAAAAAAAAAAAAAAAACAAGGCTATGCTATATGCGCGATATCCACATAATTATTCTACTACGGCAAGGATTGCGCAAAACACCATTCATCTCTATCTTTCCCCCGGCGGTGTTGATTTAAGAGTGTTGTTTATCAGACGAGAGTACTAGACATCGGTGGGTGTGTGTGTGTGTGTGTGTATATATATATATATATATATATATATATATATATATATATATATATATATATATATATATATATATATATATATATATATATATATATATATATATATATATATATATATATATATAAAGAGAGAGAGAGAGTGTGTGTATACAGAAATCGGTCACACATATTTTTATTAATAATAGTAATATCTATTATATATAGGGAACTTGTCTGTGTATTTTTTATGTCTGTTTGTATGGCCGCTTAAAACTATTGCCAGCAGTGTTTGACCAAATCGACACTGATACTATCAGAAAGGGTTTGGTCCGGATTCATAATATGTCAAAACTAGAAAGGATACGCGGCCAATTAGATTGCTTTTCGAAAAAGAAGTTATGTTTTTGAGTCGTTTTTTCGCAGATCACGCACGAGTATTAAACTAAAACTGTTTAAAACGGTTATTTTGCAATGTCATGACGTCATGAGCAAAAGTGGCCGTGTTGGCAAAAGCATTTGTCAATAAATTTTGCCTTATTTCTCTCTTTCGGGTTTAACGGTCCATCCCTGCCAGTTCGGCTCGATTTTTTTTCGGTGGAATGGGTACTCCATGGTATTTTTTTTTGTTTAATCATTTATGCTTTAAAATAATTTGTGGGACTGTTTGTTAGCGTACGAGAAAAGGTTATTGTATTTCTTTCTCCTCTGTCGAAATATGAAATGGGGAGGTTGTCACGCACCTTTTTACTTTTTTGTTCGGTTATATTTTCGTGTTTTAATCTGTTTATAATTATTTTCATTTTTTTTTTAATATTGCCCACAATGTACTTGACATATGATAATAAAAAAGTGCTAAATATCTTTGATGTAGTAGTCGGGTCAAAACAGAACTTCCTGTGGGCCCAGGCCTTATCGGGCGTCCATTCTAATATTATATAAAAAAAACTATTTCACACGTGTAATATATATTTGCTAATTGATAAAAATGCTAGGGATTATATTAAAATATAAAGTGTCAACTGTAAGAAAATTTGTCAAATCTATTGTTATCTAAAATTAAATCAATAAAATATATAATCGGAAAATTAACTATGCATCATAAGACAGCATTATTTTGATCAAGTTAGAAATCGACGTATATGATACGGCTAAGCAAGATGCATATTCTGCAACGACTGTGCGGGGATTGCGTTCGACAAAGGTTCCTAATTAGTCGTTGTCAACATCTTATGGTAAAATACGTCAAGATTCGTCACTGCTACGATATTTTTAAACCCTTTATGCACTCTGCGTTTATGAGTTATTCCTCGGAAAAATTCAGATGAACGTATCTCCGTTAAAACAAAAAAAAATATCGTGCGCAATAAGCAGCATCAGAATCGGTGCATATTTGTTAATGCAAAACAAAATGCATTTATGCTTGTAACGTTAAAATTGTTCTTATTTCTTTTTCTTCTTCTTCTTATTATTATTATTAATTTTTTTTACAAAGGCATCATCACATTATCAAGGCCCAGAGGCCACTCAAGGATAAGGGTTAAAGAGTGTACAGTAGAAATTTGTCAATATAGTAATCATTAGTAATGAAAATTTGGTAAATTTGATAACTTATATGGAACGGCTCATCAAGAACTTATTTACTTTAGACTTGAACACAACCATATTGTAGTCAGCCGGAAAGCAGGAAAACGGTAGACAATTCCACAGGCGGGCAGTTCTAAGAAAGAAGCTTTGTTCATGGAATCTACGTTTAGGTTTAGTCACATATAAATAGTGGGGGAAATTATTGATAGTGTTTACAGCTAGGCGCGTGTTTCTTAGTAGCAGCAGCATCGTAGTAGTAGTAGCAGTAGTAGCAGTAGCAGTAGTAGTAGTAGTAGTAGTAGTAGTAGGGAAAAAAGAGCAAGACCAATTTCAGGGCAGTATTATTCATGATTGTAAATTATTTACTGCTTCTTTCCCCTGCATAAAAACCAGTTTTAAATAAGTGATATTTAACTGTATATGCTCTAATAATCTGAAAAAATACAGTTGGTACTGATATTGTATAAAAAAAAAATTACTTAAATCACCTCACGTGTTATAAAAATTATTTAAATTACCTTATGTGCTATAGCAATCAATCAAATCACCTAATCTCCATACATACTATAGCGACTGCAGAAATTCCCGTCGTGATGCAAGTTTCGTAGGTTCCCAACACCATATGACACCCATATTGTCAACACATATAAGCAAATTTCCAATATATCAAGTAGCTTTCGAACACGATTTTAGGCAATTTTAGTCGTGATAATAAAATACTAAATTTATCCTACGAGCAACACTATATCAATCGACAGATGTCTACATGAATGCCTCCTTATTTTCCTCTCTAAATACGCACTCTTTGTTAGTGGGACGAATTCTACACGCTCTCTCAGGTTTTGTGATTTAACTGGCTAATACATACATAAAAAATCCGATTATAAATAATAAAGTCTCCCTCGCCAGAGCTTTAAAATATCTAATAATACGGAATCTAATTTTACGCTTTATAAACGAGCAGGTACATTAAACTATGGCATCACTATGAGACATAATATTTTCCAGGCGTAAAGTTCATTTAATATATTATCGTGTTACATCGAACACACGAGAGCCAGAAAAGCATTAAACGAGCGATGAATAACCCGTTTACTTGCTTTCTTTTACAAAGTTAATATCACGCTAACCACTATGAGAATCTCCTTCGTCATCTTAGTTTACGTCTTCGTTGAAAAAAACAAAAACAAAATTACACAGCATTTACGACCGAGTTTTTAACATCAACCACTCTACGAGTAGATTGTTGATGTTTCAAACACACAAATTCAATAACAATTTATATATTGGAAGGTTTTAACCCCGAATATTTGGGTGTGTTATATTAAGATTTCTCCGAAAAGAAACAAAGAAAAACATTTTTAATATACGAAAGTATATTCATTATCGCATGTACAATTGTTGACTACGAATATTTTTTTTGTAATAAAGTTATGTTTCCCGACGGCCAGCCAACAATGCACGTGGCCGCGTTGTTTGGCTTATGGCACGACTGTTTCTATGCAACATTTTTAAATGTTTTCTGCCTTTACTAATCACCCGAAAATCTATAAATGTTGTCTAATAAAGGTGAATGTGAAAGGGCCGAGAAACAAGCCATTTAACTTATTTGGAATCTTGGCCTTTACTATTATTACTACTATATACAGAACATGACAATATTAAATATGTTTTGTCTTGTAGAAATTGAACATGTTGGCTCTTATATATTGCGTTTTTGATTATTATACCGAAACAAATTGAAGGTGATAAAAAAAACATAACACAAACTTATTTTTGCAAACGCTTTTAGTTTTGAAACACATTTTTTAAATAAACATCCGTATTTTTATGAATAATTTGTATTAAAAATGCGCGATTAATAAAAAGGTAGACAATTTAAAATATTTTTGTCAGTTCTAAACATCACCCACCTGTTTTCCTAGCTCATTTTCGGGTAAGATATACATTGGCACCTTCTCACCCCTGTATATATTGTGGGTAGAAGCTGACAAAAATAGAAGTCTTCCCGTGGGTGTGCAGAGAGTGAGTTCAGGCCGAGAAAAAGGAAAAACAAACATGGTTGCCAGCATTTTATTACGTTCGTTCTCGCAAAATCTCGTGTGTTCGTGGAGTTGGAAACTACAAAACGAGCTTCATTCTTCGGTGCTGCAGTGATTCCAGATCTGGCAGGAGAGTAGGTGCAACTGGAATATAGATTTTACTTCCTCGGATTTATTCCCTTTTGTGTGTTTGAGGTGACTCCCCACTCGGGAGGCGCACTGCAGTTTAATGATTGTGTTCCCTTTTTTTAAGATAGTATTTTCATATAGTATACAGTTCCTAACACTACTAAACTCAGTTTGCCTGTTTTTTTCTCTGCTCTAAAATTTTTGAGAACCTTAGGTAAACTGCGACTTTCCGTAAGCCACGACCGACAAACGTGCTCAGCTATACTTCTCTTCCTCTAACGCTCTCATGTCCAAATTCTAAGTTATACCTCTGTCTTATTTATTTTGGTGCCATTAGCGTCCTATATTAACCTGTGTGTTGGAATTTTAGAATGATCGAATGACACCTGCTGTATATTCCAAGCCTTTTGATCATAACTCCTCATCATTTGTAGAACAGCGTATCAGTTATGTCTACAACGCACCGACTGCATGGCCGGAGATAATGCTATGAAAGGCGCTATGGGCCACTAGCTTTTATTCAGATACGTCAATGAAAGTTCAACTAAAGAAAGCCAGCCTCTTCGTCTCACTGACATGTCAAATAAAGCATTCACGTCTCCTTCAAATTTACATTGAATACATACCTCTCTGCGAACTTGCCCTCTCCAAACCATCCGAATGTTGGAAAACGGATAATGCTGTAGACATCGTAGGGAGAGAAAATACAATCTATCGGTACAAAAAAAGGGATATATTCAGTAGCGCTTTATACACAGAAAACAAAAGTTATGTGTGGATTCTACCTTTAAATTTGCGTCCGAATCATTAATTTGGAGTAGGATCCCTGTCGTACTACCATAGATTTGAATATGCCTAGCAGTCAATTGCAGTAGAATTCCGTAAAGAGTGAGCAAATTTCTCCCTATCTCGATGTCTCTCAGGCAAGAGAAAACGACGCTGATATTATCGGCGAGCTCGGAAATCGTTGCTGTCGCTCCTCCTGTCAAACATCGAAATTTACTCTCTTCTTTCGGTTACATTTTAGCGGTTTCACTGCAGTGATGCAGACGAAGGCGTGACAGCGGACGGCTTTCACGCAGCGCCAGCGAGGAAACGAATTATTTGAAAAAAAATGTTCGTTTTCTGGTACGCGATATAGTACAGAGGTGTTATCTTCTGTACAGAGATATGTTTCTGGAAGGTGTCACCTTCTTCTGTACTCTTTTGTTTTACACCTGCTTTGTCTGTTCTTAAGGTCTTACTAGTCTCAGAGACCGCGTTGCATGAGCATAGCTGCAGATTAATTTCATATTGTTTCCGTGAATGTGTCTATGAATGGTGGACTCGTGGGTATTTTCCGTTACCAGTAGCAGCCAATTTACTCTGCTTTGGTAAAATAACCGATGCACACCAAAGCCCCCAAAAAACGTCGTCATGTGTTAAAACTTCAAGAATTGGTAGGATGTAGTTCGTTTCAACACAATTGCGTTTCTAGCGTTAGCTGTTAGATGTTAAAGGGGTAACCTACACTGCGTTTCTGAACTGATTTAGGTATGATGTCTAGGAGCCTACGCGAAACTCATGTGCGTTGAAACATGAACTCTGTAGAACCACTGTAAAAGAATTCTGGCATAAAAACCGACCCTCCCAAGTATCGCCCTATCAGCCCACCTCTTTCGCTGAATTCGTTGAGACGCCAATTGATCAAGCACTATTTTAACACCTTGCAAAAGCTATTCCTCTTTCGGAAAAACTACGGATTAATGAAATTTTCTACTGCAGATTTTTGCACATCTGTTAACGCTTATACCATGCACTGGATAAAGTGGGTGAAGTCTGAGCTGTATCACTCGATATATCCAAATCCTTGGACACAATCAGGCATGGACGGCTGCTAATAGAAATAAAATCATTTGGTACAACTGGAAGAATCATAATATTAGTAAATCTTTCTTAGACAATAGAACTCTCGACGTTCATCCAAGCAGCATAACATAAGTGGAGGAGTGACGCCGGGACTGATCCTTGGACTACGATTATTCCTGATATTAATCAATGGCCTCCCTGATTATATAAAATCCGAGATGTGTATATGTGCTGATGTTACAACGCTCTATAAGATGCATGAGAGAAGAACGAATGCACACAAATGTAATACAATGGCTGAACCCTTAGAATATTACCTCCCGACGTAAATTAATGGTGGCATTTAATGCATAAAAGACTCAGCTGCTTTTCTTTTACCATAACAACCACCGCCTACAATTACCGATATCTATGAGAAATGACTCACTACCTTAGAATTCCTCTACCAAACTCCCTGGCGTGTGTTTCACATGATATATGAACTGAAATAAATACATTGAGGATATTGCGAAGGCTGCTACAGGAAGGAAAGTGTCCTCTTCCGTGCTGGAAAACTGTTCCAACCTCACTGTATTGTAAGATGATCCCTTCCCAAGAGACCCTTTCCACCTAAGAGTCAATCTTCGGTCAATTGTCAATTTTAAGTTTTCGCTCACTCCCTTGTAAAAATCGGCACTCGAGTCGGTCATTTAACAGTATCCTTTACCTTTTATGTATTCGGTCTTGTATAGAATATTGATGCCACATCTGGGCTGGTTAATCTACTATTAGTGTCTCTCTATATCATCAGGTCTAAAAGTGTCGAGAATGTAATACCTCCTAATCTGTCAAGTAGGCCACAACCTCTTTTCCATAACTACAATGCTGTCTCCCTGTGGCTGTTTCACAAGTAATTTAAGGGTGTCTGCTCTCATTAATTCATTGCACTTGTGCCCCCCTTCAGGTACATATCCCCGACAAACTCGCGTGCCCAAAAACGCACACCCTTTCACTGTCGAGATCCCCACATGTCAGAAAAGTTCTTTTACACATGTTTTCTCCTTAGAACAGCTAGACTTTGGAACTGCTCCCCTAAACTGTATATATATATATATATATATATATATATATATATATATATATATATATATATATATATATATATATATATATATGCAGAAGTTCGAATTCAACGAAAACCAACATGATAATCTTTCTTAATCATGGTCTCATTTAATAGCTCCTTACGCCCAAGTAGAAATATGCATTGCTTGGGATAAACATGAGTAAAAAAACAAAAACAAACATTAATCTATAGATTATCAACAAAAAAATAATGTCATCGAAGGATATGTTTTCAGGGAAGTAAATGAAAGTACTT
>NC_136508.1:9835402-10055402 GCF_053919585.1 Euprymna scolopes
CAATTTTTGTCTGAACATTTGAAATCCATACGTAACGGCTATGCAAACATGCGGTAAATATTTTAATCAGTTTTGAGGGAACAATTTGGCTGCCAAAAGGTCAAAGTTTACAGAGCTGACTTTGAAGACGCTATCAAATTCCTCCGCCAAGTTTGTGTCTAAACACTTGAAATTTTAGCTCTAGGTTACTGGGACATAGTAACTTGTATATTTATTAGAGCCCAAAATAATAAATGGTAAGGGCCAAAATTAGTGTAAAATCGCTGCGTTCACTACGAAATTAGATAATTTTTTGACAAAACATTTGAAATCTTACATAAAGTTTATTCCCACGTAGGGCAAGTTATGAGCAGTGCATAGGGCTCGAGGGCAGCCGGGCTTTACTGCTAGTAAGGAATAATAATATTACAAGATTATAAATTTGAGGACATAAATCATAAGGTATACGGTAAAGAAAAAAATATGAATGAATTAGATGGAGGATTAACAGATAGTAGAATAAATGAAGAAAATTATAAGGACTATGTAATATAGAAGCATAAAAATCATATGTGGGAATTATAAAGGCATAATAACTTATACAACTATGAGAAATACAACGTTATTATATATGGGCGGCAAATTATACTTTTGCAAAATAAGTAAAAATAAAAAAAAAACTATAAAAAGCCGATTCGAAAAGAAGAAATTAAAGAAAACAAAATTACTTTACAGTAGGAGATCCCTCATAACAGCAGACAAGTCGAAATGTTATGCGAAGCGTTTTGGTCCTTGGTGGATGCTAAGCAGTATCAAAATATTTAAAAAAAAATGATTAAATAAAAAATATTTTTCTCACCCTATACCCCTAATTTAATTCATTGAACCCACCCACACGCACGCACACACACACACACACACACACACACACATATATATATATATATATATATATATATATATATATATATATATATATACATATACAATGTAGTGATGCAATGAATTAAAATAAACCTCTTTGAAGTGAAATGTTTGAGTTTCATATCAATGATTTTTATTATTCTAAGCAAGACAACGAATAATTTAGAAATTTCATCTCCTCAACTAATAGGGGTTCTATGTCTACCATCTCTTTAGAGGAGAACATGTTAGCAAATATTTATAAAGGCGGGTATCGCATTTGCTAAAGTCAGTGAGACATGAAAAATCAAAATAAAAAATAATTGATTAATCAGAAGTCATATAAGAAGGGAAATTGAAGAAAAGTTTATAAAATGTTTAGATCCAAATTACGCGGTAAAATCCATGGTGACTGTTATTTAAAGCAGTGACGTAATAAGATCCCAGCTGTATATTGCGTAATCTGCATAACTGAGTAGATATCCGGGTCGGGCATATTCCTGGTAAAATGCTTCTTTATGGGGCCACTGGAAAGTATTTTAAAGCCCGGTGGAAACCTTTTTATTAGAAACCTATATTATAACTGAGGAGATGAGGTAATAGTGAAAGGAATAGAAGCGAGGGTGATAATTTGATTTGCTCTTTCTTGTATATCGAGCAATTCTTATTTAGATGGGAAAATACTTATAGAATATTAATGCCAGTAATTTCTTATAATCACAGGTAAAATAACTTTATTCTGAAGAATATATATATATGTATATATATTATGTTTATATATTATGTTTTTTATGCATATCGTGTTCCTGAACCAACAGTGTTATGCTCTGTTATGAATGTTTTTGCTGCATGTCTGATAAAAGCTAGCCCTGTGCCACAAACAAAGCTGCAATACTCGCAAGTTACTAGAAAAGCAGGCGAACTTTCGATTTCCTCAATATGTATATTGATATATTTCGTAATCATTGACTTTGACTTTTAAAATGTTCTTTCTGAAGCATTATTAAAAAAAGAAGCTTTTTGTCTCCGTAAATACAAGTAACAGCACTCACTCTCAGTTAGCATTTATACTAGATTGAACGGAGGTCGGCAACTAAAACTACTTTTTCTCAAATGACTTTTCATTGTTTCTGTTGCTTTGGGAATATTTTTTATCTATGCGTCACGGGACCTTTCCAGCGGAGTTAATATTTTCTTAGAAATGTTTCGTCTTTAATATGTTACTTCTTTATAATAATTCGGAATTAGACATGTTAATTACATCAACCACGGAGGCATGTTTTACGAAAAGCTTCCAATTGGACAATGTGCCTCCGGTACAGAATCCATGTTTGTGATTCATACAGCAATGTCGAAATAATTACGGTAAGATGAACAGAAATATTCATTTTAATGACTAGTCAGCTGTCATTTCATACACTTAATAATAGATTGCCAAAGGCGTCTGTTACTTTTAAAAATCCTATTTACTGTTCATATTGCTTCTTGATTAGACGAGTTCTTGTCACTCAAAAAAATGTTACCTGGGGGCTTCTGATATGCAGTCTTTGGAATCTGCACTTCTGCTAGAAAAGTTATGGATTTTGGCTGAAAAATGGCATTTTTCACACTTATCTCTTATTCGAATTCTTTAGCTTCATGGAGAATTTCTGGTGCTTTTGCGTAGGATTGTGCAATAAATGCATCTGAAGAACAAGGTAGGGATATTCTTACTCCTCGTCTGTATTCCCAGCTTAAACCTTTATGATTAAAACGTTATGAATTAAAATTTATACCATTTAAAATCCCTGTTCTATGTTTTCGTGGAATGATATAATTGCATTAAACATTTTTCAGACACACTAATTTTATTAAAATATTTCAAGAATGGCTCTCTATTGATAGATTCAAATATGTTAATAAAATACAAAATAATCATTTGTATTATTTTTATTCTGCTACTAAACGTAGGCAACTAGTTGGCCCATTTTCTTGTCATAAAACAACAGTGCATTTCCAAAGAAATTAAATCCACTAGTGTTACATTATCTAACATTAACTGCACGCATGTTACCGTATGTATACGTTTCTGTTGGTTTGTGACGTGTTCTAAATGTGTTACTAAATGTGTATTAGTGATTCTAACTTTCTGACCCCGATTTATGTTTCGTGATCGTCTAATGTTCATTTATGTGCGTGTGTGTGTCCTGTGTGTATCTTCGACATACCTTTATCTTCTCTGGTTTGTGAACCTGGTCCCTCCTGACTTCATTTTGTTCTCGTAGGGGGCTGGAATCTTTTGGCCGAAACAAATTGGTTCCAAGACGATGATTGGTTTTCATATTGGTTTTGCTTCACATCCAAGGATTTCGCGAAGATTAATATAGAAAGTCAGTTTCTTTGCTTGTGGTATAAACATTCTACATTGAGAGGCATGTCACACACTCCAAAGAGGGAGGGAGCGACAATCGAAAAGCCCAACTGCTCTGCTTCAATTCCAAGTTCAAACTCTTCGATGATCTTCAGCTACCCTGATCACGTGATTCACATGTAGATCTGATCAGCTTACAAGACCTTCAGGTAAACTTCTCAATGATGTAGCTTTGCAATATTTTTAAAACATCATTATCTCCATCTCTTTTTTGCCACTTCCGTTAGATAGAGAGATAGATAGATAGATAAATATATAGAGATGGACAGATAGCTAGATCGAACGATAGATAAATAGCGGCAACGTTTACTTGCACGATATAAGATAATTCCTTCTGTTTTATCTATTTCGTAACACAAGATAGCGTGACGTTTTTCATGATACTCCTTGCCAAAACGTTCCCAGTTACTGAAAGCAACTATATATACTACGGCAGGCATTAATGCTTACATGATTTTCCAAAACATTCATTACAAATTAAATCCGTAAATAGCGTAGTTCACAATGCTAATTCGAGCAGCTATCAAAAAATTCTTTAGTTGAGTTAAAGTGTATTACCACAATACTTAAATATTATAGGTAAATCATTATCCCCCGCATATTTTCTTCGGGACATTTGTTTTACAGATGGGTAACATTCGGAAAATTAAGTACTAAGTGCACTCCTTGTATCTGTTTTCAGCTTAATTTCCTAATCAACACTAGAAGAAAAAATTACGTCTTCAAAATGATCCATCCAGCGATTAATGTCATTATTCATGCCAGTGAATAAGCTGATACCATAAGTCGTCAGCACAATTGGTTTACTACATTATTGGAGTTCATAAACCCGTTCCAATCCGTAATAGATGATAGGAGGGTCTACCCTCTTTCAGAATAGTTTTTAATTCTGGAATTTTGTTTATCACCAGTTTAGCACTATTTTAGATATATTATTGGGGATAAAATCCTTTAAAATACAGAGCTCTTATTTATAAACGCTTCCAATATGGACTGACAAATCAAATGAAACCACGTTCTACAATCAACAATTAAACAAATAGAAATGCTCGATAAAGAGTGAATCTTTTTTATAAAAGTTGAATCAATTTTCACAAAATTGTTTTGTGTAATCTCGAGGACGTTATTTTGTCCATCTTGGAACTAAAACCAACTGTAAATTCCTCATATTGCGAACGGATATAGAATATCTACCTATCGGAAACTCTTCTGAAATTAAATATGGCTTACAATTCAAGCCAATATGGACCAGAGGGATACGTTACTTCAAGTAACCAGAATTAAAATTCGTATTTGGCAAGATAATTTGGGGGTGTAAAAACGAATCCAAACCTGAAAATAGAAACGACTCAGTTGATACAATAAATGCAATGCTTATATAACAGAAGTGTATCTCTGGAAATGCGAGAAGCATTCGACGATGACTGCAAAGTATTGGCCATATTAAAAGATTATTACTTATCGAAAGGAAATCCCCAATCATCTTTTTTATATACTGGACTGACATCTCTTAAACGTACGGAAGTCGACGCGATTACAGATTATATTATAAGCCGACACAGTAAATTCATTTAAAATGCTGTGTAAAGTTATTAGCGACAATCTTTTAATCTTCTTGGTTCTTAAGATATTGCCGAGTAATATTTAACCATTTGTCACCGTTTAATTAGTTTATTAATCAGATAGAAAAAACATGACTTTCATCACTTCAAAGGTGGCATTTAGCATTTCAGAGGAAACTGAGACAATGGTCACAGAAAAACGAAAATACAAATACAATAAAATTTCAAAATGCTCACTTAACAATAAGAAAAATAAATTATGCCTTTATCTCGACAAAAGAAACCCCAACATTTTCGAAAACACTATTTCTCCTAAAAAAGCATGGCCCTTATTCTCTATATTTGTGGGCAACTAAATAACAATATTTTTCAATATGGATACAAATATGTAGCAAGAAACTCCATAAAAATATGAAGAGCTTCGTTAGCGTAAATGCATGTTTATTTTCATAGACGGTTGAAACATTAACAAACATTAACAACTTTCTCGACAATTCTGTGGCAACGGAACATGCATTTAAAAAAAAAAGAAATCAATCAATTATTGTACCTATTTACAATGCCTCCCCACGGGACATAGTTATAAACCAGGGTCGTTTGTTAACGTGGAGAAAAGGTACGAAAATAAAAAAAGTCTCAGTCCTGAACTAACTGCTCCTCCACCGAAAGAGAACAAGATATGGAAGTCCAGCATCGGAAGAACAGATATTACATTTTGATCTTGGCCAAAAGGTCAAATCTGAATAACATATCAATTTACAAACCGGTTAAAAAAATGAAACGTTTTTTCTCTAAACTGTTTGGAATTGAAATTAATTAACTTTTTCCCAGACTCAGATATCTATTAAAAACAGATATATTGCCATCAGCAACGTGTACAACTGTATCTATTTTCTTTTTATTAAAATCAAGGCGTAACAAATGTTTAAATTTTACGAAAAATATTAAACAAATAAAAAAAGATATATCACCAAAATAAAAATAAAATAACTTTTTAGAAAGTATTTACTTTGTATTTTTTACAAATATTTTAATATGCGTATTTTAAGGAGGACACAGAGAAATTGGCATATCTTAGTTTTATTCTGTGCATAATACTTTGTTGTGATACATCGAAATTATATCTTTTTTTTATTTTCTCCTTTTGCTTCGTTTAATTTGACTTAAGTTTTTTTTTATTTAAGATTCTTATTACATGTCTCTCCCAATTTATTTCTATATCTCTCTTTGATTCCCCTTATCTCTCTCGCTCTTTCTTTATATATATATATATATATATATATATATATATATATATATATATATATATATATATATATATATATATAATGATTGTGGGTTGTTTATAAATGGAGCGCATAATCACAATTCCAAAATAGTTTTAGTTTTACTTGATCAGGTAAAAAACAAAATTAGGTCATTATATCTTTAACACACATATTAGTCTTTGGCATACGCACAAAATGAAAAAAAATTGTATTTTTTACGTGCTAAAATTTGAAGAACAAAATGAAATGAAATACTTTTCTGTTTTAGTTTTTAAAACTTTCTTAATTTTACATTTATATGTACATGCATGTATATGTGTGCGTGCGTGCCTGCGCGCGGGCGTGTTTGTGTGTGTGTGTGTGTGTACAGGATGTCCCTAAAAAGTTGATGGTATGCAAATGTCCATAACTTTGTTAATGTTTTATATTTTTTCATATTTTATTAGATCCTTTAGAGTACCCCTTCCAAAGTCATCCGAATCGCTTCCCTTCCGAGGAACAGATATTTATCGTTGAGTCGTATTTTTTGTGGAATGAGTCAATATCAGAATCTCAACCTGAATTTCGACGAAACTTCAACACAAGAAATTTCCATAGTTTCAAAGCTAAAAAGCTATGGTTACTCGATTTCATGGAAAAGGTCTGTATGTGACCTCCCTTAATCTGGTCGAGCCCGTTCTGCAAGAAGTCATGAGAATCGTCAGAGATTAGCAGAGAGTGTGGTCGAGGATCCATCCACATCTGTAAGAAGGAGATCATGTACAATTGGGGTCACTCCATCAATGTGGTTTCAGCAGGACGGTGATCGGGGCAGACGGCACGAGAAACATTAAATCCGCTCCATGGCCTATTCGGCCACTGAATTATTTATCATGGCTGTGAGATAAATTGGCCACGCCGCAATCCAGATCTAACACATGCAAATTCCTACCTCTGAGGGTACCTCAAAAGGCGGGTATACGCAAACAAACCACACAAAATAAATGCCCTTTAAAAGAATATAAAGGAGGGCATTAGAGTCATAAGTCCTAACACATTAAGTGATTTGCTGGACAATGCAGAGTAGAGAGTACAAGAGTGTAAAAACATTAGAATAACATCATTTTTCATAATTAAATGAGACTTTGTGAAAAACATACCCTAGATTGAATTGTCTAAATAAAATAAAAATTAGTAGACATCATTTTATAGCTCCAAATATCAGGGAGAGGAGTCTATACCTACATATAAAATATTGTAAACAGAACTAACATATTGAGAAAGTAACTCAAATTTAAAATGTGTCAGCTTCTTTGGGGACACACACACACACTATATATATATATATATATATATATATATATATATATATATATATATATATATATATATATATATATATATATATAGTTATTATTATTATTATTATTATTATTTTATTGTTACTGTTATTTGTTAGGAAGTCTTATTAAAAGTGAGTCTTAGAGAATCTCATTAAGAGAGATGTTGCGTTCTGTGTTCGTGTTATATATATATATATAAAATGTTCGTACTTAGAAGTGTAGAAGCTCTTTTAGTGAGGAGACAGTGTTGAGACAGTCTTCGTGTTCACATTGTAGCTATGCAATGTAGAGACATTGTATGTGAAGACATTTTAAAACACAGGATATATAAGACATATAATGACGATTTCACTTTACCTTTTGGTAGAATTACAACACAAAGATGACGTTTATAAAAACACATGGTGGGTTTATTTCTTCTTCGACCGGTCGTGGTTTTCTTAGTCAGGAATTCAAAGTTTTACATTCCATGTTTCAAAGGTGACGGTCTCGCTTCCAGACGTTCGACTCCCATATCAGGACTCAAGACTGTCGTCTCTCGTCCTCAGACTCTCTCTCTCAGACTCTCTCTCAGACTCTCTCTGCTTAACTCTAAAGTGTCTAACTATATCGAGAACTTCCCATTTTCCATGACATCATACACATGTTAAAACATGTGTCTTCTTTCAGGTGTTCTGGAAATGCGTGTCTAACACTTTTTCCTTTGTTTACAAAAGGAAGTTTAACCTATATTCCCAGTAACCTATATTTCCAATATGATAAAAAAACATGTTTATTAAATTATATTATAATTTTATTCTTCAATTGAATTTCCTAACAGAATTGACAAATGCACATTCTTTGCTTAAAACTATTTCATCTCAAAGCTAAACAATGGTTTGTTTTTACATTCCATTTGCTAATTCTCTCTCGTAATCTATTTCTAAACCTAAATTACGAGGGTCGAATTTCGTCTATTCTATTTCATTCAACTAAAGCTCTCTATTTTTGTACTTACATGAAAAGGGGACAGCCCTTATCATGTAACACACACACACATATATATATATATGTATATGCATGTATATATATATACATGTATATATACATACATAGATATATGTATATATATAATATAATTAAACACACACTGAATGAAATGCCCAATTATGTTAAATGGGGGATGTTGCAGAATGTTTGATAAAATTATTGGTATATGATGCCTGAATGTTTTGTCATTTAAATTTACAAACGCTGCTGATAATAACATACGAATAAAATTAACGTGATAATATAATCTAGTCAGAAACAAGGTATGCTCCATGAAAGTAGTATTTTTAACATATTAGCACATAAATATTTCGAGTTAACACGAGATTTATCAAAGCTTGCAAAAGTATACTGTCCAGAACCAGTACAAAATTTATACTTGCTGAAAATCTTAATAGCTACTTATTAGAACATCTCTTAAATTTAAACAAGCATCAATTAATACAATTCAAGAACAAGGTTCCTTTCATTTTTGTAAAACGACATTGAACTAGAATAGCATATTATTGTATTACTGAGTTCTCGTCAGAGGAACAGACGCTATGAACCGGAACTTATTATTTTGAAAACTTTGAATTTTAACATTGTTTATTATTACTATTCCAAAGATTTTGCGCTATGCTTCACATGTAGTATGTCGGAGCATTTTTCAAGATAATTTAATATAATCTGTGATGCCAATTTAAGTTTATTTGGAATCTAACTTAGAGGATAATAAAGTTTTCTGTTCAGTGTTAACGTCGGTGATATTCAATAGCTAAATGACTTTTACAATATGTCTTTCTAGCTTAGGCAGATATTTCATTGGTGTGTATTAGCGAACGAGGGAATTATCCGATAGCCAAAATATATTGAAGAACTTTCGAGTTTAAAGACCATCACACCGGTATCTTCTCCAGGTAATGACAAATTCAATTGGTTTTCAATGCTTAAACCTTGGGAGCATCCACGCACTTTCAAAGTTGTCTTGTGCTTAATCATGGTAGTTTTGATGAAGATGTCTACTCACAGAAAATGGCCATGAAACGGATGTTATTGTTGTTTAATTTCTCCAATTTCATGTGCCCGGATCACGTTTGACCATATTTATGTTGTTTAATTCGGACTTGCGTTAAATTCGCCCATTAATAAAATATTGCAGTAATAACAAACGCGTTCTATCAGAAAAAAAAAAGTTTTGGGAATCCATAATTTTAAATTAGGATGAACATATCTCGTCTCAAACAAATACTGCTCTATGTCAATAATGTGGAAATCTTGCGTTCGGTTTGTGCTTAATTTTCTAAATATCGCTTAAGCTTTTGAAGTATGTCTCACGGATAAAGTTGTGGAGACGCTAAACAAGAAATTTTAGATGTGAAGTTAAAGGAAGTGTCAAGCGAGGAATTTACAGTAAACATATTTATTGCGTACGTAGGCCATACAATAATATGTAAATTTAAAACATAAAATACAGTTTTAGTGATAATTACAAACGTATATCATTCCTAAAATACTATTTAAATTTTTGAATGCAATCGAGGTAAAATAGTTTTGGGGGTGATTAGGACAAATGATATACGCAGTAGCGTAATCTTATGAAAAGAGTTTAGTTTCGTTACTAAAAAATGTTTAAAAAGTAATCAAAACGAACACATAAAAAAAACAACCAATGTAATGAGAGAACCATGGCTTTTTAAACTCTCAATGCATTATCGGTCGTGTTCGTACTATTAAACGAATTTTGTTCATTTTACAATTAAAAACAAGGGAAATATTAATATTGTATTATTGTTTAGTTTTAAAACAAATGGCTATTTAGTATAAACCACTCACTGATATTTTAAAAGTAGTATTTTGAAGTTTTTGTCTTTGTTACATGTACTTCTGAGATCGGTTAATTAATATAATATTCACGAATAACACCAATGGAAATCTTCACGTACACCAGTCCTAGACTTTGAAGGGGCAAACAATTTTAAACAGTAAACTATATCTCATTATATAAATTTGTATGCATACGTATACAATGTTCTTAGCAAGACCATTGAAATTCTAGATAATTTCAAATGTCATCAGTTAGATTGCGAGCTTAAATGTTGTGCACGTACTTTAAAAGTATATGTGACTCATAATTTGATAACATTTATATCATAATTTTACATATCTCAGTTATAAGTAATTTATTGTTTTTTCAGATATCTACAGAACAAACATGGTTGGGAATATATGAATACTGTCACGTCTCTCTGACAAGGCGGGCATAAAAAACAAACAAAACAAAATATGATGCGTAGTAAAACTAATGGAAATGTAGATGCAATGATCTTGAATCTATCTCTGTCAACATAAGGTGTGGTTTCTAAAAGACATATACAGGATTGTCGTTGTTTACTTTTATTTAACTTTTTTTAGTTAAATATATATTTCTGGTGTTATTTGCCCTATATATGTTAATTACTTTGTGAACGTTTTTCTAGAAACAATTATGCCACAACTTATCCCTTGACGGAAAATCTTTCTCTGATTAAATACATTTAAACAAGAAAACGTTTCTCTAATCAGATATAACAATACTAGTTTCCGAAAATGAACACTTTCTCATCAGGACATTGTGTATATATATATATATATATATATATATATATATATATATATATATATATATATATATATTTATATATACATATATATATATATATATATATATATTTATATATATATATTTATATATGTGTGTGTGCGTGTGTATGTATATATATAATATATATAATATATATATATAATATATATTATATATATATGTATGTATATATATATATATATATATATATATATATATATATATATATATAATAAGTAGTGAATGCTCTTTGGATTTGTGGCAAGCGTTCGTGTTAACCGCACTGTTTAACACGAAAACGACAAGCGTAATAGGGTTGTTTGTTCGTAGAACAAAACTGTTTATAAAAGTATAATACTTCCATGAATGTATTGTTTGCTAGAGATGTGTCTTCTCTTCCTCAACTATGTTCTTGAACACGGCAAAGTGTTCACTTCAGTTATGCAGACAGAAATAGTTGCAACTTACAAATACAAGTTAGTGGTGTACAATCACAGAAATTTCCAATAGCACCGTGATTAAAAAAAAAACAGGTCAAGTAAGTCCAATTTGAACTCGATTACTTGATCTTAAGGCATGTATCTTATGATTAATTCGTGCTAGTCCGTCTTTTTTTATGTTCTTTAGCGAACCGCTTTATTCTTTGCTTAAAGGTTGTCTGTTTCGATCAGTTCTAAGGAGACGTTGCTGTATTTTATTTTATATAAACAAACGCTGGATTTATTGCTAATTAAATATCGTAATTCGGCAGAATGTAATAAAATCGCAAATGTTTTTCAATTTTAGATGCAGCCTATTCTTCCCAATAAAAATTAGAAAACCGGTGAACTTGCCAGAAAATCTTGTTTTATGAGCCGATTTATAAGACGGTAGAAATAGTAATTAAAATTTGATTTACAATTCAATATTGCATTGGTTTCGGTTTAGACTATTTTCCCCGTGTGTTAGAATGTAATGCCCGAAAATATTCTGTAATAAAAATATAAGGTGAGACCACTAAATGAAATATTCGTCGACCTGTCCCGATGAAAGCAATTTTTTGTGTCTTGTATATAATAATATGACAAGTTATTGGAATTTGCGTAGATGCTTATTAAGTATGCAAACCGTATTTATTATGTAAATCACTCTTAAAAGTATTTCGTTCTCTTGCATTTCTCAGTCTCTTGATGCTGTCATAGACAAAATATTGTAAATATAACACATTAGCACCTTGGTGTCAAAACATTCACATAAAATCAATTGTTTATTATAAGTAAAAGCACATGGAGCTTAAACCAGCGTATGCTATCAATTATAACCTGAGTATTTGCAACACCTTTTACATTGATAAAGACAAAAATTATTTGTCGTTCGTCGTAATAATATGATCATTGCCCGGACAAAGTTAAAATGAAACCATCATATATTAAATTCAACACTCTGTAAAATTGACAAAGTTTGATTTTATTCATTTTATAATTCTCTGTTCTACACGAAAGTCTTGACACCTATTAAAAGTAATCATTAAATTTTGTTGTCCTCGAGTATCGAGATGAAACATTGTAAACATTGACTCCCTAAGTCGTATACAAAAGATTACGGCTATTATGCGTTGATAAATAATTTGAAATATCTGTATTTTGACACATGGTTTATATTATTGCAATACACTTTTCACATTGCATAATAACGAATAAAAAAAGTATTTAATACCTTATAGCTACATGCTACAAATGTGTACTGAAAACGGCATATATCTTGCATGCATATATATACATATATGTATATATATGTATATATATATATATATATATATGCACACACTTGAGTGTGCAAATACAGTGTAAAATAGTAAAGTGTTCTAATAAGATAGTGTGCAAAGAGGAAATTCCGATTCTCATTTCAAATATATATCAACAAAAGTCGAAGACACGTAAATTTACTTAATTTCCATGCATTAAATTATTATCAATGCGCGTGTACGGATATAAAAAAAAAAGAAAATTAAAGTGGTTAGAATCTATTGTATTCTAACAGACAACAAATAAAAGTTTAATTAATACAGTTAAAATATCAAATTAATTGAGGTTTATTTGATAATATATGTTCTGCACATATATTATAATTATGTAGTAAGTACTATTCATCAGTCATAGATGAGAAATTTTAACGACCAATTATAAATATTCAACTGCATATGCATATCCATATGCATATTCATATACACAGAATGTGTCTCGTGTATATATATATATGTATATATATATATACGCAAATAAATACATATATACGTGAATATATATATATAACTATATATATATATATATATATATATATATATATATACACATAAAATACGTATTATATACGTTTGAAGCCAAAACAACGCATTATTACAATATAAACAGACATTTATTTTCTTTGAAAATTATGTTGAAATTCATAAATATATTTCGAGGCAACGCTTCATAAACAGTATGTCTTTCTTTTCTTTTTGACATGTTGTTTCTGGCGTAGATTATCAGAAAGTAGGAGTCAGTGTGTGGTTTTGCGGTAGTTTTTTTTTTAATCTCGGAACGGTGCGTTAGGTCACGCGGGATTCACGTTCAGATTTCCTGTTCCTTAGAAGCGCCGGTTGAGTTTGAATAAATTAAAAAAAAAACATACTATATACGTTTGAAACTAAAAAAACAATGCATTGTTACAAAATAAACAGACATTTATTTTTTCGGAAAATTATGTTGAAATTCATACATGTATTTCGAGGCTAACCCTCGTCATCAGTACGTGTTTCTTTTTTGTGTCATGTTGTTGCTGGGGAAAATAATAAGGAAGTAAAAGTCCGTTTGTTGTTTTTACGGTAGATTTTGTAAACTCTCAACGGTCACGAATGGGACTTTGACTGGAAATCTACTTATGAATTTCAACATAATTTTCAAACAAAATAATTGTCTGTTTATTTTGTCATAATGCGTTCTTTTTGTTTCAAACATATATAATACAATGTTACATTATGAAAGGGATGCCCCCTTTTCATGTAAGTACAAAATGTAGGGAATTAGTCACATGTAAATATGAAATAAGACAGTCAATGATTCGAACTTACGAAGCTAGATTTGGAATTGAAAATTCCAATCATAAGTTAAAATAAATAAAGGATGTTATTGAAAATAGGAATTGCAATTGTATAGCTTACATATCTGTATATGAAAAAAAAATATAATGATTTTTTTTCTGTGAAAATTAAAAGAAAGAAATTTAATCGTCAATTGAAATTGTAAACATGATATTTGAAAATAGGTTAGTGAACTCAGGGTCATCTAAGGTTTGGCAACGTGACGCATGTCACCAACGTGTTTTTTGAGCACATGTTTAATTGTGCGATGACGTGACGAGTTCTCAATATAGAAAAGAGTTCGAAGTTTGTTAGGGGGAGTTCGACCAGTCAGATCAGAGGAGCAGATTCTCGGCACCCTCTGAAAGCGAGGAGGGTTAAGAGATAACAATGTAACAACTTTGAATCCCTGAAATCATGTCCGACCGGTCGAAGAAGAAATAAACGTATCATCATGTGGTTTTGTATCTGCATCTTCTGTTTTCATCATTACACCGAGAAAAGTAATGTGTTTATATTATATGCACAACTGTCCAAACGTAAATAAAAAAAAACGCACTATCTCTCAGTCTATATAATATCATATCATATATATCTTCCTATTGAATTGGTTCTGTAGTAGAAACATGTACACTTTGTATTATATATATACAGAACTGTATCCCGTTTATATGTACTATGTTTCTATCTCTCATCAATATCTCGATCTCTTACATGAACAGCTTAAGACTCTTAAGACTCTTATCTCTTACTAAGTCTACTAAGACTGTCTCTATCACTCTACGATTCTCACAACAATATGAACAACAAAAAATAGCATCAGTCCTCTTCAAATAAGAACTACATAATACGTATTAATTTTATTCAAACTAAACCGGCGCTTCTAAGGAACAAAAAGTCTTAACGTGAATCCCGCACCATTCGGAGATTACAAAAAAGCTACCGTAAAAAACAACAAACAGCCTTCTACTTTCTGATTAAGAAAGAAAGAAAGACATACTGATGATGAGGCTTTGCCTCGAAATATATTTATAATTTTCAACATAATTTTCAAACGAAACAAATGCCTGTTTATTTTATAATAATACGTTGTTTTTGGTGTCAACGTATATAATACGTATTTGTTTTATTCAAACACAACCTGCGCTTCTAAGGAATAAACAATCTTTACGTGAATCCTGCGTGTCCTAACACATCATTCCGAGATTAAAAAAAAACTCCCTTAAAAACAAAAAAATAACTTCTACTTTCTTATTTTCCTCCCCATAAACAACATGAAAAAAATTAAACAAAAACATACATTGGTAAGGATTTTACTTGAAATATATTTATGAATTATGCCATAATTTTCAACCAAAATATTGTTTTGTTCATTTTGTAATACTGCTTTTGTTTTGTATTCCAACGTATATAATACGTACTTATTTTATTAAAACTCAACTGGCGCTCCTAAGGAACAAACATTCTTAACGTGAGTACCGCGTTACCTAACGCACCATTCCGAGATTAAAAAAAATACCGTAAAACTACACACGGGCTTATACTTTCTGATTATCTTCCCTTTAACGTGGCAAAAAAAAAACAGAAATACATACCGGTGATTAGGCTTTGCCTTTAAATATATTTATGAATTCCAACATAATTTTTAAAGAAAATACATGTCAGTTTATTTTGTAATAATACGTTGTTTTGGTTTCAAACGTATATAATACGTAGTTTATTTTATTCAAACTCAACTTGCCCTTCTAAGGAACAATATATCTTTACATGAATTCAGCGTTACTTGACGCACACTTCGGGGATTTAAAAAATCTACTGTAAAAACAACACACACACTTCTACTTTCTAAGTATAACCCACATCAACAACATCTAATAATACGTTGCTATCATATATATATATATATATTTATATATATATATATATATATATATATATATATATATATATATACGGCACACACATTTTATGTATGTATATTATATATGAATATATTAATACATATAGATATATATACACATATATATATATACATATATAAATATATTCTTCAGAATAGTTTTTATTTAACAATCAGTTGTTATGGAAACGTGAGATTGTAAGGTTTACATAATATTACTGGCAGTAATATTCTATAAGTTATCCCATCTAAACAAGAATTACTTGCTATGCAAGATAGAGCAAATAAATTAAATCGTAAGTCAATGGATTAAAAAAACTCTCATTGAAGTCAATTTCATTTCAAATAATTTTTATTATTCTAAGCAAGACAAAGAATTCTTTAGAAAATTAATCTCCTTAACATATAGGGGTTCGATATCTACCATCTCATCAGAGGAGAGAAAATATTAGCAAATATTTATAAGGTGTTCACCCTATTTTTTCTAAAGTCAGTGAGACCTGGAAAGTCAAAGTCAATATAATAAATTTATCAGAAGTCCTGTAGTAGGAGGATTTGCAGACAAAGGATATGAGAGTTTTTTAGATCCAGCTTGCTTGGTGAATTTATACAAACAGTTGCCCGGATATCTACACAGCTAAGCGGATTACCCAATATAAAACTTGGACCTTATTAACAAAAGGATGTAAAGAACGCATAAAATGGATTTTACCAAGTAGGCAAGATCTAAAAAAAACATTCATATGCTTTACCTGCAAATCCTCCTACTACAGGACTTCTGATGAATTTATTATTTGACTTTGACTTTCTATGTCTCACTGACTTTAGAGTTTTTTTGAAATTCATTGAATTACAATTTAATATATATATATATATATACATGTATGAATATATATATATTAATATGCATGCACATATGCATATACATATATGTATGTGTAGATATATCTGTATATGTCCGTATTTACATATTTGTGTGCGTATATTCGTATATGTGTACATATATAATATATACTGTGATGATCATATTTATTGGCACGGTAAAATAAAAGTTAAATTTTGTCTAATAAATTCTAAAAAAGGGATTAAATTAAAGAAAATAACAAAGTATATTATCGCATTTTAGAAAAAATAAATAACAAAGGAACAACAAACATAATTGCAAAAGAACCCTTGTTCAAAATTATTGGCACGACTTTGTTTTTCTTTTAGTATCAGTATAATATCAATCAATTTCCGGTTTACGTGCTTTCTGAACTTTTTTATAGCAATATTATGCTTGTTTAACGCTAATTCAGTCAATAATTTTTTTCAGATAATTTTTAGATAGCGATTTATTTAAACTATTATAAGTGACTAAATTATAATTTTCAATCGCCATGGTTAAAACTAAGGAACACAGCGAAGACGTCAGGAAGCTTGTTGTAGCATGCCATACCAATGGGGAGGGCTATGATAAGATTTCAAAGAAGCTAAACCTTCCCAAATCTACTGTTAGACCCATAATAAACAAGTTCAAATCGCAAGGTCACGTTATGGGTTTAGAGGGTAGAGGGAGAAAAAGAATTCTTTCCCCAAGAGATGAACGGAAAATTGTTCGACAAGTAAAACAAAACCAAAGGATCTCTGTTGGGGAGATTGTTGATGAACAGAGCACCTCTGGAGTGAGTGTATCTCGACATACAGTTGGTAGAGTTTTGAAGAGAGCTGGTTTAAAAGCATGTCGTCCGAGAAAGACTCCCTTATTGAAGCCTATGCACCTGAAACAAGGCTAGCCTTTGCAAAACGTCATATTGATAAAGATGTTGCATTCTGGAAATGTGTTCTATGGACTAACAGAACGAAAATAGAGTTATTTGGCCATAATAAAGTGTCTTATATTTACAGAAAATCTGGCGAAGCTTTCCTGCCTAAGAACACCATACCCACAGTGAAGCACGGTGGAGGCAGTTTGATGTTTTGGGGATCCTTTGCTGCCTCTGGACCAAGGCGACTTTTAAAGGTCACAGGTAGCATAAAAAAAGGAAGATTATGTTAAAATATTGGATGAAAACCTGAAAGACTCTGCTAAAGAGCTCTCACTTGGTCGTCGTTGGTGGTTCATGCAAGATAATGACCCAAAGCATTCGGCTAAACTGACTAAGAAATGGCTTGAGGACAATCATATTAATGTTTTGGAGTGGCCATCACAAAGCCCAGACCTTAATCCAATTGAAAATTTATGAAGAACATTAAAATTGAGGGTAATGTAAAGGAAGCCTAAGAATGTTATTCAATTGGAGGATTATTGTCAGGAAGAGTGGGCTAAAATTACTATTGAAGAGTGCAACAACTTGGTTGTAAACTATGAAAAGCGACTAAGGAAGGTAATCAAGGCCAAAGGCTATACAATTGATTATTAAATAAATCGTGCCAATAATTTTGAACAAGGGTTTTTTGCAATTATGTTTGTTGTTCCTTTGTTATTTATTTTTTCTAAAATCCGATTGCTGCATCGGAAAGGCCAGTTTAAAATACATAATATACTTTGTTATTTTCTTTAATTTAAATCTATAATTAAAATTTTGCATGGGTTTTCCTGTAAAATCATCTACATTTGTCATTACGGAATAAATTATCCATAAATATATGCATAAATGTGCAGACACATAATAATGCGTTTTTTTAATAAATAAAACTATAACTTGCCTGCTTCGGTAATGAGTAGTGTGGCAAATTTTTCTCTTAAAACTTCATTGGTTGATTTACCTCTGCTAAACATGAACATGGACTTAGATAGATATGTATAATCATTCAGTTTATACAAATGTAGGCAAAACTGATAACATCATGACAATTTTTCGATATGCTTAAGTGTTCAAATATAAACTTATATGTAAGAGTTGAGAAGTAGTATGGTTGCAGGAGAAAAAATGATATCAAATTGAAAGATGTAAATACAATTTAACAACAAATTCTTCATTGCACATAAACTCATATAATCAAGTTAATATCGTGCTACTGTTTTTTTTTACATTCTACGTATTTCGTAATGAATTATTATTTTTTTGTGTAATTTCTGATTGTCATAATAGCATACTTTATATTGCTTTATATTTTTCTTTATTCTTTTTGAAATATCTTAATTATTCTAATATATCGTAATACTAATCTCAACATAGTTTATGTAATACTAACTTAAACATAGTTTATGTATTTTCATGTATTCTGCTCATGCAGTTTCTGGATATTTTTCTTTAGTTTTATATTATCCTTACTTTCATAATCTATTTTCATAATCCTATTTCATACTCGTATATCATCAGATCATATTTTCTTTACCTGATGTTTCTAAATATTCCATCATAATAATATTATGTGTGTTCTTATATTTAAATACACATAGAAATATATTTTTAAATGTAATTAAATTTTGCGATGATTGTTCTCATAATGGTTTGGCTAATATTTAACCGGCGGGCTCAGTTTTTCCTACTATTCTTCAATTTCTTAGCATAATAATAAATTTATTACATTCCTCCAAAGTATCAAACAACTAAGAGACAAAAAGGTTATTGCTATACACATATTTTCAAATGACAAGCGGGGGAGGGAAGAGCGGTAGCTCTAGATATATCTAAGGCTTTTGACAGGGTATGGCATGAGGGTCTCCTCAGTAAAATCAGACCATACGGTATCACTGGTAGAACACTTAACATAATTAAATCCTTCTTAGATAAGAGAAAAATCCAGGTTGTCCTCGACGGTCGTACATCTAAACAATATGATATAAATGCGGGAGTGCCCCAGGGTTCTATCCTTAGACCTATATTGTTCCTGATATTCATAAATGACCTCCCCGACAACATTGCCTCTGAGATGGGTATATATGCTGATGACACTACAATCTATGGTAGACCCGACAGGAAGACGAATGAACACATTTCAAAAGAAATGGCAGAAACACTAGAGGAAGACCTCGAATCTGTAGTGGAATGGGGACAAAAGTGGTTGGTCGTGTTCAATGCTGCCAAGACTAAACTAGTTTCATTCAATATTTACAAGAAACCCTCTCTACCACCCATAGCGATGGCCAACGACTCTTTATCTGAGAGTCCATCTTTCAAATTCCTTGGCCTAACGTTCACAGGAAACATGAGTTGGAACAATTACATTGAAGGCATTGCCAGGGCCGCTGCAAGAAAGGTGGGCTCTCTCTACCGTGCTAGAAAACTACTAACACCCGAAAGTATCCTGTACCTCTATAAGGCCACCAGTCGCCCTTGTATGGAGTATTGCTGCCACATCTGGGCTGGTGCATCTGCTACTAGTCTCTCGCTCCTTGACAAGGTTCAAAATAGAGTCGCAAACCTGATAGGCCCTGAACTGGCATCTAAGCTTCAGCCTCTGTCCCATCGACGAAATGTTGCATCCCTCTGCCTTTTCTACAAGTATTTAAGTGGTGAATGCTCTGACGAACTGCAATCACTTGTGCCCCCACGACCTGAGCACCCTCGACAAACCCGACAGGCTGCTAAATCCCACTCCCACACTGTAGAGGTCCCTAGATGTAAAAGATCTTTTTACTCCAATAGTTTCTTCCCCAGAACCGCTAGACTCTGGAATTCAATTCCAGGTCCCTGCTTCCCCAACAGTACTGACGTGCAGAAGTTCAAGTGTAACGTGAACTGACACCTTGCTGCCAAAATCCCTACATAGTAACCCAGTAGTTGTTGCCCCTGATAGTAGCCCCCTACACCAAAGTGGCAATTTGCCTTGTTTGGGGTGAAAATGTAATAAAAAAAAATAAAATCATAAATTATTCACAGGCATGTAACAATTTTAAAAAAGTGTTGTAGGGTGGATATATCCAAAGAACACATGTGTACACAATCATCATACTTAATTAGAAAAATTATATTCTCTCGCAATCTTGCCAAAAACGATTTTGCGATTCTGAACATTTCTTATCGTTTCTCGGTATTTTTGCTTAAAGCAATAGTATCTGATTTTAGTATTCCGTTATAATCTAAGCTTTTGAACGCAGTTTTTTTACATGGACGATTCCGATCATTTTATGTATTTTAAAAATGTGGGTTCTGTGCTGTTTGCTCTCATTTAACACTGCTTAAAGGTGCATTAATATCTCAGCTTTTTTTTTGTTTTTTATAAGCTTTATCTTTTCTGTATTTAAGACGAAGTTCTATCTTTTGTTCATGAACAGCCATCGCCTGATATGAATTTAAATCGATTACATTAGAACGCACACTGCCGGCAACATAAAACTTCCGCCTTTTTCATATCATAGATAAATCACTTGCATTTCTCCATTATTATGCAAAGGCCTCAATCACAAAAAAGTTAACAAAATAATAAAAAAAACAGTAAACAATAAATAATTCATATTATACATTTTTGCCTCTTCTGTGTTTTTTCATTACAAAATAACGTAATCATGGCAATACATTTCATAAAAATTAAAAACTAAAGAGAGGTTTCCCTGTCAAACCTATTAAAGTTACTTCCTTTTGTCAACCACTTTAATTTCAGACATATGAAACCATGGTGACAAAAAATACTGCCGACATACGCAACCATCAACGGAGCAAGGAGCTTCTCTCTTTTCTTTTCCAAGCTTGCGAGCAAAATGTCTGACGAATGTAAAACGCTACAACGACACTAATATGAAGATATATCTCGCAGGATAAGAACAATAGTTCGATCGAAACAAGTAATACAAACCAAAAAATATCAAAACTCTACTTTCTAGCATTTCTCCTAATATTATATATATATATATATATATATATATATATATATATATATATATATGTAAACACCAACATATATATGCAAACTCACAAACAACCCCATATATATATATATATATATATATATATATATATATATATATATATATATATATATATATTAATGGATTGGTGTGTTTGTTTTAGTTATCGTTTGCTGGTGATGGATTGCTATTTACTTGCGAATAAGAAAATATTTTATTAAGTGAAAATTACTGGACAAATATATTCTGATATCTTTATACATTTTTTCTATTTAGGAAATCATGATTTCCCAAAAGAGGACATCCATTTTTTAATAAATCACTTGAATGATAAATATATGGGCACTTTTTTCTTGTTACTAAAAAAATGTATTAATCGATATTTTCAATAACAGAGATAATGGAAATATTATAAAGGAACATTTAAAAATAAAACAACAAGTTACGTATCATCAAAGTGCGCGTAAATCGATGCAGTATGTTTCAGCATAGGGATATATAAATAGTTTCTGCAGAAGTTGTTTCTGTGTGTAGACCGCACATCGCAGCCTAGAATCTGATCTTAAGTTTCTATCACGTTGGTGTATTAATATTATCTGGATTCTGAAACCATATTTTGAAATTATATATGGCTACAAATATGTATTGTATAAGTAGCATTATAAAATCAGTTGAGTTTGTACTTTTCTGTTTCTCACCTCACTTAAAAGTTGATGTCTTCAAGCTCAACATAAACAAATTCCTGATAAACCGCCCCCTTAAGTAATGATACTTTATCAAATTTTCAATACTACCGAATACTACATTATCCCATTGATTACTGAACGCGCAATACCACTTATTTCCGAGTGGCTTCTGGGCGCTGATAAGTGGTGACCTCTTTGTAAAAAAATCTCTATGTAAAGGAGAGGTAAAGAAGCACACTTAGATTAATCAAATCTCTCAATGTTTTAATAATTGCCTGCTTTTTGCGAAAATACTTCCTACAAAACTGTTCTTAAAATCATTTCACGATCATATGTATAGCGCAAACTTACAAGAATACTAAGAATTTTTTTTTAACAAACTTCATAACTTATGGACAGATAGCAAAGCACATTCTATTCGAAAGGTGACAAGTATATATCAAAGACATTTGTTGCATAGTAAAGATAGATATTCTCCATCATCTATGCTATCACATTTTGTCTCTCATAAAGGTGTGTATAATCTTGCATAAACAATATATACTATGTACAATCAAAATAGAAAGTATGACATTTTCCCTTCAAATAACATATCGGTTACGGCAAACCCATTGCAAATGAGCGAATTAGATCGTTTCAATATAAGATAAATTCACGTTTGGACTGTGAGCTTAGTCAGTTCGCAGCTTTTATTTCGTATTACATCACCATTTTCCTCTTAAGGCGATTTATGTTAATTAGCTGATTTACTGCGTAGAAGTACAAAAATGAGCATGGTACGTCAAAAACACTTATATCAGTATATAAACTGAATCTATATTAGGCGTCATTAGGATGCCACTTATGCATACACATGGATGACTCTTGCCAAGACACAACGAACGTTGAAGTAGACAATGATAATAAGCAAAGGCACAAAAGCCTTCTAAGTAAGCCGACGAGCATAATTCGAGAAAAGCAAAAAACAAAAAAAAAGGGAAAGAGAAAAACATGCTTTAAACCAAAGCTTCGAAATAAAATTGTATCTCCGTCCCCTTATTTTGTAAAAAAAGATCGAGACAATAAACAGATTTGTCGAGAAATTCCACGCACCCTAAAACTCAGAATACGATCATTATCTGAACTGCTATTTGGATGCCAAGATGAAGGGTTCATTACTTTAACCGAGCCACATGAAGTATTCTTCAATATACTGTATATTCTATACATTATTTGCCTAGTATGTTATATGCGGCTTTAGAAAATATTTTACATAGTATCTATTCATCTATAGGTGGTGTAGCCAAACATATTCTGTAGAGTCACTTATATCTTAATCCGTCTACAAAAACAAAACAAGTAAGTAAACTAGCACACTAATCTCTAGTCGTTGAAAACTTTTTCTGTAAGTTAATGTAAGTCAGAATTCTCTATCGCTGTGAATTGATTCTGCATCAAAGTAATCCGCTCTTAATAAAAGAAATATCAACGGTTGTGTCATTTGACTAGTAGTAATTACAATAATAATTTCTATCAAAAATAATTATTACTGACGTATCTTTACAGTTGCAGATCATTGTATGTACTTATAGAAGTAGAGATTATATTTCCATCTTTTTCACAAAGAGCATACTAGTAAATATATTGTATACATATATATATATATATATATATATATATATATATATATATATATATATATATATATATATATATGTATGTGTGTATTATTTACTGTATATTTCTCCATCATTTTCCCCCTGCATTTCTTGAGGCTCAACGCATGGAAATCCGCGTGTAATATTAGTAAACACAACTGATTATACTAATGTGTTGGCGTGCGTTTGGGTATGTGTATGTGTGTGGGGGTATATATATATGTATATATATATATATATACATATTTACATATACACATATATGTGCATATATATCTGTATGCATATAAATATATGCAAATATACATACATATATACATATATAGATACATATACAATAGCCATATATATATATATATATATATATATATATATATGTAAACTATTATATGATACTAGAATTACACCCTAGACATATGCCGTATGATATTATTTGTATAAGGCTGTGCTAAACAAGAATGTGAGTTTGTGAGATTATGTTTGAAGATGAATTTTTCATAAAATGGCCTGGAGAATTTGTTATATATTCCAAAATACATACATAACATGTTTACTATATGTTAATAATTGCAAAAAAAACTCTCTCGTTATCTGGTTATACGCTCACTTTATATACATACATATATATATATATATATATATATATGTATATATATATATATATATATATATATATATATATATATATATATATATATATATATACATTGATAGATTGACCCATGCATATGTGTGTATATGTATGATGTTCTACTGACTGGGTTATTAGGGAGTTTGATTGGATACGTGATTACCTTGCAACTATTGTCCTTTATAGTATACCCTGCCAAAAAATCGCAGTGTCATCTGTTGCAAGTTATAAAGCAATAATATATATATATATATATATATATATATATATATATATATATATATATATATATATATATATGTCTTCTAATACGTATATTAAGGATGACATTATTTAAATCATTCGGCTATTTGCTGGTAGAAAATATTCAGCATATAGCAGATACACAGTTATGTAGGTTTGTAGAAAAACTTAAAAAGGGCAATTGCGTATAGCTATATATTGATCAAATATTTAAATAACTGCGCATCTGCAATATGCCATATATATACACACACAGGCAAGGTGCAAGTTGTACGAAATTGAAATCATTTTTAACCTCAGTCATTATTCTAATATTATTAGAGTTAAATTATCTAGAAATTATCTACCAATCAAAAGCAACGGGCTTTCATTAAACGTATTAATATACCGAGAGACTGTGAATCGCACGTAAACACATTTGAATTTTGTCTTAAATACTGCCAAATTAGTAATAACATTTCAATTAACAGGACGTAACATTAATAGCAGGCTTGAACATATACGAACGTACGGTGTCAGAAATATCCGTTCGACATGCAGCGATTACGGTAAAAATTTTATCATTGCTGTATTCATAAATATAAGTAGATTAGATTTAGGTGGCGCCTGACCACCGACATTCGTTGTGTCGCCTAGATCACTAACCAGGTCTCGTAAAATGTTTACCAGGCCAGCTATTTAGTATAACGTTGCATTTATCGATAACGAAAAATATGTCGCAATGATTGGAAGTTATGTAAACTAAAATGCGTTGCTGCTTTTCAAAGTTACACTTCTCGTGTGCTTGTAATGAGACGGTTTTAGCATCGCACTGATATCAGGCAAGATGGAGAACTAACAGCTAAGCAAGATTGAAGATGTAGTAAGGAAAAATCATGCTGAATAGATTCTACAACAGTCAGTTATAAACTAAAAAAACAAGAATTCTGGGGCCAACCACATCATTACTCACCTTTAAAAACAAGGTTGATGATTTCTACTTCTAGAATTGGTCTTCTGAGACATTGTGAACACGGTTATATTTTCTTAAATATAAAACCGAATTTAACATCATCCATTTTTATAAAGTCTCTTACTGTTTATATTTTTAAAACGTTTCCTTTTATAGAACAATTGCACAATTTATTTAAAAATACATTTTACTTATTTTATATAATATCTACTGTGCCGCTATTAAAGAAATTAAGCTTTTTTAATAAAAAAACGAACATTTAAGCAACATTCTATGTAATTGTTAAACAATCTAAACCTCGTGGCATTAACCTTTCTTTTTCTATAATTTTGATTTGTTCATATCTGACTTTTATTCGAAGTATAATAGTGTCCACGCCAATTTAAAAGATCAACTTCAAATGTAGAAGGCATGAATTTTGCAGCAACTAATGATCTTAAAACCAGCTTTAAATATCCACATTTCACATCTGAAATGTAAAAATATGCAATTTTTAGCATTTCAAATCGGAATTGTTGTTGTTCTTTTTCATACAAAGTAAAATTGGATCCATATACTTCGCGTATCTTTTAGTGATTGAGAAAAAAACAACAACCTTCTGGTTTATCCAATCGGGAAATCAGACGCAGATTGAAATGTGATGATCAAATTTTATGAATGACTGTACTAGAACACCCGAAACACTGGCAGTGTTCGCGTTACCCCTAAATGTGGTCGTCCTAGAGTTAGTTCACAGGAAGGGCAATGCTATCAATATCCGTAGCCTCAGAAACAGATTTGAAACTCCCCCGAACTCTTATACAACCACGGTAGAATCCAGCTAAAGAGTGCTCTCTTTCTCTTGTTAAGAACAGATTGAAAGGATTTACTTAGCAAAGCTGTGTTTAAATATGCAAGCCAATCGACTCTGTTACTAATAGAAAGTGTCGTCTTGATATTATCAGGTGCAATGAATATCATGGCTCTCTAATATGATCCTTACTGTTTTTTTGCGACAAAAGAACGTTAAATAGGCTAGTTGGTAATGGTAGGCAGTACATCCGCCAGAAGAAAGCCCAATAATTTAATCTCAAGTCCACAGTTAGATGCTGCAAGCTGGTGATGTTCAGTGTTGGTATAAAGTGTTATTTGTGACAATGGTTCAGGTCGTTTGCAAAGTTGAATTTATTCGACTAACTAAACTTATATGTTGACTAGGCATTTTCTACCCAAATTTTAATGGAATTTGAATGATAATCGCATCTTCATGCATGATAATAATCTCATTCACGCAGCTGACGACGGCAAGACATTCCTTGGAGAAGATTATACTCCATGTTAGGATTGGCGTGCACAATGCTCTTGAACACGGATGGCGTAACATCAAGCAACGGTCAGAAATAATAAATATTTTGATCTGGAACAAATTTGGAAAATTATTAAAAATGAGTAAGATGCCCTTTCACCGGATAATTGATGCAGACTAATTCAAAAGCATCGTCCAAAATGCGTTGGCATTTCAATTGCAGAATTGCTATGCTACGAAATGTAACTATTGTGTTCTGTTTTATGTGCCTTGCATTATTTTTCCAAAGTTGCATTTAAATAACATTGTTTTCCGTTGTGTGGAGTATTTTTTGCCCTTTCGGTTTGATTTTTTTAAACTGACGTGAACGCTGGGATACTTCAATTAAAAGTAATGTATGGACAGGTAAAATTACAGGGAGTATAAAATGATAATGCAATGAGGTATAGGTTGCATAAACAGTTACATCGAATTTATCTTAAACATTTCTTTTTTAACAAAATAATGACAATGAACATACTTTATTTTGGGCGACACTATACATGCATATATATATATATATATATATATATATATATATATTATTATTATTATTATTATTATTATTATTATTATTATTATTATTATTATTCTCTTAACAATTAAAAAAATGTTTCCCTGATCTGACAATGCTATTGTTTTAACACTTCCTCTATATTCTTAGAAAATAGATTTTTGCAGTAGGATCATTCGTTTCTTACATTTATTGTCACGCAGTTTTCTGCGACTTTTATTTTGTCGAGTAATTTTTGTTTACCATCCTTTGTTTTCCTATCAGCGTGTCACCTTTCACACATTATTTCCGATTCGATCTTCTTTTCATATTTCCGTGATCTTTTCAAAGTAAGCCTATCTCCCCACTGGTTATTCCCACTTTACAGTGCCTTTTATAACCTTTACTCTCATATATGCTGATTTTATTACTTTTTTTTTTTTTTGGTTAGATGTCCTTTTTGTAAATTCTATGCAAGGTTTCTTTACTTACTCTTTCTTATCACATACTCGCGTATTCGTCTTTCAAAATATTCCCTGGCTTTCTCTATCTCAGCAAACATTTGCCCCCTTTCTCCATTAATCACACGTACTCATTGTTTACGCTACATTTTTTTTTATATATGTTTTGTTTCTTGTTTAAATTGTCCCCTTTATATATGCATTATTTTGTTTTAATATCTGCAGTATACCGTGTGTACAGTTAATATCTCTGCTGGGAATGACGCATTTCAATACAAGAACCTCCACATTGAGCAACGTCATAATGTTATCTGCAAGGAATTCCCAAGACGGGCACATAAAAATACCAGTAACTGCGAAAAAAGTAAAACAATTTCGCTGTGGAATTATGCGTAAATTATTGATAATGATGAATGTAAATAAATTAAATTCAAGGAATGCGTTTTATTTATTTCGAATATTCTAGAGTTCATAATATATTTAAAGGCTGAGAGACCTTTTATAATTGAAATTTGAAAGACAAAATATACCAGCCCTTTCAAAAATGTTCTCTGACTTAGTTTAAAAGATTAAAGCTCTAATAAATAAAACATTGTCCGTGTGTTCAATTTCATTACAAATCTCCATTATATATATATTAGAGAAATATAGAACAAAATATCCGACAAAATAGAGAAAAAAAAACAAGTTATGTGTTCATCAATGTGTATTCTTTAATCTAAGACTTCCTTTTGGGTTAATGTTATTGAGAAAACAAAACACTAGTAGACGTATTTCAAAAATGTATTTCGTATGTAATGTAATGTAGGAACGTGCTCTATTAATGGAATGAAATAAGTCATTTATAGTAAAAAAAAAACAGAGAGAGATAGCGTTCGGAAAGATTATAAAATATTTTTAAAACATCATATCGCCATTTATATATTTAAAAATGGGATGGAATTCCATCCTTTTCTGGAATAAGTATGGCCGTTATAAGTGAAGTATGGATGTGAAACTGAAATGAAATGAGTGTATTTTTTATCTAAATGATAGAGAGATTACATGCATAATAAATAGTGTTTTTCTATGGCTGGAGAACGTTAATTCATGTGTAGTATATTGGTTTCTATTGGAGGAGATGATATATTAAACATTTCATGTAGTTTCTAGTGGATGTAAGATATTGTTCTTTTAAAAGACATAATTAACGTATAAATCGTGTGTATGTTGTTTAGCTAGGAGGACATGATATTGACGTGTAACTTGAATCATGTTGTATGAGACTTATCACATGGGATATTTTTACTGTTCTTATGTCAGAAGAATAATATATGCTTCATACATTTTTCTTGAAGAGTTATTCTGTATCTTCCCGCTGCTCCGTGACGAACCATGAAGCAATCACCATCCAATTGAGACATCTGTTCTTATTTGTGAAAATCATTCACACAGCTTTTCATATTTTTAATCAAAAAATTATTATAATTGCCTCAAATGGTTTTCACGGGATCTGCAGTTAATCTACATTTTCTGTTCATACAGCCCGCTCCTAGCTATCTGTCCACCGCTGTCGAAACGTCTGTCCGCTCTGATGGCCAGTCCTCAACTCTCTGAATCTCTCCAAAACAAACTACATCACGTGTTCTCTTACGCCACCTAATTACGTCTCTCAGACCAACCTAATGGTTCTATCTAGTTATTTGATTATCCAAATCCAAAAGAATGTTTAGGTCTATTTTCTATTTTCGAATTCTTTTTGCGATACACGCGTCAATCATTTCTTCCGCAATTTAGTTGTTTATTCTTCTAATCATAATAACTGATCCACCGACCATCCGTCGCTCAAATCAATTAATAAGAATACAATAACAACAATAATATGTTTTGACCATTGACCTCGCTTGCCACAGTTAACAGATACTACGCTATTATCACAGCATAACGGGTCATAACACTACACATGCGTTTTATTTATTTCGAATATTCTAGAGTTCATAATATATTTAAAGGTTGAGAGACCTTTTATAATTGAAATTTGAAAGAGAAAATATACGAGAATATTTTCCGGACCCAGATTACCTTAATATAGTTTTGTAACCCTATTTGATTATATACATGAGCATTATAGAATGTAAGGTATTTTATTACGATTTTGGATTCTGTATTCCATAGATCTCTGGTAGTTTACATGCCAATGGCAGTAAACCATAAACACCACCTGCGTTGTTACAGTCTGATTGAATTTTCGATAAGTGCTGACTCAAGAAACCTTCCTGGCGCCTTATTTGAATTAATTTATCCCTTTTTGCTTGTTTAAATACAAAAGTATAATTATGCTTCATTTTATTTACACGTCCATATTAGAATTATAACAACATATGTCTTCCAAAAAGAAGATTAATTGCATCATATTTTTTAAAAATATATTACCAATTATATGAAGTGTTAAAAAATAGTTTCCTTCTCACAACCCTATTAATCGCTTGCTGATTTGGATGCTTTCCAACGGCGTTTGTCGTTCATTAGATGGGAAAGGGTCATTTATTTCATACCAAGCACATAGTGGGTAATGCTGGTTTACTTTTTTTAAGACAAAACGTAAGCGAAGACATAATGTGCTTTGCTCCTATTTTATCTTTCTGTTTCTCCATCGCTCTTACACTCTCTTTCTCTGTCTATTATATATGTATATATATATATATATATATATATATATATATATATATATATATATATATATATATATATACATATATAATAGGGCAATAATTATAAGAAGCTGCCATAATGTGGCATTGAAGTTTATCTTTTTCTCTTACGCATTAAATATATATATATATATATATATATATGTATATATATATACAGTGATCAAACCACAGCTTATGTCATCTTGATTTTTATAAATCACTTACACAAACACTATCCTCAGTACTTTACAAACATCATGTTAATATCTAAACACTTTATATATAGTTCACATCTAAAATGTTTCTCTACTATTCTAGAAAATTAGAATTTGTGTATGTCTTTGGGTCAGTTACCATATGGATTTGAAAATAGCTTGATCGATATTGATAACATTTTACAAGAACGGAACTTAACGTGCCTTGTTGTTGTGTTGTTGTTGTCGGAATATCTTCCGTCAGTATCGATAATCGACACTCCAAATAATCAGATATAAAGAAAATATTTGCGATTTAGAGTAAAAGTAAACAACTTACATAATCTAACATCAACAATTTTAATACTGCACAAGTAAAAAAGCCTGAAGTGAACGACGTATACAACTAACTACATGCCATGCCAGATTGGTGTTCAAAATGGATATTTCTGTATAATGTCGAATTGCTACATGATACTTGATTTTTATTTTAAACTTAAATTCAAGCTAGTATAACAATAGAAACAATAAAGACGGTCGTAGAAGATGCCAGTTTAGTTGTTTGATATGAAGGCGGTCTTTTCAAATAGAATGCTTTTTTCCATTCAACATGCTGGATCCCTAACGTGAACAAACAATCGATTTGATTTATAAATGAGAGCCTTCACTGATTTCGATTACAATAGAAATATTGGAGTGAAAACATTTTTTTATCATAAAATCCAGTGCAATTTCGGGTATTTCTGCGGGTATTAAACAAAGATTTTAATAATAGTCTGACTACACAAACTTAAAGTTGTGTCCTTGACTACGACTAATTGCGAGTAAAGTGTAGTATCTGATCTTACATCCTCGACATTTTCTTTACGCTGTTATCTGATTGTAAGCTTATCCCTTAATCTTTTTTAACTTAATATTTTCTTAAGCTTATTAATGACACTTTTGTCTCTCACAGGCGCCAGTCTCTTGAAATACAAAGAAATCTGAAAGTTACTTATTATGATTGAAGGGGTTGTTAGGGACAATAGTTGTTTCGAAAGTGTGTATCTAGTCGGAAGTTATATTTTGCAGATAAAGATTTATGTTTAATATATGTACCACAAAAGAATGTTAACACGCAAGAAAATCAGATATTTAGCGATATCATCAGATGAGTGTTATCCTATATACATTAGTGGCATAACGAAACAGAGAATATATGAACAGTTTTTAGTTTAGTTTTGTGGTCTTGATTAGAAAATTCGGACAAGTAATCAAAAAAGATTTCGTATCCGCGTTTTGGAAGTTGTGAGAAACAGGACTGGAGCATCATGTAAAAATGTCAACGCATTGTAACGACAATGGAAAATATCAATACGTGAATGAAATTATATGAAAATATTATTTTAATTTGTTATTTTTCTCGACGCAAACATTCATTGCTAATCAACTTAAAGGAGCCCACGTATATGTTTAGCGTACGTTATATGTAGTCACGTAGTAAATAAACGGTCCCGTATATGTGTAATAACCCCTACAGCTTGCCCTTTAACGAAAATAGCGTTGCAATATAAAAATTATATTTAATATATATATATATACATATATATATATATATATATATATATATATATATATATATATATATATATAGCAAAAATTATAATTAGTAAAAACCTGAAGAAAGTGTTCAATACTATTGCCACAAAAATTTATATAATTATATATATATATATATATATATATATATATATATACACAGAGAGAGATAAAGAGAGATAGAGAGAGATTATTACCGTTTTATCTGCTTTGTTACACATGTTTCTTTTAATGAATCAGATCTTCGATCCAACATCTTCGTCAAACTTTTACAGAATTTTTAATGTGATTTGGAAAAACGACATTAGAAGAAAAAAATGGGGTTCAATTCCGATGTGGAAAATTTTCAGAGTTAATTGAATAAACATCGAAAAGGAGTGAAGTGGAGTTTGAGTACTTCAGGCAAGCACGGGAGCGGAGTATAGGGAGATAGGAGACATACAGAGAGAGAGAGAGAGGGAGAGAGAGAGGGCAAAAGAGTAAGAGGTTATAAAAGAAGAACGTAGGGAAGTGTGTAAGATCCGTAAAACAGTGCAGGCGGGTGTAGGGAGAGAGACATAGAGAGATAAGGGCTGAATGGAGCAAAGAAAGTACAAGCAGACAAGTAAGCGATCACTAGTAAACTGCCGGGCTGTCCATGTTCCATATGGCATTTGACACGTTAAATATTTATGCGGATAGGGGGTGTTTGTCGCAGTAACTTGATACGTCCTCTTAAATAAGCTGACTGACACCTAACTAAAGTGAGTTACCTTATTAAATGCATTTGCTTCATAAATTACTTAATAGGAAACATAAAACTGTCATAAACTGTCGGCATTACAAATCCCACCTCCGTAGCAATTTTTTTACCTTTCTGAAACATCCCTTAGACTACATTTTTTTTTGTAATCTGCCAAACAATACACCAATACAACAATCTATCACATATAATGTATTACTGAAAACTCTACATAATTAAAACCTTTTAACCCATTATCCATATACCCTATCCTAGCTAACCTTTTTACTCTACCTCTTAATCCAACAAAATAACCTCTATCTCAGAAGACTATCGTTTTAAACATGCTTAATTTTCTACGATTAAATTACCTAGTTATCTACGTCCATTGGTCCTTAAGCTAAATTTACTTACCATTTCCAAACGCAATTTCCCTAGTCTGTTGGAAAATATTGTGCTTATATATACATGTATATATCTAAATATATAGATACTCCCATATTATTACAGTCATGGATAGTTTACAATGTATTTTATACTGTAGTTAAAATCAAATACCTCAACCTAGAGCTGTAAGTAAATTATTTAACCTTCATAAAATTACCCTAGACACCTCCGTAATCTATATAGAGATATATACAGATCTGTATTTGCGATATATTTCGCACTAAACTCACCTAGCCTATTATACTTACTTATATATCTCACTTTTTTATTTTATACACATATATATATATATATATATATATATATATATATATATATATATATATATGCGTGTGTGTGTGTATATTTATATTATGTATGTGCACATATTTGTGTGTATGTATTTGTATTTCTGTTTGCCCATGCATGTGTGTGTATGGGTAAATGTGTGTATGTATGTATGGATGTACATATATATATATATATATATACATGCATGTATGTATATGAATCTGTGTACATGTATGTATATGTGATGCATTTGTCACTTGACTCGCCTAGTTAATTTACTTATTTATATATCCCATTTTTATTATATATATATGTATATATACATATATACATACATATATATATGTATATATATATATATATATATATATATATATATATATACATATATATATATATATATATTATACGCCCTGCATCTACACAGTTACTACGCGGATATTACTCAATTTAGATTACTTCCATTGTTACTATTATTTTTATCTTTATCATTGAATTATTATTCCTTTCTATTATTATTATTATTATTATTATTATTATTATTATTATTATTATTATTATTATTATTATTATTATTCATGTATCCCTACGTGCATATTTTTATGATGGTGTACCTATTCAATACATGCCCGGCAATTCTCAACTTAATTTACTCTTTTTCTTTGGGGCCTTTTCTAGCAAATGTATTTAAAAATGTAAACCACTTAAATTGGGTGAAACTTAGCTTACTTTTTAAGGACGCGTCTTTTTTACTGCAAACAACGCCTCCACCCCCAATTTTCATTTATATTGAACGTGGAAAAATGCATATGGCACCGCGCCAGCCCGCCATCCCACTAGTGATCGTTCTTTCCTCTTTGTACTCCCCTTTTTCCATTCAGCGCTTATCTCTCTATTTCTCTCGCCTACCTCTACCTCCAAAGTCTTATGGATCTGACACCCTTTCCCCTTTCTTCTTTTTCCCCTTCTCTCTCTCTCTTCTCCCTCTCCTTATACTCCAATCCATGTCTGGTTGAAGTTTTTAAACCACACTTCCCCCTTTTTCGATGTTTATTGAATTGACTTTTGAAACGTAAATGATGTCAAATTAGAACTGACCCCCGCCCTGTTTTTCTTCCTTAAATATCGTTGTTTCTTATCGTACCCTCACTTCTGTTAAACTCTGACGAAGTCGATGCATTTTAGATACGATTCGGTAACATAAACATGTGTAACTAAGCAAATAAAACGGTAATAAAATAATACATTTATATACTTGTGTGTGTTGGTGTGTGTATTGTACGAACTAGAAATATGGAGGCATTTCTAAATATGTATGAACATAAATAAATATCCTCATCTTATATTGACCAGTATGTAACGCTTAACAGGCTTAACATTACTAATGAAAACAGCTGCGCCAAGTTCATGGCAATCTAATGAGATACAATTTACAATCTAAGTGGCCGTACCTGTTAGAATTATTGCAAGAGAGATATCAAGATATTTTCGAATCCGAACCATATATTTCAGCATAACGCTTACCATACCCATGGTAGGGCCATTAACCCAGTTTACAACGATTCCTCTCAAAATGTGTCAATATGATTTTAAATTCACAAGCGATGTCTATTTGCATGGATATAATACGGGTTAGGATATGATGGCGTAAGTCTTTTTTTTTTCTTTTTGCAATTATTGTAAGCAGTTGTCGACGTCCGTGTACATAAAAAAACATGCATTCACAATTAGCCACTCATATGACACTGAGGATGATAACCTTTGCTTAACGTCTGTTATCTAACGAGAATCAGTGTGTCAACGTAAATAGCTCTACACATAGTTTGATGATGTGTAATATCATTACGAATTCATCTATGGTTTATTATGGAACATTATCATTCATACTTGATTTCAACTTTATTTTCGACAGCTTGGCTCATTTGATTTAGCTAGATTAATCAGTGCCTATCATATTATATAAGACATGCACATTTTCATTGAGTAACAATTTTAACTTAGCAATATTTTAGCAACACAAACGTGTATTCTTTCGGGAAATCTTTTTATCGCTTGATACCTGCTGCTTCGCACGTTCCTGTCGTACCACAAGATAGATAATTAAATTAAACTGCATTCATCGATATTTCTTTATATACAACGTCAAATTTATGTTTCCTTATTCTGAACACTGTTTGCACGTGCTACCAGTCAAATAGTGTTCTCTATTATCCGACTAAAAATGTCTAGTGCACAGTAGAACTTACCAGCTCTTTATGATAGCACTGTTTAAATATATAATATGTTGGATTTTATTATTTTTAAATAATTGAATGTGGCGACGTAATCATCTTCTATTTAATTGGTCATTACCACTTACTATTTACTTAAATATCAATTTCGAGTGAATTAGGTGATCATATATACTACAGAGAAGGACAGAAGAATTACATGCACTACTCTGTAGATTGATTTCTATTATACAAAAATTATATTTAGAGTTCCCATTAATATTATATAGTTATGAATATGATAAAATATTAATTCACGAGATAGTAGTAATTTCATGTAATAATGGCGACTGTCCCAGATCAGAATTGTATCATTCGTTATGGCTGGTTGATTCTTAATAAACTAACACTATAATTATAACGCTCTATTATATCCTATTTTATATGTATTAATAATATTATTATTATTATTATTATTATTATTATTATTATTATTATTATTATTATTATTATTATTATTAATATTATTATTAGTATTATTTTTATTATTAATCGATCTGCCTTTCTCGTAGTAGATTGTAAGCAATCTAAGTGTAATATCTGAGTTTTAGAGGACTACATATGGGTCAAGAGACTTATTACAATGCATGCAATATGCATTCAGGCCTAATCACCGTAGATAGCTTACCATTTTTGTAACACTTAGATTGCACATAAGTTCTTGTACGGATATATACAAGCAACTCCTAAACGTTCACTCCTATATCAAATCAGAATGGCTTCAATAATTTTATCGGATTTTATATACAATATCAATTTTTACTCTTAAGCAATCTGAAGCAGGCAGAATTCCATACACTCAATTATCACGTCAATAAATTTCGTTACATTTTCTGCCAATACTTCCACTCAGTCATGCTAATTTTCTATTAATCACTATATATTGATGAATACATATTTACTAGCTGTTTACATTTCCTAATCGAATTGACTTCGACATTGTATGCTTTACATTCCTGTGCTACAACCTTTACTTCAGAAAAACAGAACTTACAGAAATTCAATAGATCTTTTGCTTTTGATTTGTCAGTAGCTCGATTATCAGAACCTTCCTCAGGATATTAGGTCGGTTATTTTATCAGCGGCTACAAACGAATACGTTTGTGTGTTTAACATTGAAGAAGCCTGGGTGTATATGGAAATGCGGTCATTTCTGAAGCTCCAAACAGTGAAAAAATTATTAACCTTGCAATCACGTATAAAAAATTATAAACGAATAAATTATGCTATAAACATAGGAAGAAAATAAATAGTTACACGTCGGAATTTGTTTGCTTGTTTTGATACTTGATGTTATTTTTTTTGTTTTAAAAACGCATGGATGACTGTTTCAGCTCGCTTTCTATTTTGTGAAAGGAAAATTAATATTTGCAATCTAGAATCTATCTTGCGTGTTAATCATCCGTTGACACTATTTAATGTATCAGTTGATACTATTTAATTGTATTAGAGTTACTGCAATATATTTACATAGAAAATTTAGTCAATGTTATAATTTGGCAGAAACTTTAAGGGCTAGATACTCTTAGACGAAACCACTGTGATGTTGCGCATATGAGGAGTAGCGACGCAAGCACCCCTAATAGTTTTATGAGTTAATTAATATTTATGATAGCATTTTAATAAAACAGCGATATTGAAGTGAAGTATACTTACAGGGTAATAGCGACTCGGCAATAATTCGCATTTTTGCGTTATATTTTTGGTTGACTGGCCATAAATATATCAGTCCAAAAAATGAGTGAGGAAGTAAGAGATGGGTGTGTATTCGAAAAGTAATTTGTTTAAATGGTTTATTTTATCAAGTAAAAGACAAGCCTGTTATTTATTCCCTGTCAATTCTGAACCATGTGTTGTACGTAACATAGACGTCGATAAATATATTATATAGTTATTTAAGGGTAATTTAGCAGATTAACCAACAAACGAATACAACGAATATACATATATATATATATATATATATATATATATATATATATATATATATATATATATATATATATATATATATATGAGAAATAACTAGAACCGTAGCCGATAATAGCCATTTTTTTCCTACCTGGCACATTAGTTTGTGTTTTTAAGATTTTCCATTGGTCTTTATGTAATCTCAAAAAGTTAGTTTTTTACTATCTGATTAACAATAATTGCAGCATCTGCTTTTTTGGAAAGCAAGCCTCGTTTTAATTTGTTTGGATATTTCTGATAAGAGTGTCCAGCGATTTATAAAAAAAGCAATCCAGCATTTTTCTGTTGTATAGCAGGTGACTTATATTGAGGATGACAGGTGTTATCCTTAAAAAAAACTTATTTCACTGGAGCATTAAACCGACTAAAATGGCTGAACATCTGGTCACTTTCAGAGCAGTCTGGTGGCTGACTTGTAATTATCTATGCTTGTAGCTATTGCTAAACCTGTAGTATTGCTAGTCATTACGGTTGACTGGGAATTCCAATGTTAAGAAGTCTCAAAAGACGTCAGGCAAAGTTTAGCCATCAATAATCAAATGAATTGCAAAACAAATAATATCACATTTGAAATTCATTGCCGGAAAATTGCTAGAACGGCGCTGATACACGGCAATGTGGCACCAAAGACTTATGCCAGTTTATCACAGATTAAATACAAGACTACTACGTTGTCATCTAACGCAGCAAATAAAGGAGCGATTATATTTTCGTTCGATCAAATTAACCGATTCACTATCGATTTAGTTCAGTGTTTCAAAAGAGATAAGGCACTGTTCTACAAGTATCAAACTTTTATTGAGTTTTTACACATTATTTTTGAACCTAAAAAAAGGTTGGCTTTTTATTTATTATCATATGAATTTTGAAAAAAATAACAATTTCAACATAAAAATATGACACACCAAATAAGACACCCATTTTACATTATCTAAATCGATTTGCATAAAATTCTTGTAATCTTACCATGGATTTAATTTTGTTGCATATTACCAACTCTATCTCGAAACTGGGTAGTCTTCCAGCACAGATTGTTTTTTGATGAGTTTTTTTTTGTATTTTGTTCAATAGTAATCGCGGTGTATTGCTATTTTAATAATAGCATGCTGTGTTGCTGTTCTTATGTTGAGGAAGAATCGTTTTTTTAGTCGACTAGTATCAGTAGAACTCATAAATTGTTAGAATGTGCTATGCGGAATATTTTTGACTCATGCTAAACTTTGAAAAAAAATCATGATGTTTTACTACAGAGAAAAATAATTTTAATAGCATGTTACTTAACACATGGTAAATATAATAAAAGAAAACCATTCCCTGTATCGTAATTTTGATGAATATTTATTTATTTAAAACTAAATTAGTTCGAAAATAAAATTATACCAGAAAAGAGCTTAATTAGCTTTTTAAAAACAATTTATTTGCTATTTTTGATGATTTATTTTTCAAATATAAGTAGCAACAGTATTATTATAGATTTGACCTCTACGCCTATACTTTTAGCAAATCTTAGTAATTTATTTCTAATCGGTGACTAAACAGTGTAGCATCAGATGGTTTGACTCATGATGGAATTGCCTTGCCCTTTCAGCAGATTGGGCAGTCTATTTTTCTAAACCTGTATTTTTCTGAATTGTAGTGTCTTGCTTTGATTTGATTCGAGACTGTTCGAAATTTTTTTACTGTTTGTAGCCAAACCCGGGATATTGCAGAGTAGGTATATTGATAATTTGGCATACAAACGATTAAAAAATACTACGTAGATGAATGTTACTTTTTTAAATTTTTTATTAATATAATCAAAATTTTCAGTACATATGCTGAGTAAATAAGTTTTAAAAATGATGAATAATGTTTTGTAGTTATTCTGTATTTTCTACTACTCAAGTATTTGTGTAGAGAAAGTTCCATGTTTTATGAAAATCTACTCTTTAAAATTGCCGATAGGTCTAAAAAGTTGTACCTAAATCGTTGATTTATTAGATATGTGTACACGAATTTCTTGGGTAATAATAAACAATAATGTTAAGGTTGTCTAAAAAAACAATGTACTGGAAGTAATCCGGCTTACGTGTTTGTAAAATCTTCTTATCTAAACGGAAATAGGTGCACACTACCCATGTATTAAGTTGGCGCAAAAATAAATGTGTATATATATATATATATATATATATATATATATATATATATATATATATATATATATATATATATATATATGTATAATATTATTATTTTTGTGCTAACCTTATACTATGTTTTGCTTACTTACGACAAGTGAGGAATTTGAGTGGTATTCTTAGCAGAGAAACATACGTTCACAGCGACGACTATTTTGAAAAAATATATATTAAGCGCTATTTACTATTATCAAGTAAATATTCAGTCACACTAAGTAAGCAATGCACTTCATTAGTTTCTCCTATTAAAAATATTACAAAGTCGCTTGGCACTGTTAATAAATATTGACCATTTATAGTCTTAATTGCTTAACAATGCATCACAAAACAAATGGAATAATACGTCATTTTCGGTTCTGTAATTAAGTAATAATTTTAAATGGCAATCAGATTATTAGTCTACTACAATGTACTAAAAGTAACGCAGGAGTACCTTCATCACCTATTATTACATTGTCTTGTAATACATCAGGAAAGTATGTTCAATGAATCCAATTTTTATTTCTTGCAATGTCACTACCAGATTTTAAACTGGCTATCTTATAATTATATTTGAAACCACTTTTCGTTTGTAATAGTTCGTCATTTTCTGTTTCCAATTAAAATAAGTCCATTATTTAAGTTTGATTCTGAAGCTCCTTTTTCGAACGTCTCCAACAATTAAGTCCCACTTGAATTACAATTGATGAAATTCAAGTTCGTAGACTCAAGTAAAATAATGAGGTTTGCTAGATCGTGTCATTATTACAATCATTAGAAGTAAAACTATAATTACATTACCATTTGGAATCTATATTTGGGTGCTACTTTAATGTCGGGGATAATCATTAATACGTTTTCTTCTCATCGTTGAAGTGGATAACGTCCGGTACTGTGGGGCGTAGTGTGCCTACTTTCAAACTAATCGGTTTTATAGTATAACATTTACTTATTAAAAATATTTCCATCCACCGAATTCTATATTAGAAAAAGTCAAGATAAACTTATGGAAATCAATGTTGCAAGCATAATCAACCCGATGTAAGGGCCAGCTCATACGAGTGTTTGTATTTGTAATTATATGATCAAATAAAAGATATTGAAATTACTTAAATTATATATTTGACATTACATGATTTCAAAACTTTTTGCAATTACATGTCCCAATCGTTTTAGTTCCTGTTAATAATAATAATAATAATAATAATAATAATAATAATAATAATAATAATAATAATAACAAATACAACAACAATAATAATAATAATAATAATAATAATAATATACCTTGTAAATAATTGTTTAATTGATAAAAGAAACGAGACTGAAATGAAACAAATAATAGTAAAAAAATCAAAATAAGGCTACGGCTCGGTCTTTAGATAATGCTGAATAGAAAATACAAAATATCAACAGAAAACTCATGGTAAGTTGCTATGTTTCGGTATTAATCTCGTATAATTTCAATTCAAAATGTATGTCTTTAACGTTAAATGAAACTTATATTTGTTATATAAAAATTTGCAAAATTACATATGAGCGAAGACCTAGCGAGCAAACACGTTAAGACAAGAAATAAGCGAACATCGAAAGAGACGCGTAACATTGCACTTTAAGAATGGGTACATGAGAGTGATAATATGATATTATTGTTGCATATGATATTTAATGTGACAAATGCTTGGAGAAGGAAGCAGATTTAATTTTGTTAGAAAAAAGGAACACAAGCAAATACTCATTGATAAATCTATACATGCTTATCTCGATGTGGAAGGAGATTGGATAATATCAGAAGTGTTCCTAGTTTAGGACAACAAAATTTAAGTAAAACAGCCGCCTGGTTTGGGATCACCACTGACACCGGCATTCGTTTACCTACCTTCCACCGACCTAACCTGTTAACTCCTTTTATCCATGTTTTCAGCATGATTTCACGTAATTTTGCGTGACTTCCACCAGTGCACACCTTTTAAAACTATGGGCGCCATCTGTATTTCTCTCGCTATTTCGCCCAACCTCGCCCGACACACACGTGGTAAGACCTGCTCGTTTAGTCTCTTTTCCTATCTTTTTTCTGTTTTCCTTCTGCGAACTTTAAACAACATGCTCCCTGATTTCTGGATCACATTCCATAATCCCTCATCCACTGTGGCGGTCGTATTTCCCTACTTGGTCTCAGAAGTCTCGCCATCCTCCAGCTGCATATCGCTATGAACCGTTTCATTTTCCACTGGCCTGATATCAAACTTATGTCTCGGTACTCCATCTATCACAATGTTGTTGCTAGCATTTTTCCCAGTTTTGCCACCTCTGCTCCACTGTGTGATACATCGCGCTCCTGGGGGCTTCACCGAGTTTGATGGTCCCTGTTGTCTCCGTCTCCCTGCTTGCCGGCTCAACCCTGGGATGCCTCTAGGAGTATTGGAATATTGACAGGTGTGGAACTGTCTTTAGCTATTGCCCCGATCTAGGTGGCATATTACATCAATAGACCGCTTGCTCAGGCGAGGTGTTCCCTCTCTCTGCGACTGCCTTTATTGTCTGGTGGTTTCTTTCTACAATCCCTTTTTCACCTATGTCGGTCTAACTCTAAAGAATTGTGGATATTACATTTCTTTAGAACATCCGCAACTGCTGCCGATCTAAAAGCAGTAGCATTGCCGGTTAGAAGCTCTTTATCCGGATCTCACTCTAGAAATACCACGTCAAGGGGTGCCGCTATTTCACTGCCCGTTTCATCTCGCAGCCTTTTCCATAAGGCGAAGCGCTGGGAGCCACAGTCGACCATTGCCATGTAACCCCCCCATGTAAGTGGTGACATTTAAGAACGGTCACGGGTACACATACATGTCCGTTCTGGCGTGCAAATGTATGTGCATGCATAGACACCTGCGTTGTTTTCGCTTGCGTCAAATTTTCTTCTTTATTTTAGGTGCTAAGATTGGGTGCGCGTTCGTAGGCATGGATGCGCATATACACAGATGCATACATACATCGACGCACCCGCCCTCAAGGAGGCGATTTTACGGGCTCATATGCGCATATGGACTCAGGTGTCTATGCATGTAGTCGCACATATGCACATATATTTGCACTCCAGGGCGGACATGTATGTGTATCCGTGACAGTTTCTTTTAAGTATATATGTGTGTACGTGCGCATGTGTGTACCCGTGGCTGTGACCGCTAGCTGACCCTCTCCAAACAATAAACAACCAAGTAAAAACTAAAAATAAATAAAATAAACCGAACCATAGCCTCCCCCCGCTTCCAAAAATAAGCGAACACCCAACAGCTCAAGACATAATTATCAAGAAATCACCTCACCAACGAGACGCTAAAAACTTTAACACTAAGACTCAAATTGTAAAGTATTATCCACTCCTCCAGCCCCCACATATTCCCCTTCCCCTCATGTAAACGTATACCCTCAGCAATACAAGAAATTAACTTCCCAGACCCTCCCCCACAAGTTCCTTTAACCCCAAAACTAAAACATTATCGACATACCAAACGCCCCCACTTTTCCTTGTTGTTCCCTTCTTCTCCTCCACTTCCGCCCTCCTCGCAAATCACCCTGACCTCATTCACTCTTCCACTCTTTCGTCCAAAAATAGCGAACATTTCTGTAAAAGTCTGAGGACGCTACAGACGGCAAAAAACGGCCGTGTAGCCGAAACAATAATGTAACTTAACAGAAAGATACGGTAATAAAAAATATAACGCATATTTGCTCTACAACAGTATTGAGCACTTTCTTCAGTTTTTATTAATTAGCATCTCCACTAAATATATATATATATATATATATATATATATATATATATAGTTATCATGATTTCATATAACTTAAAAGTGTAACAATTCTTCATACTTATGAAAAGGTCATAGAACATGTATTCAGTGTGTGCCTTACCTACTTACGCTAGTGCGATCAAGTTTGTGTTTTATATCCTGTATTCTCCACACTTTTCATCGTTGTTTTTAATGAACGGGTTTTCATGTGGCATTATAGCTTCTCTTAGTTGTCGGACATCTTGGCTTTTTACGATGACAATTAAATTATTCATACAGAAAATACACATGAAATGAGAAATGTTCTGATTCTTTTAAAAACATTATTAGAGATAATTGTTGTGTTTTTAAAGATGACTTTCACAACTAACATTATTTTCATGCCAGGACTGTTCTTTTAATTGCGGATAAATTACTGGTTGGTAGGAAAAAAGTTATCAATACTTATACTGCACATATTCCATTAACAAAGATTCTTTCCTAGAAGTGTACACCTGTGGAACTTTCTTCCGATTGCCTGGTTCCCACCTGACTACAACTTGGGCTAGTCCAACATGGGCAGGATCCTGATGAACCGCCTCTTTAATAATTAAGACACTTTTATCAGATCTCCATTATTAGCGATATTTTTCCAGTGATTACTGTACATGCAATAACCCTTATGCCTGAGTGGCCTTATGTAATAATACACACACACACACACACACACACACACACACACACACACACCCACACACACACACACACACACACACACATATATATATACATATAATCATATATATATATATATACATTTATTTATTAAAGTTATAGTGTACAAGGATGAGGTCATCAAGTGAGTTAAAAAGTATTCACTTATTTATTTATTTTTGTAAGTCCTGCCTTCATATACTGTTTTAAATTTATAAAAAAGAGGGAAAAAGAAAAAAATACACAAGTCCATCTAAATGTAGCACAACATACGATGACAATACAATCCAAAACCAAAAGAAAAAAAAGCAACAATGATGATACACAAACACAAAAGTCAAACAGCATTTGGCTAAGAAATGAAAAAAAGGTGAAGTGGTAAGAGACGAGGGAATTAAAGTCTTATCAATAATCAATAGCTATAACACATAGCAAGAAGTTCGCTACGTATGTTATGGATATCAATGGGATTAGTGAGGGAAGCAGGGGTTAGGAGTTCATTATATCTATTAGATTACTTATATGTTTATATAAAGCTATTTCTTACAAGACAGGTGTAGAAACGATTAAATCGATGTTAATTCAATTATTCTCAGGAAATATGAAAAAAATATAAACTCTAAACCAAAAAGTCAAATTGTTGGTCTGTAATAAAAAATCCAGAACGCCGAGTGAAATTAAAGCCTTTTAAATCAATATAATATCCATAACTAGTTATATTAAACAAACGTTGAAAGGATTAAACGTTTAAAGATTAATAATTAGCAATTATGATTGAAATATACAGCAATACAATATAAAACAAGATTAAAAATGCAAGTCCGAAATGATATATCTATATATCTAATAAAATTTGGCTGTTTGTGAGAGGACAGTTCTTAAATTATATACACACGCATTTTTGATATGCAGATCTCATATTTAGTACATATTATATTCAGAGATGTGGAAAATATTTTCCTCGGTTTTCATCCTGAAAAAACTGGATGCGAAGGGGTCAAAAATATAAAATTGTTATATGGGAGGAAGCGGATATTTAATTCTTGGAAAATGTTTCACGAATGGCATGATTAAATAATTCACGTGACATAGGTATTATGTAAAAATTAATAGGTTTGAAAACACATTATAATTATGTGAAGACGACGTAATACTTATCGTAATTGTTTTAAGGTCTTTAGGTGTTGCTCGAGTATTTTTCAGGAAGGTTCATTAGTTCTGTCCCGTCTAACCACTGACCAGAGCGTCACCACTTTTGGTAAAGTCTCAACTTTTAATCGCAAGCCAGTAAAGAACCATGCCGCCGTTGCTGAATGCTTGCTGACACTTCAAAACGGCCTTTCTTTTTATTTCAATTCTTTAGTCATCTATTTATCACATTTTCGTTCTATTATCTCCCAAGTACTTGGAATTCGTTGTACACCTTACCTGTAATTCAGAAACAAATGCTCGAACAGTTGTACGTAGATGGTCTTCGATAAGAGGTTCGTGGACTAAACGCTTCGGTGCTAGCTATAATTAAAATAAGAAAATTGATTGACTTTGTTTTTTTAATCGTGTCTTAAACATATTGAACAAAATACACAATTTTGTGTTAACGTTTGAAATTTATTAGATAGAAGATAGTTCGAAACCCACTCTTTAAATTGATATATAAAGTAAAGGTATTCTAACAAAAAACATTTGTAATACATCATTTGAACTCAAAATTTGATTTAAATGCACTAATAAGCAGCAAAATCCCAACGCTACAAAGTAAATACCCCTAAATGTAAGAAATCCTTTCACTCGAATAGTTGTTTCTCTAAATCTACTATACTTGAGAAATCCCTACAGGGTTTCTACATCGCAACTGTACTGGCATACAGAGGTGTAAATGTAATATGGACAACCTTTTTGCTACTCACATCCTAATATAGTATCCCTGCAACTTATGTCCTTTGTACTAAGCGACTATATCTAAGTTGCACTGTACTTTTTTTGGGTGAATATGTAATAAGAAAATAAAATTCTACAAGCACATTATTGTCAATCTAAAATACTATTATTCTACATGTATTGCTGGCAAGAATAATTATGTAATAGGACACTGTTTTCTCAAAGTTTTGTAGATATTCTCCCATAAGCCGATATATATTTTTTTAAAAATCAGCAAATTATGGGCTATATTTTTTTTAATTCCTCGCCCAGATTATACAACACAAATGTCTTCAGATTTCTCAAATGTGAATAAACAGCAAAAAAGTTACAATATTTTGTGTGCACCAACTTAAACTTTTATGAATGTTTATAAATTCCCATAACAATATTTTGTGATATTGCAGAATGATGGAAATAATTATCACTTGGTCATAGTATTCTGATTGAAATTAATTGATAGCATTAGCCGTAATTCATCGTGCGTTACTTTAATATTTAATATTTTTTTAAAATATTATAAATTAACCATATTGGATTAATCTATATTTTAAATAAGAATACGCCTCTCAGTCATTTTTTATATCGAATAGTTAGGAGAGCATAGATGATTTAAGATTAATAATTAAACTTAAATATGACCGAAACGCAAATAGATTTATGCTCAACTCATTGAATAACCGTACGTACACTTGGCTAATATGTATGCACTACTTAGGTTTAACAACATACTACTGTAAATATGTGTTGTCCGATGCCTAACGCCCGTGTTGTTTTATCACTAGAGGTAATTTGCTGCGTTATGCAAAATGAGTTGTCTAAATAATTTAGTATTTAAGAAAAAATCGGCTATATATTATATTAGTCCACACCAACCCAGATTCTACCATCGGGAAAATACGCTCAAAAAGAGTATAAAATCTAACAAAAGATGAAACAGGTTAAACTTCAGTTATTTTAATGAAATTCTCTGCCAGAAATAGTCAGTATTTTTTTAGTATACTTCATATCGTGCGGCTACTGATAATTACCTTTGAATAGCAATTAAAATATATTAGCCATCCTAGGTTCATGCATAATCAAGTTGTCGTAGGAAAGATAGATGACTGAAACTGGTATTATTCATTTTATATTCAGTGGTTTTGAGGAAAGTCAGAGAGAAACATAATTGTTTTCATATACATGAGAGACATTGCCCCTTTTATAATAGATTTATCATGATAAATTGATCGTCATTTACGAAAAATTAAGCAATTCCTACGTATAGAATATTTCATAGTCTATTTAATCCTATATATATAAATATTTATATATATACATATATATATACATATGTATATATATATATATATATATATACATACATACAGAATTCCTCCTTACTTGTGAATTTGAGATTATGCTTATCTGCAGTTAAATTTACATGTACATATGTACATCCCCCCACACATATATATATATATATACATATATAGTATATATATACACATATATATAATATATATACACATATATATATATAAATAATATACACATATATATATAATATACATATATATATATATATATATATATATATATATATATATATATATATATATATATATATATATATATATATACCCTAGATGAATAAAAGACGACTACAATAAGGTATAGGTTGATTAATCACTTACATTAAATTTAGCTTTAATTTTATGTTTTTGAATTAATCACAAGTGTGTTTTTTTTCTTTATATATGTGTGTATGTTTTTTTAAATTTATATATATGTATATATATATATATATATATATATATATATATATATATATATAACCATATGTGCATATATTGAGTAAGGGGATGAGAAGGGAAATTACAAAGATAAAACAATATTATTTAAAATTGCGGACATTTTGATGATATGAAACACTGTATAAAATATAGAATTATACGATGAATAAATACATTATAAGTGATCCTATAAAATAACAATATTTATTTCAATATTGCTGCTGAATATAATTATCAAACAATGATACTAACATCGTCAGTTTACATATTAAAATCATGTATTTATGCATACAAATCAGTAAAAAATGTATCACTTTTATCATTACTTAATGAGTATATGAAAAGGAGTTGCTAAAAAACAAGTATTGTTAATAGAAGCAACCAATTATGTACTTGATTTGTAAAGGAATTAATCGAATCTTTTGGAAGTATTGAACAAAAACGAAGCTATTAAAATGGAAACAGGGATAATGCAAATGTTGATGTAATTTTGGGGAAAAATAACATAATAAAATTATACTCGATAATATTCACTATAAAAAAATTAGGTTAGAAATAATTATGTTTAAACAAAAAAGTTCCATCAGCTTTTCACATCAATGAGTCTGTTTACCCTTGAATTATAACCAAACGTGTGCCACAACGGTGATTAAAGGTATATCGCTTTGAACTCAAATCGACCATTCAACAGTCGTTCGTTATTAAAAGCAAATAGGAAATTCAATAAAGTTGAATATTGGGTGTTGCATGATATGAAGCATAATAAAAACAAAAATCCTCGTTTCGAGTTTCTTATACGCTAATTCTACGCCAGACAACGACCCATTTCTTGAGCGAATTGTGAAGTCTGATGAAAAAGTGACATCTCTATGACAACTGGCGACGTTCGACACCACGGTTAGATGCCAGGGAAGCTCCACAATCTTCCTGAGGTGAGAAATTGCACCAAAAAAGTTTATAGTTACTTGCGGTCTGACGCCAATTTCATCCTTCACAGCTTCATAAATCTGGGCAAAATATTACAGCGGAAAAGTTCTGCCGACAAATTGAAAATATGCACCAGAGGCTCCAACGTATGTGTCCGAGATTGATCAATACAAAGGGACTAATTCTCCTTCATGCCTACACTCGCCCGCAGATTGCTAAACTTCCCTGTAGAAGCTGGACAAATAAGGCTACGAGACTCTGCCTACTCTGCCCTATTCTCCAGACCTCTCGACCAGCGAGTATGACTTTTTAACGCATCTTGACAACTTGCGCAGAAATGCTTCAAAACACTAAATCACACCGAGCGGGCCTTCAATGACTTCATCGCTTCAAAACTTTGGATTTCTATGGTAATCGTCTAAATAAACTTTTTACTAGTCGGCAAAAGTATTTGATTCGTATGGTACTTGTCTCGATAAATAAAGTTTACAAAGAAAAGAGTTATTATGTTTTGAATTTGAACGTCCAAAAACGGCATTATTTTTGAACTACTTTGGTTGCAACATACAAACTTTGCATATATATATATATATATATATATATATATATATATATATATATATATATATATATATATGTATATATATGCGTCTAATTTGTAGTATTCCGATTATATTGGGTTTATAAAATTCAGTAATCGTTCATATACCAATACAGTTACAGACATGGCAATACTATGTAAGCGTTTGATTAATCGTTCTTAAAATTTCTTTACGAGAGGATTCGCCAACAGTATTGGAAATCCTTGAAAACACATTTGGAACTCAATTCAGTTGACATTTACAATTCTTGATAGTGTCTGTTTCGTTGCAAAAAAATCAATCATATCAATTAGTGAATCTATTTTTGCAATTAACTCATCAGAAATAGCAACAACAAATTCACCCAAGGGAAATAATATGCGTTTTGATATGATTAAAATCCAAAAATTAGAAACGAAGCTCCAAATATCATGTAATAGTTTTCTATTACGCCCTTTTTATGCTTTCTAGGCAAATGGAATAGGTATACCTTTTTCTCCTTGAGAAAATGTGTTGATTTGAATGGTTCTTCTTACGATTAATGAAGGTTATAATAAAAAGATGTATGCTTTTTTTTCAGTTAAATGTACAAACACGACAATATTTTTGCTGTATTTTGATTTCAACATATAAACACGCACATATATTACACACATTAGAGAAGATGTAAATATGTAATCGTTTATTTAATGGCGTAATGGTTACATTCCATCGTATTCTTTTTTAGTCTAATAGTTTATTATAAATCGATGCATTTAATCCATCTTTTTTAATAAATTGAAGTCTAGTTGTATAACTACTTTCGAAAGGATTCAGCTTATTGCAAACAACGCTCCTAAAAACCGCACTACTAACTAACGTTTGACACATCTCCACGACATGTATTCAACGGCTAGCAACCCTCTATCACCCGTTTTACTTATATAATTACTGTCACAATTTAACGCTGTTTAATTAACTGTTTAACCTTTTTTCACCTGTTCTTAATGCCTTTGTTACTCCTGCTTCTTCCACCTGAACGTTTTACACAACTCACGTGGTTCTTTTTATTCATTCATCTCTCTATTTCTTCTCTATATTCCCTTTTGCGCCTGGTTTAATATTGTATCCCCCCTCGCCCTTTTCGCTTCTCAATGTCTTTAAACTTTACTGCTGTCGTTATCTGATAGGCGATTCTTTGTGCCTTTTCTAATAGTTTCTTTTTTCCTTATTATAATAAATATTTATGTGAAGTTTGATGAAATTAACGACTCTTCAATTCTATTCGTAATCGAAACACGTGTAACAAAACAGATAATACAGTAATATATATATATATATATATATATATATATATATATATATATATATATATGTAGCTTTAAGTAAAATGAAAATAGAAAGACCAACTCCACAACAGGAGACTTAACCGGATAATGCCAAGCTCAGCAATAATTATTGGAGCTTATAGACTAGGACAACAAGAGAATTAAATGATGACATAAAACTATCTATAGTTAGATATAGGATGGATCATTTATTGAATAATAGAATTCAGACAAAATTTGGGGAATATAAGGGACTCTTTATGCCAGGGAATTTCGAAGCCTAACGCTTCTCATCAGAAGAGTAGCGAAGGTTCTAGGAAGCATAGGGGAGATACGGCGTCTAGCGTAAGGTTCGTTAGGGATGAAAAAGATTAAGAGTAATTAAAGAGTGTTGGAGGAATGAATTCTAAATAAATAAGGAGAAGCTTATTATATATAGTATGTTATATAATAATATAAATTGGCTTTAAGATAGTATTGAAATTAATGGGTATATGCATTATTGTTGCTCTGTGGTAACTTATTTTAACGGTTTATGGGGTGTCTATTTTCTCTGGAGTGGGTAATTTTTGATAAATTGAGGGGTATGTAAGTTGTAAAACTGAAAGGTAGTATGCGGCAATATATTTATAAGTTTCTTCTATTATGATATAAGGAGTATGATCATAAGGGACGGTCGGAGATTAGGGTGGCAATGACTATGAGAGCGCATAACTTTATGTAAAAGTTTAAGTATACATATTGTTGTTTAAACGGGGGAGTAAGGAAACCATAGCTACTTATGAGAGTGGTAAAAGTATACCAAATAATAGTAGGTCAATTATAGTATGGAAGATAATAGTAATGACAATTATAATAATAGTAGTAATAAACATGTTGGAAATAAATTAGATGTAAAATTGAATATGAAAAAATATCCTCACATATACAACATGATCCTAAATAAAACTCCATAAATGTATCCTTCTCAACTATGACTAATGTAGCACACACTATTATAAATACTAGCAATAAGAAAATAGAATCAGCGCAGAAAATAATTAATACCAACCCTAGTCAAGTCCAACCAAACTGCAATTGTAACGAACCAACTAACTGCCCACTGGAGAATGATTGTGTACACTCAGACGTCATATAGTCATGTACAGTAACAGAACTGACCACATAGCAGATAGGTATAAGCTCAACAGAACCTGAACATAGAAACTCACGCCACCCCCAGATAAATAAAGAACCTCTAGATACACCCTATAATACATACCTACATAGGAGGATACTCCTTCCGATAAAGGTCAGAATTGCAAACCATTTACAATCATTCTCAAAGGAGATACCTAAAACAAAAACTACTCTATCTAACCTAGTATAAATTGAAACAAAACAAAATAGACTTTACATTAAAATGGAAAATACTAAAAAAATCCAAGTAAAACAGCCCAGGATCTAAATACTGCATCGTATGTAACGCAGGGGCGACCGAGATTATAACGGCGCCTAAAAATAAAAAAAATCCTCAATTCAAAACAAGAGATAATTTGCAGTTGCAGGCACAAGAGAAAGTTCAAATACGTAAATGCAATTAACCCCACTGAAAATGCATCGCCGGACAGGAACTAGATTATTGCGCTTCCTCGCCATCTATAAATGCAACAATATCCATCACTAATGGTTTCCCCTAGTATAGAACTATTGGACAACACCCCAAGCTTATTTATTTAACCACATATAATCGCCCGCGATCTGAAAAAAATCGCCATAAAATAATTTTAATATAAAATATTCGCACACCCTCTGAACACACAAGCTTTACATAATTTTAAATAAATTTCCAACCTAGAATAGCCTGCATCTTGGCAATGCCTAATTAACAATATATCAGCCTTAACCATAAACCCATAAAAAACTTTTTCTAACAAACCCCACCCCCGTAAACATGTACGCTTAATACAACCTGTTAAACTGCAACCAAATTACCAATTGGCGCAGGATGCAACGAGAATATAACCTAAATAATATAAAATCCAGGCCCAACGAAAATATATTTTAGAAACCACCTCACAGGGCATAAGGCTTAAAACGTTAACTTAGAATTATCTAACCACCACCCCTAACCCCCACAGGCGATCCCTTACAATAAGAATTATTTAAAAATCAGCCTATTAGATTTACACTAAGCCCTCCATCCAGAAGTATTACATTAAAACCCTTAAAACTCTTAAATACACCGAATATATAACTTAAGAAAAGCTCCCCCGATTCAACCCAACCCACCCCCGTCACCCATACAGACATACCCCCATTCTTATCGTACCCACTCCGACTACCAGCTAAGCGTTTTATCACGATTCTAACTCCTACTGATAATATAACCTAGATTTGAACACAGTTTACCTACTCCAGCATTGGGTAATTTCCATCACAAGCGCCTCCATTGACAAAATACAGTTTTTAGCCAGCCAAATTAGAAGGAATAGAATTCACCAGACTAAACATCCACGAATGCCCAAAACCAAAAAAAAAAAAAAAAAAAAAAAACAAATATTTGGAGAAATATGAAACTTTAAAAGATTGCTATAATCTATACTTCTGGATCTCTCGGAGATTAACACTACTACATAGAGCAGTTATGGCGATTCGATGGACCTGTACCTCGTGTTCACAAACGAGAAAGTATGTATTTAACTTGCCTGGCCTGTTTATATAAACATAGATTTGATGGCCTTCTAATCGATCTTCAAGAAATTCAAAGTTTTAAGTGGACGCTTGAAACTACCGTTCCTTGCGAAGCACTCCTTTAGTTTACACCCACGGGCCTTTTGTTCACCGAACTCTTAGGCTTTCCCGGCTTATTATACATGTTTTTTTTTATACGGATATATGTATGTGTATGCGTATATATGTGTTTATATATATATATATATATATATATATATATATCTGTGTGTGTGTATATATATGTACACATATATATATATATATATATTTGTTTATTGTTATATAAACATGCTCACATCCGGCTGCTACAAATAGCTACTTGTTTCAATCAAACAGCAGATATCATCAGGCAGTGTCTATGACTATTCAAAAGTTCAATGAATAATCTTTTATTCATTGAACTTTTGAATAGTCAAGTCGCTGCCTGATGATATCTGTTGTTTGATTGAAACAAGTGGCTATTTGTAGCAGCGGGATATGAGCATGTTTATATAACAATAAACAAGTATTATAAGCTCTTTTTATTGAGCACTATCTAACAACCTCGTTGAATTCATTAGTCCATTACTTTTTAATATAGAAAACGAGAGCATATATATATATATATATATATATATATATATATATATATAATCTCTATTTTACTTTATTTTTTACCACTCACCCCTCGCCGCTCAACCCCATTTCCTGCTATTTTACCCCCCCCCCTTCCACCTGTTTGTATCCATTTCTTTTTACGCACCCCTAATAATTTAATATTAACAGTATTTACATTATTATTATTGGTAATGGTAGTGGTAGAAGCATTATCATCATTATTATTACTGCACTGTTTTTACTCTAATACTATTGTTATTATTATTAGAATTATTGTTTTTATTAATATTAGTATTGTTTTTACCATCATTATTATTATTATTATTATTATTATTATTATTATTATTATTATTATTATTATAATCCTCATTATAATTGATATCATTAATATCACTCCCCTCAATGCTACCATATCTGTTTCCATTATTTCCATCCTCACTGTTATTAACGGTAATTTTGAATTTCATTTCATCACAACTATAGGTAACATTATATGTAATGTTTAAGTTTAATGTTTACTTTTAAAGTTTGCCTTTATTTTTATTTTATTTTATTTTTCTTAATATTAATTATTTTCATATTCAATTTTACAGCTAATTTATTTCCAACTTTATTATTACTATTATTATTATAATTGTCATTACTATTATCTTCCGTACTATTATAATTACCCTACTTGTATTTGGTATATTTTTTACCACTCCCATAAGTAGCTATGGTTTCCTTACTCCCCCATTTTAACATCAATATATATATATATACTTCACCTTTATAAGCACTCATAGTCATTGCCATCCTAAGCTCTGACCGCCCCTTATGATCGTACTCTCTATATATCATAACAGTACAAACTTATAAATATATTGTCGCATATTACCTTTCAGTTTTATATATATATATATATATATATATATATATATATATATATATATATATATATATGCATATGCAAACTTGTTTAGTATCTAGGGGCGCATTAATTCCCGAGAGAGCACCACCCATAGTATTCATAAAGACATCTAGCTAGGAGATGGGAATAGTGATGTTAAACCCCGCGGTCTCTCCGATTGTAGTATTCGGCACTGGGAAATCTTAACAGTAATAACAAAAATGAGGTGTATTTGACGCAAACCTTCTACCTCTAATACAAAAATATGTGGGTATTTTCGAGCAACCTGTTGTGGCGGAAGGATACACGTCGAAAGCAACCGGAGCGTACCTTACGGTGTCTAAATGTATATTAATTAATCTATTCACCAACTAAATTTTAGGATAGACTCAGACTTAACTTAACAACCTTAATCGTTTGTAACTATCAAAGATTTTTGTATGAATCAATTTCTGTTTATGAAATTAATTAATTTTATTGAAATAATAGATTTAATTATTAAATATATTGATTTAATAGATATATGGATATAGATTTATTCCACTTGATTGATTTCTTTACTATGAAATATATAATTATATATACTGCCAAGTAGAGCCACATGTTCATTTGCTTAAACGATTGAACCTATTCAATATATTTATTTCTTAGATTTTATTAGATTTAGATACCGGTCCCTTTGATGAGTTTAATCATTGCAATTACTCAGTAAACTGATTTCTTCTTTGAAATAGATTCATATAAAAATTTAATATATCGGTGATCTTAATTTAATAGAGCTAGCTTTTATTAGATATATGATTTTTTTAATCTATTCAATAGATTTAACTAACTCATTCGTATTTTTTTTTATCTAAATTATGGTTTTATTCATGAAATGGATCGATTTCCATATCCACTATAAGAATTCTCCTAAAATCCAATCTTCAATTTAATAGATCTAATTTTTGAATGACTGAATATATGATTGTTGCACTTCAACAACAAGTGCATTAAGATTTGATTCAGTTTTGTACATAAACATTCTACATTGACTTTAAGTGCTTAATGGATTTCAAAAGCAAAATGTATACCGTTAGAAACGTTTCTAAGAATACACATGAATGGGGCATAATTAGATTGCTTCAATGGAAGCACGAGCCTAAGAGCTCTGTCTCATTGCAATACATTTATAAAAAATATATCTGAATCCGAATATTAGCATAAATAATCCATGTACTAGGAACTATCAACCTGTATAAGCTTTGTTTCGCTTTGCATATAACATTAAAGTTATTTCCGAAATAGATATGTTGTTTTAATTACGTGTTGCAATAAAAAGAAATAGGAAATTTAACAAGACAATCATGAGAATATTTTTTACAAAGGATTCATCTCTTATCAAGCACGGGTAGCCATCAATTTAAATTGTGTACGAGTAAACGGTAGTAACAGAAATTCGGTAAATAGATTATTTAAGGGGCAGCTATTTGACAGCTTCTTTAGGTTTGACAACCACCTTCTAGTAGGCTGGATATTAGGCAAACGAAACAGAGTTCTAGCGGCAAAAACTGTTCCGAAATAGTCGCAGCTCATGGAATCTACGTTTATGTTCAGCCACAGATAACATGTTGGTAGCTATTTTCGTGGCAGGTTAACAAGGCGGTATAAATTGCTACTCAGACACAAACAAATCATAAAATAAACATGGAAAGAGCCATGTCTCATGATGAAAAGAGATGCTAAGGTAGAGAATAAAGCATCCCCTATTAACCTTCTTAATCGGTTTGGAAGTAAATACATATAGGATAGGACTTTTGAGCAGGTCCTGCAAAGATTTGTCAATAATATTCCATCTCACGAAGTACTTAGCTCTTGCACTTATCGAGAATTACGGAAGCTGTAGAATTATGAAACAATTTTTCCAGCGACCTTTGCAACGGATTTTGTGTACGTGGCTCATGTAAGATCAGAGGAAAAATTATGACTAGGAACGTTCTCAAATTATTGAGCTTTTCCAAGACCAGAGCCATGCATGTCAATTGATGTCAGATAAGGGTCACAAAGTTTATGATGGAAATAATGAAGTTTGAGTAAAAAAGCATGAAAAATAAACCAATCATCATTTTCCCGTTGCATAGCCTGCGCAAGATCAAAGGTGAGAGAATCAGACAGAGCATCGTCTTTTACAGTGTTGGCGTAGGTATAAGTGTCGTCAGCATAAATATCTACGAATGATCTTAGAATCTTCTTAGAGAGATCATTGATGAAACTCAACGAGAGTAAACCCTGTGATGGAATCTCCAGAGAATCCAGCTTAACATTAACATTTCTGAAAATCAATTACTACTCGTATAAACTTGGTGGAGTAAAATGATTTAAGAATTGAGAAGGTATTTTGGGTTGTATCTTTGTGGAGAGGCTTATACAATATCTTAATTTTATATATTATAGAACACCATTTTTGTGTTAAAAGTTACTACCTTTGATAAGTATCGTATATAAAATGAACATATGCGTGGGTGTGTTTGTGTGTGTGCGCGTGTGTTTGTATTTTAACTTTTAAACGAAATTATTTTTGCACCTAATATATATAGCTTGGGTTCTTGAAGCGTTTATCATACAGAAATTTATACAGTTGCTTGAAAAAAGTGTAATGTATAGCTTAGAGGTATTGGAAGTATAGGGGAGGAATTACAATTCCCTGCTGGAATTGTTCACCTTCGGCAGAGTCGCTTTAGCAAGGTGCAGTCGGGCATTGTCGTGGAGGAAAATGTGGCCTTTTTACTTTCCTGATATTGAATATGTTTGTCAACATTTCTTATGCGTTTAATCCATTTGTTGACAGTACTACTCCACGTAATGGTTTAGCCTGCATTCAGAAATCTTTAATGGATGAAACTGGTCGCAGACCATTAACTAGACATCATGCCTTTTTGTCGGTACCACGTTTCAGCAAGTGACGTAATGCTGCGTCGGCGTCTAGCCACTGAGGTGAGCGTCCCCGATTCTGGTAACGGACATTCTTTTCATTGCAATTCAAACCTGGTCGAGAAACGCGTCGATCGTGTTGCGTAAAATGGAAACATTACACTTTCTAACGACGTTTATTTAGGTTGACTTTCAATTTGTAAGGTACGTGTTAACTAAGTTTTTATTGTCTTTGTTTTAACTTACATGTGGTTAAAATCGTCGTGTGTGAACTTCTAATGAAGGAGCAAATTCTCAGATAGTTTTGCATTGAATAATTTCGACTACAGCTTTGATTGATCGTCGTCACATCCGCTGTGCGACAACTACGCTCATCATCTTTAAGAGTTTCGTCGAAATCAGGAAAGTTCTTAAACGTCTATTGTACTGAGCCTTTCGTAGTGGAAAACTGCCAAGCACATCGTTAATATCGCGAGCGGTTTACGCAGCGTTTTGCCCAAGATTTAATTTTAATAAAATATTCTGCGACTTTACTTTTTTCTTATTTTGCATTCAATGTTCTGAAAAGAAGACATAATTGTAAAAAAAAAATCGATCATAAATAAAACGATTAGATAGGACGAAATACGAGGTAAACATGATATATGGAAGAAGAATATGCATATTTAATCTGAACAGGAAACACTAGATAAACGGATAGTCCTTAATGCGCGGAGTTTCGAAGAAATACTTTCTTCTCATCAGAGGGTAGGAATTAGCAAAATGCGGGATCGGATTTTGCATGCAGAAGTATTAGATGAATCAACAAGTAAGTAAGAAATCTTAGTTGAAAACAAAAACGTGAAGCACAGGGAATATAGTGACGAAATGGTGATTACACACGAATGGATAGTGTTGTGGAAAATAAAAAAAAATCCAGTGATGGTAAAATCCAAATATAAAACTTCAAGAAAGTTAAAAATTATAAAAGTAATTGGAAGAATATGTTGTTTTTTTTTTTAATACAATAGATTTTAACCACTTTAATTTTCTTTTTTTTATATCCGTGCACGCGCATTGATAATAATTAAATGCATAGGGAATCAAGTAAATTTACGTGTCTTCCACATTTGTTGATATATATTTGCAATGAGAATCAAAATTTTCACTTTGCACACTGTCTTATTAGAACACTTTACTATGTCTACCTATTATATATATGTGTTTATATATTTCCACTGAATATTTGTATATATCCACCTAATATATATATATATATATATATATATATATATGTATATATATGTATATATATGCATATACATGTATATATATATATATATGTATATATATATATGGGTGTGTATGTGTATGAATTTAAACTGTCTCAGTATGTGTCTCTGTGTGTGTACATTTCCCTCCAGAACAGCTCCGCCAATTTTACGTCTAAAGACTCGTGATTTAATATAAGGAGAATTGAGGTAAAGGAAAGCATTTTACTTGGTTTTCATCCAACGATTACACCTTTAGAAGCTCTAGAAACGTCCTCCGCAAAGTTTGGGTTTAAACACTTGCAATTAAAGATGTAGGATTCGTGGACATGGATCATAATATATACCTGATTAGATCTCACAACAGTTAATGTTAAGTGATCAATATTGGGGTTAAATTTTAAAGATATTTTTATCCAACTATTTGAAATTTTATAGAAAGTGAATTCATACAGGGGGCTAGCTTTGTAATCGGGTTTTTGTCGATTATTTAGCTATCAAGTTTCCAAATGCAAAACATTTTACCTTTGCGGTTTCTAGCAAACTATTAACCAAATTGCGGGTCTACACTTTTAGATGTTTACACAAAGAGTATGCAGGCATGCATCAAGCTTATTAATTTGATAGTAGGCCAAAATTTTACTACCGAGAGATGAAAATGAAAGATCTGACCTTTGCAAACTCTACCAAACACCTCCGCTATCGTTGTCTCTAGTAGGTTGAATTTGTTTATGAAGGTTACCTAAAGATTGATCAACCTTATATATATATATATATATATATATATATATATATATATATATATGTATATGTGTGTATGTGTATTTATATATATATATTTATATATTATATTATATATATTATATATATATATATATATATATATATATATATATAGAGAGAGAGAGAGAGAGAGAGAGATAATACAAAGTTATGAAGAGTACATAGGACCCGAGCAAGCTTGGGCTTAACTTCTAGGATATATATATATATATATATATATATATATATATATATATATATATATAAATATATATATATATAATGTGTGGGTGTGTGTAGCCATCGACATACAGTCCTGTTTCGTTGTATCACAACTCATCAGTGCCGCTAGACCAGCACCTATTCCAAGCCGAAGATCGAACCTAGAACCGTCGTGAAGAAAGTCGGCAGTTCTACCCCTTGACCACGGAAGCGTTACCCGAATGTCTATTTAAATAAACATCCGCCCGCCACTTGTAAAGTGCTCAAGTGCCTTTTTCAGCCAAATTAAGTAGCGAGTGAGATTATTTACGACAGTGCTCAACCCAAAGAGGGGGGGGCTAAATATATTTTGATAGAAAAATATTCTGTCAGTATGTCGATAATTTTCTATATCGCTGAAACATTTTACATATATGATTCAATAAGAGTACCAATATTCGTGAAGGTGCCATCAGCTTTTTAAAATTATATAGTTTGATTAAACACTATCCCTTTACAAACACGTTATCAAACTATATTTTTGATTCTGGATGTTTTACTCCAGAAAAAATGGGCTAATTTTTGTCATTTCAAACCTTACTAACCTGCGGCATACGTCAGTGTCTCCAAAAATGAATGTACTAGCTATTTAAAAACCGATGTTTCGTTTAATCCAATGTCACTACATATCAAAACCTGCGTTTTTATTGGTATTATTTCAATACTACTACTTATAAAACTCTACGCTGTTATTAGTATTATTTTTATATATCCATACATTTATTTAAGTGTACGCTGTTAAAAATTGTAAGTTTTGTAAAATATGAAAGCAATATATTAAAAAAATGTACCAATGATTTTAAAAACATAAATTTATGCATTTTTATACGTATGTGTTGTTGTATTTATATTATTTTTTTAGTTATATCATACATTAGTCAAGTGATTCTGCATAGTTTCTATTAATCTACATTCGTAAATATAGTTTAAAAGCATAACGATACCGAATACTTGCTTTGTTTAACTGTTTAAATATATTTTGACCACATCGTTATAACCAAACTATATATCCGGGGTGTAAACTATATTAAATCTAGGGTTACCCGGGTTATTCTTTAAAACTCAGACTCATAGCTACCAATAAATATATATATATATATATATATATATATATATATATATATATATATATGTATATATATATTGATGTAGATGTGTCCATATATATATATATATATATATACATATATATATACATATATATATACATGCATGCATATATACCCATATATAGGCATACACATACACGCACACAAACACATATATATGTATATGAAATAAAATGGAGGTGGAATATATATATATATATATATATATATATATATATATATATATATATATATATATATATATATATATATATAGGTAGACAGTTGCAGTCGGTTGCATGTAAGTTAATGTGTTCTATTTTGTTTAGACCGTGATCACGTTTACTTTGATTTTCATATATGTATCCCTAGGGCTGCAAAGCACACAGAAAATCGTGAATTGTAAAATTGTGGCCACAAACTGCGATGATGAAATAGCATACAGTATCGACTTTAAGCAATCCCACTTCATAATCTTGCGATCTTTCTTATCGGAAGCAAACACTCCTTTAGTTGACAGGTTCCACATGCTTACCGATAAGTCAAAGATCAAGTCTCTAGGGTATCAGGCATAAAACTCTTCTGTTATCTCAACTCTTCGCAAGAAACAAGCAAGTTTAAATACACAATTGCCAGGACCTGCTTGGCAGCTATGTGTTTTGACCGTTGACCGCAATTATTTCTGACGTTCACCGCCGCATCCTTTTTTTTTTGTTTTGTTTGAACACCCTTGAGTTTACACATAAAGCCAAGCGAAATTACTTGGGAAAATAAGGTAGCATCTATTATTCTATTCATAAAAGCTTCTTTATTAGAACTGAATGCGTACCGTTGAAGATAGAAGCAAACTGATAAATTGTTTATAAGACGCATACTATCATTTAATAGGAGAGTTCAAGGTTAATGGAGACACATGAGAAATAAGGTAATCCGTCATCCTTTTTTAAGGGATACACAGGAGTATTGTTTCGGAGAAATTGTCTTCATATCGAATTAAACGCCTAAAATGCACACAATTTAATTACATGTATCATAATGACTAATAGAGTATAAGTAATTTCCTGTTGCCATATGCAGTATTATCATTACGTTTAATCTAACGAATGTGATCCGTTTTACATTTGCATATTACTTTTCTGGTACTAAAGTAAACAATCTCGATTTAAACATATTTTTCAGAAATAGTCAAAAACGGATATTTTCCTATCTATTTTTACAGTAATTTTTTTTAACAAATTACATTAATAAAATTATATTCGTTTAATTTATTTTTAAGATTATTTTGTAATTTTATTTGTTGCAAAATATCTTATTCTATTAAAATTAAGAAAGGGTTAAGTACACGACGGAGAGAAGATATTTTGGGCTACTTTTTTATTTAAATATTTTCGCTTTCTTCCAATCGGAATATATTTAACCTCAAATTCTTCGGATATATGTAAATAAAAAACTGTTTCATTTTGAACGACCCCCGCAAATCTCTGCTCATGATATACACCCGTTTGATTCTTCCGTTGGCCTCGAGGAATTATTTCCTATATATTTAAAGTAATTAAAAATACATGCTACACTATTTATCTGGTATGCTTATTTTACTTTCACTTGTTTTGGCAAAATCTTTTACATAGATTTCTTTTGTTCGACATATAATTTAGTGTAGTATTATAGTTTAGTTTATCTCTTTATGTTTTTAATCTATCGAAATTTACTCATTAACAGTTAATGAGAACAATAAAAGGGGTATGCAATATTTGTAATACTATATTATTAATATGAATTACTGTAGTTTAAGATAAGTATAACATCCATATGTGCAATAAAATACTGTAAGTGATGCAAAAGCAGTGTTTTCAAACAATATTTTGGAATTATTTTTTATTTTCATCTTCCATCGCGATAGGGTATTAGAAAATTACAAGAAACTGCATTTGTCTATAATACTAGCCTGGACGGAAGACCTGCTTTTGTTACATATGGGGGTTTCATTAAAAAAGAGTCTTAAAGAGGGAGACTCTTATAGAGAGTTTGTTGTAAAAGAGAGATCTTGTTGTTATAAAGATTGTTCGTTTTATAAAGATATTCATATATATATCAAAATGTTTATCACTTAGATGTGTTGAAGCTCTTGATTAAGGAGCTAGTTTTAAGACAGTCTTAGTGTATATATGAGATGTAGACGTGTATGTAATGACATTTAATAACACTGATATATAGACATATAATGACAAATTTCACTTTAACTTTTCGGTAGAATCAGAACACAAAGACTACGTTTATACAAACACATGGTGTGTTTATTTCTTCTCACGACACGCCGCGGTTTTCTCATCAAGAATTCAAAGCTTCACATATTAAGTTTCAAAGTGGCCGTCTCGCTTCTATACGTTCGAATTTCAAACTGCAGACTATCGTCTGCCCCCCTCAGACTCTCTCTTACTCTCCCTCAGGTCTCCTTAGTTTCTAACTATATCTAAAACTTCCCATTTTTCCATGACGCCATACACATGTTAAAACATGTGTCTACTTTCACGTGTTCTGGACATGCGTGTCCAAAACTTTTCCTTTTTTACAAAAGGAATTTTAACCTATATTCTCAGTAACCTATATTTCCAATATGTTAAAAAACACATGTTTATTACATTATCTTGTTGCTGCATTCTTTCAATTGAATTTTCATAACAAAATTGGCAGTGCACAGTCTTTTCTAGAAATTATTTTATCTCTATTCTAAACAGTCGTTTGTTTTACATTCCATTTTCTAATTTTCACACATAATCTATTTCTAAACCTGAATTACGAGGTTCGAATTTCGCCTATGCTGTTTCATTTTAACTAAATTTCTGTATTTTTATACTTACATGAAAAGGGGACAACCCTTATTATTAAATACTTTGGTGCTTGGAGGTTGGCTTTGAGCAATTAAAAAAAAGGCATGTAGGAAGGTTCTAACACGTACCATCCAGTAGAAAAAGAACGCGAAAATCAAGTCTTTGCCGTGTTATCCATCATCAAAACAGAAGTGACGAATGTTTAATTTTTAGATAGACTATCATAACAATGGAATGAATTCCGAAAATATCGACCAAAAAAGCGATCCCTTCCTCTGAAAAACTGTCCAGTTATAGGTGAAGACATTATTGTTTTTAGCTACTTTTTAGATATTTGTCGTCCGAAATGTTTCAAAGGAAAACGACATAAGTCTCGTAAAAATCTGTCGTTTTTGTCGAAGTTTTATTGAGACATACATACACACATATATGCATACATTTTAACACACAGGTGAGATTTATATTATAGATTATAGTTGCTTAATAGTTAATACACAATATGTATTATGCGTATTAATATATATATTTTTTGTAAAGATGTTGCTGCTTATCAAGGGCCAGAGGTCACTCGGGAAAAAGGGTTACTGGGTAGAAATTTCACAATATGATCATAGCGTATTAACCATAAGTAGTGGAAATTTTTTAAATTGGATTACTTAGGGGATGGTTTATCAAGATCTTGTTTACGTAATACTTGAAGGCAACAACATTGTAGTCAGCTGCCATTAAGGTAAAGGGAAGAAAGTTCAACACGCGTGCAGGTCCAAGAAAGAAATTTGTTAATGGAATATACGTTTATGTTTAGGCAGAGATAAAGAGTGCGGAAACGACTTGTGTTTTCATGAAAATTTGGCGAGTGGAGACCATTGATTGAACGTCAGACGAGCACTTTCCATGAAAATAACGATAAAGCAGAGACATCCTCGCCATGACTCTTCGGTGGGAGAGGGATTGCAGGGAAGAGAAAAGGGTATCTCTCACTAAGCAACGAACTCTCTTTTGAAATCTGTCAAGGCAGAATAAGCTGCATCTAGTAGCTTCTGTTCAGATGTTGAAAAAGTATTCCATCATTGTACTACCTGGTTTTTATATAGGTAGAGTATTGCATCAGCAATGAGATATCTACTGGAACGGTAGAAGGATACTACCATATTTTCCAGCAACATATTTGATTTATGTGTTCCATTTCAGATAAGGAGTAAATGTGAAGCCCAGAAGTTTGTCAAAACATGCAGTCTCCTCAAGACGAGAGTCATTCATTTCAATTGATGGTAGATGAGGATGATATCAGTTATGATGTAAAGATAGGATCTTGGTTTTAGATGCATATAAAGGAAACAACTACCGCTTTCCCCATTGAACATTGTGATCAAGATCAGAGTAGACATAGTTTTTTTTTGTTTTTTTTACACAGTGATCACCACTTATCAAGGCCCGGAAGCCACTCAGGGATAGGGGTTATTGCAAGTACATTACGTTAGTGAGGAGATGTGATGAAGTGTTTAATTAGGGGGGCGGTTCATTAGGAATTTGTTAACATTAGACTTGAAGACATTCAAGTTGTAGTCCGGAGGGAAGCAGGCAGACGGAACAGAGTTCCACAGGCGTGCAGTTCTAAGAAAGAAGCTTTGTTCATGAAATCCGCGTTTTGATTTAGGCACAGATATAGAGTGGGGGAATTTTTTTACAGTGGATTCAGCAGTTAGAGAGAACTTAGCCATTTACGACCATTGATGTGTTGCCATAGATTGCAATGTCTTCAGCATAAATGTTAACGAATAATCTTAAGATATTATTGGAAGATCATTATGTAGATAATTGGTATGTACTAAGAGGAAGGTGGCCGATTACCAGATCTCTAAAATACAGGGCATACTGATTAGCTTTCCATGGTGTTGGGAAGAAACTCTTCTTAAGACAACGCTTAACCGCTTTGTAAGTATGGGCGCTAGTTTTGTTGAAGCTTTTTCAGCACTATATTTTGAATGCCGTCAGGGCCTGTTGCTTTACTGGAAACAAAATGTTTGATACACTTGGCAACACAACGCACAGGTATTTATCTCCATCATGGCGTGTTTTCTGATACAGGCGGAATAAGGGGGGTGGCCGCATTGGTTGCATAGGATATAATTAGCTACAAAGTTCTTGCAAAGCGTCTGGTTTTGTCTGATGCTGACGAAATTACTCCATGCGCATTTACTTCTGTTCAGGACACTATTTGCTATTTTCCATTACTATAGTTGTGCTAAACGGTAATAAAAAAAAATAAAAATGCAGAGTGCCGCTTATAATGTTTGTCTTTGACTTTTTTTCGATTATAGAAATAATTTTGAAAAATAAACTACATATTATTGATGCTGTTTTTACGTTTGCCATTTTTGTAGAGCGTGTGCATTGCCCAAACGTTTATGAAAGAAACGTTCTATGCTATCTGTCTTAAAAAAAATTCGCTATAGCATCTTAATTAATAAATTCCGTAACACTTGGTATAGCCAGTAATATGCGTTTAACAACATTCCATTCCAACGTAAAAGAAGAAAAAAAGAAAAATGCACATACCTAGGATTTTCGTTATCATTGACAGGGAAATTACTATTTGAATTGCTTTAAACGAAATAGATGTTAATAAACTTAACCCATTATCCTCTGCAAAAGAGTTTTACCAACGCCGAGCAAAATTTTCATCTAAATATCAATTCATAAGTTGTTAAGCAGAGGCATACTTTTCACGAGAATCAAAAAACAGTTTTCTGAACACATCAGTATCTTCTATCAAAATGGCACCACAAACCGTCTATTGCACCAGAATCCGATTAAGCCGACATTTCTGTGAGAAAAATTAAATCAATTACTGATTAGGTGGTCAGAACTTCCTATTCCCTTGTTTTCCATTATCCAATATTTAAAAATAACGTTCTTGTCTGATACATTACAGTGACGACAAATAGGTCGCTTCTGTTTAATAATAAGTTGCTTGAGTCTTCAATAAATGATGTTGTCAAAGACTATAACTAAAACCACTTATTTCGCAACTAGCAATATTGTTTCCTTTCTAGAGGACTAAGCATTAATCTACTGGCTGTAATATCACACGTGATTAATTCAACAACTGACGGTATTTATTTGCCAGAGGAATATCTTTTGGCATATTGTAGACGTTTAGTAAGAGTAAGCATACCGATATCCTTCACAAGATCACCAGCTTCACTATAACTGTTAATGTTATCTCAACCGTCAAATCTGTTTCATTTGATAGGTGTATTAATATAGTAATTGCTGGGCAGGAATAACGGATAGTATTCCTTACACACGAGTTACATTTCTGATGTACTCTTTAAACACACGATCTCATAAATTTAATTCTAACTTCATTCGATACCACAAACTATGCCAACACAATAAAGAGCAAGGAGCAATATATTTCTAATACTTTTTGGGGAAAATTGCAAGTTATTTTATGCACCCCAATGCGAACTGCTAGGAATTAAACACCATCACCTAACTGCCTACTTGCCTCTCGTTGATATGAACGGTGCTAATTTTCCGAAAGCATCCTGCTTTGAGAAATAATTTATCTGGCCCATACCTCATGATCTTAAATAAAACACCTACATCTGATCCGTTGTACAAAATCGCTGGAAGCAATAGTTAATTTTTTTTTACTACTGTAAAAGGTATGTCGCTCCTGACACAAACCTCCATCTGTGTTCAATATGTCAAAAAATTAGAATTGTGATCTGGTTTTGGGAATATTTTATATTAGTATGTATTGCTGCTTTAATTTTGCACAAATCAATTTTCGAAAACTGATTTACGAATAAGTTTTCGCCTTTCTCCTATTTTCGCAAAATAAAGACCATGAACACATGTCACTGGTCTTTAGTGGCTCTTGTCGTAGGTACCTGTTTGAGTCATCATCTATCTTTTATTCTGGAAAAAGTTCACAACAATTTGTACGCAGCTACAACAAACGAACACATATTTCTCTTTCTCTATCTGTTCCTAAAACTAAACGGAAATTTCTATCAACAGTTTTTTCAGGAATTTTCCATTCATTGAATAACATACCGTGCGCCTACTTCACACCTACATTTAATATGATGATAATTAAGTCTGGATGTTCTGGTTTTATCAATCTAATTTCAATCATTATTGATCACAGTGGCGTCATTGTACTATCAGCCTTAACTTTATTAACACTTATTCTAGATTGGCATCTAAGAATGGATACCTGGAGACCTCTGTATAAGAAAATATGTACGGAATTGCATTTCCACACACTCGTGCATCTGCTTGTCGGGAAAGTTTATTGTAGATACTTTTTTTGTTTTTCAAGAAGATAACAACATTTCTGATCTTTCCTTAATTTTGATATTCGCAATTTCTCTTTATTTTATGTACAAAATATCGATAACTCCGCGACAATAAAAATAGCGTACTTTTAAACATAACTCAGTTCACCGCTCTGTAAATTAGCTCATAACACAATTACTTCATAGTTGTAAGACGTAAAAATACTTATCTCTATAAAAAATATAATCTTAGAGAATATATCTCTCAAAAATAAAAAAATTAAAATATTAGCGATTTGCAACGCGCACGGCACATATAACTCAATATTCTAAGGCGATTCTACAAAAGGTTTTGCAAATATTGTTTTCGTTTTCATATTTTCTCATACAATATTGCATTATTAACTAAGATAGTCATAATCTACATTACGTAGTATTTAGCGGTGGTAGCACGATTTTCCGTCCCTTATTATTCATGCTCTTGTAAACTTTACGTAACAGAATCATTATATACAGCTTTAAACATGCACATTGGTCTTGATAATCCCGATGATTTCCCATTAAAAATTCTGACAACTCGGTAAATAATTAATGAACGCCTGAGCTATATCACAGTTACGGAATAACAAGATAGGTAAATTTCAGACAGTATCAAATACTTGCAGGAACAAAAAGCAATGTCTTCCACTTCCTATATCTGTCCTTCCTTCGTCGTCCAGCAACAGAAAACCGATTTGTGTGAACATAACATGTCCGAGTACATTCGGATAACCGAACATTAGTGTACACTTTGTATACATTTCTCAATTATACATAACCATCCAGCATTTCTATTTAGAAAATTAGTAGCAATCCCAAATATTATTTACAAGGTGTCTTCAATAACTGTCCATAGTGTTTCGTACAGAATTTAACATTTGACAAAGCCATTTAAAAAGTCCGTATATATTGCGATACATTCTATGAGATACCTGACGAAGTGTATGATTTCAAGTGTTAAAACAATCACAGAGAGTAGAATACACATTGCTAAAACTTGATTGTCATAGCTGGTGCATTTAAAACGAAAACTAGACATTATAACATTCCCGAAGCATGATATCACAAAAAAATTATGTCTTAAAATTATGGGGAAATATATGAGAGTCGTCAGACTTATTATTACTTTTCTCGCAATAATATCGTTTTGAGAGGAAACAGATCCAAGGGAGGAAGGCAACCCGTGAAAGATGACGACAGGTGTGTGAGGTATAAGATAGTCGGGACAAAAGAGATGATTTGCCAAATATTGCATTTCATTGTTAATGACCGTCATGTGGTTATAGATGCAATAAGTGTATAGTTTGATGTCAGTGTCGGAAGTGTGCACACATTCGCGTAAACATGATGTGCGAGATTTTAGCCAAGTTCATCTGAATTGTTGGTCATCTTTGTCACAGACGATTACACCAAGGTGATCATCCGTGCTGTTTCTCACGGTCTACACTATTATGCCCTTTCTCGATGTAACTTTTGATTGTTTCCTAAGCTCACGGACAATTATTCGACTGCCAATTTCAAATAATTGTGAAGGGAATGACGCTGCTGCGACGGACATTGAAAGGTCAGCACAAGACGACTTTCAATGAGACATTTAACAGTTCTTCGAATGGTACAACAAATGCATTGCAGCCGAAAGTTTCATGTGTTTACCATCTCCCACAATACACAGGAAGGATCCCGTTACTCCTTAAATCATTATTCTTTGTAGTATTTACATTATATTTATTTGATGTTTATTTTATAACAACGGATGGAGCTCTCCTTCATTTTACTTTATCCTTACAACATTTAAAGCTAAGCGTAATATGTAAGAACCATTTAGAATAAAATTCACGTTATGGACATTAATCAAAATAGGAATGATCATAATAACATACGTGTTTGAAACAATGTGCAATGATATCAATGTAAATTATAGTAATGTATTCTCTTCAGCGAATTCATTTGCTCGTCAAGTGAGAGGTTTTCATGTATAATATGAATATGTTGTAAATAATCTGAAGATTACACTCCAATCAATAGTCATCTGTTGCCAAACTTATTCAAAAACACTCGACTACACTGTATACGATTTCATCCACTCTCTACCTGCGCCTAAATCTAAACGCAGATTCCCTGAACAAATTTTCCAAGAACTGCTCCCCTGTGGAACATTGTTCAGATAGCCTGCCTTCCGATTGAATATGACATGACCTCCTTCAAATTCAATAAAAAACAAGTTCTTATTGAGCCGCCTGCCATCAATAATCACATTCTACTCAATTTTATATTAAATATGTTCTATACTATAACGATGCATTCACAGACCATTACCCCTCGGAGACTTTAGGACTTTATAAGTGGCGACTACTAAATAGAAATTATTAAGATAAGGTTGACTGTGTTCCTGACTGCTTTATTATATCTTTGCGTCGAACTCTATATTATAAACTCTCTCGGTAAAACGAAATGTATAATACAAGAAGATAATCTCAATTGTAGCTTGCCAGATTTATGCTATCATGAGCGTATCTTATACCACCCTCTTACGCGTATATAATGTACAATTACCTGGTCGCTCTATTACAAAATATTCTGCAACAATTTTTGTTCCTATTGTATTTACATATTTTCTTCTTCTTCCAATTACGGGATGTTTGGATTTCGAACTTTACACCAATCTGCTCGATTGCAAACCTATCTATTTTGACGCATTAGGGCAGTGCACGGAGATCTTTCTTTCAGGACAGCCTTGATCTCTAACGATAGTGTGCATGTTTGAATTTTCCGTACTTTGCTTGACTATATGTCAAAATGCATGTTTCTCCCTTTTAATTACTCTGCACGTTTACTCCATCACACTTCTGTTATTGAGCGCTTTCGCTTGTGATTTTAGTATAAATGTTGTGTAGTTTTATTTACATAGCTGTAACTCTTTTTTTCACATGAACAATGTACAAATTATTGATTTTGTTGTTGTTCCTTCTTGTGAAACAGATTTTTAATTTAATTCTAATTTGAATTTTAAATTATCAATCACATTACTGAATATATATATATATATATATATATATATATATATATATATATATATATATATATATATATACACGCTACATTTCAATTGGCTGTTATTAGAAAAACAGTCTCACATGAAAAAATGCATGTTAACTCTCCCATGATATGATGCCTTTCTGGACATTTATTTTTATATTTCTGTTTTCTTTTGGTTTAGGAAAAGATTTTCAATATATATATATATATATATATATATATATATATATATATATATATATATATATATATATTCTGGATTACTTTGCTCTGGATTTTACCGTTTATCTCATTGTATTTATATCCAATCCGTTTTTGCTTTTTATATCTATTTGATCCTCTTAATAATTATGCTACCGCGTATGCACGGCGTTGCCCGGGTGTTTGGAGGTGTGTGTTGAGAAAAAACATGTTGGTATGCAGTGAGGCCACGTAGTAGGAAATAAACTTAAAAAAAATACGTGATGCCTTTGCTATCGCGTCCATCGCCAAATCCAGAAGTGACGTAGGTTTAAATTAAAGCTACGCAATCAAAAGGAGGGGATTACTCTCGAAAATATCGGCGAAAAAACAGGTCCTTCTCCAGATGAGCGAGAAAATTAATGTTTTAGCAAGTTATTCGATATATGTAGTCCGGAATGTCGAGCCTAAAAAAGATAGCTATATCATTAACATGTGAATGATGTTCATGATATACAAACATGCGTACATCTAAACATATTTTTCCGTAATTTTTTAGACTATACTGGGTACCCGATGTTACGTGTGTGGTTGGATGTGTATGTGGAGCAAAAAAAAGTGATAGTAGGTAGACTCAAACCCAGATTGTAAAGTAGAAAAAAGAACGTGAAAAAAGTTTCATCTTTGCCTGTTGCGCCCATCGCGAAACCGATAGTGATGTAGGTTTACATTAAGGTTAGGTAATAAAAAAAGATGACTTTTTAAAATATCGGCGAAAAAAGCGATATCTCTCTGTAGAATATTTCTCATCCGGAGAGCCCAGCTTAAAACTGATACCGACTTTGTTAACATCTGTTGCGTAAGTCGAAAGTTTTCGTCAGACTTAGCAAACAAATATACATACACACATACATACATTTAAACAGACAGCTGAGATTTGTATTATATATTAAGAGAAATGTTTATATATTTAGTCATTTAAATAGGTTGACACCGTCAGAATGATGTTTTAAAATAAATTGTTGCAGGCAGAAATGTATATGGAGACAAGTACGATAAATGCTGGAAGAGTTTACAATGAAAAAAACAGTTTAAATCTTAAATGTTTTATATATAGATATATCGAATCAGTCTTGGAAATACCTGAAGCAATTTACGATCAAAACCTCACTATATTTCATATACTTTTAGAAGGGGCATGTGTCAAAGTAAAAGTTATATATATATATATATATATATATATATATATATATATATATATATATATATATATATATATATATATATATATCCCTCCCTCTCTCTCTCTCTCTCTATATATATATATATATATATATATATATATATATATATATATACTAGCTGTACCCTGCCACGCGTTGCAGTGGCTCAACTTGGTGTAATGGAAACATTTAATAAAAGAGAAAATGCATGTTTCTTATATTAGTACAACAATCCACTGCAAAAAGTGAAAAAGAAGGCGAAACTGAAAAAAATGGTGCTCTTGCAGAATTTGATCTGGATCCTCGAGAGTTTCTGTCAATCATTCATGTTTTGGACTTGACCAACAATCAGTGGATGAAGCCGAACGTAGCAAAAATGTTGAAACGCTAAATGCTTTTTTTTTGTTTAAAAAAATGTGATTTAGTAATTAATATTTGGTTGATGGTGGGGGAGGGGGGTTACTATACACAGATTCGAAAAACTCGTCCAAAAACAAATAAATGAAAGCAAAGGTAAGGTCATTTACGTTTCTACCTAATTGGATAATTGTTTAGTGTTTTTTGTAATGTAAAATGTTCAATTGGGTCAAAATACAGAAATGGTCGCGAATTCTGTTGAATACGTTAAGTTTGGGAAAGTAAGTTGAAAACTAAAAACTTTACAAAACAGTGTCTGAAACTCAGCGAACATATGTTACCATGGCATAGGCTGGCATAATGGATAGGTTTCTGACAGTATTTTGTATAGTTTTTTTTTTAGTTTTAACTCACTTTCTCTAACTTAAAGTAATCAACAGTGTCCACCACCATTTGTAGCTTTCAAATACACAAAGAAACACTGTTTTTCGAGCCGACTAAACGTTACATTAAATGAAAAGGGTTTATATTACTAAAAACAGATACAAAGAAGTAGTCAAAAAATAAATATATAACAAATAAATGTTATCAAAGGCAAGAAAAGTAAGTGTTCTTCCTAACTGGATAAGATTTTAGTGTTTTTATGTAATGTATAATCGGTTCAGAAACCTCCAATGTTTATCGGTATATCTGAAAAATACAAATGGCGGCAGACTGTATCGAACACGTTAAGTTTGGGGAAATTTTGGGAAAATGAGTTTAAACTAAAAATACTGTTAGGAACTCACTCAATATATGTTACCATGATGTAGGCTGGCATATAATCGGTGGTTTTAAACTTTTGCTCGATACAGGTGACGACTTTTAAAAATCCCTTTTAGTGATTACCTGGTGTGAGGATATTTGTACAACTAAACGGCAAATCTGCTCCAAAAAATCCGGTATTATTTTACTTTAAGGCCCGTTTCACGTTCATATATAACGAAATATTTTATTGTAGATTTCGGTGTGCTAAAAACGAATCTGCAAACCGTTTACGTAGCAAAAAAAAAAGTTTTCATGCCATTCCTGAAATTACTTTTTCGAAAAGTGGGTGATCACTTTTCAATGTAAATTTAACTTAGAATGAGCACCCACTTTCTGGCCACCTGAGAGAGGGGCATTTTTCTGTTTCTTGGCTAAAAAGTTTTTTGTTTGATTTCTTTTGCATGGTTATAACCCCTGACCTCTGGGACTATTTTCCATTTAACAGCCGTAGCCTTCGTTTACGCTATGCGTAAGCATAAACGAAAGCTGTTTAGCCAATAAACATGGAAAAAAATCCCCCCTCTCTCAGGTGGCTAGAAAGTGGGTGCTCATTTTAAGTTAAATTTACATGGAAAAGTGATCGCCACTTTTTCGAAAAAGTAATTTCTTCATATCATAAAAACTATTTTTTTGTGACGGAAACGGTTTGCAGATTCGTTTTTAACACACCAAAATCTACAAAAAAAATTTTGTTATTTACGAACGTGAGACACACAGCCCTTAATGGAAAACTATATCAAAAATCCGGGGGAAAATAGTTTTTAATAAAAACAGCAAATGAATTCAATAGAAAAAAAAATGGATGCTATTTTTTCTTTCTGTGTGTTTCTTGGCTTAAAAGTCTTTTTGTTTGATTTCTTTTGCATGGTATTAACCCCTGAACTCTGGGACTATTTTCCATTTCACACACGTAGCCTTTGTTTATGCTATGCGTGAGCATAAACGAAAACTGTTAAATATGCATTCGCGTACCAAACTGCCTTGTAAAAAAAACCTTAAACCAATAAACACGAAAATAAATGCCCCTTTCTCAGGTGGCCATAAAGTGGGTGCTCATTTTAAGTTAAATTTAGATGGAAAAGTGATCACCCACTTTTCGGAAAAAAATTTCTTCAGATCATGAAAACTATTTTGATACTCCTTGGGCGTTGAGTTCCATGGCGACCTGCAGAATTATTTAATGGTCGTTCCCTTAGTACCCCCTAGTAGCAGTGTCAGAAATTTCGTGAAAATAGCGAATAATTCCACCCCATCTTTCCAAGCTTATAACTCCTCGAAAAATGCAATTCAAGCCCTAATTTTTTGTTCAATTAAAGGAGCAAGGACCAAGATTTCCTTAAAAAAAATAAAAAAACGTGTTTTTTTTGAAAATGTTTTAAACTTCGGCCTTTACAGGTAAAATTCTAAAAGAACACTATGTTTTTTTGTTTTAAATTTGAATATATTATGTTATATATTGACCTTTTCTCTTCAATTTGTGAGTAAATAATTATGTACTTATCGGGTTCTAAATTAATTATTATTAGACATTTACAAAATGGGAGGCGTGAATTATTCGACCCCCTGTCTTTCCAAGTTATAACTCCTCGAAAAATGTAATTCGAGCCCTAATTTTTTTGTCAATTAAAGGAGCAAGGACCAAGATTCTATTAAAAAAAAAAGAAAACACAAATAACGTGGTTTAAAAAAAAGGTTTTAAACTTCAAACTTTACAGGTAAAATTCTAAAAGAACACTATGTTTTTTTTTTTTAAATTTGAATATATTATGTATTGACTTTTTCTCTTCAATTTGTGAGTAAATTAAATATTTACTTTCGGGTTACTAAATTAAGTATTTACTTTTTAATAGACACTTAAAAATTGGTATGGGGGGGGTTCGTGAATTAAAAAAAACGTTTGTCTAAAATATTATATTCGATTTATTGGAAAGAACATAAAATTTCACATTGACCCTTAAAATATCGTAAAAATAGAATCAATAGAAAAATTTTGATAGATTTTTAAAATTTAAAAATTGAAAAATATTGAGTTTAAAAATTGAAAAATATTGAGTTCGGAAAATCCATTAATGTTTCAAAAAAATATATTTCTATTACTTTTAAAACAACTGTAATATTTTATTTTGGAAGTATAATCCATAAATAAAATAATAACATACTTTTAACAAAGAAATTCCGAGATGTTTATATTGTATTCGCAGTTTCGTGTTAGGGGTGTCAAAAATTCCTACAAAAATTCTGATACTGCTACGCATGCGCACGTAACATTTTTTATTTATTTACTTACGTGGTGGAGTTTCTATACTGATAGGTTTTTTGAAATTTTTTCACTGGATTATTATTGATTGAACACTAACCAGATTATGAAAAAAAATTGAAAAAAAAAAATAATTTCAACATTTGAAAGGGATACTCACTTTTTAGTTACCACGTTCTGGTAAATCGGTCACTTTTTATTTATTTATTTATTTATTTTTTCTAAATACGGAAGTGTCTTCGGGAGATATAAAATGGTCGCATGTTGACGAAGCAATGTATCGGGAGGCGTACGGGATTAAAAATTATTGGAAAATTTTTAGATTAGGTCCACTCCACCTCCTCAATTTTCTTTTAAATGACGACTTGAAATGGTTTTCGACTATGCTGAATACGAAAATCGCATCGAAATTTTGCAGAAATAAGTAGTTATCAAGATATAAAAAAGTTGTGTTATGCATTGTACTCCTTGGCGGCCATCTTTTTTACGTGTGTGTATTTGTTTATGGCGCGTGTGCACGTAAAAAGATGGCAGCCGAAGAATACAATGCATAATACAACTATTTATTTCCGCAAAATTTCAATCCAATTTGCGTGTTCAGCATACTCGGAAACCTATAAATGTCGTCATTGAAAGGAAAATTGTGGAGGTGGATCTAATCTAATAAAATACCAAATTATTAAACATTTCTCCAGCATGTTAGTGAAATTTATAATACTTTAAAACATTAAAAAGAAACAAAACAAAAGTTTTGAAAAAAACTCACCTTTCACAAAAACAATTTAAAAAAAACACACACACAAACTGTGTTTTTTTTGTTATGATAAGTAAAAAAAAAAAAAATCTCGAAACTTTATTTTCATGAAAACAATTTAAAAAAAGTCCTGTTCTCTCTATTTTTTTTTCTTTGAGAAACAAATATATTTCTGACTTACAAATGCGGTAGAGACTCATTATTTTTACTTTCTATGGTTTTGATATACCGCGGTTTTATTGCTTACAAAATGGGTTACTGATTTATCAGAACGTTGTAACTAAAAAATGAGCACAGCACCACTTTCGAATGTCGAAATAATGATTTCTTTTTTACATTTTTTTTAATAATCTGTTTAATTAGTGTCCAATCAATAATAATCCAGTGAAAAAAAATTCCAAAAACCTATAAGTATAGAAATAAAGCATGGGAGTAATGTTTGTACAACGTAACGTCGCCTTTCGCACTTTTACAAACATTTAAAAAAAAAAGTAACTAAACCATTTATTGATAATTTGTCACGTGTACAAACATTTATTTATTTAAGTAGGCTTAACTCCTTTCATGAATAAGAAAAGTTTTACTCTTTAAGAATAATAAAAGGAAAAAAGTTACTGAACATTTATAAAAGTACTTCTTTTCATGAAGGCCAGAGGAATAGTTGGCCGAAAATTCGTGAAACAACAACAATAAATAAAAATGGTGCTAATGCAGAGAGCCGCGCTATTTTTTAAATCATATTTCCACGTTTAAATAACGTTTTACAATTTTTTTTATTTATTCAATTGTAAGGTTAAAGTACAGAATAGGTACAAAACATCCTTACCTCCCCATGTTAAGAATGACTTTTTAAATAATAACATTATTTCAGCACGGATCACTCTCTGCATGAGTAATCTTATATAGAAAAAAAAACTCAAAAGCAAGCAACAAACTTTTTTTTGGTTTTATATAATAAAGAAAAGATGTGTAAATTACAAAATTTGGAAGATAAACAAATTAAATATGTTTTTTTTTGTTTTTGTTTTTTTTATTATCGAGTTAACAGAAAATTAAACCTTTCGTCAAATCGTGGCTGTGAAATGAATCGAACCGGAAGTTCAGTTTTATCAACAGAACCGATTCGCAGAACCGATAAATAAATATATTTATTTTATTTAATATTTTAATTTTAATAAGGTAAATTTATTTTAATAACATAAAAACATACCTCGACTCTAAAAATTGGTTGTCTGAAAATTTCAAATAAATTGGTAACGTATAAACATGGTTTTATTTCTTTAGAACGAACCAACTTTACATTTATATATATATATATATATATATATATATATATATGTATATATATATATATATATATATATATATATATATAGATATATACATATATATTTTCTGCATTTTCTGCTTTATTATTTAAACTTTCCTATCTATCTAATTTATCAATCTACCCAGACTGCAATATCGTGTATTTATATTTACTTATATTTTAATCTATGCTGTTACTTACTTTTTTCTTGCTTTTTCCTGAATTTGCATGTACCGGTCATCCTTTCCCCTTGAATAATTTTTATTTTTTATTGTGTATTTATTATTTTTTTTATTTTTATTTATTTATTTATTGTTATTTATTATTTATTTTCTATTTATTTATTTATTTATTTTCCATTTAGTGTCTTCTAACAACTCTTGCTCAACTTTATTGTAAGTGATGACGTGTGCATTTCAGTTGACCTATATTATTTTGCCTTATATATGTTTTCACGCCTTAAGCATGCCCTCTCTGGGTCATTTTGACATTTGTTTCTCTATTTATATTTAACTCTATCACCATTTTTTCTCTTCTTTTTCTTCCTTGATGTTTCTTATTTATATTTATATTTCAGCAGTAGAATGAAACGACTATCTCATTTTTCTTTTATTAATATTATTGGAATTTTTTCCTTGTACACATTTTTGTAAATATTTCCATGGATTTCTGGTTTTGGATTATTATGGACCATCTTCATCCAATTACGCGATGTTTGGATTTTACTTGTGCAAATGGAAATTCAATTAATTTTCTTGAAGTTATATATTTGGATTTTACCGTCACTGGATCATTTATCTTCCACCAGACTATCCATTCATGTGTAATAATCTTTTTCTTCACTATATTCCCTCTGCTTTACTTATTTTGTTTTCAAGTAAGATCTTTGACTTACTTGTTGTTTCATCAAACACTTTTGCAGGCAAAATCCGATCTCGCATTTTGATAATTCTTACCCTTTGATGAGAAGGAAAGTATTTCCTCGAAACCTCGCGGGTAAGGACTATCCACTAATCTAGTGTTTCCATTTGCAGTTTACATATGTGTTTAAATTATTTCAAAGTGTTTTAACATGTTTTATTAACTGTTTGCTCGTATATATATATATATATATATATATATATATATATATATATATATATATATATATATGATGGCAGCAAATTCGTGTTTGAGCATTGCGATTACTCGATATCGCACAATAAAGGGTATACAGAAACGCGAAAACATTCAGTGATGAACCGCACGAAGTTGGCTGTTAAGCCCTGGGCCGAACGTAGGTGGCTGTTATGCCCTGCCAAACTCTGGCATACCTTGGCACACATTGTGCAGATTTGTGCCCTACTAGCAGCACGGTCTTGATATTATCTTCTATGTATAATCAAATGCCGCTTCAAACCACCCGCTGTTTTGTACGTCCACCCGCAGTTGACACAGGTTAGCTCTGACAACGCAAGAATGATTTGTGGTCCACTGCCCCGATGAGTAGTCTGGTTGCTCATCAGCCCGGCTTTGCTCAGATATAATCTTCCGCAGACCTCACAATCCAGACCAATTTGGCACCCCCAGCGATCCACGGCTCTTTTCACCCTCCCTTTCCGGATATCGCGCTTCAGCCGCTCATACTGGGTTCGCTCTTCCGCAGACTTGCCCACACCTCCCCAAAGGTCCTTCCCTACTCTTCGCGATCCATAGCAAGACTCTTCCAGGTACTTTTATCTATCTCAGATTTTTCAAGGTGGACCTCAAACAATCTTTGAATCTCATTTTAGGCTTTGGAGCCAGACGTCTTCCCTCAGCTAGCTCGCCATCAGTGAATTGTTTGGGAAGTCGACTTTCTAACATCCTCACCGTATGCCCACTCCATCTTTGTCTATGTTTGATAATGTGAGCTTCGATGCTTAGACATTGGGCCCGTTCAAGCACTTCCACATCACTGACACACATTTGCCAACCTACACCTAAGATTCGCCGTAAGCACATCTGGTGAAACCGCTCGAGACGTCCCAAATGCTCCCTGTATGTTATCCAAGTTTCACAGACATATAGAAAAGCAGAGAGAACGCATGTGGCATAAACCTTAATCTTATTTGACAGTACGACCCCATGAAAACTCCAAAAACCTCTGTCTAACTTTCCGAAGGTATCACTTGCCCTGCTGATCCGTAGCGATACCTCATCATCCAGGGCACCGGACGTACTCAGTATGCTACCCAACTATACAAACTTAGTGACCGCCGTTATCCGTGGCTCACATATATAAACTGATGACTCATAGTATGGCATTTCCGGAGCCGACTCATGACATAAGACATTTTTTTTCTCAGATTGATAGTCCGGTCCAATGCGCTGCAAGCAACCGCAAAGGCCTCCACAAGATGCTGAATATCAACCACCGTATAAGACACAAGATCACAGTTATCCGCATAGACCAAGTGACGGATTGTGTTAGTGAGTACCTTTGTAAATGCATTGAAGCGCCTAATGTTGAACAACCTCCCAGTAGTTCGGTAACGAATATAGACATCATAAGAGCAGGCTCAAAATGCAATCCGAAATGTGATGCAACAAATGTGGATGTCGGAATGTCTCCCTGCGTAACACAAGTTTATACTGAGATAGGATCAGCCAGTTTTCCCCCAACGTTGATATTATCGTGGAAGAGCTTTAAGATGGTTACACACTTGGAAGGTCAGCCAAGCTTTTAAAATCTCCCAGAAAGCATCACTATTGACAATATCTATGCTTGGTATAATCCATGAAGACCTGATACAGAGCGTTTTTCTGTTCTACATATTTCTCCTGTAGTTGCTTGGCTGGAAAATCATATATATGTATACACACGTACACCCACACACCCACACACAAACCCACACCCACACACATATATATATATATATATATATATATATATATATATATATACACATATATATACATCCCTATGCATATATGTATACATACATATATACACACACTTATATATATACACACATATAAACATACACCCATATAAATATACATATATATATATATAGATATATATACGTGCATACATACATATATACATATATACGTACATACATACATATATACATACAGATATAACCATACACATATAAATATACATATATATATATATACATATATATATATATACGTGCATACATATATATACATAAATACATATGCATACGCACATACATATTTATATGCATATATACGACTACATATATATATGCATGCATACATATATATGCATCTATATATAAGTATACATGTATTGTGAGAATTTTTTTCTCACACGCTCTATTACCTCTCTTCAGATAGCAAATAAAATTCCACAGACGAAGAAGCCATACCTTTAAAACTCAAATGTTATTCATGGTGTATCAGAAATGACAATCATTTGGTCACAGTTAGTTCTTTGCAAAAACAGTGGCTGAATTTCCTATCCATACGGATGGAGTCTTTAGTTGTATTCCTCTGCAGGTATGTCAGTTCGGGTGTCCTTTTAGAAGGATCCATGTTGTACATGAGAACACGGTGTGACGGTAGGCGTCCAATACGGCATATTCGGAACCTTGTAGTCTCTGGAAGAAATAGGAAAATATACCTATAATCAGATATATCATGCAGAAGTCAGTAGAATAACCTCATTGCGTAGAATAAGTTCAGCAATCATGTTCTCTCTGTGTGTAGAGAAATGTATTTAATTAAACCACTGTTGTGTGTCAAAGCAGGAAACTCTTGGCTGTCAAGATATAGTACTGTTGCTGTTAATCTGCCGTTTCTCGTGTCCATTCTCACACTGAAAAAAATAATACTTGAATACAAATTGGCGCCAAGACAAAAGTTGGCACATTCAAATTAAACCAATGACATACTTGCTTACAAAGCATGTAGTCGTGCAAAACAATATGACGGTTATACGTGGAAAATCTCTCACAGCATTCACACATATATATGTATACATGCATATGTCTATATATATATGCATACATATATATGCATACGTATGTATATATATATATATATGTATACGTACACATATATGTGCATTCATACATATATATGCATACATAAATATATGTAAATATACATATATATATGCATACACGTATATATGCATACCTATATGCATGCATACATATATGCATGCATACATATATGCATGCATACATACATATATATATGCATACATATACATAGATGCATACATACATATATATGCATACACATATATATATGCACACATATACATATATATATGCATACATATACATATATGCATACATATACATATATGCATGCATCTACATATATACATCCATACATATATATATATATATGTATGCACCCATACATATATATGTATGCATGCATATATATGTATGCATACATATATATATATATATATATATATGAATACATATATATATATATATATATATATACATACATATACATATATGCATATATATACATATATGCATGCATACATATATACACACATATATATACATGTATATATATATATATATATATATATATATATATATATATATATACTGTTCACATATATCGCGTTTTTCCGTATACATTTATAAAAAGGAAGTTTCATGAGGCCAGTATCTGATATTGGTGAAGTACTTTACAAGAATGATCACCTTATTCAGTATATATTTGAGTAGAATTGTTTATAGAATCAGTTACAGAAATGGCTGATAGAGTTATGATATAAATATTACATTATTTCATATATAATAATTAGAAGAAAGCAATATAGACTTAATCCAAGTATAAGCTGGAGCAGCTTACGGTATGAAATTTATATTATGTCATCTATAATTGTACAAAGGCTTATAAAAAATCGAACGTTTTAAACATTGCTAAGGCGTAAAATACATGTTATTGTCTTTGGTAACACTATTGTAATACCTATGATTATAAATGTGAATAACGATGTAATCTTTTATCCTTTTGGAATATTGTTATCATTGGCATCATTTCTGTTCATATTATTGTAAACTCTTGTGAAGTTAACGGAATTATCTTCATTTAAGCTTGTAATTTTTACTTTTATTTGGCGTTTCCTTAAAATTCTGTAACTGAATTTTCCAGCAGGGCAAAATAGGAGGAACAGACAAATTAGGCGAACTCTGCATAGTGTGTTGCGGAGAAATACCGTACAAGGAAGAAAAAAAGAAATGAATATAAACAATGGCTGAAGCAAAAGGAGGTGGTATATAAATGTAAATATAAAAATGTTACACATTGTTTAATTTCTGTTTACTTTTTATGACACCGAGCAACGCCGTTTCTGCTTTCTAGTAAATACTCATAACTCAACAAGTAATATAATGCAGTGAACACTTTTACTGTATTATGCCACATTAATGCCAACACATCTCATATATATTCCAAGCACAATATAACAAAATAATTTAAAATGTCTTAGACATGTCGCCGGGGAGAATACGATCTTCTTATCGAACGGCCGTTATCAGCCATTATTGGGAAAATTTCTATATCAATTATGATATTCCTAAGAGTTACTCTATTCATACAAATTCAGGACCTACCTGCATAGGTACATACAACAAACATTCAAGTATGTTACGGTAATGATAAATACTCCAATATACAACGTATATTTTATTTTAAAATTTGAAGATATATTAGAATATGTGGATTCCGAATATACACAGCCTTCCAGATTCAGCTTAATTTAACACTATCTATTAAAAAGAGTATGTAAATTTAACGTACGCTCATACACTCTGAATAAATATACAAAATAATACAGTATTCTCAGCACAAATACAATAGAGCAAACATATTGCTTTTCATGGAAAATTGAACACTTTTAAAATGATTTTGCTTCACGTACAATTCCGAAAAAAATGATGTTTTGTGCTAAAATTCAGACAGAAATCGATCACAAAGAAAACTCGCCGTCCTAATAGCTATCAATAAGTTCCCCTACCCCTCATCGTTACCTTAATCTAAAGTTATAACATTTATTCTTGAACACAGTTACTCATACAAATGGTTATTACGCAAAAGTCTCAATGACGATAATAAAGAGATTAGCTGTTGTCTTCGCTGGCTTCGAAAAGTTGTGGTAATCAAAATTTATGTTATAACATATTCAAATGGTCAATTAGGGAGAGGAAAATTCTGTTCTTAACGTTTTACTAACTCAGTGTTCTATATAGAAAACTATTTAGTGGCAAATTTGCAAATTTATGTACCTACTATAATGATAACTGTTAAGGTGCAACACAGGAATTTTGATTATTATGAAAATTTTATTGAGGAAACATTATATTAAAAAGTTTAAAACAACTTTGTAAATAGTATGTATATATATATATATATATATATATATATATATATATGTGTGTGCGTGTGTGTGTATATACATACATACATACATACATACATATATAAAATATGTATATCAAGGCAGCATTTTTCAATTCAAGCAACACAGAGACTTTGCGTTGTGATTTTTGTTTTAATTTTTGGATTTTCTGTATACTTTTTTTTCTACAAAAATCAAAAATATTAATAAAAGGTCAATAGTTGTTACTGTCATGATCGCTTTCGAGTCGTCCAGGAATAATCATCAGGTATTGAAGTAAAAGTGCGAAGGAGTTAAAATGAGAATTAAAAGTGAAAACTTAAATATACAAAAACGTCGATTAAAAATATAGGTCGATTAAAATTTAAGTATTAAAAGCAGCAAGTTCGTAGACACCGTTAACAGGGTTATCATATCCCAAATTCCTATTGCCATCTATCATCTAACAAAAACATTAAACGAATTATAGCCCATATATTCCGAGAAACACCCCCCCCCAAAAAAAAAATAAAATTATAGCTGGCCATGCCGACCACCATAACATTTTGGGCGCAGCTACCCACCGGCGCTATCTCGAAATCTGCGACAAAATTAACCGTATTTTCCTAGTCGTTCTACTCTACCACGGCAGAAAAAAAGAAAAATTAGTAAAATATACTGAGTGCCAAGTAGATGTAAAAATATTCTGAACATAAATTCCTTTGTTTCAATGTAATGAAGCGTTTTCTCTGCCAGGGCATTGTAATAATTTAAACGCTTCCTTCGTGGCGAAATAAAAAATGGAGTTGTACTAATCATTCGAAGTAAATTTACCATAGGAAAGAACATTTGGAAAGTGAAATAAAACTTTATGTCATTTTAGACAAAAAATACCAATTTTTGTACATAAGTACAAAAAATGTTCAGCCTTATCTAATCAGTGATACATATTGTGCTACGCTGCGGCTTACGAATTTATTGCAACGGTTGTAATTACAGAACTAATAATAGTAATTGCTCTAAGGCACATCTTCTATCATAAAATATCAGTATATATTTTTTTATTTTTGCATTATCAAGTAAAAATTCGATTCGCCAAAAAATATAGTTTAGATCTTTTCTTTCCGGCATATGTGTCGCATACATTACATTTTGGTTAACTTATTTCATGAAGTCTGTGCCACTGTTTCCTATACAATAAGTAATACGGTTTTACATTTATTTTCCCCAAAAGATGGTCTAATCGAATGTAATAAACTTCAGAACATAAGAAACAATTAAAAACTTTCAATTGACAGCTTTTTACAGTTGAATATAGTTCTTACAGCATTTATACACAAATAAAAAAAATGTACTATCCATAGGATAATTACAAAGTGAAAAGGTCCTCTACAAAAATAAAAGAAAATGCGACACTTTTGCTGCAATAGAGAGTAACTTGTTCAGATATGTATAAAGCATGAAATGTATAGCTTCAGTTGGATACTGGGAAATAAATTTGGGCCCTAAAATGCGTTTTTATTTAAGGTTACGAGGTCGAATACGATGGGTTTCGGTCCCTAGTTACGACATTTACCCCACGGTACGGTGTTACTTAGAGTGTTATTTGATTATATGTGTACTATGTACACATTTTGGTTACTAATTCTAAATGTCTATCCCAGCTTCTCTCTCTCATATATATATATATATATATATATATATATATATATATATATATATATATATATATATATATATATATATATATAAAGATGTGTGCGTTTGTGTTTGGGTGTGTTTTTGCGTGTTCGTGTTTGTACTGTACTGTATTTTGTTATTAATTCAAAATGCCTATCCCAGCTTCTCTCTCTCTCATATATATATATATATATATATATATATATATATATATATATATATATATATGTGTGTGTGTGTGTGCGTGTGTGTTTGGGTGTGTGATTTGCGTGTTTGTGTTTGTACTGTACTGTATTTTGTTACTAATTATAAATGCTTATCCCAGGCTTATATATATATATATATATATATATATATATATATATATATATATATATATATATGTGTGTGTGTGTGATCGTGCATGGGGGTGGGCGTGTATGCGTGTGGGGTTGTGTGGATGTGTTTGTGTGTATTTGGGTGTGTTTTGTGTGTGTATGTGTTTGTGAGTTCTTCTGCTTGTGTGTTCGTAGTATTTGTGTGAGTATAAGAGTTAGTTTAAATAGAAACTTTCTAGGTGTAATTTATAGTATTATACGAGTTATAACATTGTATTCCTTCGGGAAATTAAATGGAAAGACAACACTATGTATGAATATGCCGAGATTAGATTAACCGCTTTAAGTAGATATTAAGATACTACTTGAATTTACAAAGAAATAACATGTTCAGACTTCTATAATATAATGCATGTATTCAAACATATAAAGTGATAGGCTCACACTATAAATAATTCATTAGAAAGAAAATTGAATAAACAAATCTGTAATGGCTACAAGAAAGTATTCGTCTAAATATGAATGTTTTCTCCTTTTGTATGCAAAACGAATAGATGGATAGATATTATTATAAAATAATAAAATGACCCGGACATAAAAATAAGTTCGCAAGATTTTTACTTAGTAATAGTTTAATGTATGGAGAAAATATGACCATTTGTGAGATTGATGGAATTTTACAACATAGCCGATTATAATACTGCTTTTAACGACGCATTTTATATAAAATACGAGATATCATGTAAATTGGTGGTGTCGTCACTCTGATTTACAGTATAGCAAGACACGTTCGTTTATTTTCGACTAGACTTGGCACACAAGTGCATTTACGAAGCAGAACAGTTAAAAGATGTCAAGTATATATATATATGTATATATATATACATATATATATATATGTTTGTGTGTGTATGTGTGTGTGTGTGGTGTATGTCCGTAGTAAGGTTGTCCATTGTTTGAACAAATCGATTAATTGACTGCTCTAATAATGGACCCATACTCCACTATGCACCTGAAGGATGGATCACCCTCCTTCACAGTAAGATTTCCTACAATGTATTGCTATCTAGATTGCAGTGTAGAGAGCAATTCTTTATTTTTATAAAATAATGTGCCAGCGCTTGTTTCAATAAAAATCCAGATGCAAATTAAAGGGTCATGGTGTAATTCTATTCTAAACAGAATCATTTATTTGCAACACGCATTTGTCTAAGCAAATTATTGCTTATTTTATAATTTTTATTTTTCATTGAATTGCAGTTGAACATGCAAAGGTCAAGGATCACGGTGCAGTAGCGATTTATGACAAAACAAAACGTTCAATTCTAACGTATCTCTTTCTTGTAAAAGAATTTACAGGTGTTTTTGTTATTTGAATAAAATTGGTATTTCTGCTTGGGATCCGAAATAATAAACTCCACTTTTAATGTAAACTTGTGACGTAAAGAAAATAGTTTTTTTTTTATATAACAGAAAGATTTCTATGAAATATATTAAAATGAAAAAAGAATATAGATAGATTTATATGAGTCGTTCTGTGTATTATAATCGATTATTTTTGATTTTTTTTACAGTTATAAGTGGTTGGGCATACTTATAGGTAAATGTTTACTGAACAGATACTATAATACTTAAAGTTAAATTCAAATTTTGATATATCTGCTTCTTTTTAAATCGTTCATTTCTGGATTACGTCTAAGTTATTTTACACCCCACTCTTCCCATGTTAAATAATAATTTCGAAATAATAACGTTCATATTTCAGCGTCCCTACTGTTCTTTTTTTTCGCGTTTAAATTATCCAAATAAACAATTGTTAATACTGTCTTTGTTTTTTTTTTTTTTTACATAGTTCATTTCTGTATTAGGCTTATGTTTTTTTTTTTTACATAGTTCATTTCTGTATTAGGCTTATGTTTTTTTTTTTTTTACATAGTTCATTTCTGTATTAGGCTTATGTTTTTTTTTTACATAGTTCATTTCTGTATTAGGTTTATGTTATTTTAAGCTCCACTCTTCCCATGGGAAATAATAATTTAGAAATAATAACGTTAATAATTATGTGCGCATGTGAAAATCTTCAAAATAATCGATTTGTGTTCATTTGTTTACGTTGTTATGGCTTAATGTTTATACGCGCATGACACGCCGGACGCCATGAATAGAAAATTGGGGTGCATATATCGTTACAAGTTAATTTGAGTTTAATAATTATATACATGCATATATATATATATATATATATATATATATATATATATATATATATATATATATATATATGCATGCATATATTTATAAAACTCAAATTACCTTGTAACGATTAGCATATGAGTGAAACTTATTTTTACGAGTTTTCGTTTAATAGTAGATTCGTTATAACTGGAAGTTTTGATTCATTTACTTTTTTACCAGGTGTATATATATATATATATATATATATATATATATATATATATATATATATATATATATATATATATATATATATATAATGCATCAAGCAAATATTATTAAAATAGTATAATGTATTATACTATGTGTATGGATTTTTTTTGTAATTTTTTTTTTTTCATTTCTGGTTCGATTTGATTTTGAGTACAATTATCCTGGAATTCCGCAATATTTATGTTGACACAATGATTTCAGTGAGATCATCCAAGTTAAGTTTGTTAGTTCTAAAATTGAGGTTTTACTTGTAAATTTCAGGAGCTTTATGTATTCACTATTGATCCAAATTCTTTCAATTCGTTAAAACTTCTCCTTGCCACTGGACCAAGCAGTGCCGAATCAGAAGATGTTGAGTTCGAGATCGCACCATACTTGCCTCACAATTACACGCACATTTTTTTTTTAACAGGGAGTATTTACTGTTATTAAGACTGAACTAAGGTAGTGCATCCTGCAATATATTCAACTTATCTAGCAGATTTACAATGCAATGGTCTATAATTATACATTAAAGCATATTAATTGTGTGTTACATTAACAAAGTGTATAACTATTTCTAGGGTTGTATATATTCATATATATAAGCATTGTCTCACATTCGTATAGATGTAACGATACCAATAATATATATAATACAATTCCTTGCATTAGGTAATGCACAAAACTGATAGTTTTTTCGGAAAAACAACCCAACAAATGAGTGAAAAAGATGTTCTCAGAGATCAGCGTAGAGACCATTCAAAAAAGAATTAATAATATATTTTCAACTTTTTAAAACTATCTACGAGCACCGCCATATTTATCCAAAATCTATGCCGCATAGCTAAATATATATGTAAGTAGAAGGCTTTCTACTTGCAAATATAACTTTCTTTTATGTACCGTAATCCGGAATTTAATAAACAACCTGGGCGATATTTATTATACTAACAATTACAACTTAAATAGCAACTTCACTAATGATTCGCATCAATTGAGAGAATGGGGTTCGGTTGCAAGCTTATATGTGAGGAATGTATAGGCCATTATGAGACAAAAACAATCTGTATTCTCCTAAGCAGCATCGCTTACTAACATAAATATAAGCACACGTAGGATCTGATATAAGAAGTTGGGACGTCTGTTCAATCTACAGTCTTGTAGTTATATCATGCTCCAAGTAACACACGATAAACATACAACACATATATTACACTCAAATTCTACAACATACTAATAATCAAAAGAAAATGCAACATTATAAATAAATCGTTAGGGAGATAACAATTTGCAACATTGCATAAAAATAATGCATACCGGCAAGAACTGCGTCTTTTAAAATTGGAGAATAAGTGGTATGATAATCATAAAAGTTACCAAATATAACATTTGCGCAGATGATTATTTTTTCATATTAAAACACCTAAAGACTTAGAATAGTTATTAGCACTCTGCATCGAAAATATCCATAAACATGCTTTCAATTACTCATAGATTCATGAGAATTTATTAATGTAAGTTTTTCTTTGGTAATGTATTCAAAAAACAGTTTTTTTTTATGAATGACTTTAAAAAAACTCATTTGAATTGCAGGATTTAAATATATATAATGATATGAATTAAATATATTATTTCGAATAAATAAATGTTAAGCTATATAATCACGGAGGAAAATGCATTGCTTTATAACAGACATGATTTCTGAACTTTACTATTTATTGTGCATAAAAATACCATAAAAATGTGTCTCAGTTGCATCGGAAATACAAGCAAACCACAGACAGCAAACTAATTAAAAGAGGAATGTTTCAAACATGTTTTAGCTGAACTTGATATTAAAACAAAACATCAATATGTTTTGATCAAGAATAAATAAGTTCATTTAAAAATTTTCACTGTATAGTATTACTATTTTAATGAAGAAATACGCACATGGCGATGAAATAGTTTTGCGACTTACCTTATGATGTATAACTGATAAACACGCTTTACTTCGAACCAAGTGTATTGATATTTCTGTCAGTAGTAGGAACCCTTGCTGCCCCCAATTATCTACGTTCTTCTATTGATCGACATCCATCTTTGTCAGGTATTCAACAAACGCAACTATCACTTCTGTTTGATTTGATGTTCCGTGACCCAAGGTGCAATCGTATTAGTGCAACTATCTCAGTGGCATTAAAACGCCGTTCATTTGTCAAACAGATTTTTCCTGAAGTGGTTTCGATGCCTTATTTATTTCCTATTTCGGTATTTTCTTGATATCTGTCAGTTTTTAAACGGACTGATATTTTAAGACGAGAAGTTTTGGAATTATGATGGCCCTTTGCGCATATCTGTTTATGGAAACGTATTTTATATGACAGCTGAACATGTCCCATTGGTGCGAAACAATGTAGCCAGGTGTTAGAATGAAACTATACTTGGAAGATGTTATATTATATCTGTTTAGAAAAGTAAATCTATTATGTAGACTTTAAAATATTTATATGAACTGCACCTTCACCGGGTAATTCAATCATTGAATGTTTTTAATACTAATATAAACTTACACAAATGTATAGTAACTAAAACCAGGTATACTTACTAAATAAGGCAGAGCTTTTAGTCCGTAGTATGCTGGATTATGTATAAAATAAATGTGTTATAAGTTACTGTCTTCGGGAAGTCAAAGAATTTCTTCGGAAAATGGACGGTACCCGAAATTAAGAAAGACAAAGAGTGTTGCTATCGAGACATGTGCATATTATTTTTGTAATTAAAAAGGTCTTCCCTTTTAGATTTCGAACACATTTCTGAATGTGACCGAAAATAATAATATTATGCAAATACATCCATGTGCACAAAATAAAATAAAGTTAAGTGCAAGGAAGAAGATGGGAAAGGTGATTAAATGAATTGCAGTAATAAAACAGCCTTAATATAATGGAAATTCATTCATGGGAAACTTAAAAAAAAAAGGAACTAACAATCGGTTACATACCAGAAATAGATAGCAATGGAAAACATATACACATGCGATAAAAATTATATATAATTATCAGAAAAATCGCCGTGAAATTGCAGAGAGAAAGATATAGTCAAGTAAGATATGGTGGATTAATACGTGTAGAAACAAGGCCAACATTAAATACTGTGGCGTTTTGTTGCTGAAGAAAGCAATTTTGTCAATAAAACTCAATATGAACACAATAATTTTACTATCGAGATATTAGATAAAAACAAACAATGTTATGATAACGAAAAAATGGAAATTACTATCGAAATAAATTTCTATTTCGCTAAATGCGGCTATATTGAGATGAGACACTCATGAAACATTTCCTGTAAAAGGCATATATGAAAAACTTTCAAATAATAATAATAAAAATAAAATAATAATAATAAAAATAAAATAATAATAATAATAATAATAATAATAATAATAATAATAATAATAATAATAATAATAACTAGCGGGACCTGTGGGAATTCCACAGCGGAAATTTTCATAGGTAATGGATTATTGAATATGATACTAATTATGTCAATAATTTGTGAGCATTTATAACTCACCATTTCGCACACATTACTAAAATAATAACTTTTATATATTGTTTAAGCTGATTATTTCATTACAACCACACATCAATTAACTCACATTTCATAATTTTCATTCTTGGATATGTTACTAATTTCGACAATATTTGTTATTTATATTTTTAAGCAACATTATTGCTCAACCTTACTAAATGAATAACTTGGATATATTAACTGGGCTGATTATTATGTGTTAAACAACCAAATAAATTAAACTCCATTTCTTCATTTTTCATAATTCTTGGATATGTTACTAATTTCTCCAATCATTTTTCATAATTTGTACCCACATAATCTCCCCTCTCCTTAATAACATAATAACTTGGATATATTGTCTGGGCGTATTATTTCATTACAATATACTAATGTATGAAATCACATTTCATATTTTTCTTAATTCTTGGATATGTTACTTATTTCGACAATCAATTTTCATAATTTTAACCCATAATTTCGCACCTCCATCTTTACTAAATAATAACTTTGATTTATTGTCTAGACTGATTTTTTTATTTCAAACACACCAATCAAGTTACTCCTATTTCATCATTTTTTATAATTCTTGGATATGTTACTAATTTCGCCAATCATTTTTCATAAGTTAACACACACCTTATAGCCCCCCTACTAAAGTAATAACTTTGCTATATTGTCTGGGTTGATTTTTTCATTAAATTACACTAATCAATTAACTCACATTTAATAATTTTTCATAATTCTTGGATACGCTATTAATTTCGACAATCATTTATATCATTTAAACCGAAGCCATCACCCCTCACTCGTACTAATATAATAACTTTGATGTATCATCTGGTCTGATTATTTGCTTGCACACTCATTATTGCATAACATTACATATTATCATTTTCCATAATTTTTTACGATGTTACTAATTTCGACAATCATTTTTCATAATTAAAACACTCCTTATCCCCCTCTCTTACTAACATAATAACTGATATATTGTCTGGGATAATTATTTCATTACAAACTCATCAATCAATCAACTAACATTTCATCATTTTTCGTAATTCTTGGAAATGTTACTAATTTCGACAATAATTATTCATAATTTTAGCACTCCTTATTGGCTTTCCCCTTACTTCAATAATAATAATGATGTATTGACTGAGATGATTATTTTATTATAAACACACAAATCAATTATCTCACATTTAAAAAAAATTCGTTATTCTTGGATATCTTACGTATTTCAACAATATTTTTCATAATGTAAACCATCCCTATCGCTGTCTCTTACTAGAACATAACTTTGATAGATTGTCTGGGCCAATTATTTCATAAAAAGTACAACTATTTATTAATTTACATTTACTATTTTTTTTTATAATTCTCGGATATGTTATTAATTTGACAATCACTTTTTTATATTTTTTGCTCAAAATAATAACCACACACAACTCAAATAACTTTGGTATATTTTCTGGCCTTATTTTTCATTTAAAACACACTAATCAATTAACTCACTTTTCGTCATTTTTTCATAATTTTTGGATATGTTACTAATTTCGACAATCATTTTTCATCATTTACACCCACATCATCGCTCTCTTACTAAAATAATAACTTTGATATGTTGGCCCGTCTAATTATTTCATTGCAAACACACTGACTCATTACATCACATATTATCATTTTTCATAATTTTTCGATATGTTATTAATTTCGACAATAATTTCTCATAAATTTTACACGTCTTAGTGCCTTCTTCTCACTAAAATAATAACTTTGATATGTTTGCTAGGCTGCTTATTTCATTACAAAAACAACAATCAAATAGCTCAATTTCATCATTTTAATAATTCTTGGCTATGTTATTAATTTCGGCAATTATTTTTTATAATTAAAACCCCACATTATGCCCCCTCTTACTAATATAAGAATTTTGATATATTGACTGGGCTTATTATTTCATTACAAATACACCAATCCAATAATTCACATTTCATGAGTTTTGATTGCTATCATTATTTAAATTATTCTGACTTTACTCTTATTATTGTAATCTTGAAAATAGATATTGCATGTCTGATTTGCAGAACTTATATTCCATAGGATATTGGGGTAGTATTCAGGATAGGCGTCACTTTTGGAAAAGTGATATCAACTGTAAAGAATCTGTTTGAAAAGATCTGGTAATTTGACTTTTACAATAAACTAGCGGGGTTACCCGACGTTGCGCGGGGCCGTATAAACAATGATAACATTGAATTTGTTTTTGTAAAATATTTGTTATTATTATGGGAGAGGAAGTGTGTATGTGTATGCATCATTTGTTATTTCGAACAAAAGAATATTTTACCTACATAAGACGAGTATTACACATATTAAATAATTGTATCTTACCTAGGGTAGGTCATTTATATCATGTATATGAAAGGCCGGGTAATATACAACACGTTTAACTCATCCAATGACAAGCGATGCCAGATGTTTTACTAGTATATATTCTCGCCGATTTCATTACACTCTGGCAACGCTGGGTATTTTGCTAGTATATATCTCAATTATTCTCATTAAATCTAGGGTGACGCAAGGTATTCTGTTAGTATATATTTCAATCAATCTAATTCAATCCAAGTCAACGCCAATTATTCTGCTAGTATATATTTGCATCTATCTCATTACATCCCAGTCGACCGTGTATTCTACTTGCATACATTTGAATGTATCACCTTGAATCCAGGATGAATCCGGGCAATCTGTAAGTATATATGTAGACGTATCTCGTTTAATCCCATAATTCTTGGATTGGTACACATTTCGACAATTTAACCCACATTATCCCTCACCTGTCTAAAATAACAACTTTGTCTTGGCTGGATTTTCATTACAAACACATCATCCAAATAAATGACATTTCATAATTTTTTTTATAATTTTTGGATATGTTACTAACTTACACAATCATGTCACATGAGTTAACTAACATTATCGCAGCCACTCTTACTACAATAAACACTTTGATACATAGGCTATGGTATGTTACTTATTTCGACTATCACGTTTCATGAGTAAATCGATAGTATCACCCCATTCTATCACTAAAATAATAACTTTTAGACATTGTATGGATGTTATTTCATTACAAACCCACCACCGAAGTAACTGACATTATATCATTTTTCATAATTCTTTAATATGTTACTAATTTCGACAGTTATTTTTTAATGAAGTAAACAAAATAATCGCGACCTCTTACTAAAATGATAACTTCCATACATTATCTGGTCTGTTTACTTCATTACAAATACACCAATCAAATAACTCACATTTCATCATTTTTCATAATTTTTGGATATGTTGCTGATTTAAAACGTAATATTTTCTGAGTTCAATCACATCACCCCCCTCTTACTAAAATAATAATGCTGATACATTTCTGGGCTATTTATTTCATTACAAACATACCAATAAAATACCTCACATTTCATAATCTTTTTTAATTCTTGGATATGTTATGAATTTCGACAATCAAATTTAATGAGTGTGCACATCGAAATCTTCCTTAAGTCATAAATTTGCTACATTTGCTGGAATGTTTATTTCATCATAAACACACCAATCAAATAATTAAAACTTCATTTTTCATAATTCTTGGATATGTTACAAATTTCGACAATCATTTTCCACACATAACACATATAATCACCCATCTCTTACAAAGAGGCAACACTGCGACATTGTCTAGGGTAACTATTTCATTATAAACATACACATCAAGTTACTTACATTTCATCATTTTTCATAATTCTTGGATATGTTAGTAATTCATGAGTTAACCCACATACTCCGCTTTCTCTTGCAAAAATAATATACTTGAGGCATTGTCTGGGCTGGTAATTTCATTAACAACACACCGACCACATAACTCACATTTCATTCTTTTTCACTTTTCTGTGATATGTTACTAATTTCGACAATCGTTTTTTATAATTAAACCCACATTGTATCCTTTCCTGTTGCTAAAAGATTACTTTTTGACATTGTCTGCCGTGTTATTTCATTATAAACACATCAACAAATAACTCGCTTTTCATCAGATTTCCATAATTCTTGGATATGTTACTGATTTGGACAATAATTTTTCATTATTTTACGACATAATCGCACCATCTTCCCATATGTTGTATTCTGTTAACACAAATATCCACCTATCTGATCTGATCCCAAGTATTCTCCTACGAAACATCCCACATAATTCATCCCAGGCAACGTCGTGTATTTTGCTAGTACATATACACACCTTTCTTATACAATCCCCGGCAACGCTGGGTATTATGCTAGTACAAATATCCAGATATGAAGCTATATCCAAGAGCGTTCACTGACATAATATACAATTTATTGCACATTAATCTAATGGTATTCGACAATGGGGCTACATCCAAGGGAGGTAACTTGCGTATTATAATAATTATTTTATATTAATCTAATGGTATTCCAAAATGAAACTACATGCAAGGGAGGTCACTCACGTAAAATAATGGTAGTCGACAATGAAGTTACATCAAAGGGAGACCACTCGCAAAATATAACAATGATTGTGTATTAATCTAATGGTACGCAACAATTAAGCTATATCCAAGGGAGGCCAATCGCATATTGTAACAATAATTGTGTATTAATCTAATCAAATTGGACAATGAACCTACATCCGAGGGAAATAATTCGCATATTATAACAATGATTGTATATTATTCTAATGGAATCTGACAGTAAAGCTATATCAAAGGGAGGTCACTTTCATATAATAACAATAATTGTATATTTGTATAATGAAGTAAAGCTACATCCAGGGAGGGATGTTGCATATTATAACAATGATTGTATATTAATCTAATGATATTCGAGAATGAAACTACATCCAAGGGAGGTCACTTACATATTATGACAATGAATGTATATTAATATAATGTTATTCGAGAATGCAGCTACATCCCAGGGACGTTTGTGTATATTATGACAATAATTGAATATTAATATAATGGAATTCTAAAATGAAGATGAGCACAATGGAGGTCACTTACATATTATGACAATGATTGTATTTTAATCAACTTGTATTGGACAAAGAAGCTACACTCAAGGGAGGTCGCTTGCATATTACATAAATGATGTTATATTAATATGATGGTATTCAACAATGAAGGTACACCCAAGAGAGTTCATTTGCATATTATAACAATTATTTTATATCAATCTAATGGTATTTGACAATGAAGCTACATTCAATGGAGGTCACTTGGATATTGTAACAATGAGTGCATATTATTATAATTGCGTATTATAATTATGAGTGTATATTAATATAATAGTATACGAGAATGGAGGTATACACAATGGAGTTCACTTGCATATTACACAAAGGAGTTTATAATACTCTAATGGTTTCGACAATGTACCTACACTCAAGGGAGGTCACATGCATAGTATAACAATGAGTGCATATTAATCTAATAGAATTCGATTATTAAGCTACACTCAAGGGAGGTTACTTGCATATAACAATGATTGTATATTAATTTACAGGAATGTGACAATGAAACTACACCCAAGGGAGGGCACTTGCATATAATAACATTGATTTTATCTTAATTTAATGGGATTCGAAAATTAAGCTGAATCAAAGTGAGGTGACATTCATATAATAACAATGATGGTATATTAATCTATATTAATTCGACAATGAAGCTACACCAAACAGAGATCACTTGCATAATATAAGAATGGTTGTATATTAATCTAATGGAATTCGACAATGAAGCTACACCCAGGGGAGGCAATTTCCATATTATCACAATGATTGTATATTAATCTAATGGAATTCGACAATGAAGCTTCATCCAAGGGAGGTCACTTGCAGATTAAAACAATGCTTGTATATAAATCTAATGCAATCTTATAATGAAGCTACCTCACAGGGAGGGCACGTGCATATTATTACATATATACTGCGCAAGCACCTTCTACTTTTTTCAAATCGGACTTATACTGTATAAGCCCCTTCAAAATTGTCCAATCGGACCTATAATGCACAAGAAACTACAAAATTATACAATTCCGAGCGGCACTGGGTATTTTGCTAGAACATATACACCAATTTTATACAATACGCATCTTTTTTTACTTGGTCTTTTGGTTAAGATCAAAGTATAGTATTTGTTCTTAGAAATAAAGCGTTTCAATTTTCGCCCCCACCTCCCACTAACTCATATTATGGGTCCCACCTTCCGCCCTACGAAAAATATAATGCACATCTTTTTTTACTTGGCCATTTGGCTAAGATCAAAGTGTAGTATATCTCTTAGAATTATATCGGTGTCATCTTAGGAAACATTCAATGTATTTCAACCTTCATCGGCTTATTATATCAACCAATTTTTCTCCAATCCCAGTCGACCCCGAGTCGTCTGCTAGGAAAAATTCAATGAATTTTATCTAATCCCAGGCTGTGATGTTTGGAATATGACATCTTGTCTTAATTTAATATACGAAAAATATATAATACGCATTTTTTTACTTGGTCTTTTGGTTAAGATCAAAGTGTAATATCTGTCTATTAAAAAAGGCGGTTTCATCTTTCGCCCCCTCCCCTACTAAGAAAATAAGGAGGAGGTCATACCTGGGATCAATCTGTAGTGAAAAAAAGACGTTAATTGAAAATAATGAGGATTCATGTCTGGGATTTCACCAAATCCATTAACTCTTATTTTGTATTATATTAAAATGTGTAAGTAAACCAACGCTGATTAACTCATATTATGACTCCAATCCTCCTCCCTCTAAATAGAATCAGGTCATAGTGTAACTAATATAAAAAAGAAAATGGCCGTTTTTTTGTGTTGTGTGATTGTTGTAAAGACAGGTATCGGTAACCTCATGTGAAATATTTTAAGCATATTCTTTATTTACGTATCATTTCTTGTTTAATGTTTTTGATTGAAGTCTCGGATTTTACTATTTTTAATCTGCTAATAACTTTGGTAACGTTTTCATAACGTATAATTTCATAGTTTTATGTGTATGATTGTTGCATTTTTTAGCGATAAAAACCAATATATGCAATGTTTTTATATACAGACTGCCATTACAGATTGCTGGTGTCCAGATCACGTGACATGACTCGGCGGGGTTTGAATATAGGGGGACTCAAAAACGGACCCATGCACACTTAATGTGGTAGAGTTGGGCCCCGTTTTGGGGCGGGACTTATAAATCGATTTAAAAATACGTAAGGTTTTACGTTATAACGTCACTTTTTTAGAGTGCCCTCCCTGCAGAAAATCGGTCAGCTGACACACTTCTAGTTGTCTTTTTGGGACCAAATTTCGATATTTGTCGTCCGGAGGGTGGAGCTTCTAATATGATTACAAGTTTGTTTATTTTCCTTCAGGCCGTCGAAAGTTTTATGCGGCCATACAAACACACATACACACATTTTCGCTATATATTAGAATAGCGGGGCTACCCGGCGTTGCTCGGGACCGTGTAAACAATGAGAAAATTCGAGCTGATTTTGAACATATTTGTTATTCTTCGGATAAAAGAATTGTTAATGTCTATATATCATTAGCTTTCGAGCAAAAAAAAAAATTTTACCTACCCTAGGACGGGTATTACACATATTAAATAAATGTATCTTATCTTGGATATGTACTTTATACCATATATATGAAATAATGTTTCCTTTGCGGGGATTGGTAATATACAACAGAAATTCAAAATAACGTTACCTACCCTCGGACAGGTAATTAAAATACATACATGAAACAATTTCACATACTATCGACAGGTATTGTACAACATTTTACATAATTTCTCTTACCACCAATGCTATCATAATTTTAAGAAAACTGAAACAATTTTAGAAAGTAGCTCGGGACCATATAAACAGTTAGAAAATTGAATTTGATTTTGAATATATTTGTAATTCTTAGGAGCGAGAAATGATTAATTTCTATGTATCATTTTTTAGCAAAATAATATTTTACCTAGCTAGGACGGGTATTAGACGTATGGTATAATTGTATCTTACCTAGGGCAGATAATTTACAGCATGTATATGAAATAATTTTACCTTTCCAAGGACAGTAAATATACAACACATTTAAAATAATTTTACCTACATTAAGACGGGTCATTTAAATAGATATATGAAACAATTGCACACACTTTTTTTACCCCAAAACGGACATTACTTTCTACAACGTAACCCCCAAAAGAAAACCCAAGACCACGTTTAAAATTTACATAACCATGCTTCTTTCTACCTACTACTACAACCATCAAATCATTCCCGAATTAGTACGTAAAACATTTTAACAAATATAGATCACATCCTATAGAAACTGGACTAGGAAACTTTCATAGAAAACCAACAATATATATGTATTAATCTAATTGTGAGATCATTAACTGTTTAAACTATATCTTGAATCGACTTCACAAATGAAGTAATTTTGAGATAGAAAATTCTTTAAGCCATTTCCGGTAAAAACTTTATATTTCACCACCCTCATTTAACCCAGGGGGACGCTGATTATTCTGGTAATATATATTTGTCCCTATCTCATTCAATCCTGGGCAACGCCAGGAATTTTGTCTAATATATAGTTCCATCAATCTCCTTCAATCCCGGTTGACGCCGGGTATATAGCAAATAAATTATCACACGTATCTCATGCAAGTTAGAGTAATGCCGGATATTCTGCTTTTGTATATCTCCAGCTATCTAGTACAATCCTGGGCGACGCCAAGTATTCGTCTACTATGTATTTGTACGTATATCATTTAATCCCAGGCGATGCCATGTATTCTATTAGTATTTATCTGCCCTTTCATTATTAAATCCTATATATTTCCACTTATCTCATTCAATACGGGGCGATGCAGTGTATTCTGCTAATATATTTTTCCACCTATCTCATCCAATCCCAAAACACACCAGGTATTTTACTAATATATATTCTTACATATTTCATTCGATCCCGGGCAACGCAAGATATTCTGCTAGTATATATCTCAATCAATCCAATGAAATCCTGGGCGACGCAAGGTATTCTGTTAGTATATATTTCAATCAATCTAATTTTATCCACGGCAACTACAGGAATTCTGCTAATATATATTTGCATCTATCTTATTGGATCCGAGGCGGCCGTGTATTCTGTTGGCATATATTTGCATGTATCTCATTCAATCCCGGAGGATTCCGGGTAATCTGTAAGTATATATGTGGAGGTATGTCCCATATATCTTGGATATGTTACAAATTTCCACAATCATTTTTCATAATTAAACCCACATCTCTTCTCACTCTTACAAAAATAATAACTTTGATACATTTCACATGTAATGATTTTTAATGATTCTTGGGTATGTTACTAATTTTGACAATTGTTTTCACGAGTGAATTCACATTATCCCTCCTCGTACTAAAGTAATAACATTGATACATTGTCTGGGCTGTTTATTTTATTACAAACACACCAATAAAATAAATCACATTTCGTCATTTTTCATAATTCTTGGATATGTTACTAACTTCGGCAATCATTTTAGTGATTTAACCAACCTAATCGGGCCCCTCTTACTTAAATCTCTACCTTGACACATTGTCTCTGGTGATTTCATTACAAACTCACCAATCAAATAACTCGAATTTAAACACTTTTCATAATTCTTGGATATGTTCCTAATTTCGACAATCATTGTTCATGAGTTTTCATAAAATAACCCACATAATCACCCTCCTCTTACTAAAATAACAACTTTGAGACAATGTCTGACCGGTTATTTCATTACACACACACCAACCAAATAACTCATATTTCATCATTTTCATAATTCTTTGATATGCTACTAATTTCAACAATATATATTTTTGATTTAAACCAAAGTATAGCCCCGATCTTATTAAAATAATAATTTAATATATAATCTGGGGTGTCTATTTCATTACGAAATTAACAAATTTAATATTTTTTTCTTATTCTTGGATATGTTACTAATTTCGACAATTATTTTTATGATTTTATCCCACACAATACACTCTCTCTTTCTAAAATAATAAATTTGAGACTTTATCTAAGCTGTTTATTTCATTATAACACACAAATCCAACAACGTTTATTTCATCCCTTTTCATAATACTTGGATATATTACTAATTTCGAGAGTCATTTTTCAGGATTTAACCCACAAAATCCCCTTCCACTAACAAGAAGATAACATTGAAACGTTATCTGGATGTTTTTTTCATTCCATACTCACCAATCTAATAACTCACATGTCACCGTTTTTTCAAAATTCTTGGATATGTTACTAATGTCGACAATCATTTTTCTTGATTTACCCCAAATAATCCCCTCCCTCTTACAAAAATCATAACTTTGATACATTGTGTGGCTGGTTATTTCATTACAAACACACCAATAAATAACACATGTCTTCATTTTTCATAATCCTTGGATATGTTAAGTAGTAACTTGGGAATACCAAATGTTTCATGTAGATCACCAAAGTTAAGAAACATAATCTTGGTTATTATCAGATGGGTAACTACTTGCGAATGACAAATGGTTTGTATAGATATCTAAAGTTAAGCAACATTGGCTTGGTCATTAACAAATGGGTGACTTCTCCCAAATATAAAATGGTTTATGTAGTTAACCAAAATAAAGCACCATTGTCTTGGTCATTATCAGGTGGGTGACTATTTGGAAATACCAAATGCTTTATGTAGTTCAAAGTTCAGCAACATTGTCTTTGTGATTATGGGAGGGGTGACTACTTGGGAATACCAAATACTTTTTGTTTATCACCAAAGTTTAGCAACATTGTATTGGGCATTTCAGATGGATGACTACATGGGTATAAAGAATAATTATGTGTATCACAAAAGTTAAGCAACATGGAGTCTGGGTGACTACTTGTGAATACGAAATGCTTTATGCAGATCACCAACGTTAAGCAAAATGTAGACTGGTCATTATCAGATAGGTGTCTCCTTGGAAATACCAAATGAGTTATGTACATCAACAAAGTTTGGCAAATGTAGGCTGGTCATTATCAGATAGGTGTCTCCTTGGAAATACCAAATGCTTTATGTAGATCAGCAAAGTTAAGCGACATTGTCTTGATCATTATAAGATTGGTGTCTACTTGGGAATACCAAATGCTTTATGTAAATACCCAAAGTTAAGCAACATTGTCTTGGTAATTATCGAATTCGTGAAAACTTGGGAATGCCAAATGTTTTGTATAGATCACCAAAGTTAAGCAACATTATCTTGGTCATTATCAGATGGGTGACTACATGGGAATACAAAATGATTTATGTAGATCACCAAAGTTAAGCAACATGGAGTCTAATCATTTTCAGATGGGTGACTACTTGGGAATATCAAATGCTTTATGTAGATCAACAAAGTTAAACAACATAGTGCCTGGTCATAATCAGATGGGTAACTATTTGGGAATCCAAAATGCTCTATATACATAAACAAAGGTAAGAAACATTGTCATTATCGGATGGGTGACTACTGGGTAATACAAAATGCCTTATGTAGATCAACAAAGTTAAGCAACATTGTATTTGTCATTAACAGATGGGTTGCTACTTGGGAATATCAGATGCCTTATGTGGATAACCAAATTAAGCAGCATTGTATTTGTCATTAACAAATGGGTGGCTACTTGGGAATATAAAATGCTTTATGTAGATCACATAAGGTAAAGCAACAATGGGGTTTGTTATTCTAAGATGGGTGACTACCTGTGATTACCATATGATTTATGCAGGTCACTAAAGTTAAGCAACAGAGTATGGCCATTATCAGATAGGAGAGCAATGTAGCAAGTTATTAATTTAGTAAAAGGAAGGGGGTTATGTTGGTTAAATCATGAAAAATTATGGTCAAAATTATAAACATGTCCATGAATTATGAAAAAATGATGAAAAGTAATTTATTTTATTGGTGTTTTTGTAATGAAATAACCAGCCGATACAGTGTTTCAAAGTTATTAGTTTAGTAAGAAGAAGAAGAAGAAGAAGAAGAAGAAGAAGAAGAAGGGGATTATGTCGGTTAAATCAAGAAAAATAATTGTAGGATTTAGTAACATATACAAGAATTATGAAAAATGAAGACATGTGTGATTTATTGGTGTGTTTGTAATGAAATAACCAGCCACACAATGTATCAAAGTTATGATTGTTGTAAGAGGGAGGGGATTATTTGGGGTAAATCAAGAAAAATGATTGTCGACATTAGTAACATATCCAAGAATTCATATTCAAAATTGTTAAATTGGACCTGTAATGCAGAAAAACGTTAAAAATTGGAAAGTCCGACTCATAGTGCAGAGGCACCTTCAAAATCGTCAAATCGGTACTATACTGCACAAGCATCTTCAAAAGTGTCGAATCGGACCTATACAACAGAAGCACCTTCAAATGTTTTCAGATCGGACCTATACTGCACAAGCACCTTACAATTTTGCAAATCGGAGCTATACTGCTCAAGCACCTTCAACATTGGCAAATCGGAGCTTTACTGCACAAGCACCTTCAAAATTGTAAAATCAGACCTATACTGCACAAGCGCCTTAAAAATTATCAAATGGGACCTATACTGAACAATGACCTTAAAATGTGTCAAATAGAACCGATACTGCACAAGCACTTTCAAAATTGTCAAATCGGACCTATACTGCACATGCACCTTTTATGTTTCAAATCGGACATACAGAGCACAAGCACCTTAAAATTTTTGAAATCGGACCTACACTGCACACGCACCTCCAAAATTTTCAAATCGGACCTATAATGCACAAGGACATTCAAAATTGTCAAATCTGACCTATACAACACAAGCACTTTTAAAATTTTCGAAATCGAACCCATGCTGCAGAAGCACCTTCAATTTTTTCAAATAATACCTAGTCTGCGCAAGCACCTTACAAATTTTTCAATCATACATATACTGCTTAAGCACCTTCAGAATTAGCAAATCGGATCTCACTGTGCAGGCACCTTAAACATTGGCAAATCGGATATATACTGCACAAGTACTTTCAAAATTGTCAAATCGGACCAATACTGCACAAGCACCTTCAACATTGTCAAATCGGACCAATACTGCACAAACACCTTCAAAATTGGCAAATATGACATACACTGCACAAGCACTTAAAAATTGTCATATCGGACCTATACTGGACAAGAACCTTCAAAAATTTTCAAATTGACCCTATGGTACACAAGGATGTTCAAAATTGTAAAATAGGACCTACCGCACAAGCACCTTGCAAATTGTCAAATCGTACCTATACTGCACAAGCACCATAAAAAATTCAAATCGGACGTATACTGCACAAGCAGCTTAACATTTTCCAAATCGGACATATACTGCACAAGCCCCTTAATATTTTTCAAATTGGACCTATACTGCACAAGAACCTTTAAAATTGTCAGATCGGACTCATACTGCATCAGTTTTTCAAATTATAAAATCAGACCTGTACTACGGAAAAAACCTTTAAAAATATCAAACACAAGCACCTTCAAAGTTGTCAAATCGAACCTATACTGCACAAGAACCTTCAATTTTTTTTCAAATCGGACCTATACTGCACAAGGCCCTTCAAAATTGTCAAATCGGACCTATAATGCACAAGCACTTACAAAATCGCCAAATCGGACCTATACTGCACAAGAAATTTCAAAATTGTCAACAGGAACCTGTACTTGCATGGTATTCTAGTAGTACATATCCCACCTATGTCATAAAATCCCGAGGAACTCCGGCTTTTCTGCTAGTACATATACACCTACTTCATCCAATCCTGGGCTATGCCGGGTATTTTGCTAGTATATATATCCACCTATGTAATGCAATCCCGGGCGACGCTGGGTACTTGGCTAGTACATATATCAACCAATATTTTTCAATCCCAGGTGTCGCCAAGTTTTCTGTTAGTAAAAATTCCATGAATTTTTTCCAATCCCAGGTCACGCTGGGTATTCTGCTAGTACATATACACCCATTTTATATAATCCTGGGCTACGTCGAATATTCTGCTAGTACAACTATGTAATACAATCCTGGCAACGCCGGGTATTGGGCTAGTACATATATAAACCAATCTTATCTGATCCCAGGCAATGCTGGGTATTCTGCTAGGAAATATTCAATCTACTTCCACCTACGTTGAGTATCTGCTAGTACATAACAAACGTTTGAGCTCTCTACGAGCGGCGGACGGATGTTTATTTAAATAGACAGTCGGACAGATTAATTTGCGGCCACAGCTTCCGTAGTCAGGGGGTGGAACTGCCCACTGTCATCACGACGGTTCTAGGTTCGATCCTCGGCTTGGGATAGGTGTTAGTCTAGCGGCACTGATGAGTTGTGACACAATGAAACAGATCTGTATGTCGATGACTAAAATATATTTTATTTCATAATATTTTTATATAAATTCCGTAAAACCCTTCCTCCTTAACTGAAGATTATATAAAAAACATCACGCCCCCCAATACTAAGAATGACGTTCTGAATAATCAGCAGTTTAGCGATGTGTGATGATTAGAACGAATATATAATACGCATTTTTTTTTACTTGGTCTTTTGGCTAAGATCAAAGTGTAGTATATGTTCTTAGAATTCAAGAGATTTTATCTTTCGCCCCCCCACCCTAACTAAGAAAATAAGGAGGAGGTTATGCTTTGCATTTAAAGCTTTAGAGAAACAAACGCCACTCAGAAATAAGTAGGATCTTCTAAATAATAATGTTTTATTTCGGATGTGATTTTTGGAATATGAAATCTTGGCTCAATGTAGTAATCGATGAATATAAATGATGCATCTATTTATAATAGAAAATAATGCTCGGTAGATAATTAAGCTGTATAAGACGGCCACTTGGATTTTGGTTAAGATCAAATGTAGTATCTGTTCTTAGAATTAAAACGGTCGTACCTTTCGCTCCCCCCCAACTAAGAAAATAAGGAGGAGGCCATGCTTTGCATGCCAAGGTTAAGAGAAACAAACGTCACTCGAAAATAAGGACGATCTTCTAAATAATAATGTTTTAGTTCAGAAGTGAGTTATGGAATATAACATCTTGTCTCAATGTAGTAATCGATAAATATAAATGATGCATCTTTTTTATAATAGAAGATAAAGCTCGGTAGAAAATTAAGCTCTATAAGACGGTTACTTGTTGTGCCTAATTTTGTTGAATTGGATTTGTATTGTTTGTACTGTTTGTATGTTCAATTCTTTCTCGTTCAATAAAATAAATAAATAAGATCAAAATGTAGTATATGTTCTTAGACTTCAAGAGGTGTCATCTTTCGTAGAAACAAACGTAACATGAAAATAAAGACGATTATGGCTGGGATGTGATCAAATCCATTCACTCTTATTTGTTTACATTTTAAAACAGTAAAACGAATCTCATTTCCTGTCTGTGTGTTTGTGTGTCTCTCTCCCTCTCTATCCCTCTCTCTTCGTATTCCTTACTCTAAAGAGTGTTCCTAAAAAAGAAAATGGCGTTTGGCTTTGGTTTTTGTATCAACAGAGATCATTGATATTTTTGTAAGCATATTTTTTTTACTTCACATATTTGGCTTGATATTTTTCGTTTAACTATCTATCTAACTAGTTTTAACCTACTAATAACTTTGGTAACCTTTTCATAGCGTAAAAGTTAATATTTTGCTGTGTATGATAGTTGCCTATTTTTTCGATAACAGATAACAGATGCCTATTTTTTCGATAACAGATAACAGATTTCAGATACAAATCGCCATTAAAGCTTGCTTACGTCAAGGTCACGTGACATGACTCAGTGTTTGTTAAATAACGTATAAATATCGTTAAAATGCCACTTTTTAAGGGTCCCCTGAAGAAAAACGGTAAGATTAAACACTGCTGTTAGTCCTTTTGGGTACACATTTCGATATTTGTAGTACGGAGGGGCTGATAAAAAATGTGTTAATTTTTTTCTGTCTGGCGAAATTTGTTTAGCAGACATAAATATACACACCTGTATACATACATACACAAATACATACCTACATACATTTTCGCTTTATATATATATATATATATATATATATATATATATATATATATATATATATATATATAGAGAGAGAGAGAGAGAGAGAGAGAGAGAGAGAGAGAGAATAGCGGGGAAAGCCGGCGTTGCTCAGGGCCGGATAAAGAATGAAAAAATTGAATTTGGTGTTGTAATATATGTGGTATTCTCATGAGAGAGGAATTTTATATGTGTATGTATCGTTTGTTATTTCGAACAAAATAATATTTTACCTACATTTGACGGGCATTACACATATGAAATAATTGCATCTTACCTAGGGTAGATAATTCATAGCATGTATATGAAAGAACAGGTAATATACAACGCATTTATCTCATCAAATTCCAAGCGATGCCAGTAAATTTACTAATACATATTCTCGCCTATTTGATCCAATACAGGGCAACGCCGGGTGTTTTGCTAGTATATATCTCAATACTGGGTGACGCAAGGTGTTCTGTTAATATATATTTCAATCAATCTAATTCATTCCAAGGCAACACCAAGTAGTCTGCTAGTATATATTTGAATCTATCCCATTGCATCCCAGACGGCCCTGTATTCTGCTTCTATGCATTTGCATGTATCTCATTGAATTCAGGGTGACTCTGGGTAATCTGTAAGTATATATGTTGACGTATCTCGTTAAATCCCATAATTCTTGGATTATTAAAATATCGTCAATTTAACCCACATTATCGCTCACCTGTATAAAATAATCACTTTGAGACATTGTCTTGACTGGTTTTTCATTACAAACACATCATCCAAATAACTCACATTTCATCATTAATTTTTATAATTTTTGGATATGTTACTAAATTCAACAGCTATGTCACATGATTTAACATTATCGCCGACACTCTTACTAAAATAAACACTTTGATACATAGGTCATGGTATGTTACTAATTTCGACTTCCACTTTTCATGAGTAAATCAAAATTATCACCCCATTATATCACTAAAATAATAACTTTTAGACATGGTATGGCTGGTTATTTCATTACAAACCAATTAAAGGAGTAATTAACATTATATCATTTTTCATAATTCTTTGATATGTTACTAATTTCGACACTTATTTTTAATGAAGTAACCATAATAATCGCGATCTCTTACTAAAGTAATAACTTCAATGCATTGTCTGTTCTGTCTACTTCATTACGAATACACCAATCAAATAACTCACATTTCTTCATTTTTCACAATTTTTGGATATTTTTTTTAAATTTCAAACGTAATATTTTCTGAGTTCACTCACATAATCCCTCTCCTGTTACTAAAATAACACCCTTGAGATATTTTGAAGTTGTTTATTTAATTACCAACATATTTCATCATTTTTTTTATAATTCTTGTATATTATTACGAATTTCGACAGTCAAATTTAATGAGTGCGCACATCTAATCGCCCAATTCTTACTAAAATCATAAATTTGCTACATTGACCGAGGTGTTTATTTCATTATGAAAACACCAATCAAATAACTAAAACTTAATGTTTCATAAGTATTGGATATGTAACTAATTTCGACAATAATTTTTCATGAGTAAATCCACAGTATCACCCCCTCATATCACTAATATAATAACTTTAAAACATTGTATGGCTCTTTTTTTATTTTCATTACAAACACACCTATCAAATTTCTCACATGTGACCATATTTCATAAGTCTTGGATATGTAACTACTATCGACAATTATTTTAAATTAAGTAACCCAAATAATAACCCCCTCTTTAACCGACACGATCCTCTTCCTCTTCCAAGAAGAACAACTTCTAGCCTGTATATTTCATTACGAACACACGGATCAAATAACTCACATTCAATCATTACTCATAAATCTTGAATACGTTACTAATTTCGACAATGACTGTTTATGGTTTAACTCACATAATCGACCCACTCTTACTAAAATACTAACTTTAAGAAAATATATGGGCTGTTTGTTTCATTATAAACACTCCAATCAAATAACTTACATTTAAAAACTTTTCATAATTCTTGGATATGTTACTACTGTCGACAATTGTTCTTCATGGTTTAACCCTCGGCTAACATCAACATATGTGGTGATTTCAACGTCCATAACGTGGAATGGCAGACCCATTCAAATAAAACAGATGATGAGGGTAGGTTTTGTCATGATTTTGCAATTGCTTATGACCTTACTCAGATTGTTCGCGAACCTACCCGTGTGCCCGATACACCCGGTCAATATGCAAGCCTCTTAGACCTTTTTCTCTCAACTTCCCCTGAGCTATGTTCATGTTCCTTTCATTCTCCTCTAGGATCCTCCGACCACTCCGTCTTATCAGTAAAGATAAAGACGAAATGTAAGAAGCCCCCAGACGTACCCCTCCACCGTACTGTGTATCGATACTCTATGGCTGAATGGGATATCTTCCGTACATTCATATCTGATTTACCTCTGCACTCCATGTTTAAAAAGGAAGTGCCCTCTATTGTATCAGATCTGACCAAATGGTTAATTGTGGGCATAGACCAATTACTACCATCTAAAAAATTCCAACAAACACCTAACATCCAGCCATGGTTCTCCCAAGAATGTGCTGCTGCTATCGCGCACAGAAATAACATTTTTCCTAAGCTACAAACGTAATAGATGCACTGAGACTAAAGCTGCTTTCAGGTCTGCCAGCAACCACTGTAAAAGAGTAATAAAAATATGCAAGAGAGCTATATGCCCAGTCTGTTACATCCAAGGTTGCTGATCAGCGGATTGGATCCCACCAGTTTTGGCAAATAACACATAGGATCCTGAACAGAAGTGTGCATTCTATCTCAACCATTATCAATGGACCAGAGGTCATCTCGTCAGCGTCAGACAAGGCCAAACTATTTGCTAATAACTTTGCAGCTAATTCTACCCTATACGACGAAGGCCATCAACTCCCCATATTTCCTCCTATAACACAGAACAAGCTAGGTAACATACAAACACCCGTGCATGAGGTCGCCAAGCTAATCAATAACCTAGATTCCAGTAAAGCAACTGGCCCTGATGGCATCTCAATTATAGTGTTAAAAAAGCTTCAACCAGAACTTGCTCCCATACATACGAAACTATTTAAGCGCTGCCTTAAGGGGAAGTGCTTTCCGACTCCCTGGAAGACCTCATCAGTTTGCCCTGTATTTAAGAATTCAGGTGATAAGTCATCTCCCTCTAAGTGCAAACCAATAAGCCCCCTGTGTGTTATGATTAAGTTTCTGGAGTCCATATTAAATAGAGAAATAGTCAACACCCTCAGCAGGAATAACTTTCTTAGTGACACACAATATGGTTTCCGCTCTGCAAGATCTACCGCAGATGTGCTGACGGTTATATCACACAGGATTAGTTAATCTCTTGACAAAGGCTTCCTTTCTAAGGCAATTGCTCTTGACATATCAAAGGCCTTCGACGAGGTATGATATAAGGGTCTACTTCACAAGATTTCCAGCTACGGTATAATTGGAAATGTTTTCTCGATCATTAAATCATTTCTCTCCGATAGGTTCATAAGAGTAGTGGTAGATGAATAAAAATCGGAGGCCTGCAATATAAATGCTGGAGTCCCTCAGGGGTCAATCCTGGGCCCAACTCCCTTCCTGATATACATAAATGACCTCCCAAAACACCTACTTTAATAATTCGTTGACATCTATGCTGATGACACGACCATCTACGGCAACACATCAAAGGCTGTAAATGACAAAGTTATCTTTGATTCTCTCTCCTCTGATCTCGAGCGCGTGGTTCAGTGGGGGAAGATGTGGCTGGTTACCTTTAATGCATCCAAAACCAAATTCCTATCCTTACATCATAAACGCTCAGATCCCCTGCTGGCATCAATTGTGATTGATTGCTGTTGTCTGGATGAGGCCCCGTATATGGACAAGCTTCTGGGTTTGACCTTTACTCCTGATCTGAAATGGAACACGTACATCAAGTCTGTTGCCAAGGTCGCTGGAAAGATGGTGGGATCCTTCTACCGCTCCAGAAGATATCTCACTACTGATGCAATTCTCTATCTATATAAAAGCCAAGTACGTTCAAGGATGGAATACTGTTGCCATATCTGGGCAGGAGCGGCCAAAAACAGCCTATCATGCAGAGTACAGAATAGACTTCGTGGCTTAGTGGGGGAATGCCCTTTTCTCTACCCTGCAACCTCTCTCACACAGAAGAGACGTTGCGAGCCTTTCCTTGTTTTATCGTTATTTTCATGGCAGGTGCTCGTCTGAATTCCAATCTCTGGACCCCATCGCCAATCTTTCACGATTAACACCCGTCTAGCTGAATCCACTGGGAAAATTTTCCCCCACTCTATATCTGTGCCTAAATCAAAACGCGGATTCCTTGAACAAAGCTTCTTTCTTTGAACTGCACGCCTGTGGAACCCTGTTCCGTCTGCCTGCTTCCCTCCGGACTACAATTTGTATGCCTTCAAGTCCAATGTTAACAAATTCCTAATGAACCGCCCCCTTAATTAAACACTTCATCAAATCTCAACACTAACATAATGTACTTGCAATAACCCTTACCCCTGAGTGGCTTCCGGGCCTTGAAAAATGGTGATCGCTGTGTAAAAAAAATCCCCTCTCCTTTAGCAAAAATAATAAATTGGAGACATTGTATCTGGTTATTTCATGATAAACACACGAATCAAATAACTCACATTTTATAATTTTTCATAATTCTTGGATATGTTAATAATTTCGACAATCATTTTCCATGATTTAACACGCATAATCGCCCCTCTAGAACTCAAATACCACCCTTGCGACATTTTCTAGGGTGTCTATTTCATTACAAACATACACATCAAATACCTAACATTCCATCATATTTCATAATTCTTGGATATGTTACTAATTTCGACAATCATGTTTCATGAGTTTATCCATATAATCCCCTTTCTCTTACTAAAATTATACATTTGAAACATTGCCTGGGCTGGTAATTTCATTACAAACACACCCATCACATAACAAACATTACCTCCTTTATCACTTTTCTGGGATATTTTACTAATTTCTGCAATCATATTTTATGATGTAACCCACATATTCGACCCCCTCTTACTAAAATATTAACTTTAAGACAATATATGGACTGTTCATTTCATTATAAACAAACCATCCCAATAACTTACATTTAATCACTTTCATAATTCTTTTATATGTTACTAATTTCGACAAGCGTTTTTCATAATTTGACCCACACAATGTCCTTTACTTTTGCTAAAATACTTTCTTTGTGACATTGTCTGGCGTCTTATTTCATGACAAAGACACCAACAAATATCACGCATTATATCATTTTTAATAATTCTTGAATGTGTTACTAATTTCGTCAATTATTTTTAATGAAGTAACCCAAATAATCGCAACCTCATCAACCGGCACGGCCCCTTTCCTCTTACAAAAATACCAGCTTTGATACACTTCTAGCCGGTGCATTTCATTACGAATGCACTAATCAAATAACTCATGTTTAATTATTTTTCATAACTCTTGGATATGTTACTAATTTCGACAATCATTGCTTATGTGTAAACCCGCATAATCGATCCCCTCTTACTAAAATACTAACTTTGAGACTATATCTGGGTGGTTTATTTCATTATAAACCCACCCATCAAATAACTTACATTTAATAACTTTTAATAATTCTTGGATATGATACTAATATCGACAATCGTTTTTCATTAATTATCCCACATATGTCTCTCCTCTTGCTAAAATAATAACTCTGAGCCATTGTCTTGCTTGTTATTTCATTAGAAATACACCAATCAAATAACTTACATTTCATCATTTTTCATAATTGTTGGATGTGTTAGTTATTTTGGCAATCGTTTGCCATTATTTAACCCACACAATCCACTCTCCTCTTCCCAAACAATAACTTTGAGACATTGTCTTGCTGGTTATTTAATTATAAACACACCAATCAAATAACTTACATTTTATAATTTTTTTATAATTCTTGGCTGTGTTACAAATTTCGAAAATCATCTTTCATAATTTTACACACATAATCGGCCCTCTCTTACTAAAATAACAACCATGCGACAATGTCTGGTTTACATAGTTTTTCATAATTCTTGGATATATTACTAATTTCCACCATCGTTTATAGTGATTTAACCGACAAAATATCTCCTCTTTCTAAAATTATAACTGTGAGACTTTGTCTGGTGTTGTTATTACATTAACACCCACCAATCAAATTACTCACCTTTCATCATTTTTCATAATTCTTGGATATGTTACTAATTTCGCCAATCATGTTTCATGAGTTTCAATATAACCACATAACCCCCTTTCTCTTACTAAAGTAATACATTTGAGACATTGGCTGGTCTGCTAATTTCATTACAAACACACCCATCACATCACACATATTTCGTCCTTTCAACTGTTGGATATGTTACTAATTTCAACAATCATTTTAATGATGTACCTTACATAATCGACCTCCTTTTACTAAAATATTACCTTTAATACTATATCTGGGCTGTTCATTTCATTATAAACACACACATCCAAAAACTTAATTTTAATCACTTTGCATAATTCTTGTATATGTTACTAATTTCGACAATCGTTTTTTTTTTAATAATTTAACCCACATAATATAATTTCCTTTTGCTAACAGAATTTCTTTGTGACATTACAACACACCAACTAAATAACTCACGTTTTATCATATTTCATAATTCTTGGATACGTTAATAATGTCAACAATCATTTTCATGATTTAACGCAAACAATCCCTTTTCCTCTACTAAACTAATAACTGAGAGATATTATCTGGCTAGTTATTTTATTACAAATACATCAATCATATAACTCGCATTTCATCATTAATCATAATTCTTGGATATGCTACTAATTTTGACAGTAATTTTTCATTATCAAACCAACATAATTGATGCCGTCCTACCAAAGAAATAACACATATACTTTTTCTGGGCTGTTTATCTAATTACACTGGTCAACAAATGTTTATTTTTTTTTCTTTGGCAGACCATCTAGGAGTGTTTGCTGGGGTTTTGAAGGTCGCTGATTACGAATATTCTAGTTGAGAAGATACTGATAGCCCCAAATAAGCCTAAACTGCTAAAATTCTCCCTGAAATACTTCAATATAGAAGCAGTAAATAATAGTTTTCTGATATTATTGAATCATTATAATGATTATGTATATATTGAAGTATTTCAGGGAGAATTTTTATATAATTATTTATATAGGGAGAATTTTTATATAATTATATACTGTAATTACTTAATAACATGTTCCATAAATATAGTTGCAGTATAAATTAAAAGGTAATTAAGAATTTTCTTTTTAATTCCACAGTTGAAAATGAGTTTCAGAGAGAAAATGAGTTCTTCTAGAAGATGTTGCAGATATGAACCGGATGTCTTTTGTTACATCTGTGGACAGTATATGATGGCACAACAAAAGAGGAATATTACAGACTTTGTCAAGAGGGCGTACAAAGCATACTTCGATATGATACTTGGTGACCAAGACAAGTCTTGGGCTCCACATATGGTGTGCAAAACCTGTGTAGAAAGTCTGCGCAGTTGGACCAACGGTAAGCTGAAGTTGAAGTTTGCTGTACCAATAGTGTGGAGAGAGCCCAACAATCATTTTGATGACTGCTACTTCTGTCTCAATGACATGACGGTGTTTAACAAGCACAAGAAAGCAAATTGGCAGTATCCGAGCCTGGATTCTGCTACCCGTCCTGTTGCGCACTCTGAGGATCTACCTGTGCCTGTTTTCACCAGTTTGCCTGAAATCGATGAAACCGAAGAGATTCCAGCTGATCTTTCAATATCAAGTGAGGATAGCTGTAGTGACTCTGAAGAACCCTCAAATGGCCCTCAGCTTTTTCAATCAATCTGAACTTAATGACCTAATGCGAGACCTTTGTTTGTCGAAGGAGCAGTCTGAAGCTCTTGCATCACGACTCCAAGAGAAAAACATTCTTGATTCTGGCACAAAAGTAGCATACTATAGGACAAGGGAAGGCAGCTTGCTTCGTTTCTTTTTCTAAAGAAGACGACCTGGTCTTTTGTAATGACGTTTCTGCACTTTTTAACTGCATGGGGATCTCATCATATGACCCAGCAGATTGGCGTCTCTTCATAGATCGCTCGAAAGCAAGTCTAAAAATTGTACTTTTGCACAATGGCAATAAGTTTGCTCCTGTACCAATTGGCCATTCTACCAAGATGAAAGAAGAATATGATGCTATCAACTTTGTTCTTGAAAAGCTGAATTACAACACTCATAAATGGCTGATTTGTGTGGACTTGAAAATGGTGAATTTTCTGCTTGGTCAGCAAAGTGGGTACACAAAGTATCCCTGCTTTCTTTGTTTGTGGGATAGCAGAGCAAGAATCCAGCACTGGAGAAGGGAGAACTGGGCAGAACGAGAAAGTCTCGAAGTCGGCACAGCCAACGTCATCAATGAGCCTTTGGTACCCAGCGATATAATCATCTTCCCTCCATTACACATAAAACTAGGGCTCATGAAGCAGTTTGTTAAGGCGTTGAACAAGGATGGGGATTGCTTCAAGTACATATGCAGGCAATTTCCAGGTATTTCCATCGAAAAAGCTAAAGGTGGCATATTCGATGGACCTCAGATTCAAACGCTCATGAGGGATTCTGACTTCACTAATCATATGAATACAGTTGAGTTAAATGCTTGGGTCTCCTTCACAGATGTAGTGACAAACTTTTTGGGAAATCACAAAGCTGACAATTACAAGCAATTGGTCCGTAAGATGCTTACTGCATACGGAAAACTAAGGGCAAATATGAGCATTAAAGTTCATTTCTTGTTCAGCCACCTCGACAGATTTCCTGGTAATCTTGGTGATTACAGTGAGGAGCAGGGAGAGAGATTCCATCAAGACATCAAAACAATGGAAGAGAGGTATCAAGGCAAATGGGATGAGCACATGATGGCAGACTACTGCTGGAACCTTTTGAGAGACTGCCCAAAAGTTGCTCACAAGCGAAAATCGTATAAACGTCAATATTCGTTTTGTGAATAAAATATTGTTTTGTGTGTTCATTGTTACTAAGAATCTAGTGTATAATGCTTTACATTAATTTATGATATATAACTGATTATGTAAATGTTTTTTTTTCACTTGGAGAATTAAAATTCAGCAAATTTTTAGCAGATGTTTTGTATATCCTCGAAATCTATGAAAAGTGTTCACTTATAGGATAAATGAAATGATGTTATATCTAACTTAACTTGTTAGATTGAGATTTTACACTGTCTTTGTGGTTTAAGATTATCATAAAAATCAATATCTGACATTTATGCACTGTTTAGCCGTTTTTTGTACGTTTAGCTATGGTCGCGAATGGGTGATTTCAGACAAACGACCCCCCTGTGATATCTCAAAAACTAGAGCCAATTTGAAAAAACTAATGTCAGATTCGGATTCAGCGCCCTTGAAAACCCGAGAAACCAGTCTTACTTTGCCTGCCAAAAATATTGTGTTGACCAGTGTTATAAACACACCAATAAAATAACTTACATTTCATAATTTTGTATAAATCTTGGATATGTTACTTATTCCGACAATCATGTTTCATGATTTACCGAACATTATCTCCCACCTCTTACTAAAATGATACATTTGAGACATTGGGTGGGCTGTCTATTTCATTACAAACAAACTAATAAAGTTGCTCACATGTCATCATTTTTCATAATTCTTGGATATTTTAATATTAATTTCAATATTAATTTTTCTTTATTTTACACTAATTATTACCCCGTTTTTTATAAAATAATAACTATGATACATCATCTTGGCTTTCTATTTCATTAAGAACACACCAAACAAATAACTCAAATTTACTCATTTTTTCATAATTCTTGGATATGTTACTAATTTTTACGATCATTTTTTATAATGTAAACCACATAATTGCCCCCCTCTTAATAAATAATCACTTTCAGAATATATATGGGCTGTATATTTCATTATAAACACATATAGCTTACATTTAATCACTTTTAATATTTCTTGGATATGTTGCTAATTACGCCAATCGTTTTTCATGGTTTAACCCACATAGTTCCCTTCCACTTACTAAAATAATAACTTCGAGACATTATCTGGCTAGTTTTTTTTTTCATTACAAGCACACCAATCAAACAACTCACAGTTCATCATTTTTTTCTTAATTCTTTGATATGTTACTTATTTGGGCAATATTTTTTCATGAGTTTAAGACATAAACACCCCATTTTCCTATATAGGGTATTCTGTTATAACAAATATCCACTTAACTCATCCTGGGATTTTGTTATTGCTAAGATGGGACTTTGTGATTGCTTATAGGATATTTTTATATTTTTTTAATTTATTATTTTTATGTAATTGATGTGTTGTCAAACGGTATTGGCAGAATTTTCTTGTTCTTTTACATGTATTTTTTTTTCGCAGAATGGTGAGGTGAAATCTTTGCTTGTGGGGTCTATTGAAAGAATGATTAATAAAAGAAAGAACGTGTTGTTAATTAATTCATTAATAATCATAATAATAATAATAAAATTGGAAAAAAGAGAAAGAAATAAGATTTAAACAGTGTAATAAATGATTTAAATAATAAAAAAGTTTCGGAAGAGTCAAAGGTTCAGTCGGTATTAATTTCAATTTTCGAAAAGTAGAATAAATGTTCTATTCGACATGAGTGACGTTTTGACCACATAAGTAAGGTAGAAAAAAAGGATAAATATAGGGTTAAATAAACTATATGAAGAAATAAAAGAAAAAAGTGGGGCGTGAATGGAATTTAATTTCTGTGGCAAGCATGTTAGAATTTTGGAGAGGTGTTGAATTACATGGGTAGTTATTAATTTCATTATTCTCGGGAAATGATTCGAATTTTATTTTTTTTATCGTGATTTCTGTTGATTTCGAGTAGAATCAACATGGAGCAAGTTTGAGTACTTCATGTGTGGAAATCCGATGTTTTCCGTGAAGCTATGTGTCTTCAAGGCAGGTTGCGCTTACCGACTTTGGAGAAAAAAAAAGTTTTTTTCTGGCATAGCAGTAAACGGAATGTATTCTGTCCAGCGTGAGCGGATCTAGTTGTAATCAACTTCAGAGAGCAAATGAAATGCCCTCTGACATGGCGTAAGGGGCAGAGGGGGTGCAATGGCTGACGTGGCCATTATGTGACGAATCGCTCAAGAGAAGATGAATGAAATATGTATGCAAGTACTGAGGAAAATAGAAGGCTACCAACCATATGGAATGTTAAGAGGTTTTTTGTTTCCCACAAAATACTAGTAATAAGAGTAGGCTTATGATGAATAGGATAAGGCTTGGGATGGAAAAAATTTTTAAAGTGTAAAAAAAACAAACAAAAAACATGCTGGGTGAATTTAATTGGTATTATTAAATTAAATTATTTTGGAATAGATTTGGTTGGTTTAGTTATATTTTAGGGACGTTTAGCGCGTAGTTGCATTGTTTTTCATGAGAATTACAAGGCGATTAGGCTGTAGAAAGCAGTTTTTTCTGTTGTTTTATTTTTTTTATAAGCCACGGTATTGTCACAAATTATAAAATTTGGCAGGGGAAATACTATTTTAGAGTAATCAGTACCCTGTTAAAACAATACTAGTGGTTCCAGTGAGTTGGAAGATGCCACGTAGGCCCAAGCAACGGCAATAAGTCTTGTCCAACAAAAGTCTGGCGTGCGAGGTCGCGATAATTCCTCAGGGTACAGAGCGACTGGACAGTCGGTACGAAGCCTAATCACGGGGAGATAGAAGAAAGGGAAAGATGCAGATTACGTAAGGGACAAGATAGAGCCTTATTATTATTTTTTTTATTTTTTTAGAGGAATATGTGAGGGATATCTGGGTTGGAATCTTGGGACTTGCTGGGAATGCGGAAAAATCACAAAGGGAAAGCTACTTAGTTAGAAATCGATGCGCAAGTAAGCTTTGGCGCATTAGTTAGAGAGTGATGATTCCGTATCTTGTCGGGTTCCAGGAACTCAAACAGGCTCCGAGTGAATCAGTGTGAAGGCGTATCTTGGCTTAGACCAACCAAGGGAGTTAGTAGAAGAGCTTTGTGAAGTCCCGAAGTAGTAGATAGAATAGAACAAAGCTCCAGTAATAGGACCACTCAGAGAAAGACGTCAGGGCATTACAGTAAAGGAAAAAAAACTGGGACTTAGGCCTATGCTGAAAGTCGAGAACGCGAGATGGATGGTTGGGTCGGTAGAGCATCAGACTTTTAATCTGAGGGTCTGGGGTTCGAGTCCCCATGCGATAAAGCTACCACCAACATGGAGCATCCGACGTTCTGGTCGTAATTGCGATATGCTGGCCCCATTTCGAAAAAGTGATCGAAAATGGAGTCTCCACTTGTTTGGTCAAGTGGTCCAAATAAAGAGCAGAGTCAGTGGAAAATATCCAACAATGCGACCGCCTAGACAAGATGTATATCTGCAAAGCTGTATCTTTGTCTAACTTGGAAGCAAGTTAATGTCGAGGAGAGACTTTCGAGAAGCAGTAGAAGGGTTGATAGTGTAGTAGAAGAGTACTGGTGCCTGATCTTTCTTGGAAAAGGGGTGAGTCCGGAAAGTGGAAAAAATAAAGATGTACTTCGGACATAATTATTTTTTTTTAGTTAGTTAGTTATTAAAAATGTATGGCTTGCCATACATTTTGATAAAAAAGGGGTGGAGGAATGTTAACGAGCATCTCTCCCCCCTCTCTGGCTTTCTTACTCTTTCTTTTTTCTCTCTCTCTGTCTCTATAAGAGAATAGAGAAGGAGAGAGGGAGATAGAGAGAGAGAGAGAGGTGAGTAAACGTGGAGGTAGACACGTTTACCAGAACCAAAGGTCAGCTGACCAAATTACGTATGTGTGACGTGGTTGGCTAGATCTGGGAGATTTGATTTGAGCTTTGAAGAAGACGGACGTTTTCCGTGGTCTCCTCCTCTTAATTGGGGAGGGGGGAGACGAACGCTGACGTGTGTGAAGAAGAACCACACAAGCAGATTTCACTTTACACCTGCTGCAGAACCTCTGTGGAAAGTGAAATAAAAAAAAAAACTATAAAACCATTTCATCGTCTTGGAGTGATAAATCTTCGTCAAACAGGTATCAAGTCTCCCTCCAGGATGAGAAATTGCCAGATGGTTCAACAGCGAGGCACAGAGGTAGGTTCAGAAATTACATGTCACCCACACAATTCCCTTTATTATAATCAAACACACAACCATTTATATTAGAGACAATCACACGGAATTGTTCTTATGTTATATAGAAAACGTAAAAAGTGCCCCTAAATGAAGAACTCTATATAACATATTCCAATGTAACAAAAGCTCAATTTGGTACCCCTCAAGGATAACCTCGATGATAAGAATATATAACAATCCGATCCAAGGTATTATGCTAAGAAACATCCCACCTATCTCATGCAACCCCAGGCAAGGTCCGGTATTTTGCTAATACGTATATCCACCTTTCTTATCCAATCACTGGCAAGGCTGTGTATTCTGCTAGTAAAAATATCCAGCTATGAGGCCACATCAAAGAGAGTCTACTGGCGTAATATTACAAAAATGGCAAAATAATGGCATTCGACAATAAAGCTACATCCAAGGGTGGTCACTTGCATATAATAACTTCGACTGTATATTATTCTAATGGTATTCGACAATGAAGTTACATCCAAGAGAGGTCACTTTCTTAGTGTAATGGTAGTCGACAATGAAGTTACATTCAGGGTAGGGCACTCGCATATTATAACAATGATCGTATATTTATGTAATGATGTTCAAACTACATCCAAGGGAGGTCCCTTGCATATTATAACAATGACTGCATATCAGTCTAATGGTATTCGACGACGAAGCGTCATCCAAGGGAGTTAACTTGCATACTATGAGAATGAGTGTATTTTATTCTAATGAAATTCGACAATGAAGCTACATCAAACGGAAGTCAGTTGCATATTATAACAATGATTGTATATTAATCTAATTGTATGCGAAAATGGAGCTACATCCAAGGCAGGTCACTTATATATAACAATGAGTGTGTGTTAATCTAATGGTATTCGACAACGACGCTACACCCAAGGGGCATCCCTTATATGTTATAACAATGATTTTATATAAATCTAATGGTATTCGACAATGAAGCTACACCTAAGGGAGGTCACTTGAATATTCTCACAATAATGGTATATTAATTTAATAGAATTTGGCAATGAAGCTACATGAAAAGGGAGGGCATTTGCATTTATAGCAATGACCGTATATTATTCTGAAGGTATTCGACAATAGAGCTACACCCAAGGGTGGTCACTTGCATATTTTAACAATGGTTGTATAATATTCAGTTGGTATTCGAGAATTAAGCTACATCCACAGGTTGTCACTTACATATTATAACAATATTTGTGTATTATTCTAATAGTATTTGACTCCGAAGCTACATCCAAATGAGGTAAATTGCATATTATAACAATGAGTCTATAATATTCAAATGGGTTTCGACAACAAAGCTACATCTAAGGGAGGTCACTTGCCTATTACAACAATTATTGTATATTACTCTAAAGGTATTTGACATATAAGCTACATCCAAGGGAGGTCACTTACATTATATATATATATCACAATCATATATATAACAATCATTGTATATTGTTTTAATGGAATTCGACAACAAAGCTACATCACAGGGAAGTCACTTGCATATTGAACCAATGATCGTATATTATTCTAATGGTGTTATACAATGAAGCTACATCCAAGCGAGGTAACTTGCATATTATAACACTGATTGTATATTATTCTAATAGTATTCAACAACGAAGGTACATCCAAGGGAAGTCACTTGCATATTGTAACAATGATTTTGTATTATTCTAATGGTGGTCTACAACAAACTACATCCAAGGGAGGTCACTTACATATTAAACAATGATTGTATATTATTCGAATGGTATTTTTCAATGAAGGTACATCCAAGGGAGGGCACTTACATATTATAACAATCTAATTATTAGTGATCTGCACCAATCATTTTTTAATCCAAAATAGTCAGCCATCTTAGAATGACCAACCTCATTATTGCTTACCTTTGGTGATCTGTATATGTCATTTGGTAATTCCAAGTAGTCACCCATCCTAGAATTACAAGACCACATATTGCTTAACTTTCCTGATCTGCCTAAGTAATTTTGTAATCGCAAGTAGCCATCCATCCTAGAAGGACCAGAGTACATATTGCTTAACTTTCGTGATCTGCATAAGTCATTTGGTAATCCCAAGTTGTCACTCATCCTAGAATTACCAGGTACATATTGCTTAATTTTCGTCATCTGCAAAAGTCATGTGGTAATTGCGAGTAGTCACCCATCCTCGAATGACAAACTACATATTGCTTAACTTTCGTGATCTGCATAAGTCAATTGGTAATCCCACGTAGTCACCCATCCTAGAATGACCAGACAACATATTGCTTCACTTTAATGATCTGCATAAGTAATTTGGTAATCCCAAGTAGTCACCCATCCTAGAATGATCAGACTACATATTGCTTAACTTTTGTGATCTGCATAAGTCATTTGGTAATCTCAAGTAGTCACCCATCCTAGAATGACCCGACTACATATTGCTTAATTTCGTGATCTCTGTAAGTAATTTGAAAATACAAAGTAGTCACCAATCTTAGAATGAACAGCCTACATAATTCTTAACATTTTAGTCCGCATAAATCATTTGGTAATCCCAAGTAGTCACCAATCCTAGAATTACCGGACTACACATAGCTTACCTTCGGGATCTGCACAAGTCATTTTGTAATCCCAAGTAGTCACTCATCTTAGAATGACCAGACTACTTATTGTTTTACTTTCATGATCCGCATAAGTCACTTGGTAATCCCAAGTAGTTACCAATTCTAGAATAACCAGACTACACATTGTTTAACTTAGGGATCTGCATAAGTCATTTGGTAATCCCGAGTAGTCACTCATCTTAGATTGACCAGACTACATATTGCTAAATTTTGTGATCGACATAAGTAATTTGGTAAACCCAAGTAGACACCCATCCTAGAATGACCAGACTACACATTGCTTAACTTTCGTGATCTGCATAAGTCATTTGGTAATCTTTAGTAGTCACCCATCTTATAATGAAAAGCGTGCATATTGCTTAACTTTCGTGATCTCCATACGTTATATGCTAATCCCATGTAGTCACACATCCTAGAATGACCAGAATATATATTACTTAAATTTAGTGATCTGCATAAGTCATTTGGTCGAAAATAAAGAGGCGGTCTAACCTGGCATGTGTTGCTTTTAAGTAATCCCAGGTACTCACCCATCTTAGAATGACCAGATTACACACTGCTTAACTTTATTATCTGCATAATAATTTGGTCGAAAATAAATTTGTAAAACATTATAAAAAAATATGCATAAAAACCAAATAAAAAGAATTAAATTATAAAAATGACTCGGCAGAATGTCTTAAAACATAGTGAAACAATTCTCATTTCCCTTCTCTACCCCCTCTCTCTCCCTCTCTCTCTCTCTCTCTGTCTTTCTCCCCTTCTCTCTCTGTCTTTCTCCCCCAACTCTCTCTGTCTCTCTCTCTCTCGATTTTTCATAAACAAAGATGGAAAGAAAATGGCCGTATGAAAAAAAACAAATAATCTTTGCTAATGTATCGTCACAAACCTACTTATTCAATAAGCTAAGGTGTTTTTTTTTTGTTCTGGAATGTTTTGCTCGTAATGTTTAGTTTAACTATTGTATCTAATAATTTTTAACCTGCTTATAACTTTGGTAAAGTTGGCATAATGTCTAAATTAATATTTTATATTTGTATGGTATTTCGCATTTTTTCCGATAAGAATCTGTTAATAAAAATTCAGACATCGCCATTACTTAAATAAAACTAAAGTAATTGAATATTTCATGAATATTTAAAAAATATATGCAATTATACATTTTTTTAAATTCCAGTTACTTCATGAATACTATTAAGTAAAGATTTTCTAATGCAGAGAATCTTTTTTTCTTTGAATTTCAATTTATATATATTTGAAAATTTAAAATGCGGGAGATTTTCCCCCAAACCGGACTAAATGCAGACTTTAAATGCCCATAGAAATCTAACGTTTTTACATTTAAATACATATTTCAAAATAGGTGAAATAATGAACTTCACATCAACCATATATTAAAATTCTGAAAAAATGTGTTTTCTTAAGATTAACGAACATTCATGAATTTAAGAGAATATTATTTTAAATTTATATTTACGTTTTATGTTTTGAATTTCTCTTTACAATTATATTCATTAAATACAAATAAAAGAAAAGTGCTTCCTTTCCACAATCCAAATTTATAAAATATAAAATAAATATTTTTTCATTCCAAGTACTGACAATTGTAATTATTTCTCGATGATTATTGCAAAGTGTAGAAGTGTGTTTAGAAATGTCAATGAATAAAAAAATACATGCAATATTTAGTTTTATTTTAAATTCTGTAGCTGAAGCCAATGAACATTTTCAAATGAAAAACAATGTTTCCTTAAATGTATATAAATTGTACTGCTGCACATGTATTTTTTAATATTTTAGTCATGATAGAGGTTTAGAAAAATACTACTCTGTAAACTATGTTCTTGGTGTAAGTCTTTCCTTTTTTTCCTTGGCTGTTAGTTTTCATGATTTACCTCGTATATCAGTGAGCGTACAGGCTCTTGAAAATGCAGTATATTGTTGGGCATGGCAAAACACAGGATGTGGTAGAAACAAACCAACTTTTTTCAAATGTCTGACCTTGAGACTTATTCATAGTCATTGCATATGATAACCGAATCGGAAACGTGTTTCCTTCTAAAATGAAAGACAATTTGGGGTCAGTTGGGACTAGTTTTATACGAGGATTGAGAACATGTTTTCCTAATAATGCACCACTTATTAACACCGCTTCAATTGAATGTGCATATGTTTTACTTCTAATCTTGTTCCATTGCACAGTCCAGTTTTTATGGATATATTTCTGAGAAGCATGACTATGCATCCAGTTTTTAAAATCAATTTATGAGGAGCCTTTTCATATGGCGTCAATGAATTCAGAAATTTGGATTGATAATGCATAGCTTCCACAAGATAATCAGTCTGTATTTTATCTGTGCTATAATATATGCGGCTATCACCAGAAAGTTGATGTAAAACCTCTTCATTAATCAACAGACAGAATGTTTTGGTGAAAGAGTTATCTTATGTCTTCTATCATGTTGTGATATATTTTTTAAAAATATCATCAACCTATCAATGTAGGAACGACCCATTATCTTATAGCGGGTTAAAGGTATTAAGAAGAAATTAAAAAAAAACAAAGCAAAATATGATGAAAGTAAAAATAAAATAGATAACCCCCATAATTTATTATACCATACCTGTTAACACTGAAACACTTATCACCATATTCTGTGGATCTATATTAAAAAACATTTTAAAACTTTGTGACATATTTCCATTCTATGGAGGTCGGGTGCGAACGAGCACTCCATAATTTTATTATACTATATTTTTTCAAACTGAAACATAATTATCAAAGTATGTTTATGTGCATCTATATAAAAAAAAACTCTTGTAAAAGTGTTAGTTATAATTTAATTTTTGTTATTTCCATACTTTGTGGACCAAGCGCGAACGCAGATACCACAATTTTAATGAACGCCGTTCTGCAAGATCAAAAATACCCATAACTGTGTCTTCGACACATCTTCTATCATAATATATAAGTTTTTTTTTAAAATAGTCATCCACATAGGAGCCTATTCGTGAACAGAGACACACACATACATTCATCCTTTTATTATATATATATATATATATATATACATACATACATACAAATATATATATATACACACATATACATACATACATATATATACATATATATATATATATATATATATATATATATATATATATATATATATATATATATATATATATGTATATGACTGCATAACGAAGGCCAACAGCCCACTCGGGAACGCTGATCATGCAGTGATAATGGCTGAAATCGCCCTAAACTCTAGAGCCACAACTGAAGAGCCAGTGCTCAAAACAACGAGATGTTATAAAAAGGGTGACTGCGAAGCCATCAGGGAACTAATTAGAGATGTCCCATGGAGAAATATTTTCTCTCTCCCTGCTGAACAATGTGCAAACGAGACCACTGACTGGTTAAAAACTGCAATCGAAGCGGATGTTCCCAATCGGAATTTTTATAGTAAGCCCCACTCTCCCCAATGGTTTACGTCGACTTGTGCAACTGCCATTGCTCAAAAGCAGCATGCACACCGTAGGTTTAACCGACATAAGTCCAGTTAAAACAGACTGAAGTATATAGAAGCTAGAAATAACGTTAAGAAAGAAATAGCGACAGCTAAGAGACAGTTTACGGAAACCACTAAAAAGCGCATCGAAGCACAAAAACTAGGAACTCGAGATTCTGGAACATCTACAACAGTGTAGTAAATAATGGGCACTCAACAATTCCCCCACTAACCAACAATCACGAGGTTGTCTCCTCAGCAACCGACAAGGCTTACATGCTTGCCAGTCGGTTTGCCTCCAACTCCACACTGGACCCTTCCAACCACCCCCTACCTGACTTTCCTATGCGGACAGACGCCACGCTAGACGATCTGAAAACCACCCCTGCTCAAGTACATGCTATCATAAAAAACCTTGACTCTTCAAAAGCATGTGGACCCGATCTTATCCCAGCTGTGCTATTAAAAAAGTGTTCAGCCGAAGTAGCTACAATTTTCTCCAAACTCTACAACAAATGCCTTAATGAAGATTGCATTCCGAGCTGTTAGAAAACTGCTTCTGTAGTACCAGTATTCAAGAATTCTGGCGAAAGGACAGACCCATCAAATTATCGCCCCATTAGCCTCCTCCCACTTTTTGCCAAAATATTTGAGACCATAATTAACCATGCTCTAGTCCATCATCTTACGGATGCTAAACTACTGACTGACAAAAATATTGATTTAGACAAGTCCGTTCCACAGCTGACATCCTAACTGTGATCTCTGAACGTATATACCATTCACTGAACAACGCGGGGGAGGGAAGAGCGGTAGCTCTAGATATATCTAAGCCTTTTGACAATTGTCATCAAAAACTTGTTTACGTTAGACTTGAAGACAACCATATTGAAGTCAGCTGGAAAGCAGAAAAACGGAAGACAATTTCATAGGCGTGCAGCTCTGAGAAAGAACCTTTGCTCATAGAATCTACGCTTTGGTTTAGGCACAGATAAAGAGTGGGTGAAATAGTGATATTGTGTTCTGCGAGACAAGTGTTTTTTGTGAAAGTTTGGCGAGAGGGGCAATTCACTGGAGCTCAGTCGAGCACTTGCCATAAAAATAACTGTAAAGCAGAGACAAACTCGCAACATCTCTTCTGTTAGAAAGAGGCTTCAGGGGAGTGAAAAGGACATCCCACACAAGGCTAAGAAATCTATTTTAAACTCTGTCTAGGCAGGGTAACTCCTTTCTAGCAGATCCTGCCCAGATGTGGCAACCGTACTCCATCCTTAGACATATATTGCTCTTATATATATTGCATCAGCAGTGAGATATCTACTGAATCGATAGAAGTTTACCACCATTTTTTCAGCGGCCTTGGCAAAGGATTTGATATATGTGTTCCATTTAAGATCAAGAGTAAAGGTCAAGCCCAGAATCTTGGCAAAACATGAAGTCTCCCCAAGACGAGAACCATTCAATTAAATTGATGCCAGATGGGGATCAGAGCGTTGATGATGTAAAGATAAAAGCTTGGTTTTGGATGCATTAAAAGTACCAAACCACCTCTTTCCCAATTGTACCACTTGTTCAAGATCAGAGAAGAGGAAATCAGAGAGAACTTGACCATTTACGGTCATAGACGTGATATTATAGTGTCAACAGCATAGGTGTCTACGAATGATGTAAGGATGAGATTTTGAAGATCCTTAATATACATCTGGAAGAGAATTGGGATCAGGATGGACACCTGAGGGACTCCACCATTAATACTGAGAGCTTCTAATTTCTGCCCATCACCCAATACTCATATGAACCAGAGAAAAATGATTTTATAAGAAATTTCCAGCTATACCATAACTGGAGATCTTTATGCCATACTCTATCAAAGGCCTTTGATATGTCAATAGCAATTGCCCTAGAAATGTAGCCTCCGTCGAGAGATTTACTAATCCTGTGAGATATAACTGTAAGCACATCTGTTATAGATATAGAACAACGGAAACAACATTGCGTATCACGAAGAAGGTGGTTTTTGCTAAGATAATTGATTACTTCTCTATTTAACGCAGATTCCAACACCTTACTCATAACGCACAGGGGACTTATTGGCCTGCATTGTCAGAGAGATAACCGATCACCTGAATTCTTAAATCCTATGAGATATAACCGTTTGCTGTAGATCTAGCAAAACGGAAACCGTATTGCGTGTCACTAAGAAGGTTATTATTGCTGAGATGTTTGATTACTTCCCTGTTTAACACAGATTCCAGCAACGTACTCATGACTCACGTGGGACTTATTGGCCTGTACTGAGAGGGGGATGAGCGATCGCCTGAATTTTTAAATACAAGGAATACTGATGAGATTTTACAGGGTGACGGGAAGCAAATCACCTATAGACAATGTTTAAACAGTTTTGTAAGGATGGGCGCAAGTTCTGTATGAAGTCTTTTGAGTACTATAATTGGAATACCGTCAGGGCCGGTTGCTTTTGTGGAATCAAGGGGTTTTAATAGCTTGACAACACCCCGTACAGGTATCTGTATATCACATAACATTTTTCTGATACAGAAGGAAATATTGGAGGCTGGCAGCCTTGGTCGAAAAGGTTAGAATTAGCTGCAAAGTTCTTGGCAAATGGTTTGGTTTTGTCTGATGCTTACGAGATTACATCAGGTCCATTTATGAGAGTTGGGATAAAGCACACGCTTCTGTTCAGGATTCTGTTTGCTATTTGCCAAAACTGGTGGGAACCAAGCCGCTGCGCAGCAACTTTGGACTTGACGAACTGAGCAGACAACTCTCTTGCGTTATTTATTTCTTTTTTGCAGTTGTCGCTGGCAGTTCTGAACGCGGCTTTAGTCTCAGGACATCTGTTGCGTTGGAAGCATTGGAAAAAAGTGATCTCTATGCGCAATGGCAGCATTACATTCCTAAGAGAACCACGGCTGGTTGTTAGGTTTCTGCTGGATTTTTTCGAGAGTATGCAACGGTCTATACCTACAATAAACTATTCTGTCAGGTTTGATACTATAGAGGATCCATAATTTTTAAACATAGAACGCAGAGGTAGATCTGATATAAATGTGTAGAAGCTATCCCAGTCAGCCATAAAGTATCGATATAGTGTACGATGGAGAGGTACATCAGAGGCTTTATTACATTTAATTTTTGTCTTAACTCATACAACTGAGTGGTCAGAAGATCCAAGTTGAGACAGAACAGAAGCTGAATACAGTTTAGGGCAATTTGTGAGAAAGAGGTCTAGGAGACCTGCATACTGACCGCCAGTATCGGACACACGGGTGGGCTCGTGAACAATCTGAGTGAGGTCATAAGCAATGAAGAAATCATGAATGAAACTCCCCTCCCTCTTCAATCTTGTTTGAGTGAGTTAACCATTCCACATTGTGAACATTGAAGTCTCCACAGACATGAATATTAGCTGACGGATAAGCAGATGGGGTGTGGCCAATTTTCTCAGATATGCTTTAAAGATAGTAACTCAGTTGTTGTGGGCGCGATAGAGAGCAAATATAAATGCAGTAGTTTGAGCAAGTGCAACCCGGAAGCATATATAGGGTAAGTCCGGATTTATTTTCTGGAGATGTCCCTACCACATGGAAACAATCGTTTATATAGGCAAATATTATATGCCCATGGCGATATTGGGGGTCAGATTTGGAAGTTAAATTAGTGTATCCTTTAATTACGAACTCATCTAGTGAAATGTTCTCTCCAATGCCAGTTTCACTTATAAATGCTATGCCTGGTTTAGTGTCCTGAAATTGTGTTTCAACCTCTGGAAGGTTAGAACGTAGAATCCTTATGATAGAGAATGAGACCTGGAAGAGGGTGTCTACGTTATAAGAGATTTTGTTTTAATCTTGTGTTTTTTATTGAGACATTTCATGGTGTTTTGGGATTTGTGGATTCGGTCGACAGACATGTCTGAAGCATGGCAGAGAGGGAAAGTAAGAAAGAAATAGACACGAAGATTTTTTTTTATGTAGCACATGAAAAGGTAAAGTCGTAACAATTACCCACATCAGCTACTGCATGTTCCAGAATCCATTCACCACATGCAAATACAACAACCCCAGTACTTTGCACCTGCTCATAGGACAGCGTCATTAGTGGTTAATCCACGGTTCAGGTCCCTGACTATCAGGCGGATAACGTCAGCCCAGATAAAACGTTTACCTCCAGCACCCTTACTAGTGACATGGTTACAAGGATAGACATAGAAACAGAAAATTTCCGACATCTCTGGCGGATGTTCATGCAAAATACTGCCAACCTAGAAAACAGCTTTTCGATCTCTCTTTGTCAGAAACACCCCTCATTAAAAAATGAGGACTGCGGAGCAAATAAAGAGAAGCGAGAGTAACAGGAACGGCCGATAACTCATCAACAATGCATTGTCTACTCTCCATACATATATGTGTGTTTGTGTGTGTGCGTGTGCATGTGTGCATGGGGATGTAAGTGTCTTATTATCCTTATGTAAATACGTATAGAACGATATCTTTAAAAAGTACTAGCTTATCAAATATTTTCCATGAAGAGATTCTATTGGTTTAACTTGATTGACATAGCATTAAACTGAATAAACAAATGCTAGCAATCCCCTTACCCATAATATAACGCATGATTATATACATAAACATATATATATATATATATATATAAGTATGTATATATATATATATATCCTGTTACATATTTTTATTATAGACAAAGAACAAAACTCACTCACCTATACACTCATACCCGCATATTTATGTGCATATATACACATATCAAATGAAATGAAGATGTATGCATTTAATCCATTTATTTATTTTACACGTATGACAATTTATATTGTTGTTCAATTCATATATAGAAAAAAGTCGCAATCTTCTAAAAAGATGATAAAGCCGAAATACATTGAAAGACATGTCGCTATGGAACCATCTGTAATTGATATAATCAAGTGTTTAATCGATAACAGAATTTTCTTGTGACGTGTAGTTACTGATTTCTTTTATTTGTTCTCTTTAATTCAATCGCTTTGAGTAAAGATATTTACACTGCAAAATATTTCTTGTAAAATTCATTATTCCATTTGTGTAAATATTTTTCTATGATTCGTTATACAAACATTCTGTATTGTATTCTTGTCTCTTTGTTCGCCTTTCCATTAGTCTTTCTTTCTTTAATTACATTTTTATGTATACTTACCGATAATACGTTCAGAATATATATATATATATATATATATATATATATATATATATATATATATATACACTCGTACACACACTCGTACACACACACTCACATATACACTCACTCGTACACACACACTCGCATATACATTCACACATACCCACATACACACATGTGCATATATATATGTATATATATAAATATACACACACTCGTACACACAGATATACCCACACTCACATCCACACCCACACAAACTCTATCTCACACACCCACCCACACACACACACACATATATATATATATATATTTTTGTATTCTAACTTATAGGAAAACTAGCCTAAGGCTGATTTTCCTTGCGTGCTGCAATTCATAAACGCCGAATCCGCACGCAATCAAAGATGCAATAGAAAACGTGACATTGTAAAAGTAGAGCAATAAACAGTTCTCATACAGAATCATCCGGCCGGGGTCCAACATGTAGGAAATAACTCAGAGCTGTAATCATTCTTATAAGCTATCTTCGAACCAACAGAAATTTGCATGATCACAATTATTTTTGCAAGCAATACACGTAAATTACCACACGTTTGGTTATATATATATATATATATATATATATATATATATATATATATATATATATATATATATATATGAACACGATGTTCATATTTAATATTTCATGTACACTATTTTTGAATGGTCCTTATTTAAGTGCATTTACATCACAAGTAAACTTTGGTAAAAACATATATATTAGTTTTACATAGATACCGATTAATTGTTATGATCGGGTGTCTCGGTTTTATTGTTCTAACATTGTATCTTCCTTTAATTTTAGTGGGAGCGTCTTCTATATTCATACGAGAGTGTGTTTGTTCGCTTTACTGTTATGGTAGTGTGTCTTCGTTTTGTTGCTATGATAGTGTGTCTTTGTATGATATCGAGTCTACGTTTTATTTTTTATGAGTATATGTCTTAACTAATAACAAAAATTATTGCGTTTTTGTTTAATTCTATTCATAGATTATTATTATTAGTAGTAGTAGTAGTAGTAGTAGTAGTAGTAGTAGTAGTAGTACTATTATTATGATACGGTAACGTATTACTGTTATTCTAGTGTTTATTTTTTTTTAGTGTTATGATAGTGTCTCCTCGTTTGATAATCATAGTATTGTGTATTCATATTATTGCTTTGATTGAGTGTCATCGTTTTATTGTTTTGAAAGGTTGCCTTTGTTTTGTCGTTATCAAAGTGTGCCTTCGTTTTATCCTTATCAAAGTTTGTCTTTCTTTCATCCTTATCAAAGTGTGCCTTTTTATTGTTATCAAAGTGTGTATTTATTTCATCCTTATAAAAGTGTGCCTTTTTTATTGTTATCAAAGTGTGTCTTTCTTTCATGCTTATCAATGTCTGCCTTTTTATTGTTATCAAAGTGGGTCTTTCTTTCATCTTTATCAAATCGTGCCTTTTTATTGATATCAAAGTGTGTCTTTCTTTCATCCTTATCAAAGCGTGTTTTTATTGTAATCAAAATGTGTCTTTCTTTTATCCTTATCAAAGCCTGCCTCTTTATTGTTATCAAAATGTGTCTTTCTTTCATCCTTATCAAAGCCTGCCTTTTTTATCGGTATTAATGGGGGTCTTTCTTTCATCCTTATCAAAGCGTGCCTTTTTTATTGGTATCAAAGGGTGTCTTCGTTTTATTTTGCGCTATTGTGTCTTCGTTCTATTGTTATGCTAGTGTGTTTTCGTTTTAATATACACATTCAACAAACCAACTCATCATAGGAAGATTTTTGTTTCTCGAAAAATGAAATTAGAGATGTTTATATCTGAGGATAAATATTTATAGGAAAGAACAGTAAACAACTTTACAGTTGTAAGTAAAATTGGTCTTACAAGTTGGAAATTATATTTTTGCAATTTTGAAGAAGACACCGTTAAAATTAAGACAGTTACGCATTAAAAGGGGCATTAAACAACATTCAAACGATGCTAAATCAGGAAATTTCTGACTACAAATCTCTGATTATATTTTTGTAAGAATTTAAATAGAAATCATATTAATGTAAAGAAATATTAACTTTAACGTTATTATTTACTCGAAAACACTCATCATATTTAATTACATTTGTTAATCTAAACACACGTACACACATATATGCATATATAGATAGATACATTATTTCAACATATATATATATATATATATATATATATATATATATATATATATATATATATATATATATATATATATATACATTTTTGCGTGTGGGTATATGTCTGTATATATGTATGTGTTTGCGTGTGTATTTAATTATCATGATCATACATATATTTACATATACATATTTATGTCTATAATGTATTAGGTTTTATATATGTATATATACACACACATATTTATATATATATATATATAAATATATATCAAATTGAAAGTATCCACATATTAATAATTAAGACATAATTTATTTACATAAAGGAACACATAAATTATATATATATTTATATACATATATATATATATATATATATATATATATATATATATATATAGAGAGAGAGAGAGAGAGAGAGAGGGGGGGATAGATAGACGGATTGATAGATAGATAGATAGATAGATAGATTACCACAATTTAATCAGTCCTGAAAATTAACACTACGATTCATTTATCAACATCTTATTTCTTTTTTACCATAATGTTTGAGGTTAACAAATAACTAATAGGAGCTTATGAAAATCTTTTGAAATCGGACGATTAACAATAAGTTAATCCAAATTATTCTTGTACAAAATATATTTTACTAGAAAGATGTTTAAAGAATTGCATGTAAGATGCCGCGGCAACATTGGGTTTCTGATAGTCAGTTCAGTAACATGACTTATCGACGATAAATCCATACTGCCCGCCCGCCTTTTTCTGATACATACACCGCGCGAGGCAGTGCTGTTCCGGCGACACGTTCTCGTGCCCAGAACACCTGACAAGCTTGTTGAGTAGCGTTCTGTCCGCACCCCAACTTTGTCTGTCTTTCTGTGCTCTCCCCCCTCCCCCACGGGAGGATCCGAGCTGATAATTTACGACTTTCCCGCGAGGGAGGGTCGGAAACACGTTCTCTCTTCACTAACTTCCCACTCCCTCTCTCAGTTCTATCTCCCATCTTGCCGCCTTTTGGCGCCACTTCTTTTTATCGCCAAAGTCGGCTCCCCACATTGGACACTAACTCCACATCACTTTTTTTCAGTGATTTTTTTTAAAGAGGGACCCAAAACGAACATCCCCAGCCAGGGCGCCACCAATATACATACCCCTTGCCAGGGGGCTACTGCTCCCCAATAGGACGACTTCCCAACAGGAGAAAAAACAACCATTGATGGGACGTACCGCCCGGGTATGACACCATTGGACGCTCCCAGGAGGGGGAAAATTTAACAACAAATCCCACAAAGGGTGACTCCCCCCAAAGGGGAGCAAAATTAAAATCGGTCATAGCATCTCACTCCAACCACACAAAGGAGGAGGTGCCAGACTAAAAGGACAATAAAGGGGACAGCGCTACCCAGCAGGGCTGCTCTCCAAAAAGGGGAGCAGATCAAGAAAATGAGGGGGCATACCGCCTGGACCTCACATACGAGGAAGGGACAGATGGCCTCAAGGTAAACAAAAAATATCATCCTCCCCAAGAGTCCGACTTCCCAAAACGGGAAGCTGCTCCCGAAAAAGACACTAAAAAGGGGACCCCCCCCAAAAAAAAATGTGACACTCCCACAAAAGGACTGACAAAGAAATCTTGGGAGGCAGGAAGCGTCGCCAATAAACAGGAAGGGGCGACCTCCATAAAAGCCCCCATACAAACACCAACACCACCAAGAGGGTCTGCGTGGGCGAAGACCGTAGAAAAACAACTGTCCTCTCAAGAGTATAGAGACCTGTACCTGACAAAGTACAGACAATACATAGAGAGGGCAAATATAAAACCCATACCAGGTGTCTGGGAGACGATTGAGGGCATAGTCCTGTCCTTTGCCATTTCTGATATACCGGAAAACCGCCTCCTGGGGATGAAGAAGGAAGATATGGCGGGCCTCCTCCACAAACTTAACATCCCGGTACTATACCTGTACCAGAGGAGCTTCGCCGTGTGGGACATCCTCCTACCCACAAAGGACGATGCGGAGAGACTCTCCCTCCAAGAAATAAAGCATGAGAGTGTCAAACTAATACCCGCACACCAGGGCAAGAGAAGGACTCGGGTGCAGGTATTTAATTTGCCAACCCAAATATCTACGGAAGTGTTAGGTTGCCTCTTCAGCCAGTACGGAGAGGTGGAACAGGTGACCCCAGTACGGTCAAGATCTGGAACTCACCTGTGCTGCTACACAATAGCAATGAGACTGAAAAGGGAGTGTGTTCGAGCGATACCACCGCTGCTGACATACAAAGACGCCAGCATGACGGTAGTGGTGGAGGGCCGTCGTCCACACTGCTGGTTCTGCCAAAAGCAGGGCCACATGGATAGCAGTTGCCCCCAAAGGGTAACCCGTAATCAAATAACCCAAAAGGCGGTCACAACCCCTGCAACTGCAGCACCAACCCCAGCTCCAATGAAAACCCAAACAACCAAGGAGGCCAAGGGAGAAGCATAGAGCACGGTAGTGAAACAAAAACGGAAGCACATAATCCCTTCTGCCACTGTTCCAATACCAGCCCCAAAATCGAGGCAGCAGCCTCTGCAAATGCTGCAGCAACAACAGCCACCGCAGCCAATTCCGCGGAAACAACTGCAGCAACAACTACCGCAGCAGCTAAAGCAGCAAGTGCAGCAGAAGCAGCAGCAGCAGCAACGACACCAGCGAGAGCAGCAGCAACAAAAACGGCTGCAGCAGCAACTAGAGGAGCAAACACACCCAACGGTTCCCACACCAATCGAGACGGGGATCAAGCGGAAAAAACTGCTCCTCTGAGGATGAATCGACAAGTGAGAGGGACTGGAACTCAACCTCACCTCTCCCCGGTTCATTCGAAAGAATAAAAAAGAAAAACAAAAGAAAAGAGGAAGAAAAGCGGCCCCACTCCCTGTGAACATACACCACCCAAACAGCAAAATCAACGTACACCCCCAACCCATACACTGCACCAACACCAGACACCGGACCAACACCAGACACCACACAAACACCAGACACAGCACCAACACCAGACACCGAACCAACACCAGACACCACATCAGCACCAACACCAGGCACCACACAAACACCCGTCCCCACACCAAGGAAACTGAGCCACTACCCCAAAAAGAAAAGGAAAAGAATGAACAGAGGGAGAGGAGAGACTCCTCTGCCTCTCTCAGACCAACCAGACTTAAAGTCTTTGCCCCTGAGGAACTATGGACACAGATATTTCCCATCGGCAGAGGAAAAACTTAAAACCTCTGCTCGATTACAAACAGATAGGTGGGAAAGATGTAAACATCTTCTCAAATTTCCCGGACGCCCCACTCCTAATAACTTTAGTCAGAACTCCAGAGGCTTGCAAGACCAACTTGTGGACAAGGCTACAGGCCGCTGAAGGGGCGTTTCCGGGAATTGAACTCGTGAAAAAAAAATGATCCTTCTCTTGATGAACTGTCAAAACGATGCAAGGGAAGGGTCCCAGTGTTGGTCAATCCGTCACTCTATAGGACCATAAAATTAATTTATCTTTTGGACGTCGGCGGCATTGCGAGAGAAGGTCAGGATATGAAAAACCTGACCACCTTAAGCATGGCACATAACTTCGACGTCCTCTCCCCAGCTGACTTCGGAGCTGAGTGTGACACACAATAAGGTAGGTACCATGGCTTTGAATTTGGCTAGTTTGAATGCGAGGGGCTTGAGATCATCAGGCCAGGCGGCTCGCCTCTGGCACGACCTCTTGTCCCTAGGAGTTGATGTGGCTGCGATTCAGGAGACGCATTTCGTTTCCTCTGCGGACTGTCAGGTGCTGGCCCGAGATTTTGAGGGTTTCTCAGCATATGGCAGCCCGCGGGGAAGCGAGTTTCCGTGCTGGTTAAACGTACCCTGTCAGCGACGGTCGACGTTTTCCATAGAGATGCGGTGGGCAGGCTGGTTGTCACCGATGTTGCCGTAAAAGATTCTGTATTTCAGGTGATCGCGGTTCATGCGCCCAGCACCGCTCGTGAGAGGGTCTCATTCTTCAGTCAGCTTGACGCGTTTGTAGATTGTCGGAAGCGGGTAATACTAATGGGAGATTGGAACGCCATCTAAGACCCCGAGATAGATAAGGTAGGATGCGATGCTAGAGGATCAGAGAGGTTCGAATCCAGCCTGGCTGATCTGATGGCTAGATGCGGTCTGGTCGACAGGTTTCGGTTCGAACATCCGGGACGGGAGATGTGGGCGTGGACTAATAGTATTTCCACCTATCCAAACACTTACTTGGGCAGGATGTTAGTTAGGAGAGGCGAAGTAGACTTCTTATATTGTCCCACGTTCATTTGGCTAGGCCAGACGGATCATAAACTAGTTATGGCCCGGCTGAAGCTAGGAAATAGGCCTAAGTTAGTTACTCACTGGAAGTTAAACACTTTCCTTCTGGAGATAACAAAACTTCAAAGAGAAGCTAATAGAATTAATTCAAAAAGCACTAGTGGGTGCGGTTACCGGGAGTAAGTGGTGGGTTGGTCTAAAAGCCAAAGTTAGAACATTATCCGTCCAGTGCCTCGCACTAGATGAGTCCAAAACGAAGAAGAAGCTTGAGCAGAAACTAGCCCGGGCTACGGGAGAGGGTGATAGGGTTAGTCAGGAACTAGCTAAGCAAGACCTTCTGTGTGAGAATAGGGAGCGTTATGAAGGTCAAGTAGTCAGAGCTAGGCTTAGAAAGGTAGGCAATGAAACAGTCAATTCCAACACTGAGATGCGTTGTGAAATGTCTAGGCATGGCTCGGACAAGTACATTGCAAAGGTAAGACATCCAGATGGACGCACCCTTGAATCGACTCAGATGATCTGCGAGGGGTTCGAGAACATTTCGAGGAGCGTTTTACGCAGCAGTCCGATCTTCCGGTCCTTGAGTTTAGTGACTATTTGGCCGACTCTCCCCGCCTCGAGGCGGCTAGTTCCGAGGGCCGGATGACGGAGCGGGAGGTTTTTACTGCGCTGAAGCAGGTCAGCTGTGACAGATCGCCGGGCCTCGATGGTATGCCATACGAACTGTATTTGAGGCTCTCGCCCATGTTTCTGCCTCTTCTGACGGATGTGTTCAGCCATTGGTTGGCTCAGGGATCCATCCAGGGGCAAGTCACCAAGGGAGTGATCAGATTGCTGAGGAAAGGTGACGGGCATGGTGGGGAAGAGTTAGACGATTACAGGCCCATAAATCTGCTAAACACGGAGTTGAAGATTTTGGCCAAGGCCCTGTCGAATCAGCTGCAGGTTGTTACCGGCGAATTGGTTGAACCGGAACAAAACTACGCTGTGAAGGGGAGATCGATTCAGAACAACTTGCACCTAATCCCCACGATCCTAGAGGGAGGGATAGATGACGACACTGAAGCCGCGCTGATCAACTTAGATCAGTCCAAAGCTTTCGATAGGGTCGACCATCGTTTCTTGGCATCTGTCTTACAGGCTGCCGGTTTTAAATCGGACTTCTGCAAGTTGATCTCCGTGATGGATCGACAGACCACAGCCCTCGTGCAAGTCAAGGGAAAGCGCTCGAAACCCTTTGTTATCTCTCGGTCCGTTTGTCAGGTATGTCCGCTGTCGCCCCTGCTCTATGTCCTGGCTTTGGAGCCCCTGCTTCGCAAGCTGAGATGTGGGGAGACAAATTCGGCCCTGCGCGGAATTGCAATACGCGGTAGCTCAGCCGGCAAGGTATCCGCGTTCGCCCATGATGTCACGGTCTTTGTGTCGAACTTCAGAGACATCGAGGTCGTGTCGGAGGCGCTCGCTCAGTATGAAAGAATTACAGGGACCAAGATAAACCGCAGCAAGTCGGTAGGACTGTGGTTGGGCGGCTAGAGTTGCAACGCAAACCACCCGGCACCATTCAGCTGGACAGATGGCCCGGTTCTGGATCCTCTGCGTGTAGCTTGGACCGGGTCTCCAGCTTGACAAGAATTGGTTGGAGGTACGGTCAAAGGTGGAGGCTACAGTCAATTCGTGGCTTCCTAGGAAGCTTTCTTTAAAGAGTAGAGCTGAGGCGTGCGCCACTTACGTCTTTCCTCTCATCCTTTACCGACTGGCCGTACTTCCCCTGCCTGCACAACACCTAACAGCTCTTGTCGAACTCTTGTCCTCAATTCTTTGGGACAGAGGAAGACACTGGGTGAGCAGACAGGTCTGTATTCAACGTCCGTGTGAGCGAGGCTTAGGAATTCCAGACTTGAAGTGTCATCGAGACGCTGAGAGTCTGGCCTTCCTGAGCCACTATATGCAAGATGAACAACCGTGGCACCCCGTGGTTACTGCCGCCTTGACCGCCCTCGTTCTTGACCCTTCTACCAAGAGCCGTCGCAGGCCGCGGGGAGAATATGCCTACATGAAAGAGTGCCGAGCCGCGCTAAAACCACCACCAAGGTCAAGCGACCTTGTGACTGCTACCCGTAGGGATCTCCACAGGGATCTAGTGAAGGGGGCTGCTGACGACACGCTTTGCGCGCGTTTGGGTTGGCAGCAGAATGAGATCCGCTCCGTGTGGAGCTGGGCGCACGGTTCGAGTCATCTGAACAATTCGGAGTTCTCTCTTACCTGGCGATTGGCCCGAAATGCACTTCCACTCAACTACGTACAATGCAGTTCTGGGTTTTTGGAGTCGCCTGATTGTCCCCGTTGTGGGACAACGGCAGTAGAAACGACTGATAATGCTTTCTTCGATTGCTGCGAAATCCGCCGGTACTGGTCGTATGTCAATGAGGTGACGGCTCGCATCGGTCCTGACCATCCTCGCGCCATTACTGTATCCAATGTCGTGGACAATGTGAGGCCACCGTGGGACCAGGGAAGACAAATGGTCTATGTTACAATCCTGGCCGTGGCGAGAATGGTTATTTGGACGTCGTGTCTGCAAGGTTGCCGGGGAGGTATTGTCTTTTTTCTGATCAGGATCTGATTGCTTTCTTTAAACACCAACTACGGGTGAAGATCAGATTTGATAGAAGAAGGCTGCATCGCGTGGCATTTGACAGAAGATGGATATATGTAGCAAGTCTGTGTGTACGAAGAGGAGCAAAATTTGAATACCCGTCCCCGCCTAGGTGTGGAACGCGCAGTTCTGTAAAGTAAAATTTAACAAATAGCCTCTCAGCTAGCTGAGTGTGTGTTCCATCCCTCCCTGACCAGGAAGCCTCCAAGATCCCCACCCCCTCTTTCTTGCATTTTTTGTTTTTACCGCCTCCTCTAAATTTCACTCATCTTGGAGAGAAAGAAATACAAACTAACCCACATTCCTTACGCACAAACTTTTCTTTTCTCCATTCACCCACATCTAGAGGGCATCCCCACTTAAAGACTGACCCGCAGAAGCCAGGTTCCTTTTACAAACATAGTGGAACGGGCAGTCTATCAACTAGACGGGGTTAGGAGGGTCCTACTAATCCCCCCTTTTTTCCCCGTCCTCGACACGAATGAATTATTGTATCATTTTATTGTTATATTTTTATTGTTTTTACACGTCAATAAAAAAATGTTTTAAAAATTGGGAGTTAAGTAGAATGTCCCCCAGTATGAAAGGGTGAATGGCGTATTATGGTGAAAGATACTACCTGGGAGAAACTTTTGATCTTGTTTAGTTCTGGAGTAAAAAGGATGACCAACGACACCCACAATCCCTCCCCTTTGAGTAGGTCATGTGCCTAAGTTTTTTGTTGATTGTTGATTTTCAATGTATTTTTAACATGAATAAAGGATTTAATATCTCAAAGTGTAGTATCTATTTCGATAGATACTGTAAGCACAGAACATATGTGGAAGTAACACCACATATCTGACCTTGGTCAATGTAGGGGAAACCTTTCATACCAAAAGTTTCTATCCAGCTCCAATTTACCACCTCTTGGGAGCTGGTCAACACTTTTCCCTCCCCCCTCCCTCTCTCTCCACATTAAAAAACGACCTTGTGCCTAATTTGCTCAGTGGGGTAGAAAATAAATCCAAACTGCCCCCCGCCGCCTGGTGCGGCCCGGGCGACAAGATCTGTTTCGTAAGATAATGCTCATATGTGGGGGTAACCTCATATATCTGATCTTGGTCAATGTAGGCGCAACCCTTCATGCCAACAGTTAATATCCAGGTCCCATTTCTCACCTCTCGGGAGCTTGTCCCCCCTTTTCCCACCCCCTTACACTCTCCACATTAAAAAAAACTGCCTTGTGCCTAATTCGCTCAGTGAGGAAGTTAATAAATAACACTGCGCTTGGTCCTCTGTGGTCTCGGGCTACAAGATCAAAGTGTAGTATTTGTTCCGGCAGATACTGCAAGCAAAGACCATATGTGGGGGTAAGCCCACATATCATACCTTGGGCAATGTAGGGGAAACCCTTCATACCAACAGTTACTATCCAGCTCTTATTTCCCACCTCTCGAGAGCTGGTCCCCTTTTCCCTCCCCCTCCCTCTCTCTCCACATTTAAAAACATCCTTTTGCCTAATTTGCTCAGTGGGGAATCAAATAAATACCACGAACACTGGCCAAAGCCCTCCGGGGCCCAAGCGACAAGATCAAAGTGTAGTATCTGTTCCGACAAATACTGCTAGCAAAGACCAGATGTGGGGGCAATTCCATATATCTGACATTTAAACAGCTCCCATTTCCCACCTCTCGGGAGCTGGCTCCCTTTTACCCTTCTCCCCTCCCTTCACTGCTCACATGAAAAATTGGCCTTGTGACTAATTTGCTCGTTGGGGGAGCAAATGCATACCCACTGGCCAAAAGCCAGTGGTCTCTAGAGAGCTAAATATCGTTTGGTCATTGTCGACTACGTTATCAGACGGTAGCTTTCATTTCGAGACGAGACGCTCCCCCTAATATACAGGGAGCGGGTTTTTAAAAACAAACAAACGGATTTATTGACCTTATCAAAACTGTCACGCACAAAATGCTAACTGCTGAATAGCTATCACCGTCCCGTCAATCCAAAACACGCACCTGTTTTTTCACACTTTACTATTTTCCAACTGCGCGCCGTCAAGGCTTCGTTTTTTTTTCACGGGCACCTGTTGTTTTCACATTTCGGGTGTTTTCACACACACCTACAAACACCCGGGCAACGCCGAGTACACCTCGCTAGTTCTATATGAAACTCTTACGAATTAGAAAACGGGATGCCACCAATTCACCCTTTTTAGTAAAACAGGGCACATGAAATATAAAAAGAGTTAAAATAAGTAAAAGAATGTGTATACGAAATCATAAAAAAACAAAAAAAGGATAGAAAATGATATTGAAAAAGTTACTTTAGAATATCAAAACACAATTCAAGAAGAAATAGATCATTAGATAAATGTTTATGTTAAATAAAAAAAATGAATTGTTGAATTTCAAAGTTTTAAAGTTGAAAACAAAACAATTCGTAAAAAAAAGAAGCCCGCAATCATTGAGAAAATACTATGGCATTAGTGATAAAAAAGCTTTATTGTTTTGAAATTGCGTGAAATGTGTTTATAAATAAATTGTCAAACAAAAACACAGACCAAAAACATAATTGTAATTTTAATGGTTTGTAGACAAAAAGATGGAAGCAGATTACGTGAAATGCATTTTGGATAAGGATTGTTTTAAATTTTGCAACTTCCTATATGTATTTTTGGAAAAAACCTACAATTGATGTCTTTGTTTATAAGTAATTATGTGAAAAAAATCATGTTTTTTTTGTTTACCAAAACGTTTTGTTGTTTGATTTTTTCTTTAAAAAAAGAAAGAATTATCGTTGTTATTATTGAAATTGCAAGCTTTTGGATTAAAAAAAAGAAACAATTGATATTTTCTTTTCAATGATGTTTCATTAATTGCATTAATTGTTTAATAAAAAGGTTCGATAAGTCTGTTAATGTATGTAAATGTTTAGGATATGGTTATATGTAATGTATTTATGGGTGTTTACATTTGTGCTGAATATTGTATCCCATATTTTATCAGATTAAAAAAAAAAAAACAGTTGGAAAGACAGATCCTGACGAGAGCGAGGAAGTAGATGTAAGCGCTTTTACGATTTAATGCAAGTGATAGAAGATTTAGCTAGTAAGGGTGATGTTTCTGTAGCTTCTGTCGCGTTCTGAGAATCCAGGCTTGGGAAATCCACTCGAACCAGTATAATGGGAAGTATAGTATTCCTTCTGCTGGATATACCATTATATACACGGATATTGAATTATAGTGCCTTACATTGGTTATCGTACAAAAAACTTACATGCCACATAGAATGAGGAAAAATTTAAGATCACATGATGGTTTGTTAATATGAATATGTATTAAAGTTCTAGATTTTTGGCATGAGAACTAATTTTTTACATTACTTGCAATGATCGGACTATGGTTCTTATTCTGGGTGTAATTTGTACAAACTACTTCCGCCACACTCAGTCATGATGATTGTTATTTTTCTACAAATAAATAACTAACATGACTAAGGACGGTCAAGGCTAATCTGACCGAAACGTTGCACTAATAACACTCAAGATGTGAATAATATAAATACAATAGATACGTATTAGTCTAAAATACAAAGAACTAATGTAGGATGGTTTTGGGTAGTAATGCTTTCTACTTCACACAGTATAGATTTTGATTAATTTCTCGTATATAAAAATTGAAGTAACGCAGATTTAATGGACTTGTATAAATTAAACAAACAGAAGATGTATCCCAGATTAAGAATCTGCGTCAGTGCATGCAGTATTAACGATAAAAATGTTTGTAAATATGCAAATATATATATATATATATATATATATATATATATATATATATATATATATGTATATATATACATATGTGTGAGTGAGTGTGTGTGTATATGTAATTACTTATATCTGTGTATATACATATATACCAAGCAAAATACATATATTAATATTCAAAATTCCAAGATGTTTAGAGTCTTACGTGTTGTTCTTTAAGTATTTAGGCATATTAATTTATTGCTCCAACATGTTTCGTAGCACGGAATCATTTATGTAATTATAATGTAAATTCTAAAATGTTTCTGCTCTTAAATTAAAACTTTATAAGTACATTTTAAAAGAAAATACATACACATAGGCATGATAGCAAAAAACTGAAGTTTGTACTTCCTAATTTTATACGTCATTTGAGATTTCATGTAAAGTTCCTGACATGTTTTTTACATAAGCATCACCACTTATAAAGACCTTACTGTCTTTATAGGATAAGGGTTAAAGAGTGTAAAGTAGAAATTGCACAATATAATAATCGTTAGTAATGGAAATTTGATAAATTTGTTAACTTATAAGGAACGGATCATCAAAAACTTATTTACATTAGACTTGAAGACAACCATATAGTAATCAGCTGGAAAGCTGGGCAACGAAAGACAATTCCATGGGCGTGCAGTTCTAAGAAAGACGCTTTGCTCATGGAATTTACATTTAGGTTGAGGTACAGGTAAATGTTGGCGGAAATTATTGGTAGTGATTTCTGCTAGACTGGTGTTTCTTGTGAAAGTTCGGTCAGGGGGAACCATAGACTGAAGCTCAGCATAGCACTTGTCAGGAAAATAACGATGAAGCAAATACAAACTCGCAACCTTTCTGCTGTTAGAAAGAGGTTGCAAGGAAAAGAATAGGGCATCCCCTACGAGGCTATGCAGTCTATTTTGAACTCTATCAAGGCAGGATAAGTCCTTTCTAGCAGCTCCTGTGAAGATGTGGCAACAGTATTCCAGCATTGGACGTATCTGGCTATTATAAAGATAGAGATTTGAATCAGCAGTGAGATATCACCTGGACTGATAGAAGGATCCAACCATGTTTCCTGTGGCCTTGGCAACGGATATAATGTACGTGTTCCACGTAAATCAGGAGTAAAAATCAAGCCCAGAAGCTTCTCAAAACATGAAGTCTCCCCAAGACGAGAGCCATTCATTTCAATTGATGCCAGATGAGGATCAGAATATTGATGATATTAAGATAAACACTTGGTTTTAGATGCATTAAAAGTACCCAGTCACTCCTTTCCCCATTGTACTACAGGCTCAAGATAAGAGGAGAGAGAAGAAGAGAGAACTTTGTCTTTTATGGTCTTAGATGTTCTACCATAGATAGTTGTGTCATCCGCATTGGTGTCTACGAATGATGTACGGATGTGATGTGGAAGATCATTAATGTAGATCAAGAAGAGAATTGGGCTCAGGATGGATCCCTGAGGGACTCCAGCATTAATACTGAGAACTTCTGATTTCTGCCCATCACCCACTACACTTGTGAGCCTATCAGAGAGAAATGATTTAATAATTGAGAAGTCATTTCAAGCTATACCGTAGCTGGAGATTTGTGAAGTAAAACTTTAGGCCATACTCTATCAAAGACCTTTGATATGTCAAGAGCAACTGCCCTAGAAAAGAAGCGTCCGTCGAGAGGAAACCATATTGCGTGTCACTAAGAAGGTTATTTTTGCTGAGATGTTTGATTATATCCCAATTCACACAGATTCCAGAAACTTACTGATGAGTCACATGGGACTTATTGGCCTGTTGGATTTATTTGCTTCCCCACTGAGCAAATTAGGCCCAAGGCCGTTTTTTAATGTGGAGATAGAGGGAGGTGGAGGGAAAGGGGGACCAGCTCCCGAGAGGTGGGAAATGGAAGCTGGATAGTCACTGTTGGTATGAAGGGGTGCCCCCACATTGACCAAGGTCAGATATGTGAGGTTACCCCCACATATGGTATTTGCTAGTCAAAGCTTGCAGCATCTGTCGGAACAGATACTACACTTGGATCTTGTCGCCCTGTCCCCGGATGGATGTGGGCCTCTGGGACTTATTGGCCTGTACTGAGTGGGAGATGAGCGATCACCTGAATTCTTAAATACACGGCGTACTGATGAGATTTTCCAGGGTGATGGGAAGCAATTCTCCTTAATACAACGTTTAAACACTTTTGTAAGGATGTGCGCTACTTCTGGTTGAAGTCTTTTGGGTACTATATTTTGAATGTCGTCAGGGTCAGTTGCTTTAGTGGAATCAAGGTTTTTAATAGGCTTGGCAACATCATGTACATATATTTGTATATTACATAGCGTGCTTTCTGATACAGGGGAAATATTGGAGGTTGGTGACCTTTTTCGCATAGGTAGAATTAGCTTCTTATGCGTGGCAAAAAGTTCGGCTTGGTCTGATACTGCCGAGATTTCCTCAGGCATATTGATGATAGTTGGGATAGAGCACACGCTTCTATTAAGAATTCTGTTTACTATTTGCCAAAACTGGTGGGAAGCAAGCCGCTGCTCAGCTACTTTGGACTGAGCATATAACTATCTTGGGTTCTTTATAAATTTTTCACAGTTGCTGCTGGCAGTCCTGAAAGCAGTTATTGTCTAACTACATCTATTACGTTGGAAACATTGGAAAAGGTGATTTCTGTGCGCAATGGAAGTAGCACATTTTGGACAGAACTACGGCTGGCTGGTAGTTTTTTCCGGATTTATTTCGAGGGTATGAAACGGTCGATGCCTACAATTAACCATTCCGTCATGTCTGATACGCAGAGTTAGATCTGATATAAATATACGGAAGCTATCACAATCAGCTATAATGTATCGATATACTGTACGATGGAGATGTACATCTGGGGATTTATTACATTTATTTTTTTCGTAACTGATACAACAGAGTTGACGGAAGATCCAAGTCGAGACAGAATTGAAGTTGATCACAGTTCAGGGTAAGTTGTGAGAAAGAGGTCTAGGAGACTTGCCTCCCGCCGTCAGTATCGGGCACACGGGTGGGCTCATGAACAATCTGAGTGAGGTCATAAGCAATGAAGAAAACATGGCCGACCTCCCCCATACTATCAGCCTTGTTTGAGTGAGTTAAGCATTCAATATTGTGGATATTAAAGTCTACACAGACATGAACATTAGCTGAAGGATAAGCAGATAACACATTGCCAATTTTCTCAGATATGCTTTTGAAGATAGTAACTCGGCTGTTGTGATGCGATAGAGAGCAAATATGAATGCAGTAGTTTGAGCAAGTGCAACCCGGAAGCACATATAGGGTAAGTTAGAATCTTCTCTTAAAATACCCCGACCACATGGAAATCCATATTTTATATAGACACACATTCGATAGTTCTGACGATCTTAGGGTCAGAATTTGAAGTTAAATTATAGTATCCTTTAATTACAAACTCATCTAGTGGAATATTATGTCAATGCTAGTTTCACTAAGAAAGAATATGTCTGGTTTAGTCTCCTGTAATTGGGTTTCAACCTCTGGCAGTTTGGAACGTAGCCCCCTCATTTTCGAGAATGATACACGGCAGTGGGGGTCTACGTTAGAATTTTGAGATCCGGATTTAATCGTGTATTTTTTTATTAAAACTTTTCATGATGGAGTTTTGAGGTTTGTGGACTAGATCGACTGACTTGGTTATAACAGGGCGGAGAGGGAAACTAAGAGGGAAATAGAAATAAAGAAGTATATTTTTGTAGCACATGAAATGTAAGGCCGTTACAAATACCCACTAATATGGCACCGAAGCTACTCCATTCACCAAATGGCGAAGCAGCAACACCAGTACTCTCTACCTGCTAGTATAGCAGTCTCCTTAGTGGTTAATCCAGAAGCTACTGCATAATGCACAATCCATTCACAATCCCGTATGAAAATATTGTATTCATGTGTATATTCATACATAATTACTTATCTAATCTATTGAATTTTTTACGATAATAGCCTTAAAAATATTTTATTGGATACATATATTTAAAAAAAATACGATAAACAGAATTTTTAGCGTTGATGATGTAAAGATAGGGGTTTGGATTTAGATGCATTAAATGTAAACAGCCACGTCTTCCCCCACTGAACCACGCGCTCGAGATCAGAGGAGAGAGAATCAGAGAGAACGTTGTCATTTACAGCCTTTGATGTGTTGCCGTAGATGGTCGTGGCATCAGCATAGATGTCAACGAGTGATTTAAGTATGTGTTTAGGGAGATCAGTGATGTAGATCAGGATGAGAGTTTGGCCTAGGATTGACTTTTGAGGAACTCCATCATTAATACTGCAGGCCTCTGATTTTTTCCATTGACCACTACTCTTATGAGCCTATCGGAGAGAAATGATTTAATGATTCAGAAAACATTTCCAGTGATACTGTAGCTGGAAATCTTGTGAAGTAGGCCCTTATGCCATACCTAGGCGAAGGTCTTTGATATGTCAAGAGCAAGTGCCTAAGAAAGGAAGCCTTTTTCAAGGGATTTACTAATCCTGTGAGATATAACCGTTAGCACATCTGCGGCCGATCTTGCAGAACGGAAACCATATTGTGTGTCACTAAGAAGGTTATTTCTGCTGAGGTGGTTTACTATTTCTCTATTTAATATGGATTCCAGCAACTTACTCTTAGCACACAGGAGACTTATTGGCCTGTACATAGAGGGAGATGACTTATCACTTGAATTCTTAAATACATGTCATACTGATGAGGTCTTCCAGGGTGTTGGAAATCACTTCTCCATAAGGCAACGCTTAAAAAGTTTCGTAAGTATGGGGACAAGTTCTGGTTTAAGCTTTTTTAACACTATAATATGTATGCCGTCAGGGCCAGTCGCTTTACTGAAATGCATTAGCTTAGCGACCTCATGCACAGATATTTGTATGTAACCTAGCGTGTTCTGTTTTATAGGAGGAAATATGGGGAGTTGATGGCCTTCGTCGCATAGGGTACAATTAGCTGCAACGTTCTTGACAAATAGTGTGGCCTTGTCGTATGCTGACGAGATGACCTCTCGTCCATTGATAATGGTTGGAATAGAACGCACACTTCTGTTCAGGATCCTATTTGCTATTTGCAAAAACTGGTGGGAACCAAGCGTCTGATAAACTACTTTGGGTTTAACAGACTAGGCGTATAGCTCTCTTGCATTTTTTTTTACTCTTTTACAGTGGTTGCTGGCGTTCCTGAAAACAGATTTAGTCTCAGTGCATCTATTACGTTGGTAGTTATGAATTAGTTATTTCTGTGCGCGATAGCAGCAGCACATTCTGGGGAGAACCATGGCTGGCTGTAAGGTTTGTGATTGAAATTTTAGATTGTATGAATCGGTCTATGCCTAAAATAAACCATTCGGTCAGATCTGATACTATAGAGGACACTTCCTTGTTAAACATGGGATGCAGATGTAAATCAGATATGAATGTACGGAAGCTATCCCAGTCAGCCATAGAGAATCGGTACACAGTACGGTGGAGAGGTACGCCTGGGGACTTATTACATTTCAGTTTTATTTTAACTGAGCTGAAACGGACCCATTGAGAGCATAGCGAGGTCCGCCCCGATGGAGATGAGTTATCCATCGTGCGATATGCCTCAATGTATCTTGTAATTCTATGAGGCTACCATTCGTACATGTATGGCGTATTGTTGTCATATTTGGACTGAAGATCTACTACTTGCCTCGTTCTCATTGAAGGCTTTGAACTATCTGATAGATTCTGAACTGGCATTTAAGATTTAACCGCTCTTCTATCGGCGAAATATTGTATTGCCGTGCCTGTTCTCAACGTATTTTTATAATGAATGAGCCGACTAACTGCAAACACTTCTACCCAATCAACGTAAATATCCCGACAAACCCGAAAAGTACAACACTACAGAGTATAGATCACTAGATGGAAGAAAAACTTCTACTCCAGGAGTTTGCACCCCCCAGAATATATAGACTCCTTTCAGCTGTACAGATAGGCAGAAGTTCATGAGCAATGTGAACATGCATTTGTTTGCTCATCTCCGACATAGTATCCCTGTAAATTTTCTCCCCTATAGTATCCATCTATATATATGGTGGGACAAAATGGAAGTGAAAAATATATGCATTATGCATGTTTAAAACAATTGGCAAAAAATCATCTGTGTCCGTTTTTACTCTCTTTACATTAAACTTTACATATCGGGTATTCGAAACCACTCAAATATATATCTGTGTGTTTACCTGAGGAAATCGGTTTCATAGAGTGAAAGTAAAAACAATAATTTAAGCGAACGAACACGTCGTCATTACACTATGTAGTCGTAACGTAATTGCTATTGATTAAGGTTTATTTGGATTATTTAAATGAGCATTTACACATTACCAATATTACATTATATAGGGCGATTTAAGAAATATAAACATGGTGTATCGTATAATATAAGAAGTAGTAAATTGTTAAATAAAAATGGTAATAATAAAATGTATTGTCACATTTGTATTGGATTTATGAAATGTGCAGGTTTATCCTGGTTAGACTGGTAAAAAAAGGTTTCGTTTAGGACAGAAAAGACTTGAAAAATGATAGATTACAAAACATGTTCATACTTGCCGCGATAATAGTTCAGATATATCAAACTTACATGTAACGAAAGAATTGTAAGCATTAAAATTTATTTTTAAATATCTTTTTCCTTTGTTCGTTCTTATTTGTATATTTCCTTTAGTGTAGGAAACATTAACCCGATTTTTTAAAATGTTATTGAAATTTGAAGTTGTTCAGAAAAGCGAGATATGGAAGAGATCTTGCCTATATGTATATATATATATGTGTGTGTATATATATATTATAATATAAAACCAAATGTATGTGTGTGTGTGCGCGTGTGTGTGTGTGTGTGTGTGTGTGTAGTCACGAATAGGTTCCTATATGGTTTACTATTTAAAAAAAACATTGATTACATATAATGATAGAAGATGTATCGACACAGAGATGGGTATGTTTGCTGTGGCAGAACGCTTGTTCATTAAAATTGTTGGGTCTGCGTTCGCGCTTGTCCACGAAGTATTGTAATAAATTTAAAAAATTAAAAAAAAACGTTTACAAGTGTTTATGATATAGATATACATAATAATAATTTGATAAGTGTGTTTTAACCTAAATAGGGATGTTATAATAACATTGTGGGGTCTTCTTTCGCGCCTGGCCTCCAAAGAAGGGACACACTTTAATAAAGACTTTTCATATCTATCTGCGTAAGTATATTTTGACAATTATGTTTCAATTTGAAGAAATGTGGTATAATAAAATTATGAAGTGTTCGTTCGCGCCTGACCTCCATAGAATGGAATATACCACACACTTTAACAAGTGTTTTTTAATATAGATCCAGAGAATATTGTGATAAGTGTTTCAGTGTAAACAGGTATGGTATAATAAATTATGGGGTTTATCTATTTAAGTTTTACTTACCTCATATTTTGCTTTGGTTTCGATTCCACCAAATTCTGAAGCTATCTCTTTACAACCTGCCCTTTTCATAACCTATCATACTTTCATAAATCCGAGCCCATTTTCTGTAGGCTGTTTTTGAACCCAGTCAACGACGAATACTTTTGCTAGTATATATATATATATATATATATATATATATATATATATATATATATATATATATATATAATGGCAAAAACGATATACCATATTTATGATTTTGTCCCTCTCAAAATTTCTATGATTAAGTTGACATTTACAATGCTTGACATTATCTGTTCTGTAGCTCCAAATCAATCACTTAGTTAATTCATCAATAAGCATATCTATGTTGCCCTTAACTCACCAGTAGAAATTAGAAGCCATCATCCCATTACCCATCAGAAGACATTAGAACTGCATAAATATCATTTATTGCTAATTATAGAGAAGAACGTGTTTAGTACGATAAAATAATGATTACCGCTTAACCAAAGTAAGTATATCTCTGCTTTGTGGTGAGGGCGAACACTATTTGAATAAAAATTAAATTAAATTATTTTTTTTCCGCTAAAGGCATGCAATTATTCTATTAGAATATATACTGAAATTATAAGTTATATTTAAGAAAATGATAGTTTTAGAATTAAGTTATACTAAGATGTATAATTCATCTAAACGCATTTTACTGTAACATTTAGGAATGCTTAGTTTTGTATAGTTTTAAAGCCAAATTAATAATTTAATATAATCGGGAATTGGAAAAAAAACGTTTATTATTATCTTTTTAATTATTATATATATTAATTGACAATAATACATTTTATAATGAATAAAATTTGTGGCAGAATATACCTAATTTAATGTGCTTTGTAAGTACAAATAATATAGTTTTATTGATCTGATTTCTATATGTAAAACGGCGTATTGTATACATCTTATAATATTAAGAGCTTTTCTTCCAATTCCTGATTTCATTCATGTCAAATGCACTTTGTTTGCTTTTGATGAATTTATTCTGATAAGTTAAGGAAATATAGATTCACTGGTTTATATAATAATTAAGTAATTACTTTTGTGCAACTAAACAGATACAGTCAAGGATTGTAAATATAAACTGAATAAAATGAAATTATACCGGTACCATCATGAACATAGACTTTGCTCATACATACATTATATTGCTCTGTAATTATATTGAGTATGCATATATCTGTATGCATATATATATATATATATATATATATATATATATATATATATATATATATATATATATATATATATATATGGGGGTGTTTATCCGGTCATAATGATATATTTCAGCTGAAGAGAACTTTAAACATCCCCTATTTTCAGGTTGAAGACCGACCATGTCTATGACTTGACTGATCTAAGCCAAGACCGTCTTAAAAGGCAAGATGGACGGTGGGCAAAAATAATTTAAACTGCTGACGTCATCACGGATAGTCCCTTAAAATTTGGTTGCTTGACACCGGTAGTCACTCGTGGATATCGTAACGTCTTGAAATCAGTGTAATATTTCTTTTTTTTATTATTAAAATGCCTTCACGGTGCATCGTTCCAAATTGCCGAGGAAATTATCGTAAAGGACCAAAAGTGACAGTATTTTCATTTTCGAAAGATAAAGAATTATATTGCCTATGGATTAACGCTGTAAAAAGAAAACATTTTACACCATCTCCATTCAGCAAAGTAAGTTTTAACGTGCTCCCCCCCTGTATTTAACACGATGTAACTATAATTTAATTCAAGATTATCATCCTAAGTTTTTTACCATTCAAAAGAAGCAGCTTCAAATGAATTGCTAATATTAAAAAAAAAAATTACAGCACACAAAACTAATGAAAATGCGAGCAACATTTACGTTTACATTATCGACTCTTTAAAACACGTTCTTTGAAGAGACAATTTTTTAAGCTGTTGGCACGCATGTTTTAAAAATCTAGCAAAAATACTTTTTCCTGACATTTTTCAATATTTAAAAATAAATTATGCCGGCTGATAAAATTTAAAAAGTTTTTTTTTAAAGCTAGAAAGATAAAATTTAAAAATACTTATATATATATATATATATATATATATATATATATATATATATATATATATATATATATATATATGAAACTAAACTAAAAAAACGCGCGTTCACTCGTGGTCTTACACTTCATTTCATTAATGTATTCTAACAAACTAAAAATATGGATAGAAACAAATGATTTTGCATGTTATTTTTGTTATGTGGTGAAATAATCTTAAATTAGAAACATGATTTTTTCTTTGGGTTAATTATTTTTTTTACTGTGCAATACTTCATGAATGTATTAAAGTTTAAAAAAAATGGTTAAATATGAAGACTACCTCCATTTTCGAGAATTCCTTAAAAATTACCACTTTTATAGGTTTTCGGGTGTGCTGAAAACGAAAATAACATTTTAAATTTAGGCAAACGAGTATTTTCTAAGATATCTTTTAAAAAAAACTACTTGTTTCCTGGAATTTTAAAGAATTATCCGATGGTAAATAGTGGCCACAAAGTGGATGGTCAGTTTATGTTAAATTATTATAGAAAAGTGATCCCCCACTTTTTTAATTAACATTTCTTGGAAACTACTCGTCTGCCTTAATTTTAAATGTTATTTTCGTTTACAGCGACCTACAAAAATCTATAAAATTAGGAAGTATAAAGGAATTTTCCAAGGTGAAGTAATTATTCATATTTACCAAAAACTGTTTATGACTATTTTAGTCAACAACAACAAAAAAAAGTTCATTAATAATTATTTTTCTATCTTATGGTTTTTTTGTCATGTACTTTTTTTAACGTCAAACATATGGTACGTTTTCCTTTAAATTATTTTTTTAGGTATGTGAACTTCATTTTCGACCTGAAGACATACGGCGAGAGACTACAGCATTTGATGAAAACACCGGAAAGTCAATCACTGCTAAATTAAAAAAATCCATGTCTTAGAGGTGGTGCTATTCCTATAATACTACCAAACTGTCCCTCCTATTTATCATCATCAACCACTTTTAGAGAGTTCCCTAACGCAAAGAAAATTCGTTTAGAAAACTCTGCCCTTAAGCGTGTCTTATGTGAAAGTGTTGCTGACGAGTTAGAGTTACAAAAACGTGACACTTTCCATAGCATTGATGATTTGGAAACAAAATTGAACTTCCTAAATAAAAATTATTGGACTTTTATTAGGCAGGAAAATACCATTATGATATATCTTATATACAGATGCCCATACCCAAACATAAAAATGTTCCTTGTAATTAAATCGGACTTGGCCGTTGCAGTATTCTGCAATGATGTTCTATAGGAGAGTATAAGGTTCCTAAACATATAACCGATAAAAATACTCTACAGATTTTAATGGAAAACATGAAAAAAATGTACATCGAAGAACAGCAAACCAAAACGTCAAATACAATTTCTTTATTAAAATTAATCTTGTCATTTATGTTATTAGTACAAGATGAGTCATTCAAATATGACAATTCAGTTAAATTCATATATGAACAAATAAATATAATGACAATGAATAAAGTTAATTATTCAAGTGAAATGATGATATTCTCTTCTTTATTATATAACTGCTCCTCTAGAGGGTACAGACTGTTAAGAGATACTAAAAATGTGATTTTACCATGCTATTCAACTATCAGGAGATTAACCTTATCAATGTCTATGAATCCTGTAATTGAACAACATGATAACAATTTTCTCATGTATATTAAAAATAAGTTCAAGTTACTAATGCCGAAAGACACCACAGTATCTTTACTTATTGATGAAATACATCTCAAACCTTATCTTGATTATAAAGGTGGTAATATTGTTGGTTTAGCTAACAACAACAAGGAACCTACCACAAGTGCATTTGCTTTTATGCTTAGCAGTGTAATCTCACAATATAAGACTGTGGTGCACGTTATGCCAACTAAATGTCTTCGAGCTGTGAACTTATTTGACATAATCAAACGTTTAATAATTGGCTTAGAGGAGATAGGCTTTAGAGGTGTATGTGTTATAACAGATAATAATGCAATAAATAAAAAAGCTCTGGCTTTCTTTTGTAGCCCAGCAAAGCTTTCAATTGTCTATCCACATCCATTTATAACGTCTAGACCCCTTTTTTTATTCGACTCAATACATATAGTAAAATGCATTAGAAACAATTGGCTTGGCCAAAAAGATGAAAGTAAATGCATGATGTTCCCAAAGTTTTGTTATAATGGAAATCATGAATTGGATAACATCGAAAATGATCCATTTTCTAGTTTGCATAAACTTTATGCGATAGAATCTCAATCGCTTTTAAAATATTGTTATAAGTTGACTGCAAAGGCCCTTTCTCCCAGTACTTTTGAAAGGCAAAATGTTAATTTGGTTTTGCAAATTTTCAACGAATATACTATTCAAGGTTTGCTAACCTTAGGCAAACAGGAATTCTTGCCACAATATGCAGAAATCGCAGAATACATACAAATATTTTATATTTGGTGGACAATACTGAATGTGAAAATACCAAATAAAGGTTTTCAGCTTCGTAAATAAATATGCAAATCCACTTACATAAAATGTGATAATTAAAGATTTCTCTCTATGTTCTGTGACTAGTTAGAGACTTGGAATAGCATACCTGGAAGAACTGGTAAGTTAACCAAGGAAGCATATACTGCTTTGCACCATACAACTTACGCAATTTTAGAATTAGCTAAATATTGCATTAAAGAACTGAACATGGTGTATATATTACTAGGAAAGTTTCAGTCAGATAACCTTGAGGCAAGGTTTGGCCAGTATCGGCAACTTAGCGGGGATCAGTATAATATATCGATACGTCAAGTGTATGAATGTGAAAAAAAAAACTTAGAATGTTGTCAGTTTTAAAATTGAGTATACCACTTAATAACCAAACTATTGATTTGTAGAATTTACAAAAAACAAACTCGGAGGAAATGACAACAGAACAACAGTTAGATGTTTATAAATTTAACATAGGTGTAACAGAAGATGATATTTATCGGTGCAAAACAGTACTTCTTGTTATATTATACTTAGCAGGCTATTGCTGTCATGCATTTTTTTTAAAAAATTGAAATGCAATAGTTGCAAAAACTTAATATCTGGGAGATATACTATTGAAGAAATATCCGAAATAAACAGCTACTTTCAGGGTATTAACAGAGGTTCTCTGTTATACCCAAATGATGCAACTAATAATTTTGTGTTATATAATTATATAGTCATAAATAAACTTACCAAATGCGATTCTTTTTTTCATTCTATTCATCAAAGAAAATTAGTCATGTATATAACCTAAAATATTTTGGCTGATCAGCATCTTTTATTTAATGTTGACTCTTGTGATGAGGGTCACCCTATACAAAAAATTGAAAAAAAAATGCTCATATGAAGTTCTTCTAATTCCCTTATAAATAATTTTTGTCGCAAGGAGAATGACAATATTAATAAAAAAAACATTCAGAAAGATTCAAATTTTTATTAAATTCCACAACGGATTTTTATAATGTCTGATGTATTAAATATTTGAAATATTTCTGCATTAGTAACTTTGTTTATACTAACGTTATTTGTTTGATTTTAATTTGAACTTATCGTTTGTTCTTCAGTTAAACTAATTCATCGTTCTATTTTCAGTTAAACTAATTCATCGTTCGTATTTCAGTTTTGATTTTAAAAATATTGTTCATATGATTTTAAAAATATTCATTTCGATTTTTTAAAAATTCATTTCGATTTAAAAAAATCATTTCTGATTTTTAAAAATATTGTTTGTGATTTTGCAAAAATATTGTTGTTCATTTGCATTTAAAATATCGTGGTTAATTTTGATTTTAAAAAATCATTTTGATTTAAAAAAAAATTCATTTTGATTAAAAAAATAATTTTGATTTAAAAAATATTGCTCATTTTGATTTAAAAGCATTGTTCATTTTGATTTAAAAAATATTGTTCATTTTGATTTAAAAATATTGTTCATTTTTATTTAAAAATAGTTTAAATTTAATATTTGTTTATTGTCTTAACTCATATCAAATGTTTTGCTTGTGTTCTGCTTCAAATATTCATAATCTTACATGCATAATTTTCATTTAATTATATTAAATAAACTTCAAGTTTACTACAAATAAAATCGTGTTCCTTCACTTTTTTAAAATGTAATTTATAAGTAATTAAAGAACGCTTTCTAATCTTTAAAATCTATTATACAACGAAATATTCAATTGCTTATTATACGTAAACAAAAAACTTGTGTTTTTTAGTATATTTATTATTAATATTAGATGAGTTTCAGTATAAATCATCGTGTTCTTTCTTTATTTCTTTATTTTAATCCAATTTGGAAGTTTTGTAACGCTGTCTGTAAAAATTACTGTTCATTATTGACAGTCTAAGAGTTCCACAGCGATGACGTCATTTTTTAGCTGGCCAGCCATCTTTATAACGAAGTCTAAGCATTCCGTAATAAAAATAAAAAATATATAAATAATACACTCCAAATTTAGGAATGTTTCGTTATATTACACAATCGGCTGAAGATACCCTTTTCTAAGAAAAGTAACTAAGTATATGATTTGTATGTATATATATATATATATATATATATATATATATATATATATATATATATATATATATATATATGTTTATTTTTTTTACCGTTTTATCTGTTTGGTTACATATGTTTCGGATGTTGGACCCTGTTTACGATCCAACAGCCTCGGCAGACCTTACCATTTCTGTAAGGTCTCACGAGGCTGTTAGATCGTAAACACGGTCCAACATCCGAAACATATGTAACCAACAGATAAAACGGTAATTAAAAAACACCCATATTTGTTCTTCAATAGTATTGAGCACCCTCTTCTGGTTTTTACTAATTACAATATATATATATATATATATATATATATATATATGTATATATATATATATTATATACTCCTATGAATTCGTTTTTCTTTTATGTGTATTGATATCCATACTGAAAACACATTTTCTATTTATTTAATTATGTATTTTTTTGCTTCTGCACGAAAAAAAATAGACACAAGATCGTTTTAAATGTGGGGTTAAACCAGCTCCCCTATAACAAAGGAAAAAGGGGGAACTCTGGCAGTATCCAAAAAATAGTAATTGTCTCAGTTTGAAGGGTTTCCTCTACATTTACCAAGGACCAATTAACCCATGTGCAACATCTGCAGAAGAGATACTACATTTTGATCTCGGCCTGAATGCCAAGTACAACACAAAAAACGCCTCCTTTCTATTAGTATGTATTTGCTTTCCCACCAAAGCAAAATATGATACAAAGTCGTTTTTTTAATGTGGGATTAAACCAGCTCCCGGAAAATAATGCCAAAAAGTAATTGGTTTCCCCTTCATTGACTGGAACACATTACCTTAAGTGCAGCATCTGCAGCACAGATACTACACTTCGATCCAGCCCCCAAGAACAACAGAAAAAAGGCACCCTCTTTTCTATTTATTGTATTTATTTATTTCCCCCGACAGCAAATTAGACACACGGTCGTTTTTAATGTGGGGTGAAACCAGCTCCCATAAAACAAGGGTAAAGAAGAGGCACTCTGGCAGTATTAAAAAAATAGGAATTGTCTGAGTATGAAGTGATTCCCCTACATTGGCTAAGAACCAATTTTTTTTTTTAATTCAATTTTCACCCCAAACAAGGCACAGTGCCACTTTGAAGCAGGGGGCTACTATTAGGGAATTAATTAGCGGGGTCATTATGAAGGGAGAAGAGTAGAAAGATGTTTGTTAACATCCCACTTGGACTTCTGCATATCATTGCAGTTGGGAAAGCAGAATCCTGGAAGGGAGTTCCAAAGACCCACAGTTCTGGGGAAGAAACTATTGGAGTAAAAGGGTTTCTTGCACCTAGGGATCTCTACTGTAAAGGTATGAGACTTAGTAGCTTGTCAGGTTTGTCGGGGGTAGTTACGTCTGGGAGGTAGAAGTGTTTGCAGTTCGTCAGAGCATTCACCATTAAAGTATTTGTAGAACAGGCAGAGGGATGCACCATCTCGTCGATGGGACAGATGTTGAAGCCTAGATGACAGTTCAGGACCTATCAGGTTCGCGACTCTTTTTTGAACCCTGTCCAGGAGCGAGAGACAAGCAGCAGATGCACCAGCCCAGATGTGACAACAGTACTCCATACATGGGCGAATGGTTGCCTTATAGAGGTATAGGATACTGGCAGGCGTAAGTAGTTTTCTAGCACGGTAGAGGGAGCCAACCTTCCTTGCAGCAGCCTTTTGCAATGCTCTCAATGTATCTATTCCAGTTCATATTCCCTGTAAACGTTAGGCCGAGGCGAATTTACTTATGTGTTGCATCTGCAGGACAGATACTACACTTTAATCCTGGCCCGAAAACCATGAACAACAGAAAAAAGGCAACCCTCTTTTCTATTTATTTAAAAAGAACATACACTTTTCTTATCGATAGGTTGTGGAATAGCATTTACTAGTAAAAGATCTAGCTAATTTTTATATTCTTTTAAACATTCATTTCAATTAATTCCCTATTGGTTGCGTGGGTTTTATAATATTATACTCATCTTTAGTTAACTATTACGTGTAATTATATTCATGATTTATACTTGCATAATATTTGCGTAAAATCTTTATAGTAAACACACAATTTGTTACATATATATTTATGTATACGTATACATTTTGTTTAACAATTTTGTTTAAAAATTTATGTATACCTATACATTTTGTTTAATAATTATATATATATATATATATATATGTATATATATATATATATATATATATATATATATATATATATATATATACGTGAAAATGCCTCTAGGTTTTTTCTCTATCGTAGTCAAGGAGGACTATTATACATGAATGCATTACTGTAAATATTCACACTTTTTAATATATACATATACGCATTACCTGCATAGTGCCCGAGCAAAGCCGAGGGAACTCCTAGTATATATTTATATATATATATATATATATATATATATATATATATATATATATATATATATATATATATATGTGTGTGTGTGTGTGTGTGTGCGTGTTTGTGTGTGTTGCATCATGTGTCTGGAGGAGTGTGTTTTTCTTAGAATGTGTGGAATTCTCGTTATATAAAGCTTCAATTTTCAACATCAAAACATGTTTTGTTGGAAACGTGCAAAGAATATCTCAGACTCACTTTCGGTTATGTCTCATTCTAATGAACAACTAACTTCTGTCTTCGATAAGAAGAACATCGTATGCACCGACATTCTTTAACGTGAATTTGTTTAGGCTGCAAGGCAAATTTAAATGTTGAATTATCCTTGCTTGTATTATCATTAAGCTTTTGCGTCGTGTTGTGTCAAATTATATAATTGAAATGTGCCTTTCTCTCTTTGACACCATTTATATTTCCTTCTGTTTAACTATTCCTGCCTCAAAGGCAATGACAATTCATAGAACTTTTAACCATCGCCACTGAAAAGCAATGTCTAGACACATTTAAAATATATGTGAATTCCAACAACGTTTAGCCCAAGGAACTACAGGAAAATAATAGTTACAACCCGAAACAAGTCATTGCCTAAAAACAGGATGTCAACATATATACACAGGACGAGCTGTTCTTAAATAATCTCGGTTTTAATATAGGTTTATCTTAAAATGTGTATTCAACTTTATATACGGAACCGAATGTAATGAAAGCTGTATTCTGCGAGTACTTATAAAATATATTTTCATAAACGGTGCCTTTAAATGTATTTAAAAGTGTTTAATAACAATCCTATTTTCGATTATCTACGCAATTTTGACTACGAAAGAGGCATGCATTACAGTATATTTATTACATCTATATAATGTAGCTGGACGTATGTGTCTGTGTTTGTGTCTATCTGCACACGAATACGCTTAATGTACTATTATCAAAACTGACCTAATTATTGTATTATTATCAAAACTGACCCGATACAATGACATGATATATATGGCGGACCATTAATGTGTATAGTACATTTAGAACAGTGGTTGTTTATTTAAATCTCTAGGTTGCGTACGCTCTCTGCCCCCAAAAGTATCAAAACAATCCAAGTGATTTTGATATAGACGCGCATAATAATCTTTTCATAAGTATGTTTGATTATTAACATATATGGTATACTATTGGCATTCATAAATTGGTACTATTTATACAAATTTAAGAAACACTTTTGTAATCTATACCCATTAGTATACTTAGAGAATAAAGTTTCACTTGAAAAATTATGAGATGATAAAAAAAATGAAGTTTGCGTTCGGTATTGGCCTCCGTTTACCATCGGGACTATGTAAGCTTCCAAAGATGCCCGATCCACGCTTTTTTTGTCTCGGGACCGTTGTGCCTATGGGAATACTTATTTTGGAAGACACTGCCCATTCCCTATGTTACAAACCCCAATTAAATTTGCTTTCAAATTAATTCCCCTTGGTCCGCCAATCCCCACTAGGAAACGGCCTGCTTGCTTCGACCTTTTGGGATCGGAAGCTAGTGGGCCCTCCATATTTAGAATTAGGTTGGGAGGCTCCCTTACTAACTCATCCCCCATATGCATTTTATTTAGTGGTTTTCTTCTTTCTGTAAGTTAGATGTAGCTTGCCCCCACCCTATCATCTCATTCCCAATTTATGATACATAAATAATAAGTATATATATATATATATATATATATATATATATATATATATATATATATATATATATATATATATATATATATGAATAATACACCATTTAACACTGAAGGATCGGTCGAATATATGTACTTGTAAGAAGTTTTTAATTTTTTTTTCATAATATTATTTTGTATTCCTGCACGTCACCAATTTATAACGAATAAAGCAAATTTATAAGCTTTTATACTTTTCGTATCCATCTTTATACATTTCCATTCATATATATATATATATATATATATATATATATATATATATATATATATATATATATATATATATATATATATATATTTAAAGTGATGGTTGTGTAGTTCCAACGAGAGAAAACATGTATATTTAAAAGAGTGTAGCCATCAACAATTGTGGATTTTTTTTTAAGGTTTTCATCATATTTTTATTTTAAAATATTTTTATAACGCGTTTCGAGCATTGGGTGTGCTCTCTTCAGATATTTTCGTACAAAGTTTTTCTTTAAAATGGAAGTTTGTAGAATTGCCTCCGCTGATATTAAATATGTTTTTCAGAGTGGTGTTCAGAAATTCTGTTGTTGTTGGTGTTCAGACATTCTGTCTCCAACTGTTAGTGTTCAGTGTCCGGTCAAAGTTAGTTTCAAAGAGTGTTTTTTAGTCCATATGGTGAAGGTTTTTATGGTTTTTTAGGGTTCTTTTTAAATACTTTCTTTCCCCATGTATAGCATACACTCACAAACAATCACACACGCATACATATACATTCATGTACATGTACACATGCACACGCACGCAGGCACACACACATACACCCACGTACATACATAGAAATATATGAAGGAGCATATATATACATATATACATACCCACCTACACACTCACACACGTACTCGCATACATCCACCGCTTACAATTATTTTTATTTTTTTTATTTTGTATATATATATATATATATATATATATATTATATATATATATTCCTTCCAAAACACGCATGTATACATGCGCTTAATCATTCAGATATACGTACACGCACCCACACACACACACAAGTAAGATGGAGAATAGGTAGAAGACATACACACACATACACACATATATGTACACACATATATATATGTGCACATACACTCACAAACATCCACATACTATGTGGGCACATAGACATGCACACACACAGACATATGAAGGAACGAAACAAAGAACAAATCCTAACATACGTCTCCACACACAACACAAACAACCCAGAGCTTTTCACAGAGATAACGAAAAACCTCGTCCTACTTAACCAAAACAGCAAACTAAACAACTTCCTTAAAACAACAAAAATAATAAAAAGCAAACGCCAACCCAAAAACCTAAAACGCATTCTTACTTCATCCAAACTCAATCAAGACGCAACAAAAGGAGTCACAAAATGCAACAAACACCGATGTGGAGTTTGCAACATAATATTAGAGGTAAACACATACACATTTACGAACCCCATACAAACATTCAAAATTAAAAAAAAAAACCTGGATTGCACCTCAAAAAACGTGATCTATGTAATAAAATGTCCAGCATGCGATAAATCCTACATAGGCGCTACAAAAAACCTTAGTAATAGAGTAGCCCTACACCGATCCAACATCAAAATCGCGAAAAATAGACACCTATATGTATCACAACATATGCACATATGCAGTGGAGGCAGATTCGAGATAATGCCCATCTTCCAAACTGACAACTACTTCTACTTGCTAACACAAGAAAAAAATTTCATAGCAAAGTTTAACCCCGCCTTGAACATCTCTCCATAGTTATACACATAAATAGGCAAAACACAAAATACACTTCCACGCATGCATGCTTGGGTAGGTGTGCACCCTCACACACGAAACAACAACAAAAAGCACAATAAGGCACACGCAAACTTTCGCGGGTGCACGCGCCCATACCCAGTACTGTACCATTTCTCTTAACTAAACAAACAACTAGAAATTAAACGTATATATGGGTATGTGCGCGCGTGTGTGCGTGTGTATATGGGTGTGCGTGGGTGTGCAAATATGATTGTGTATGCGTGCGTGTATATGTATATGTCATCTGTTATCTATGCTACATCTTGTTTGTATGTGTACGTGCACTTATGTTTGGGTGACCGAATCCCTGTATGCATATGTGCTTGGATTGGAAAGGAAACTTCAACCAATATATACATAAGGTGGGATGTATGAATATGTATGTGTGTGTGTGTGATTGTGAGTGCATGTGCCCATATATATATATGAGTGGATGAGTGTATACACATCCGTATGTATGTGTGTATATGTATATATATATACATATGTATGCGCGTGTATGAGTGGGTAAATGTGTTCGTGTGGATATGGATATACGCGTATGTGTGAGCCCCTGCATATGTCTGTGTGTGTGCATGTGTATGTACCCACATAGTATGTGGATGTTTGTGAGTGTATGTGCACATACATATATGTGTGTACATATATGTGTGTATGTGTGTGTATGTCTTCTACCTATTCTCCATCTTACTTGTGTGTGTGTGGGTGCGTGTACGTATATCTGAATGATTAAGCGCATTAAGCGCATGTATACATGCGTGTTTTGGAAGGAAAAAATATATATATATAATATATATATAAAATAAAAAATAAAAATAATTGTTAGCGGTGGATGTAAAACCCACAATTGTTGATGGCTACACTCTTTTAAATATATATATATATATATATATATATATATATATATATATATATATATATATATATATATATATATATATATATATATATATATATATATATATATATATAGTATATATATAATACTATGTACAAGCAAAGGGTATATATATATATATATATATATATAAATGTATATATATATATATATATGTATATACACTCGTGAACAAAAAAATGGGCCATGATTAAAATTGGAACAAAAAAATGGCCCATGATTGAAATTGGAAAGAAAACAATTTTTATCGCTTGTTTGCTAATAATTAGCTGTTATTTAGTATTTTTCAGATTATTAGTATTAAAGATGAGTCCAAGAAAAGTAAGACGACATTTTGACGAAAAAATTGAAAACCGAATTGCAGGATTACGACAGGCAAATTGGACTTACAAGCAGATTTTCGACATTTTGAAAGAAGAAAAGGTGGCAACATCTCTTTCAGCTGTGAAGAGAATTGGGCAAAGGGTTGAAATTGAAGGCACAGTGAGCAGGAAAGTTGGTTCTGGTCGCCCCAGAGCATCCACAATGAAGGACGATCACAGGCTTAAAATGACCGTTTTGAAGGATCGCAAAAAAAACGTATGTTGACCATAGCAAACAATTCGAAACAGCAAAAGGAAATTCTCTTTCTAGAGTGACAATATCAAGAAGGATGAAGGAAATGGAATTTTCATCAAAAAGATGTGCAAAAAACCTTTGTTAACTAAGAAGAACATCAGCGACAGAAAGACATTTGCATCATGTTATGGTACGAAAGATGCAGATTGGTTTAGAAATGTTTTCTGGTCGGACGAATCAAGATTTTGCCTTGCCAGTGATGCCCCTGAACGTTGCATCCGAAGATCCGGAGAAAGATTTTCACCGAATTGCATAAAAACCACAGTAAAACATGGAAACGGAGGAATAATGGTATGGGATCCTTTTCTGCTGCAGGAGTTGGGAAAATTATCAGATGTGATGCGTCAATTAATGCCAAAGAATACATTCAAATATTGGAAAGAGGTCTATTACCAAGCATCCAGAAGTTAGAAATGAACAATGACATTATTTGTCAACATGATAATGCCCCTGCACACACAGCAAAAGTCACAAAGAAGTGGCTTACTGATAATTCAATTGATGTGATGTTTTGGCCTGGCCAAAGCCCAGATTAAAATCCAATGGAAAATATTTGGGCTATAATATCTCGTGCATTAGTTAGAAAAAATTTTTCCCACAAAGAAAAATTATGAGAAGCAGTACAAAGAGAATGGAATAACATCTCCTCTTCACAGTGCTCCAAGTTGGTTGAGAGCATGATAAAAAGAATTGATCTTTTAAAAAGATCTAAGGGCAATTCCATTCCATACTAAGTTTTTATTTAAGTAAATATCTTGCTTTTTATAATTTTTACTCATTTTCGTATATTATTTAATTGCATTTTGTGTAATGCAGCTTTTTGTGCAATAAATTGTAAATTTCTTTCCTGGCCCATTTTTTTTGTTCAGGAATGTATGTATGTATATATATATATATATATATATATATATATATATATATATATATATATATATATATATATATATATATATATACACCTTTTGCTTGTACATTTTATTTTTTTTGTTTAATGTAAGTAATTTTATTTTTTTGTGAAATAAATCCACCGCATATGCTTGAGAAATTGTAAGTAAATAAACACCATGGTAAGAATGAGGCATCACGTTTACATGTCTTAGTGTACGTTTCAAATAAAGCTTTTAAGTTACATAACTTTTAGCTTATTATGACCCTCGACCCCCACTGCCACCTACAGACTTCATACTTAAGTTTATAAGACCCAAAATGAGGTTCTGACAGTAGATAATGACAGTGCCCGGGCCAAACACTTAATAGTGTAGCATCTGTTCCGGCAGCAAACGCGAAGCAATATTTTGCAAATTCCAAGAGCGCTCCCCCACTTGAGCGCTTACGCTCACTTAAAGGCTTTTTCATTGTCTTTTATTTTAAAGGACTAACCCCATACTCTGGTGGTGAAGTCCTTAAAGATTTCCTTTATTCACTCTTCTTTGCACATCCCGGGCCATTAACTGTTTACTTTTTCCCTTTTTTTGCAAATAGCCCAGTACTTGGTAGAGACTTTAGCAACCGGCCGGCCATGGTGTGACTGACTTGCCTTTTTAGGCGAAGGTCTCCTTTGCTCCACATCGGCGGGTATCTGCTGGGTGCTGGGCCGCCACAATAAAGAGTGCTTTTCCGTCCAAACTAGGGGAGCCCCCTCTCGGCCCAGAGGTAGTAAAGGTCCGGGGGCCTGTCCGTCCATTGTGAAGTTTACCATACCCGGTGGCACCCCATCGTCCGTGACCGCATCCGTGTCCTTCTCCGCATCCATGTCCGTGTCGAGGGGTACCACACCCTTCTCTACCACAGTGTCCGTTTCGTCCGTGGGCGTGCCCATGTTGAGGAGGGTACCACACCCGGTGGTACCCTAGTGTCAGTGCCGTCTGTACCTGTGACCGTGTTGGGGGTGTACCACACCCCGGGGTACCTTAATGACGTCCTGTGAAATCACGTGCGCACCTTTCCAACGCCACTGTGTAATGTATAAAGACGTGATTGTGGTAGACCCACAGAAACAAAGGAAGGATTTTTAAAAAAGGTAGCTGACGCACCAGCCGCTACCGCCAAATAATGGGATATAGATCAAGAACGTGGAAACAGCAAGCCCAATCCCTAACAAACAGCCCTACCATGTACGCAAATGTCATGCGGAAAGTAAGATCAATAGATCAGTTAGTCGTAGTAAGTCGTAGTAGGTGGGTGCCCCCAGAGGGTTTAGCGGAAGAGTGGCCGGGATTAATAACGGTCTCGCCGATTACTGAAATCCAAAGACCAAGAATGAACAGTCCGCAGAAGGAGGAGGTGCCGGCGCGACGATAAAACCTGTGATACCAGGACCCTGGGGCCTCAGGAGAAAAAAATTACCCCAGTTCTATGAAGTCTTTCTTGAAAACAATTACGCGGATTACGTCCGAGGTGGCATAATCAAGCTCTTACCGGGAACGAGGAAAGGCTTAACAAAAGATCTGTGTCTCTGGAAAGCCTGGAAGTGATAAACAAAGGGTTAACAGGATATCACAAAGATAACCTAAGTTGGTTTTACCAATATTCTCAAACAAATTATTTTACTTAAACTATATTTTAGGAGGAAAAGCAGTTATATTTTAGGTTGCGATGCATCAATTATGATTAAATGAATGAAATTAATAAATAATGAGGTATATAGGGCATACCAAATAAACACCAGCGATTTTATGAAGTAGAAATTAACATTGTGAGACGTAATAATTACCTCAGTCGCAAATGTAGTCTATTCTGATAAACGAGGACAGAGACGATGCTTTTACTATTTCTTATAAAATAAAATTAAAATTGTTTTTTTCCATGATTGGTACCCCACTTGGAATTACTTATTAACAAATGAAGCACATTTTGTTTACAAATATTTTTTAATAATTAATTTCTTTACTTTTCGCAGATATGTTTATAGTTAGATTCATCGAATCAAAATTTATTAATTGACTACAAATAATTGAAAATAGAACGATTGATTATAGTCCTTTCATAATATCGCACTTGGAATTACAACTAAACATGTGTCATGTATAGATATTTTTACGTACTAATTAATGATCAAAGAAAATTCCTTCCATCATCTTCACAGATGTCAACATCTCTTTCGTAAGCTTGCTGTTGATAGATTTGCAACAGTTGAAGCAGGGAATTATATATATATATATATATATATATATATATATATATATATATATATATATAAGCACTTCGAAACATTCACAGAGTAGATTCATGCATACCTTTCAAAGTTCTTATAAACACTATATAAGTTAGATGTGCATATTTCCTTCTAGCATTACAAATAGTTTACGATATAAGCATGAGAGCACCTTAAATGATTCAGTTATGCCGGCAGTTATTAAAAACTAGACCTGTTTATGGCATCCACATAAAAACTAAAGGGAGGGGAAATTAAAGATAAGCGTTAACACATTGATCCACAAGATCTATTGGCAAGAGTGTTCCACGTGAAAATAATCAAACCAGAAATATTTAGCCCACTACGATGTTCGGTTTATAGAGCTACGTGCAAAACAGTCTTGCGTCATGCGTATATATTATTATGGCTTACTAGAGTAATCAACTCTAGTCAAATTGATTCCATTATCTCAGCTGAGTGAGATAATTTACAAACTGATCAAATGTAATATGAAATAACAAGGAGTCGCATTGGGCACGAGCTTCTATAGATATAGACATTGCATGGTCGAGTGCCAACGTAAAAAAAGGTATCCTAAAATCTTTCCACTTGAAACAGTTTTGTGAGGATCGTTATCCGTTTTATAGAAAATAGGCTGATAATGATGGTTTGGAATATATTTAACAATCTGGTTGGTAGCAATGAAGTTTGTACCTACTCTCCTTTTATTTTACAAGCCATGCAATGCTCGCATACATGTTGACTTTGCCATTATGCGAGATTTCTCAAATATGGTTGCAAATACATAAATAAGATATCTGATGCATCCATAAGTTTCTATAAAAAATGATAGTATTAAAGTTACTTGAATAACTTCAATAGGTTCAATAATTCAATAGGTTGAACTATATATGGGAAAACATTAGTTATCATGTCACTAATTGGATGTATCGTCTAGCCACATTGTAATTTGTGCAATGGGAGATTTTTATTCCATGTTTTTGAACGAGTGCCAATCAAAATGAGGTGATTTAAGAAATGTACTGCAGACTGATCATTAAATAAATTGGGTCTCATAATAAGATTATCTAAACTGAAAAACAAAAACTTATTGTAGAAGAGCCGGAGTTCATATTACTTTTTTAATGGAATGATCGAATTAGGGACCGTAACACACGTTCGGTTCCCAAGGACAGCAGCATACTGTTTTATAGATTTAATGCCGATAATAACATTTCGTTAGCTTTATCTTTCTTTTTCTATCCTAAGGGTAACTTATAATAATATCAGAATTAAATATTATACATTTAATGTTCGGGTGTAGAATGATGGTGGATACGAAAAAAATTATAAAAAATTACCCTTACACTATTGTAACAGGTCGGCTAGTGCAGTTTAGAACTTCCATCGACGCGGAATGAAAAGACATATACGTAATAAGATTTATTGTTTTTTAGCAAATTAAAATTTTATTGAATTTCTTTAAAAAATAATGGGGAAGAAAACTTCTATTTATATTTGCACGACAGGGAAATGTCACCCGTTCCGTTGCTGATTTAAGTCTCGTTGATTTTTTTTCTGTAAATGTTAACTTAAAAAAAAAAAACTAAATATGAAAAGTTTAAATGCCAGGAAAATAATATAACCATTTTCTTTTACATTTTAGTTGTTTTAGTAAGTCCAACATATCGCTCAATATAGCCTAATCAGGGTAATAAGTCCGGTATGTAGTCCTTTTTTCTTCAGTTTGTTCTTATAAAAGAGGAAATACCTTGGGGAAGAAAAGACGTGTCATGTATCTGCTGTCCGGTTATTTCACTATTACGAACCAGGCTTAATATCCTGATGAGGCATTTATTTAGCGAAATCTTCAACTTACAACAACACCGACAACAAAAAAGTAAATAAAAATAATTTTATCATTTTCCTGACATTTAAAGTTTTAAAATTCATCTTTTAATTTTCATTCAATAATACATGACGTTTTATAGTGTGTAAATATATTTTTACTTAAATTTTCGTGCCCGAAGCTGGAGTGAAGCACATGAAAGATAACCAACCAGTGCGTAAATTTAACTTGTTTCCTTCGCTTAGCCGCGATTTTCTTTTATAAACACAGGATGAAGAAAAAAATACGGGCCGGACTTATTACCTCGATGATGCTATTTTTAGCGTTATATTGGACATACAGCAAAAAGGTAAATAAGAATTGATTTTTAATTTTTCTGACATTTAAAATTTTCTAACTTATCTTTTAAATGCTATGAAAAAGAAAGGTCTATTAAAAGTGAGTGACTCTTTTTACTGATAAATTTATGTTTTCCGATATGCTGACAAGGGATATCACGTTAACTTTGGGATTGATGAAACCTTTTCCATTATATTCAACGTAATTTTTATTGTAATCCCTGACAGGCGTTTTGTTTTCATGAGTTATTAGTAAGTGATGCGCATCCGTGTAAGTGATGCAGAGAAAAAAGTAACTCTTTTTCACCCTCAAATCAAAAAATATGTTATGTTTATTCCGAAAGCAGGTCTTAACATAGGAGCACTGGAGTTGTTATTTACAAAGGTTGTTCTTTACATAAAAAATGGTTTAGGTGTTATATTCTTAACATTCTTAACATAGAAAGTTTGCGTTACACTTTAGCATTAAGAATTGCTCGGTTGAGAAAAAAGGCTACCAGGCATGATATTAACCTTAAATAATCAATATTTTTGTAATACCTGGTAAGTAATTTATAAGACAAAAAATCAACTGTGATATTCATTGTCAGCATCCCAGAAACTTTATGAAACTGACATTTCGAATATTAATAGTAAGATGTAGTAAATAAAAAAATACTGAAATATTCGTATTTTTGTCAGGGAATTAAATTATTTTAACAGGGTAATTGAAATTACATTGGTTTTCGCCGATTTTAATTTTATGGTTATTAGTAACCTCTGTTTGGTATTGTTATTATTTTTCTACCAAATATTTGAATTTAAAAATGTGTAAGAAAAACTTTCTAAACAACACAATACATTTAGAAATTAGGGTTTGAAATCATATTTGTTGATCTATACGATGCATGGATAAAAATAACATATATATAGGGATATCTTCGACTTATGACCTTACAAAAATGGAGAACTTATTTATAGAAAAAATGGAAAAGTTATTAAAAGTAAAGGAATCGGTATTTAGAGAAATGAAAATTGTATAAAAGGAACAGGATAATAATTTAATTGTAAAAAATAACATTATGTAAGTTAGGCTATAAGATAACTATTTTGAATTTGTAAATCTCGAACAATATGTACGTATTACTGGAAAAATGAAGGTAGAGAAGAAATGTATGAGTCTGACATTAGCCTAAATAATGTTTTGTATCAGAAGTGTACTGCATGCGTTCTATGCTTAAAAGGTTTACTCTACAATAGAATAACATGTTTTCGTTGCTAAGTTATTACTGCAAAAACATCGTTGCCAAAAATATTGCTCGTCTTAAAAGACTATAAGAAATTAAAATAAAAATAAATGATTCCCCTTGTCATAAAATACGTTCAAATATCCTTTAAATCATGCATATATTCGCATTTATTTATACAAAAAAGGACACCAAAAGTTAAAATGGCTTAGTACAATCAGCTAGAATCGAAACCAAAGAATTCAGCCGTCTGGCCGAATTCTCTATCGCTGTCATTATCGAGAAAAACAAAATAAGTATAAATATAAAAATACTTTAACAGTTGTATTTTATGTGAGCATGCGCAGAAAAAAATCCAATATGTCGGCCAGTTGAAATTAACATTTCGCATTTTAACTTGACGATAAATGTCTGTACGCGTTACGCGTATTTATTAACACAAGCAGGGATTTTACTCTCATATGTTAATACTTATGTCATGTGACAAGTAGTTTACGAGTGTATCTGTAAAATATTTACACACACATACACCTACGAATATATTAATATAGATAAATTGTATCTGACGGCCATTTAAATTATAATAGATAACACATTTATCAGCTTTAGCATATCGCTTTGTTTTTGTCGATGTTAAACATACTGGTTTTTAAACAAAATATATTAAAGGAAAAATACGTGTTTTATAATGACTGAAAACGCATGTGTCTTTTGATTAAATAACGCCCTGGTGACAAAATAAAATTAACTAATTTCTGGAGAAAGACATATAAACTTTGGATCTAAAAATAATACGATTTCAGTGGCCTACTAGTCGTACAAGTGATTTAGTTAGTACTGTGCATGATAAAATTATTAACAAAATTAGCAATATAATTGTCATTGGTAGCGGCACCAAAACCAAATTGCAAATAACTTTGGACATCTACCCAGTCAGGAGTTTTATATAATATTTATCTATGTGTATTCTGTTCACATCCTCTTGAAGTGGAGAAAGATGTTCAAGGTTGACAAAGCATAGTTGAAGTTAATCATCAATGACAGCGACGACTTTTTTTTCAAAATAACACGTAAGAGTAACAGAGTAGTCCGAAGAATCCAAATAAACAATAACACAGCTGGAAAACTTGTTTATAAAGTTCCTCCACTAAGAGCCGAGGTTTTTAATGATCTGCCATTATTAGTAACGATTTCCCAAAGGATAAGGTTAAAGCAGTTATGAGTAAGAGCATGTTCGCCACAACAAACAGCCTTAATGGTGAGAAATAAGAAATAAACTTTGTTCATGGGATCTACGTCTCGGTTAAGGCACATAAAAGTGTGGAAAATTATTGACAGTGGTTTCAGCTGGACGTTTTTTTTTCGTGAAAGTTAGGCAAGAGGGGGTCATATATTAGAGTTCAGATGAGCACTTGTGGAAATAACGATAAAGCAGAAACAGGTTCGCAACGTCTTTTCTGTGTGGAAAACCTTTCCGGGGAAGAGAAAAGTGCATCCCCCACTATGCTACGAATCTATTTTCAACTCTGTCAAGTGAGGATAAGCTGCTTCTAGCAGCTCCTGCCCAGATCTGTCGAGAGTACTCCATAATTAAACGTACTTGGCTCTTATATAGGAAGAGTATTGAATCAGGAGTGAGAAATTTACTGGAGTATAAGAATGGTCTCATCATTTTTACAGTGACCTTGGTAACATATTGGATATACGTGTACCATTTTCGATCAGGAGTAAAGGTCAAACGAAGAGACTTGTCGGAATATGTAGCCTCCCCAAGACGAGCGCCATTCATTTCAACTGATGCCAAATAGAGATCAGAGCATTGATGATGTAGATAGAAGCTTTGGTTTAGATGCATTAAAAGTAACCAGCCACCTCTTTTTCCTTGTACTACGTTTTAAAGATCAGAGAAGAGAGAATCAGATAGGTCTTGATCATTTATAGCTTTGATGTATTGCCATAGATGGTAGTGTCTTCAGCAGAAATGACTAGGAATTATCTAAGGACATGTTTTGGGAGACCGTTGTTGTAGATCAAGAAGATAGTTAGGGTTAGAATGGACCCCTAAGGAACTCCAGCATTAAAACTGTGAGCTTCTGATTTCTCCTGATCATCGACTGCTCTTATGAACATATAAGAGAGAAATGATTCATAATTGAGAGGACATTTCCAGTTACACCGTAGCTTGAAATCTTGTGAATTAGTTCTGCCCCTGTCAAAGGCTCTTAATATGTCAAGAGAAAATCCATAGAAAGGCAGTTGTTTGTCGAGAGATTCGCTAATCCTCTGATTTACAACAGTAAGCACATCTGCTGTAGATCTAGCAGAACGGAACTCATATTGCATGTAACTGAGAAGAAAATTTCTGCTGAGGTAGTGGATTACTTCTTTATTTAACATAGATTCAAACAACTTACTCTTTACGCACAGGAGATTTATTGGTGAGTAATGAGGGGGAGATGACTGATTAACCTTATACTTCGGGGTGTTAGGAACAACTTCTCCTTAAGACAACGCTTAAACAGCGTTGTAAGTTAGGGCAACTTCTGTTTGAAACTTTTTAACTAATATAATTGGAATGCTGTCAGGACCAGTTGCTTTATTGGAACCAAGGTTCTTGATTAGTTTGAAGATATCACACACGGATATTTGAATGTCGCATAGTGCGTTTTTTGTTACAGGAAGAAATACGGGGGGGCTGCCTTGGTCGCTTACAGTAGAATTACTTGCAAAATTCTTGGCAAAAAGTGTGTCTAATCCTGACGATATTACCTCAGGTCCATTGATAATGCTTGGGATCGAACTTTCACTTCTGTTTAGAACCCTGTTTGTTTATTTGCAAAAACTGGTTGGGCCAAGCTGCTGCCAACTACTTTGGATTTACCAGACTGAAAATACAACTCTCTTATATTTTAGTACTCTTTTACAATGATTGCTTGCAGTCCTGAAAGCAGCTTTTGTCGCAGTATATCTGTTACATTGGGCGCAAGGGAAAACGTGATTTTTGTGCGCTATGGCAGCAGCACATTCTGGAGAGAAGCACGGCTGACTGCTAGGTTTTTGCTGGAACTTTTTCAGGGGTATGAATGTGTCTATATCAAAAATTAGCCGTTTCGTCAGGTTTTATAATATAGGGGAAAGCTGAAATTTATTTTGAGCAAAATCAATCATTGTTTACGGTAACGGCGGACGATTTTTTTAGTAGATAAGTTGTGAATTTGCGAATATTTCGTGTATTTTTTTTATTAAGTACAATAGCTAATATTTATTTCAGTTTTAATCTATATCTTAATTTCATTGCTTTATTAAATGTGTAAAATATGTATATTATTTTAGGGCGTAGTTTTCTTTATTGCTTAGAAAACAAAAAAAATTCAGCACTACTTAAACTATATCACAGAAAAACAAGCTCTGATATATCCAGAACATACGTAATAACAAATATTCGCGGAGGAGGAACTGATCCTTTGCAAATATTAGAATAAGAAGATTAGTATGAATATAATCATGATGGATTTAGTATGACTAATGTTTAAGATCTGTGCGTTTTAATTGAAAATTACTTGATTTATTAAAGAAACACGGAATTTGCTCATGATTCATAGCGGTAGATCTCTAAAATGCTAATGATAAGGCCCACCATTTCCTCTAAAAAGGAAGGCATGTGAAGTTCCTAAGCAAAAGTAAAAGCAATTATTAAAGTCGTTTATGAACATAGGAACATTTAGGAAAGATTGTGTCGATATTATGATGACAACTAGTCGGTACAATTACTATATTTATATTAAGGACCATTACATTAATAGGATCGTAATTCAGACACTGAATAATGTTATTATCGGCCGGGCACAGGTATTATCAGGATAGATGAATTTGAACGTATTACGTTTCTACAGCTGTAAATTTATTTGTGGGAACATTTGCTTCATTCACAGTTATAAGGCCCCCGCTAGTCACCAGATGATGGCTGAGTAAGAAGTATTATCATCTATATGCCCTGGAGTATGAAGTCATACTATCCAGTATTTACAAGACAATTGTTTCTGTGTGATGATTAACGACACAACTTACGTTATTATCCAAATAATGGAAGGGGATATTCGCATTTACAAAACTTCAAAGCTTATTGCTAACAAGGCTTACTTTTGAAAGAAACAGGAATTTGCACATGTATGCATATATATATATATATATATATATATATATATATATATATATATATATATATATATATATATATATATATATATATATAGTATTATACATAATATATCAATATATATATATATATATATATATATATATATGAATATATAAATATATATATATATACCAATATAGTATTATACATAATATATCAATATATGTATATATATATATATATATATATATATATATATATATATATATATATATATATATATATATATGGTACTGTTTCGCTGTTTTTCCACCCATCAGTGTAGCTAGACTTTTATAAAAATAAAAAGCAGGGAATAGTGTTCGATACGTTTGTAAGGCTTTATATGTTTTAATCATTGCAACCTCGGAAGTATACGCTTAAATAATGACAAAGTTTTTTATATAGACGGGATAAACAAATAATCCAGTCAATATCATCAGGCAAATAAACTTTTAAAAAATTGAATACAAAGAATAGAAGAATAGCAGAAAATAGGCTTAAATTGTCTGACAACATGGACTTGATTTGTATATCGCGTTTATAGAAGTAAACTCACACTCCTGTAATGAATAAAGCAAATACATAATATATATATGTATGTATGTATGTATATATATATATATATATATATATATATATATATATATGTGTGTGTGTGTGTGTGTGCCCATATATATATATATATATATAAATGCACATGTAAATATATAGACTCACCTATATCTGTATTGTATGCGTATATAATTTATGCACATATGCATATTATAAATCTCAATAAATATATATATATATATATATATATATATATATATATATATATATATATATATATATATATATATATATATATATATATAGCTGTACCCAACCACGCATTGCTGTGGCTTAGTTTGATAAAATGGAACACATTCATCAAGAAGAAGTGCATTTTGTATTGCTTATTCACTTTTATTATTTTTTGCAATTCTTTCTATCAATAAAAGTTGCGTTTTTCTACAAAAAAAAAAAAGATTATTTTTAAGCATATATTGTTAGGTGAAAGTTTTTTTTTTTGTTTATTTTTCAGGAAAACTTGTACTTTGTAAAAAAAGAAAGTTGGCAGTAAATGATTCTTTTTGAAAACGGAATTTTTATTATAAATAGATGGATGCTTTATATGAAGACTGTAAATACTTAGGTGAAAAAGAGGAAAGTTTTATGTGTTTCAAGAAAATACACAACATTTTTTTTTGTCTACAGATGTTAAGAAAATAAACAGAAAAAATACTCCCATCACTAATTAATTAATTATGCACAAAAATAAATAAAATGTTGATTTAATATTTTAACAACGCTTGGTTTAATCCGGTGATTTCCGATCGAACCCTAACCATTATTGGAATCCGAGGTGCGGGTCAAATTATGCCTGAGCACAATTCTTTTTAATCTCGTCTTTTGTTCATTTTTGAGCGGGCTATCAGTGACTGCAAACTAACAAATTTAACGAAAATGCAAATTCAACAATTAAATAATTTTACAAACTGCTCAGCTTCTAATACAAATGCTATTAAATCAACCCTAGTTATTGGAAACACTTAAGGGAAGGACGAAACTAAATTATTGCTAGTATGTTTGGGACAGTTTCTATTTTTTCCTTTTTTATCTTCAATATTTAAAGCAGGTTTTACACTCAGCTACCAGATTTATTATCAGTTGTTCGGTTTTTAATATAAGTAGGTCTAGATGTTTATAACTTATGATAAAACTTGCTGAGCATGCGCTGTTTTACGGTTGTTGTAAAAATGGAACGTAAACTTAAATTTCGCTCTTTTTTAACCTTTTTTTTTAATTGTGCCCCCAAAACGAATATAATATTAAAAAAAATTCAACAATTGCCCTTTATATATGTAAAACACAAAATACTAAAAAAAATAAAAGTTATTAATGAAAGGGAAATAATTCCATTTTAAAATGAAACAATCCAATTTACCGTTTACATTGGAAATGTCGACATTTATAGGTTATCGGGTGGGGTTACAAGGAATAAACACTCCAATCTACCCATGTTAACAACGGCTCTCAGAATAGATACCCCCAACCTTCGTATGTTAATAACGGCTTTCAAAATAGACACCCCTAACTTTGTCAGCATACCCCAAAACATATAAAAGTTGACATGTCGAATATGAACGATGAGTTGGACGTAATGTAAAAATGTACTGAATTTAAAAGGGAACGAACTTTTTACAACAGCCGTAAGCAAGGCATTCTATGCAAATTTTCCCTAACTTTGTGCATATTATTTTTTTTAAGTAAAAATAATTTTTAGGATTGGCTATAACTTCTTAAACTCATTTCTCACTAAATAATTTTGGGGATGGACGTAGGAATCTAATTGAATCTTTAATTTCCGGAATTGTAAAAAGATGATCCGCAATGGTCGGTTTGCTGCTAATACCCATGTTGCGATACGTTACGACAGAACAGTGGCCGCTCTAATTTGTTTTTTTATGTGTAACGAACCGACATTTACCAATTAGAACATCATTTAACATTTTTCGAATATTTTACTATTTACATCAGGGGAGGGGAACGGAGGGTGTTGCGGCGCGTTACTTACGGAAAAACGGTTAACTAAACAGCAGAAGCACCCTATTAAGCCACGTAAACTCTATAATCGAATCCCCCTTCCGCAAAAAAAGAACAACAAGCATAAAAATGTTTGGTGCTTATGTTTTTGTAAAGTGCATTAAAAACTACGTGAGACAACAAAAAAGTACACAATTTGTTGTACTTTCCTTTAATTATAAGTCATTAAAAAATGTTAGTCCGTATTTTTTCCACCCAAAAAGTGCTAAATGTACTTTTTTTAAATTTGAAAATTCTATGTTCCAGAGGGGAAAAATACAGTTAATTTACCGCCATCCCCGACTTGGAGTGTTTTCATTTTCTTGTTTTATTTCTTTTTCATCTAATTGAAAATTTCCCCCGGAATATTGGTACGCCATGTGAGAATGGCAGTTTGCTTGGTGAAGCCGTCGTTTATTCGGCCGCGCAGGCTCGTAGCGTAAACAGGAGCTGTAAAATGGCAAAAGTAGTTCCTGTGTCCAGGGGTGTATACAATGCAAACGATAAATTTGCCCCGGGTTTGAGTTTCAGATTCGTTTTCAGCGACCTCGATTACCCCTAAATAAACAAAGTAGAATGGTCGGTGTTCTGTTGTAACGTATACTTATATTTAATCCATTATTTAGATATGGGCAAAAATAAACGAAGAATAGGGGTACATAATTTTCAAAGTCGATTTATCATAAGTTTTTGTAGGTTTCCGATAACTTTTTGATTGTATTTGAAAGACTAAGTACCAAACTCAATTTTCCCAAGGAAAAAAAATATTTGTACAGGTGAAAAAAAAATGTGATGAAAAATGTTTTCACGGCGAGCTTATCATGCACAAATTCTGCAAAGTCTATAATTTAAAAAAAGATAGAATTTTTTTTTCTATTATAATTTTATTTTGTTTGTAAAAATATTGGCTGCGTTGTACAAACATACCCCCCCTGCGTCATTTCTATACTGATAGGTTTTCGAAATTTTTTTCACGGGATTATTATGTATTTGACATTAATTAATCAAATTATGATAAAAATGAAAAAAAAAATCATTACTTCGACATTTAAAAGGGGTGCTCACTTATTAGTTACAACTTTCTGGTAAATTGGTCACCCATTTTATAAACAATAACTCCTAATCCGGCATCATTTTTAATTTTCAATACATCGGTACCAATGTATGATTTGAGCTGAATAACCATGATACATTAAATAAAAACACGAAAAACTTATCCAATTCGGTTTAAAAGTAACTTATCTTGCTTTTGATGGCATTTATTTTTCATAGATTTGTTTTTTACTGTTTGAATCTATGTGTACAGTTAAACAAATCCAGTTTTGAAAAACAAAACCCCTCACTTTTCATAACAACACATAATTCATTGCAAAGAAACACCCACAATCTCACGTTGTATCAAACAAATATTTAAAACAGAAAAAAAACACAACATCACTTTTCATCAACGAAAAACTAAGTTAAAAAATACAAACAAAAAAAAACTCGAAACTTTATTTGAATAAAAAAACAAAAATAAAAATGTCATGTTCATTCTATTTTTTCTTCTTTGAAAAACAAAATAAATATTTCTGACTTACAAATGCGGTAGGGTAAGGTAAGTGTTATTTTCATTTTTATTGGTTACACAATAGATGAGCAATTTTCCAGAACGCTGTAACTAAAAATAAGCACCACTTTCAAATGTCTAAATAATGATATTTTTTTTTACATTTTCTTAAATAATCTAGTTTAGTCGTGTCCAACCGATATAAATCTAGTGAAAAAATCACAACACTATCAGTATATAAATTACACAGGGGCTAACGGTTGTACAACTCCACCAGAATATTAAATAAACAATACTTTATTCAATAAAAATTTCGGTAATTCGAGAAATTCATTTGTTATCGACTTATATCAAATCCATTAATACGGACTTAAGGGGATTTTTTGTAATGTTTCTATAAAAATTATTTTATTTTTTATTGCTCAAATTACGATGCTTTATTTATATAAAAAAAGCCAGATAAATCTTGCGTGTTTTTTTTACTAGTGCACACCATAACTTTAGTAAAGGTATTTTTGTTGAAACAAAATAATACATTTTCACTAAGATTTAAAAAAAAAATGATTCCGCGATCATTATTTGATAAATACTGAAATTTTCATTAAAATTGGTTAATTTTCTTATTTTTGGTGATTTTTTATGCAAATGGAGGGGTCAAAATGTTTATACATTTTGAGCGTCACCATTCATTTTGCCCGTAGGAAAGCTATCACCTGTGGTTAATTCCAATTCACTTTCAATCACATGGTTACATTATAAATAATCACGTGATTAAAGCCATCTGAAATTTACCGATTACGAATTTGATATTTTTAAAAATTATTTCGTACAAGATAAGAACTTGTTTACATTAAGCGAGACCACGGGCCCTAGTGGAAAGACCAACAATTCCTTTAAGTGACGCCACGTGACAGAAGGCGGTGATAAATAAATGTCACTACATAAAAAAATGGGCAATGTATGAACAAAGAAACCCACCTATTTATTAAAGAGAAATTAAGTATAATGTTATAATTTAAAAGAGATATATAAAAACACGCATCTGTAAGGTAAACATATTATACCAAAATATCGAAGCAATCCTTCCAGTGGTTATTGAGACTACTAATAACGAACCAAGAATTACACACACACACACACACACACCCACAAACACACACATATATATATATATATATATATATATATATATATATATAATCGCTTATGTTTACATATGTGACTACTTATATATATATGCATATATATATATACACACACAAATAGAAATACAACACATAGAGAGAGATATGTATATATATATATATATATATATATATATATATATATATATATATATATATATAGAGAGAGAGAGAGAGAGAGAGAGAGAGAGAGAGAAAGGCAGAGAAAAAGATGGAGACAGACAGACCGTGAAAGGTTGATTTATAGAAATATATAGAGGGGGAAGGGATGTACCCAGCAACTATTTATTTAAAATTAGCATACAAATGACTTATTTTATAATGCATAACGTAGGAGAGAACAGAAATATTATTATATGGTGGCTTACACTTTTGTACGCTCCAATGTAAACATTCTTTAAAGGAATTTTTCTAAGATGCATTATGTAACAGATTTGCCGATGGCTGTAGTTCATTGTTCAGTAAAGAAAATAAAGCATCATATCATATACACTTGCAGATAAAGCAAAATATAAATGATATTTTGCTGAAGACAAAAACAATTAACACAGCTCAATAAAAAAAATATTCATAAAAAATACCACCTACCGGCAATTCATGGAATGATTTACTGTCGATGTGTGTACATTAAGAATTAAAGAATATAACGTATCTGGAAAATAAACACGCAATCCAACAGCGGTAATCTAATATTTGTCAAACAGAGAGATGTCATGAAGACACAATCTTGTATATTCAGCACAAATAAATATTAATATTGATTCTTGATATATATTATTTAATTAGAGATCTCAAAAATGTACTCGCTTCTATTTTTTCGTTGTTTCGATGATTTAATATTGCTTAATAAGAGATGCAATATTTGATTATGATTTCTGTAAACGGGGCACATGGAAATTCCTCATGTGGTTTTATCACATTTTGTATATTAATATCATAATTAAAACGTAATTATATTTCAGCAAAGGTTCATGCGATCTGTTTTACTACTTGATTAATGACAAAATATTATGCTTTATTAATGCAATTGTATTATATAACTGGTGATATTGATTAATATTGAAACACGTATAAGCGTTAGTAGCATTTCTAATCTATCAAGTACTTCTCTATAGAGTAAAACTATCCGACATAAGTGTACAACCTCTTTGTTTTGCTTTAAGATTTTACAATCAAGTAAATCCAGTAAAGCATTACACACTAAATTATTTTTCAACTAAATAAAAATATTTTGAGCCAGACAGATTGTATATGCCTATTCAATACAAGTGTTTTTTATATTAAAAACGCGGAAGCGCGTAACAGCAGTCAATCTATAAAATGACTGAGCCGTTTGCGTTATAATGTAACATGTAGCGGAATGGAAAATGATAGAAAAGAAAGACGGGCGGGGACAAAAATTTGCAGGTACACACTTTGCCGATAGGACACAGATTTACCTGTTACAAACGTCAGTAACGAGAAAAAGGTAGACTCTTGCTACCCCATTCCAAATGTGACTTTTCTGAAAGAGTGCATTGTGCTAAAAAAAAAAAGAGAAACATACGAGAGTGAATATAAGCGACAAACAATATCCGGAAAACATGCATCAGATATAGCAAGCTAGTGAGATCCTTTGAAATCAATATGTGGCTATAATTATTAAAATGTAATAAAGTTCATTTTCAGATCTGAGGAATTTTTCTTTTTATTATAGATATATACAGAATATATTTTTCTATGGCAGAAATAAATTCAGTGCACTGGTTTGAATTTTATACTGCCGATTTAGGTAATTACTGTCACTGTTTGTTAAATCCTAATATTTTTCCGATTAATTTTCGCAATACATTAACATCTGTTCCTAAGTAATTTGATATATATATACATTACCAAACAAGAATCAATAATAACAACGGTGCATTAGATTATTGTTCCTTACGCAGCAAGGCGACAGTCGTGAATACTTGTAAAACACTTTTTCCCTATCTTCCCTATCTTAAGAATGAGTTTCATAATAAAAAAAAAATTGTTTCAACGAAGTAACTTATTCTCATAACGAACGACAGCTGACAGTCGATTGGAGTAACGTACACGCCAATACATAATTAATTGACTATTAGTTTTTATTAAAATATGTAAAATGTCGTGCTTTAGAAAAAACATTGAAAATGCAGTACTTACATTTTAAGTTTTACTGTATTTGTTGATTTTCTTTGTAAGGAAGTTGCAATAGTTTAAGTAAATTACTGGAATTCCTTTATTTCTGTTACAATGTTGCTTGGTAAATATACTTTTGCTCTATACATTGGATCAGTTCGTTCATGATATACATAACTTATTATCTCAGTTTACCAATCTGAAGAATTTGTACATTATAAATTGCTAGCGTAGAGAGAGAGAGAGAGAGAAAGAAATGGGGGGAAAGGGAGAGAGATGACATGTACAATTTCACTTTGAAGTGAATAGTACATGTCATCAATAAAGAAATGATTAATGAAATTCCAGTGAAAACAAAACTTCTACTTCTCTGCATAATATTTCCGATAAGAAATCTGCTGTACAATAACTTACAAAATTAAAGTAAATCATTAGAATTGCAAAGTATTTAACCACATAAAAAATCTGGAAGTCCAATTAACTAGTCTTGATGCATATATAAAATGAGAAATTATCCTGTTAAGCGTTAATTGGAATTCATTCTGCTTATACCCATTATATCGTCAGAATCTGCTATTTAATTTAAAGGGTTCAGTTTTTATTAAAATTGTTTAAACATAAAAATAAACAAGTCTCAAGGACAACATCCTTAGCAACGATTGATCTCAAATTATATTCACCTTGCTTAAACCACAGTTTTACCTAAGATGTTCACAGCTAAGTCCTCACTAATGGCAATATATGCATGTATATATATATATATATATATATATATATATATATATATACATATATATGCATATACATATATATGCACATATATATGCATATATATGCATATATGTGCATATGTATGCATATATATGCATATATATGCATATATGTATATGGGCATATATATGTGCATATATATGCATATATATATAGGGATATATATGTACATATATATGCATATATACATATATGTATATGTATGCATATATATGTGCATGTATATGCATATATATGCACATATATGCATATATATATGCACATATATGCACATATATGCATATATATCCATATATATGCACATATGTGCATATATATATATATGCATATATATATATGCATATATATATGCATATATATGTATTCATATATATATATATATATATATATATATATATATATATATATACATACATACACATTCCTTGTCAAAATCACAAGACCACTTAAGGAAGTAAGCGTTTACGCATATTATCGAATATTTAATCAAACAAATGGTTGAAACCATTGTCAAAAGGGAAACTATGATGGAACACAATTAAATCTGCTTAATTCGAAACCGTTACCCTGATCTTATAATTATTTTTTAAAAAACAAACATTTTCACCTCTTAAAAATGATAAGACTACTAGTTTTGAAAAAAAAAATGAATACGATAAACTTTCTATGTTACTAAAAATAACTTGTTAGTGGATAAAAAACATTCTACTTAATTATAAATCGCAAAAGGGAAACCATTATCAGAGTTATCGAGAAAAAAGATCTTTGAGCTTAATAGAAGTGGGCCCTCCCATGGATCATCAGAAATTTTAAAAGAAATCGAGATCAATATGAGCACAAAAAGAGTCCAGGCGGGCCCCAAAAAATAACCCCATCACTGGATCACCGTATCAGAAGAAGTTTAAAAAAATCCAGTATGATATCAAGTCGATTGAAAAGTCAAACATCAGCGAAATGTAGTCCTTAAACCATCAGAAGGCGTCTGATAATGAAGGTTTTCAATAATTTTAAGCGACTGCAGACACCACGTCTTCTTGAACAGCACAAAACTAACCGACTTAAATATGCCGCCAAATATCAGATTTGGGATGAAGGGAAGTGGAAAAATCTAATTTTCTCTGATGAGAAAAAGTTATACTTGATGGTCCAGATGGATTTCAACACTATTTGCGTTATAATAATTTGCCTAAAGATATTTTTTCAATTCGGCCTAGTGGAGGAGGGTCTTTAATTTTCTGGGGTGCTTTCTCGTCAGCTGGGACCCTAAAGTTGCAAGTAGTGAAAGGTAAGTAAACATCATTGAAGTGCATTTCAATGCTTGAAAATGCTTCCATCAGGACTGAAGGTCCACGTCTGTGTGGAAGAATTTGGATTTTCCAGCAAGACAACGCTGCGATACACACTCCTCGATAAGAACAAGAATACTTTTCTCCAAATAATATAGAATTGTTACATCATCCAGCATGTTCTCCGGACCTCAATCCCATTGAAACTCTTTAGGGGTGGATGGCAAAAGAAGTGTTCAAGGATGGAACCAAGTATGATTCGATAAAGGAACTTTCTGATTTAGTTTTCAGTATCTGGGATAAAATTAGGTCGCAACTGATAAAAAAACTTTGTCGCACGTATGCCGAAGAGATTTTTTGAAGTAATTCGTAATATTGGAGACTATACTGAATATTGAGACCCTTTTTAGTAATTTATAATTGTCTTTTGTTAGATAAATTATCAGTGGTCTCATCATTTTGACCAAGTGAACATTTTTGTTTTTTTTAAAATAATTATTAGATCAGAGTTAAGGTTTCGAATGAAGCAGATTTCATTTTTTTCCATCATAGTTTCCCTTTTGACAATGGTTTCAACCATTTGTTGGATTAAAAATTCGATAATAAGCGTAACCGCTTACTTTCTTAAGCGGTCTTATGATTTTGACCAGGGATGTATATATATATATATTTGTACAAGAAGGTGCATCAGGAGAGAGGTTCCATGTAAAACATACGGAAGTCAATGCCTCATTTCATGAACAAATTTTTCTTACAAAATTCAATTAACACATCATTTTTCAAATTCATATTTACGTAGTAACTGTTAGTAGATTTGTTTTAGAGGAACATCAAAAAGAAAAGGGTCAGTCATGAATTGCCAAACTAATTAATAAACTTTTTACCAGCGATGATTACATTCAATATTATGGAATCCATTTTCCAAAGGACTAATACCTTCAATAATAGCAGATTTTTATATACTAAATTATCAAAAAAACACTATTATTTTAAAGCAGTGTAAAATACAGAAACCCCCAGGACACGGAGTTAGTCCGTTCAGGGCGTGGTTGGTTGGTTGTTTTTTTTGTTGTTTTACGGCATATCAACCCTTTCCAGGTTATTTAATTTCGAATCCGGTGATCTTGAAAAATTTTAATAGAATATATTTGTTTTTTTGCAAGTCGGTTTCTATTTACCCCATAGCTGGGACCCTAACAGGTACTATCCCTCCGGGTCAGACTGGACCTGGGAGCAATGGCAATTAAATCGTGGCTCCACACTCCCCAAAGCCCGCAAGCTTGCGCCTCACCATCGGATATAGTTTAAGGTCATATCCAGGACCATCTGGTTTTGGATCGTAAGGTGAAATTGCTGCATGGCCTAATCAATATTTTATACAGTATATATTAAAATTAGTAACATAATATATTACAATATATACTACGGATGAATATAATAAAACCGCATTATAAATAACAATGTGAGGCCGGGGAGACTCCGTAATGAGAGGCCTGAAAACCATCTAATTCGAGATTGTAACCATAAAGAAACGTTTCCCGAGCTCACCGTATCCCAGATTTTATCTGTATTTAAAAAAAGTCCGTCCATATAACATTTTTCTTTAGTACATCATAAAAGCATACTAAAAATATTCCATTTCACACGCCTATACAAAAGAGTAATCATAATGCTAACATTAGTTCACGTCGGATATTCATACTTTTATTTGTTTCGATAAAACAATACCCTATACACCTTCCTTCGTTTTTGGAAGATAACATGCGCTGAAAAATGTATACGTAATAAGACATTCATTTATTTATGTGTGCAATTATTTCATAAATAACATCTTTGTATGTAAATTAGGTTAACGGTTTATCCACATGCCTAATATATTATATCCCAGATTAAATACATTATTTGCCGTTGAGGGGGAGGTTGCCCTCCCGGATTAGTCCTGGCTTTTTATCCTATTTCAAGTAGGCAATAAACTTACAGACGTACTTAACAAATCGCAAAAGATATGTAAAATAATTATATCTGTTTATAATTTTTATATATCCTCGAGTTACGCAAACAAAATGATACTAGGAAGAATTAATGTATTTTAGTTAAATATTTAATTGGAGAAGTTGAATGATATTTTATATTACAGTCTTATGGTTATTTTATCTAAATTAATTTATTAATCATGAACAGTGAGTATTTACGTTTGGTAATCATCGGAACACTTCAAAAATAAAATAAACGTTCCTTATATCAATATATATTCTCACAGTATAAATTCATCGAGATTAAGCTGCTAATCAATGTAAGATAAAAAAAATGAAAAATCGATTTAATGAGTACACACTTCTATTTTCTTTCTTCGTTTTAATATCTTGTGACACACATTATCTCTATATTCGTACAAGCACGGAAATATTGATTTGATAATGTCATTTTTTTCTGTCTTGCTCAATCAAGAGTTGCTTATTCGGAAAAATCCCCTTTTATTATAAACTTACAATTTCTCTTCCTGAAAAACATACGTACAAAAACTACATTAATATAGGTTGGTGCAAAAATATTGTCGTTTTTTATGTTAAGTTGAAAGTCAAAAAACGACATTATTTTTGCATTAACGTAAAAACTCACGAAAATTCAGAAAATTACATTTGTTTCTATGAACGTTACTTTAAAATTTTCTGAAATATGTATTAAAAATATGAAATTACTTTTCTTCTATTTTAGTCAGAGAGCCTAAAAAAACTTTGAATTTAATAAAATGCTATCAAGATAGTGAGTGTATTGCACTGCAAACCAGGCGAGTCGTGTAAAAGAAGATATCTTGTACATTTGCACATATATTAAATAGATTTTTTTCGGTCAGGCGAGTTCATCTTATAAGAGCCTTAAAATAGGCCCGAAATATATTTACCCTTTCTCAAGAATATAGATCTGATATTCGGTCGAAATCTTGTTGAATTATAATTTTACTGTTGTTTTCTAGCATTTCGCAATATATTAACGCCACCCACTTACGCTATCTGTGATTTGGAATGTAAACTTTATAAACTTGACAACCAAGGTCTGTTTCATATATATATATATATATATATATATATATATATATATATATATATATATATGAGTGTGTATATGTATGTATATATGTATATCTGTATATATATGCATATATGTATATGTATATGTATGTATATATGTATATTTATGTATATATGTATATGTATATATATGTATATATGTATATATATGTATATATGTATATGGGTATATGTATAAGTATATATGTATATATATGTGTGTATATACATATATACATGTATATATATGCATGTATATGTGTATATATGTGTATGTATGTGTATATATGTATATATATGTATGTGTATGTATATATGTTTATGTATGTATATGTATGTATATATATGTATATGTATGTGTATATATTGTATTTATATATGTATATATATGTATATATGTATGTATATAGGTATATATATGTATATATATGTATGTATAAATGTACGTATATATGTATGTATGTATATGTATATATATGTATGTATATATATGTATGTATATATATGTATATATATGTATATATATATATATATATATATATATATATATATATATATATATATATATACTCATTAGCGAATTCGTTTAAAAATATCACATTCGTATGGAAATAATTTGGATTATATACATTATTCATGGTTGCGCATAATGTTAAATCAAAAACAGTATCAGGAATTATCAAATATAGAAGCTTTAGTAAATACAGCTTATTATAAAACAGTGCATTTTGCTGCAAGTTTCAAATCTTTTTATTTACGTGCTAAATGTGAGGAAAAGATAGCTTGGTTTACAAGTATAAACACTTCCTTACCTTCGCCGTTGTTCAGGTAGCAAAGATGGTCACGTATGTCCGGTTAGGAAATAGTTATTTCAGCAAGTAGATGTTATAAGACAGACTGTATAATATGTGTACGTAATATATCGTCGGCTCATATCAATTATATTGTTGTACATTTTAAAAGAAAGCGGTAAATTAAACCTGAAGCAATTCAGCATTCCACGCTACGCACGAGTAACAGAAGGTAAACATTTAATCTTTAAATATTCTTTATTTGAGTTACTTCCTCATTCGTAAGAAATTACCTATAACTCGTCCACCTTAGATCCGTTTATCCTTTTTAACTCAAATTATTCATAGCTGCTATTTTCAATATTTGCATATAGTTTCAGCTATTAAATGAAAGCAACTATTACAGCTATATATTTTCTTTGTGGCTTTGCGAAATTATTATAACATATGATGTTCAATTTTTATCGATCAAAATCAATTTCTAAAAGTCATATTTATCAACGGGATGTTCTGTTACGACGTTTAAAACACTTTACTTTCTTATAGGCATATTAATTTTTAATTGTATCTTTATCTTTCTTAGTGGATTGTTTACAATGAGCACATGAGAGTTGATGAGAGAGAAAAGGAACTATAACCACTTTCAAGCACATATTTAAAGGAAGCAACGTTCAACTGAAACAAGAATAAACATTTATCTTGTCACTGGGCTTTTGTAATTTTTTTTAGTTTAAACACTCATTAACTTTTCTGATATAGTTTGTCAAAAGCAAAAGATTGGCCGTTTTTTTTGTGATCGAAATGGATATTACCCCTGATTAAAAAATTAATTTCGCAAACATCTTGATAAACAAAATTTCAGCTAAAATCTTATGAGTGAGAATTATTTTCATATTGTATTATCAATTATGAATGAAGTCCAGATCTAGCGAAGTGTAATGAGACTATATAAAACCCTATCACGCTCTTTACTGATGAGTTTTACATATTTTAAGAGGATTTATTGTTCTGTATTTCCGATTTTTCTCATAAGTGTAATATCTTATATAATTGATTTTGAATATTTTCTAAGAAATATAAAAAATATTACACAGGCTATATTATTCTCACTGTCCTGAAATAAAACCTCCATTAAGGGTGATATGAAAATCAGTCGCAACAAAAGGAACATTGCAAGTACATTACAGGTATATCCTTTGAAACAATTTGAATCAAGGAAAGTGCATGACACATTTTATAATACTAGCGGGGTTATCCAGCGTTGCTCGGGACCGTATACCCAATGAAAAAATTGAATTTGGTTTTGTAATATATTTATTATTCATATGAGAGAGGAATTGGTTTTGTAATATATTTATTATTCTTATGAGAGAGGAATGTTGATGTACCATATGCTATTTCGAGCAAAATAATATTTTACCTAGATAAGACGGGTATTACACATATGAAATAATTGTATCTTACCAAGGGTTGGTAATTAACATCATGTATATGCAAGGACAGATAATATGCAACACATTTATCTCATCAAATCCGAAGCGATACCAGGTATTTTGCTAATATATATTCGTACCTAATTCATTGAATCCCGGGCAACGCTGGGTGTTTTGCTAGTATATATCTCAATCAATCTCATGAAATCCTGGGCGACGCAAGGTATTCTGTTAGTATTTATTTCAATCAATCTAAATCAATCCAAGGCAACACCAAGTATTCTGCTAGTATATATTTGAATCCCTCTCATTACATCACAGGCGACCATGTATTCTGCTTGCATACATTGGCATGTATCTCATTGAATCCACGGTGCCCCCTGGTAATATGTAAGTATATATGTTGACGTATCTCGTTGAATCCCATAATTCTTGGAGTGTTACACATTTCGACAATTTATCCTACATTATCGCCCACCTGTCTTACATAATAAATTGAAGACATTGCCTTGGCTGGTTTTTCATTACAAACACATCGTCCAAATAACTCACATTTAATCATTTTTCATATTTTTTTGATATGTTACTAATTTACACAACCATGTCCCATGATTTAATGTACATTATTGCCTCCACTTTTTACTAAAATAAATACATTGATACATAGGCTATGGTATGTTACTAATTTCTGCAACCATTTTTCATGAGTAAATCCACGTTAACTCACCCTTCTATCACTAACATAATAATTTTTAGACATTGTATATTGCTGGTTATTTCATTACAAACCCACCAACAAAGTAACTCACATTATATCATTTTTCAAAATTCTTGGATATGTTACTAATTTCGACGATTATTTTTAATGAAGTAACCCAAATAATCGCCACCTCTTGCTAAAATAATAACTTTCATAAATTGTCTGGTATATCTACTTCATTATGAATATACCAATCAAACAATTCACATTTCATCATTTTCCATAATTTTTGGATAAGTAGCTAATGTCAACGGTTATTTTTTCTGAGTTCAATCACATATTCCTTCTCCTATTACTAAAGTAATACCTTTGATACATTTCTAAGCTGTATATTTCATTAAAAACACATCAATTAAATACCCCACATTTCATCATTTTTCATAATTCTTGGTTATGTTATGGATTTAGACAATCAAATTTAATGAGTGCGTACATATAATCGCCCAATTCTTATTAAAATCATAAATTGACTACATTGAATGGGCTTTTTATTTCATTATAAACACACCAATCAAATATCTAAGACTTCGTTTTTCATTTATTTCGACAAAAACTTTTCAAGAGTTCATCCACATTATCCCCACCCCCTATTACTAAAATAATAAATTTCAGACATTGTATGGCTGTTTTTTTTTCATTACAAACACACCTATAAAGTTACTCAGATTTGACCATTTTTAATAATTCTGGTATATGTTACTAATTTCGAGAATTATTTTTAATAAATAACCCAAATAATCGTCCCCTCATTAACCGACATGATCCTGTTCGTCTAACAACAATAACAACTTCGATACATCTTCTAGTCTGTCTATTTCATTACGAACACACCAATCAAATAACTCAAATCTAATCTTTGTTCATAATTATATGATATGTTACTAATTTCGACAATCATTGTTGAAGATTTAACCCGCATAATCGACCCCCTCTTACTAAAATAAAAACTTTCAGACAATATCTGGGCTGTTTATTTCATTAAAAACGCACCAATCAAATAACTTACATTTAATAACTTTTCATAATTATTGGATATGATAGTAACTTCGACAATAGTTTTTCACGATTTAACCCACATACTCACCTTTCCCCTAGCTAAAATAATTACTTTGAGACATTGTCTCTGGTTATTTCATGATAAACACACCAATCAAATGACTCATATTTTATCATTTTTCATAATTCTTCGATATGTTACAAATTTTGACTATCGTTTTATTTTATTTAACGCACATAATCCCCTCATCTCTTGCTAAACAATAACTTTGATACATTGACTTGCTGGTTATTTCATTATATAACACATCAATCAAATAACTCACATTTTATAATTTTTCATAATTTTTGGATATGTTACTAATTTCAACAATCATTTTTAATTATGTAACCCACATAATCGACCCACTCTTACAAAAAAAATTAACTTTAAGACTATATCTGGCCTATTAATTACATTATAAACACATCAATCCAATAACTTCCATTTAATCACTTTTCATAATTCTTGGATATGTGTCTAATTTCGACAATCGTTTTTTATGATGTAACCCAGATAATATCATTTTCTTTTACTAAAATACTTATTTGTGAGATTGTCTGACTAGTTATTTCATTACAAACCCATTAATCAAATACCTCACAGTTTATCATATTTCATAATTCTTGGATATGTTACTAATTTTTACAATCATTTTTCATGATTTAACCTATATAATCCCTTTTCCTCTTACTAAAATAATACACTAATTAAATAACTTACATTTCATAATTTTTTTTCATAATTCCTGGATATGTTACTAATTTCAATAGTCATTTTTCATGATTAACCCTACCTAATTAACCCCGGCCTTCTAAAGATATAACTCTGAGGCTTTTTCTCGACTGTTTATTTCATTATAAGAACAAAAATAATATAACTTGCATTTCATAACTTTTCATAATTCTTGGATATGCTACTCATTTCTTACAATCATGCTTCATGATTATCCAACATTATCGCCCACCTCTTACTAAAATAATACATTTGAGAAATTGTCTGGGTTGTCTATTTAATTAAACATACTAATAAATTTACTCACATGTCATCATTTTTCATAATTCTTGAATATTTTACTAATGCCGATACTCATTTTTCTTGATTTAACACTAATTACATCCCCGTTCTTACTGAAATTATTACTTTAATGCATCATCATATATCCGCAGGCTTAGAACTTAGATGATGTCGAGTCATTTCTCCTTGTAAACACCCCGGATATCTTAGCATTAAGTGAAACTAACCTTCACTCCTCCATTTCCTCTAACCACTTTAACATGCCTGGTTATCTCCCACTCTACCGTAAGGACTCGGACAGACATATGCATGGACTTGGAGTCTATATTCATAACACCCTCCCCCTAACTAGAGAAATAAAACTAGAATCAGAGGACCAGACCTTTATGTGCTTCAGACTAAATATGCAACACAATATTAGCTACTTGTATTTTCTCTACCGCTCTCCCTCAAACCAAAACTGTACCCTAATAAACAAAGTCTCAGACAGCATAGACATAGCACTCTCCCTCGATACTAGCGCACAAATACATGTATTTGGTGACTTCAATGTCCACCACAGTAACTGGCTAGGATTCTCTAATCACACAGACGTAGCTGGTAGCGCAACACATAGCTTCTCTATATCCCATTCCCTATCTCAGTTGGTTACATTTCCGACACGTTTCCCAGACCAGCAAGATCAACATGCCTCACTTCTAGATCTCTTTCTGACAACGCTTCCCAATGACTGTACAACAAATGCCCACAGCCCACTCGGGAATGCTGATCACGCTGTGATAATGGTAGAAATCAGCCTAAATTCTTGCCCTAAAACTGAAGACCCACTACTCAAAACAACGAGGTATTACAAAAAGGCTGACTGGGAAGCCATCAGGGAGCTCATCAGAGATGCCCCATGGCAAAATATATTTACTCTTCCAGCGGAACAGTGTGCAAATGAGACCACTGAATGGTTCAAAACTGCTATTGAAGCACATGTTCCCGCACGGAAATTCTATAGCAAGCCCCACTCCCCCTAATGGTTTACTTCTGCTTGTGCAGCTGCCATTTGTCAAAGGCAGCATGCGTTCTGCAGATTCAACCGACATAAGTCCAGCTCAAATAAACAGAAGTTTATAGAAGCTAAAAATAATTGTAAGAGAGTGATAGAGACAGCTAAGACAGATTACTCTGAAACCACCAGAAAGCGCATCGAAGCACATAAATTAGGAACCCGGGATTTTTGGAAAATCTACAACAGCGTAGTAAATAATGGACAGTCAACTATTCTCCCACTATCAAACGATCATGAGGTTGCTTGCACGGCAACTGACAAGGCTAATCTGCTTGCCAGTCGGTTTGCCTCAAACTCCACACTGAACTCGGTACACCACTCACTCTCTGATTTTCCTCTGCGAACAGACGCCTCACTAGACGATTTGAAAATCACCCCTTCTCAGGTACATGCTATTATAAACAACCTAGACACCTCAAAAGCATGTGGACCAGATCTCATCCCGGCTGTGCTATTAAAAAAATGCTCTGCCGAGGTTGCTCCAGTTCTGTCCAAACTTTACAATAAATGCCTTAACGAATCTTGTTTTCCCGACTGCTGGAAAACCGCCTCTGTGGTACCAGTCTTCAAGAATTCTGGTGAAAGAACTGACCCACTAAATTATCGCCCCATTAGCCTCCTCCCGCTTTTCGCCAAAATATTTGAGTCCTTAGTTAATCAAGCCCTAGTCCAGCACCTAACAGCTGCTAAATCCTGACTGACAAACAATATGGATTCAGGCAAGCCCGTTCAACAGCAGATATCTTAACTGTAGTTTCTGAACGTATATACCGTTCATTGGACAAAACAGGGGAGGGTTGAGCGGTAGCCCTCGATATATCTAAGGCTTTTGACAGGGTATGGCACGATGGTCTTCTAAGGAAAATTAGATCATATGGAATCACTGGAAGAATTCATAATGTAATTAAATCCTTCTTAAGTAATAGAAAAATCAAAGTTGTCCTCGACGGTCGTACATCCAAACAATACGACATAAATGCGGGAGTACCTCAGGGGTCTATCCTTGGACCTCTATTATTCCTGATATTCATAAACAACCTCCCTGATAAAATTGTTTCGGAGATGGGTATATTTGCCGATGACACCACTCTCTATAACAGATATGAGGGGAAAACAAATGAACACATATCCAAGGAAATGGCAGAAACACTAGAGGATGACCTCCAATCCGTAGTGGAATGGGGACAAAAATGGTTGGTCACATTCAATGCTGCTAAGACTAAGCTTGTTTCCTTCAATAACTAAAAGAAACCTTCTCTACCACCAATAGCAATGGCCAAGAACACATTACCTGAAAGTACTTCTTTTAAACTCCTCGGCCTAACGTTTACAGGGAATATGAACTGGAATAGATACATTGAGAGCATTGCCAAGGCTGCTGCAAGGAAGGTTGGCTCCCTCTACCGTGCTAGAAAACTACTTACGCCTGACAGTATCCTATACCTCTATAAGGCAACCATTCACCCATGTATGGAGTACTGTTGTCACATCTGGGCTGGTGCATCTGCTTCTTGTCTCTCGCTCCTGGAAAGGGTTCAAAAGAGAGTCGCCAACCTGATAGGTCCTGAACTGTCATTTAGGCTTCAGCCTCTGTCCCATCGACGAGATGTTGCATCCCTCTGCCTGTTCTACAAATACTTCAATGGTGAATGCTCTGAGGAACTGCAAACACTTGTACCTCCCCGACGTAACTACCCCCGACAAACCCGACAAGCTACTAAGTCTCATCCCTTTACAGTAGAGATCCCTAGGTGCAAGAAAGCCTTTTACTCCAATAGTTTCTTCCCCAGAACTGCGGGTCTTTGGAACTCCCTTCCGGGATTCTGCTTTCCTAACTGCAATGATATACACAAGTTCAAGTGTAATGTTAACAAACATTTTTCTACTCATCTCCCTTCATAATGACCCTGCTAATTAAGTCCCTGATAGTAGCCCCCTGCTTCAAAGTGGCACTGTGCCTTTTTTGGGGTGAAAATTGAAAAAAAAAAAAATATGTGTGTGTGTGTGTTATCTTCTCAAATTTGCAAAGTCATACCCAAATAGCAATATATCTGACATTGATATGAGAGACATTTCAAATCAGCCTGAACAGATTGCAAATTGCATTGTTATGATGGCTGAACTTATGCATTCATGATCTGAAAGTTTCATCTCTCTTGCTGTTGGCTTTATTCAGCTGCTACTCGAACCTTGAACTTTCAGTTACCGCTGCGTAAAATATAGAACTCATTACCCAACTAAAATCTTCCGAACAATTAATCTTTCTAATATGTTCGACAGATCTTAATGGGTGATCGGACATTATTTTGAGAAACATTTTTTTTTTGTTTTGTTTTGGATGCAAAATTAAATCATTAAAAAGAAAATTTGCATTAATTAAAATTCAACTAATGGGAGATAGAAAATTAAAGACCAACAAGTCGAGTGGTCAATAAGTGTACTTAATTGAGGGAAATAACAGCCAAACTAATCCCAACCCAACTTTTCTAAACTCGAAAAATTAAAAGTAATCTGGACGGAATATAAATTGCAAAATGTCACGACTGGAAATTATTAATTATAATTAGTTATATTAATTAGATAAAATTGGTACGTACTCTTACATTGCATATATGCTAGTTTCCTTCAATCTTGACAGACTATGGATACTCATTGTAAGGGTGTTTGTGCTTGGAATTTTTGTGGCAAGAGTTGCACAATCTCTAACCAAACCTCCCCTGAGTTCACGTTGTTGCATACCACTTGCAAGTGGAGGTTCAGAAAGGCCGGTTTAAATGCGGAGACCACATACAGCGCCCAGAATTTCCAAATGGTCACCTATCTGGTACTAGCTAGGCTCAACGATGCTTAACTTCAGTAATCTGACAAGATCCGGTGTGTCAACGTGATTATGCTGTACATTGCATACATAAATTTGAAATTGGTATATTTAGGCAGCATTTTTTCATTCAAGCAAAAATTGTATACAATTAAGGTACTTTGGTTTCTTATCCTTTTTTTGTATTTTTTCGATTTTTCGCATAGTCTTCTTGTAAAATGTTTTTGACTCCTAATCGGGTATGAGACGAATGGATTCGCCAATCATTTTTATAACCAATGGCTGGGCTAAACAACCAATGAAAACGTTTCAAAATTATAAAAATTGTCGAATTTTGGATTCAATCAGTTCGCCGTTTACTACGTCACGGACCGCATTTAATTCTTGGCCGCCATCTTGGTTACTGATCTGAACTACGCTGCCATCTTTGTTCAACACAATGTCTCAAAACTTAACACTTTTTTTTATATCAAATCAAATATATTAAAAGTTCCAAAAGAATCATTAACACTTGATTCAACCGCAAATCATTTTCAGGTGGAATTGATCAGGTTGGTAAGGTGGAGCAAAAATGAGAAGGTAGAAAAGTAAAATCTTCAATAAATTGTAGGCAGTGATGACAGGTTAAAAAATAAACAGATACTTCACTATTAATAGCGTTGCATTTGAGACCAGTACCAACATATTAAGATGCCTCGTCTAGCACGGAATTTCCGTGCTTTGCTAATACTGGCTCATTTTTATAACATGAATAGGTTAGCCAAATTAATTAAGTTAATAAATAAGTTAATAAACACACACCCACACACACATATATATATATATATATCCATCCAGACAGGGAGATTGCTGAAAGAAATAAATGGTTAGATGAATAAAATCTTGGAATTTGAAATATAGTTGTTTTTCCATTTATTTTAATTTGTATATCCAGGCAAGGTGGTTGTTTCGTCGCAATCCTGTCTCACAGGACCAATTAATGTAATTAGGTCGTCTCCAATCTGTGGACGGTTTGACCAAACGTAGATTCCATGAACAAAGCTTCTTTCTTAGAACTGCTCGCCTGTAGAACTCTGTTCCGTCTGCCTGCTTCCCACCTGACTACAACCTGGATGTCTTCAAGTCCAACATAAACAAATTCTTAATGAACCGCCCCCTTAAGTAAACACTTCAATAAATCTCTAACGTACTGTACTTGCAATAACCCTTATCCCCGAGTGGCTTCCGGGCCTTGATAAGTGGTAACCACCGTGTAAAAAAAAAAAAAAAAAAAAATCATGGATGTCTATTTTATAAAGAACACACCAAACAAATAACTCAAATTTACACATTTTTTATAATTCTTTGATATGTTCCTAATTTTTACGATCATTTTTTATCATGTAACCCACTTAATTAACCCCCCTCTTACTAAAATAATAACTTTCAGAATATATATATATATATATGGGTTGTTTATTTAATTAAAAACACATATAACTTACATTTCATCACTTTTCATATTTCTGGGATATATGCTATTTTCAAAAATCATTTTTTTCATGATTTCCCCCACATAATCCCATCCTCTTACTAAAACAATAACTTTGACACATTTTCTGGCTGGGTTTTTTATTTCATTAGTAAAATACGAACTTTCAGACAATATCTGGGCTGTCTATTTCATTACAAACACACACATCAAATAACTCACAGTTCATCATTGTTGATAATTCTTGGATATCTTACTTATTTGGACAATAATTTTTCATGATTTTACGACATAATCGCCCCATCTTCCTATGTAGGTTATTCTGTTATCACAAATATCCACCTATCTTATCCGATCCCAGGTATTCTCCTAGGACACAAACTACCTATCTTATCAAATCCCAGGCAATGTCGGGTATTTTGCTAGTACATATATCCACCTGTCTTATCCAATCAGCGGCAACGCTTGGTATTCTGCTAGTACAAATATCCAGCTATGAAGCCACATAAAAGAGAGTTCACTGGCATAATATTACTTTGATTGCATATTAATCTAATGGTATTCGACAATAAAACTACATCCAAGGGAGTTCACTTGCATATTATACCAATGATTGTATATTATTCTAATGGTAGTTAACAATGAAGCTACATCCAAGGGTGGTCACTTGAATAATCTAATGTTAGTTGACAATGACGTTACATTCAGGGAAGCTCACTCGCATATTATAATAATGATTGTATATTTATGTAATGATGTTCCACAATGAAGCTAAATCCAAGGTAGGCCACTTGCATATTATAGTAATGATTGCATATTATTCGTATGGCATTCGACAACGAAACTACATCCGATGGTGATTATAACAATGATTGTATATTATTCTAATGGTATTTGACAATGAAGCTACCCCAAAGGGAGGTCACTTATATAAAATAACAATGATTGCATATTAATCTAATGGTATTCGACAATGAAGTTACACCCACGTGAGGTCACTTACATATTATAACAATAATTGTATATTAATCTAATTGAATTCGACAATGAAGCTAACCCCAACGGAGGTCACTCGCATATTATGACAATAATTATATATTTTTCTAATCGTTTTTCATGATTTAACCCACATAATCCCCTCTTCTCTTGCTAAAATAAAAACTTTGAGACATTGATACTGGTTATTTTATGATAAACACACCAATCAAATAATTCACATTCTTTCATTTTTCATAAATCTTGGATATGTTACTAATTTCGACAATCATTTTCAATGATTTAACACGTATAATCGCCCCTCTCTTACTAAAATATCAAACATGCGACACTGTCTAGCGTGTCTATTTAATTACAAATATGCACATCAATAACTACCATTTCATAAATTTTTATTATTCTTGGATATGTTACTAATTTCGACAATCATATATCATGTGTTAACCCACATGATCCTCACCCCTTTACTAAATTAATACATTTGAGACATTGTCTGTGCTGGTAATTTCATTACACACACCAATCAGATATCTCACATTTCATACTTTTTCACTTTACTTGGATATGTTAGTAATTTCTACAATCATTTTTACTTATGTAACCCACATAATCGACCCACTCTTTCTAAAATATAAACTTTAAAACTATGTCTGGCCTATTCATTTCATTATAAACACATCAATCCAATAACTTACATTTAGTCACTTTTCATAATTCTTGTTAAAATTTCGACAATCGTTTTTCATAATTTGGCCCACTTTATATTCTTTCCTTTGCTAAAATAATTATTTGTGGCATAGTCTTGCGTGTTATTTCATTAGAAACACACGAACAAATAACTCGCATTTCATATTTTTTCATAATTCTTAGATATGTTACTAATCTGGACAATATTTTTTCATGATATTACGACATAATCACATCATCTCCCTATAGGGGATATTCTGTTAGCACAAATATCCACCCATCTGTTCGGATCCCAGGAATTCTTCTAGGAAACATCCCATCCATGTCCGCCAATTACAGGCATCGTCGGCTATTTTGCTAGTACATATATCCACCTTTCTTATACAATACCCAGCGACGCTGGGTATTATGCTTGTACAAATATCCAGCTATGAAGCAATATCATAGAGCGTTCACTGGCATAATATTACATTGATTGCATACCAATCTATTGGTATTCGACAATGAGGCTACATCCAAGGGAGGTCACTTGCATATTATAACCCTGATTGTATATTAATTAATTGTATTTGAAAATGAAACTACATCCAAGTAAGGTCACATAATCTAATGGTAGTCGACATTGAAGGTACGCCAAAGGGAGGTCACTCGCATGTTATAACAATGATTGTATATTAATCTTTTGGAATTAGACAACGAAGCTACACCCAAGGTAGGTCACTCGAATATTATAACATTTGTATATCATTCTAATGGTATTCAAAAACAAAACTACATTAAAGGGACATAATTTGTATATTATAACAATGATTGTATATTTATACAATGGAATTCTAGAATGAAGCTACACTCAATGGAGGTCACTTACATATAATGAAAACAATTGCATATTAATCTAATGGTATTCGACAATGAAGCTACACTCCATGGAAATCCCTTGCATATAACACCAATGATTTTATATTATTCTAATGGTATTCGACAATGATTATATATCCAAGGGAGGTCACTTGCATATTGTAACAATGATTGTATATTAATCTAATGGAATTCGACCATAAATTTACACCAAATGGAGATCACTTGCATATTATAATGATTGTATATTAATGTAAATGAATCTGATAAGGAAGCTATACCCTAGGGAGGTCACTTGCATATTGTAACATATATACTGCACAAGCACCTTCTACATTTTTGAAATTGGACCTATATTGCACAAGCACCTTCAAAATTGTCAAATGCGTCTTATACTGTATAAGCACCGTTAAAATTGTCAAATGGGACCTATACTGCACAAGCACCTTCCAAATTGTCAATTCGGCCGATAATCCACAAGCAACTTTACAATTGTCAAATCGGACCTATAATGCATTTTTCAAATCGGACCGCGGTTCTTCTGTTAGTGCATATAAACCTACTTTATCCAATCCTGGGCTATGCCAGTGATTTTGCTAGTACAGATGTCCATCTATGTAATCCATCCCGGGCGACGCTAGGAATTTGGCTAGTACATATATCAACCAATTTTTTCCAATCGCAGGCGTCGCTGAGTGTTCTTTCAATCCCAAGCCATGCCGGGTAATCTGGTAGTATATATGTCGTGCTAGTGCTATGTCATACTATTACGTGCGACGCTGGGTATTTTCTCGTACATATACACCAATTCTGTCCAATACGCATCTTTTTTTTTACTTGGTCTTTTGGCTTAGATCAAAGTGTAGTATCTGTTCTTAGAAATAAAGTGATTTCATATTTTGCCCCCTCCTCCCACTAAATCATAATATGCCTCTCACCTTCCTCAAAAATATATAATAGGCATTTTTTTACTTGGTCTTTTGGCTAAGATCAAAGTGTAGAGTCTGTTCTTAGAATTACAGCGGTTTCATCCTTCTCCCTTACCTCCACTAAGAAAATAAGGAGAGAACCAAACGTTAATCGAAAATTAGGAGGGCCTTCTAAAAAATAATGTTTTTAGTTGGGCTGTGATTTTTGGAATATGACATCTAAATATAAATTATGCATCTATTTTTAATAGGAGACAATGCTCGGGAGAAAATTGAGCTGTATAAGACGGTTGCATGGTCTTTTATCAAAGATCAAAGTGTTGTATCTGTTCTTAGAATTAAAGCGGTTTCATACGTCTCTCCCCCCACTAAGATAAAAGGAGAGAACCAAACATCAATCGAAAATAAGGATGGCCTTCTGTGATTTTTGGAATATGAAATCTAAATATAAATTTTGCATCTTTTTTTAATAGGATATAATGCGCTGAAATTTAAGCTGTATAAGACGGTTACTTGGTCTTTTGGCTAAGATCAAAGTGTAGTATCTGTTCTTTGAATTCAAGTAGGCTCATCTTTCGCCCCAACCTCAACTAAGAAAACTCGAAAATAAGGAGGAGTACATATATCAACCAATTTTTCCCATCCCAGGCGTCGCCGAGTGTTCTTCCAATCCAAGATCATGCCGGGTAATCAGCTAGTATATATGTTGTGCTAGTGCTATGTCATATTATTACGGGCGAGCTGGGTATTTTGCTCGTACATATGCACCAATTCTGTCCAATACGCTTTTTTTTTTTTAATTGGTCTTTTGGCTAAGATCAAAGTGTAGTATCTGTTCCGGCAGATACTGCAATCAAAAAAAATATGTGGGGGCAACCCCACATATAAGACATTGGTCAATGTAGGGGCAACCCTTCATACCAATTGTTACCATCCATCTCCCCTACTCCCCGGTGTTGGTCCCCATTTCACCTTCACTCCTCACTTTAAAAATCGGCCTTGTGACTAATTTGCTCAATGGGGGGAGCAAATAAATACCTCAAAGTATAGTATCTGTTCTTAGAAATAAAGCGGTTTCATCTTTCGCCCCCTCCTCCCACTAAATCATAATATGCCTCTCACCAAGTAAATATAAATTATGCATCTTTTTTTAATAGGAGATAATGCTCGGGAGAAAATAAAGCTGTATAAGACGGTTACTTGGTCTTGTGGCTAAGATCAACGTGTAGTATATGTTCTTAGAATTTAAGCTAATATACAAAAATATATAATACGCATTCTTTTTTTATTGGTCTTTTGGCTAAGATCAAAGTGTTATATCTGTTCTTAGAATTCAAACTAATATACGAAAAATATATAATACGCATGCGTTTTACTTGGTCTGTTTGGCTAAGATCAAAGTGTAGCAGATGTTCCTAGAATTCAAACGGTATTATCACTTTCGTCGAAACAAACGTTACTCGAAAATAAGGAGGGTATAGGCCTGGGATGTGATCAAATACAATCACTCATATGTTTGTTTATTTACATTTTAAAACACAGTAAAACGAATCTCGTTTCCTGTCTAGACATCTCTCTCTTTCCCTTTCACTATATCTCTGTTTGCATGTCTCCCTCTCTCTCTCTCTCTCTCACTTCGTCTTCCTTATCCTAAAGAGTGTTACTAAAAAGGAAAATGGCGTCTCCCTTTGTTTTTGTTTTTAGTAAAAACATCGATCGTTACTATTTTTTGTAAGCGTATTTTTTTTTTTTTTTTACTGCGAAGTAAAAAAAAAAAAAAAAACGCTTACGCTCGTCTCGTTATTTTTCGTTTTACTATCGTATCTAATTATTTTTAACGTACTAAAACTTTGGTAACGTTCTTCTAACGTGAATATTTGTATTTTTATCTGTATGATGTGTCTTTTTTACCGATAACAAAAATCTCTATTCAATGTTTTCATATACTATCGCCATTACAGTTTGCTTACGTCAGGGTCACGTGACATGACTCAGCGTTTATTAAATTACGTATAAATATCATTAAAATGTCACTTTTTGGGGCCCCCCTGCAGAAAATCGTTCAGCAGACCTACTTTTGACGGTTGTTTATGGCTAATGTTTCGATATTTGTCATCCGGATGGCTTTAAAATAATACCAAGTTTTTTTTAATTTTTGGTGTGTCTGTCAAAAGTATTTAGCAGAAACACAAACATACATACATACTACATACATACATACATTTTTCGCTTATATATACATATATATATAGATATATATATATATATATATATATATATATATATATATATATATATATAGATAGATAGATATAAGAAATAAAATCAGAAACGTACGTTGAATTTTAAATACGGAAGACCCAACATTGCTTCGTAAAATGTGTAATATATATCCAATATCTATATCATAAATTAGTCCTGCGACTTAAAACAGATATTATTTATAATAATTTTACTATTGTTCTAGAAATACTACACCAGAAACGACTATTTATATAATTAAAAGTATCCAAGATTACACGTTGTAATGCTCATATATTCTTGAGTGATTTAAAATAAAAATATAAATTTTAAATTACAATTTCAGAGGATATAATAGCAACATAATATAGTTTAACAAATTCACATGCAATTTGTATGTCAAGGGGTTCTTCACGAAACAATATTACACATAAAGCATATTTTATTAGTAAAAATACATATATGTATATATATATATATACATATATATATATATATTAACGTGTATATAGCTAGCGAGCAAAATGCATATATATATATATATATATATATATATATATATATTCTTCATTTACTCACATAAAATTAACATACAAAGTATAAATGTATGCGTAAAATTTAAGTATTTACTTAAAAAGTTCGCAATAAGAAGGTAGAGCTAGTTAGTAAGTTATAAAATATATGTGGCGATTAAGCTGCACTGACTATTCCGCGTTTGATCCACTCTAGGACTCTAGATTGGATGAAACACGGAATATTCAGTGTAGCTTTATGGACATACATATTTTATAACTTTTATATATTTTATAACTTACTATATATATATATATATAACTTTTTTTTATTTTATAACATAGTATATATAACTTCTTGATATTTAGAACTTGCATATATATATATATATATATATATATATATATATATATATATATATATATATGATAAGTAGACAGGTAAAATACTTGCTCTTGAGGCTGTCTTTAAATTGCGGTCGATTCGTTCTTTCGTATAAATCAATCTGTGTCGTCGTGGGCATATCTCTTATTCGAACCGATCTTACGTCCACTTCCATTTTGGAACTGCTCTGTAAGTTTGTTCATAATCTTGAAACCAGTGGAGGGTCTAACACTTTGGAAATATTTTAGGAGGACCTTATTACACAGCTTCAATGGGTATTTTGTTCGCATTATTCATGTTTTCTTTATTTCTGTTGTTTATCAATAGTCCTGCTCATCATCACAGTTTAGGCATTTTTTTCCAATTAAAATCCTCTATAAATTTTGGAAGAGAGATTTAGTCTTGGAATTGAAAGCGGTATTTCGATTACGATGTCTAATGTAGACTACGTGTTAAAAGTATTTAGCAAAATGCATGAGCATCGATTCGCACGAAAACCTAACTTTCAACACAGTTTCCTTCACAACAAGTAGAGCTTTGCGCTGAAGTAAAAAAAGATGTTTATAATTGATTTATTTAGTCTACAGTTAGGCCCTTTCTGCTTCTATTCATATCGCAATAAAAACTTTCCCACGGTGTGGTATTCTCGATCTCTATAAATCAACTATCAGCCTGAGTATGGAGTAATGTTGCCATATTTGGGCTGGGGTTCTTAATAAATAACAAAAACTTATTTGTAATTCATAGATTACCCTTTCCTCATCCCTGCACTCTCTACCTATTATACGTGGTGTTGTTAGTTATTAAGTAAACACTGAAAATATCCTGCGATGTTAAAATATTACTATTAAAACCATGGATCGCAACTCGGGCGATGATTGTTAATGAAAATATAATTTCCGTTAATTTCCTGTATATGTACTTGTGAATTATCGCGGGTAGTGCCGTCAGTTCAGATGCTGCTGTATTTAATTAAATAATTGATTGGAAATGGAGAAACCAACAACATGTGAGAAATTATATTTAAATGTTCTGATGTTTAATAAATTTGGATGTTGATGTAATTTCATCTATATACGCAATATTAAATATTATATTTACGCATATATATATATATATACATATACATATATATATATATATATATATATATATATATATATATATATATATATATATATATATATAAGCCAATCATTCATTGTAAACACGGCAGCAACATAAAAGTATCCGTTCAATTTTACCTTGTGTAGTTATTTTTCTTTTCATTTAGCATACATCGATATCCCGCCATTCATATTGAATAAGATTTATATTTGCAACTTGAATATTTAATAAGCGACGATAATGAAAACATCGAACTGGAAACTTCTATTTAATATAATTTCCTTATCATCGTCTTTGTTGATTCAAAAACCAAAAATGAAGAAATAAAAAGGTATATTAAGCTTCATGTAGATATATCTATTTGCTTTTTCTCAAATAGATTGGTCATTGAAATCGAAGTTTCGATTTGACCAGAGGCGTTAATAATCAGACTACTTAATGTTTCTCTCTTTATTTACTTCCAAGATAAACGGACACATCCTAAATTAGACTTGGTTATTTTACGAAAATACATCATATTGGTCGACTGATAAATTTCCAGCGTTATTTACCAGATTTTATTGCGCTTACTATGAAAATTAGTGGGCAAGTCTATGTCGAACAGACAACGAATTCTCATGTAATCGTGCATATTTTCACACGTGTAGCGATAAAAATACATGGGTATAATGTATTATAATATTGTATTTATAAACGCGTGTTCGGATGATATTGCTTACAGAAAAATGTTATGTACATATGCCCATCATAAATATTTGCCAAACGCTACAAATTTTACCGACACTTAAACCATTCCCGCTATTCTATCCACCAGTGTAAATTTTGCATGTATACTAATATATTAAATAACGAGTGCCTCGTTGATGTTGCATGTTTTATGATACGGCAGTCATATATTTTATATTATACGGATGTGTTCATAATTCTATTTCAGCATTTTAGGTCACTTACGTAAAAAAAAAAAACAACATTTATTTATTTTTCTTATTTATGAATAAAATTATATTGTCTGATTTTCAATTCGCCATTTTGGGGGTCGGTTTTCGACCCTGGCTTGAGGTATTTTCATGCCCAGCCGCACTGACCAGCTGTGAAACAGCGAAACAGTACTGCATGTGGATGACTATACTGCTCCCTTTCTGGGGTTTAGCATATTGGAAAGTGATATACAAATTACCATTTGCGTATTAAGCGATGTTTGTGTAAATAAATTGAGCTTAGGAATGTGCACAATGAAAAACATTGTTAATTCACAACCCGCATGGCAGCAGTCAGATAGCGCAACGGTTACAAGCTCCAACTATCATTTGGGCAGGTGTCGATCCACGCTTGAGGTAGTTGCTTTTTTAACCGAACTGATGAGCTGTGAAACAGCGAAAAAGTACTGTATGTAAATGACTAAATATATATATATATATATATATATATATATATATATATATATATATATATATATATATATGGGGGGGTATGTGGGTGTGTAGGTGGGTGTGGTGTTGTTTGTATGTATACATATATATATATATATATATATATATGACATTATTAATATGTTTTATTCGTAAGTATGAAGGAAAATAATTATTTTCTTGCTACGTAAAGCCAAATTAAAACATTTAAATCATAACACTTTAGACTAGTGTTTTTTTTTGTACTTTACACAATATACTCTTTTAGTATATTGTACATCTATATATTTGACGTCTATTACTTTTTATTCTAGTGTCTGCTTACGTGGTTAAAATTATGCTAAATATTATGTACCATACATGATCTGTTAATCTGGGTTGCTCTGTTGAAACACCCAACCCCACGCGAAACAAATTAATTATGTTAGTTTTGTTGCTGCTCAACCGCCAACCTCATTATGGTTAGAACGGTTTTCGGAATGGCCACCACCAATATTCCTGTTAAGAATGGCTTTCGAAATAGACACCGCATTTTGTGAGTGTAGATGAGGTTGTCAAACAATTTTGCCGGAATGTAACCTTCATAATCGCTGTCAGGATTCCCACGAGCCAACTTGCTTTACCAACAAAAATAAAATGGTGATTGCGGTGTTGGTAGACTCGTTCGTACTAACCTGCCGGCCAGACATTAAAACTGCACAATATAGTGCATTATATCTAGGAAACGATTTTTATCCGAACACCCGGGCAACGCCGGACTTAAATGCTAGTGTATATATATATATATATATATATATATATATATATATATAAAAGTGAACGTGTATGTGTGTGTATATTTGTATCTGTGTGTATGTGTGTGTACATTTCCCTACGCAATACCTCTGCCAATTTTCAGTCTACAGATTCGATATGTAATATACAGAGTATTGCTATTTGGGAAAATCTTTGTAATCAGTTTTCGACTGGAAATTTGGCTGTTAATGGGTCGAAGTTTTACCTGTAAGAGCTCTGCCAAACTCCTCCGCCAATTTTGGGTAAACACTTGCAATTTTAGATATCGGTGGTTTGGACATGGATGTGATTAAAAACTTTATTTGAGCCCAAAACAATAAATGGTAAGGGGTTATAATAGGGTTCAAATTTTACAAAAAGAGGTCTTTGGTCTCTACAGAATTACTCGAACAATTTCTGTTCTAAACATTTGAAATTTTACGGAAATGGTATTCAGAGATAGCACAAGCTTTATAATCGGCTTGGGTCGAAAAATGGAGCTACTAATATATAAAGGTATGTGTGTATGTATGTATCTGTGTATGTATGTATGTATGTATGTATGTTTACATGTCTGCCTAAAATTTTCGACAGTGGGGACGCATTTTCACAACATCAGTACCGTATTAAAGCCCACCCTTTAGACGACAACTACCGAAATAATGACTAAACACATAAATTGCTTCACCCTCTAATGTGCACTTTTGTATAGGGAAGCATCTTTTTTTCACCGATATTTTCGAAAGTCTTTTCGAGTGTCTAGCCTTCATTTAAACGTAAGTCACTTCATGTTTGGCGGTATTCGTAACAGCAACAGCGTTTTCCCCCGTTCTTGCCCTCCTTCGGGGTATGTGTTCTAGCCTGCTTTCCTACTACCACTTTTATTTTTGCTCAACATACACCTCCAAACACCCGGTGAGCGCCCTGCACCCATGCTTGTTTATTAAAAAAGATATGGACAAGAATTAAACGTGAGATTGTCTTTCTTTCTGTGCTATTCGAACAACTGCGTAATACTTACATATTTTCTACTATATCTATTTCTACGCTGGTAAAACTATGCACAATCATTCTACATTTTTAAATCACCAACAGTCAAAAATATAAGGGACGAGATTTATCACTAAAAAAATACGCCAATACTTACAACAGTGTTTAAACGTTGTTTTTGGAGAATTGCTTCCCATCACCTTGGAAAATCTAATCAGTATTCCCTGTATTTAAGAATTCAGGTGATCTCTCATCCCCCTCTCAGTACAGGCCAATAAATCTCCTGTGCGTCATGAGTAAGTTGCAAGAATCTGCGCTAAATACTGAAGTAATCAACCATCTCAACAAAAATAACCTTCTTAGTGACACTCAGTATGGTTTACGTTCTGCTAGATCTACAGCAGATGTGCTTACAATAATATCTCATAGGCTTAGCAAACCTTCTGACGGAGGCAACCTATCTAGGGCAATTGCTCTTGACAAATCTAAGGCCTTCGAGAGGGTATGGCATAAAGGTTTACTTCACAGGAACTGATTTAATAATTGATAAGTCATTTCCATCTATACATACTATGGTATAGATGGAAATGACGTCTCAATTATTAAATCAGTTCTTTCTGATAGGACCATAAGAGTAGTTGTTGAGGGGCAAGCTCACAATATTAATGCTTGAGCCCCGCAGGGTTCAATCCTGAGCCCAACTCTTTTCCTGATTTACATTAACGATCTTCCAAATCACATCATTACATCATTTGTAGACATTTATGCTTATTACACTACCATTTATTGTAGCACATCTAAGACAGTAAACTACCAAGTTCTCTCCGATTCTCTTTCCCTTGATCTTGAGCACGTGGTACAATGGGGAAGAAGTGTCTGTATACTTTTAATGCATCTAAAACCAATATTCTCTCTTTACATCATCAACATTCTGTCCACATCCGGCACCAATTGAAATGAATGGCTCTCGTCTTAAGCAGGCCTCAAGTTTTGACAAGCTTCTGGGATTGACGGTTACGCGTGATCTTAAATGGAACACGTACATCAAATCTGTGGCCAAGGTCACTGGAAAAATGGTGGGATCTTTTTATCGATCATGTAGAAATCTCACTGCCGATGCAATTCTCTATCTATATGAGAGCCAGGTACATCCAAGTATTAGAATACTGTTGCGACATCTGGATACGAGCTGCTTGAAAAGACTTGCCCTGCCTTGATAGAGTTCAAAACAGACTTCGTAGCCTCGTAGGCGATGCCTTTTCTCTTCTCTGCAACCTCTATCTCAAAGAAGAGATGTTGCGAGTTTGTTTTATCGTTATTTTCATGGAAAGTGTTCAAGTGAGCTACAGTCTACGCCCCCCTCACAAAACTTTCACAAGAAACACTCGTCTAGCTGAAAACACAATCAATAATTCCCTCACTTTTTATATGTGCATAAACTTAAACGGAGATTCCAGGAAGAAAGCTTCTTTCTGAGAACTGCACGCCTGTGGAATTGTCTTCCGTTTTCTTGTTTTCCAGCTCACTACAATATGGTTGTCTTCAAGCCGTACTTAAACAAGTTATTGATGAGCCGTTCCATATAAGTTAATAAATTTACCGAATTTCCATTACAAATGATTACTATATTGTCCAATTTCTACTGTACACTGTCTAACCTTTATCCTCGAGTGGGATCTTGGTCTTGATGCTGTGGTGATGCTTCTGGAAAAAAAAATTAAAAAAATAAATAAACCGTAGACTGTTTACAAATGCGCGAACATCTTTAAAATACAGCTGATGTTACATTTATTTATTATGCAGAAATGTATCATCTATAAAAAAAAAAAACAATCTATCATCGTTTTATTTTAGGTTGAGCAAGTGATTAAACAGAGGGCTCTCATCCACCAGAATAATGAAATAGGTATAAGTTATTTTACAGAAATATATAATTTTTAAAAAGTTTTAAAATATATGGTCGATATGAACATAGAATTTCTGTTTAATGACATATTTTTTATGTTTACAATATTTTTTTTTTACACAGTGATCATCACTTGTCAAGGCCCGGAAGCCACTCAGGAATAAGGGTTATTCCAAGTGCATTACGTTAGTGTGGAGATTTGATGACGTGTTTACTTAAGGGGGCGGTTCATTAGGACTTTGTTAACATTTAACTTGACGACATCCAAGTTGTAGTCCGATGGGAAGCAGGCAGACGGAACAGAGTGCCACCGCATGCAGTTCTAAGAAAGAAGCTCTGTTCATGGAATCCGCGTTTTGATCTAGGCACAGATATAGAGTGGGGGAAATTTTTCACAGTGGATTCAGCTAGACGGGTGTTTTTCGTGAAAGATTGGCGAAGGGGGACCAGAGATTGGAGTTCAGACGAGCACCTGCCATGGAAAAAACGATAAAACATGGATAGGCTCGCAAGGTCTCTTCTGTGTGAGAGAGGTTTCAGGGTAGAGAAAAGGGCATCCCCCACTAAGTCACGAAGTCTATTTTGTACTCTGTCAAGACAGGATAGGCTGTTTTTAACAGCTCCTGCCCAGATATGGCAACATTATTCCATCCTTGGACGTACTTGGCTTTTATATAGATAGAGAATTGTATCAGTAGTGAGATATCTTCTGGAGCGGTAGAAGGATCCCAATATCTTTCCAGCGATCTTGGCAACAGAATTGATGTACGTGTTCCATTTCAGATCAGGAGTAAAGGTCAAACCCAGAAGCTTGTCAAAACTTGAGTCCTGCTTAAGACGAGAGCCATCAATCACAATTGATGTCAGATGGGGATCAGAGCGTTGATGATGTAAGGATAGGAGTTAGGTGTTTGATGCATTAAATGTAACCAGCCACATCTTCCCCAACTGAACCACGCGCTCGAGATCAGAGGAGAGAGAATCAGAGAGAACTTTGTCATTTACAGCCTTTGATGTGTTGCCGTAGATTGTCGTGGCATCAGCATAGATGTCAACGAATGATTTAAGTATGTGTTTAGGGAGGTCATTGATGTAGATCAGGAAGAGAGTTGGTCCCAGGATAAACCCCTGAGGGACTCCAGCATTTATATTGCAGGCCTCCGATTTTTGTACATCTACCACTACTCTTATTAGCCTATCGGAGAGAAATGATTTAATGATTGAGAAAACATTTCCAGTTATACCGTAGCTGGAAATCTTGTGAAGTAGACCCTTATGCCATACCTTGCCGAATACCTTTTATATGTCAACAGCAATTGCCATAGAAAGGAAGCTTTTCTCAAGAGGTTCACTAATCCGGTGGGATATAACCATCAGCACATCTGCGGTAGATCTTGCAGAGCGGAAACCATATTGTGTGTCATTAAGAAGGTTATTCCTGCTGAGGTGGTTGACTATTTCTCTATTACATATGGATTCCAGCAACTTACTCATAACAAACGGGAGACTTGCAGGTCTGTACTGAGAGGGAGATGACTTATCACCTGAATTCTTAAATACAGGGCAAAGTGATGAGGTCTTCCAGGGAGTCGAAAAGCACTGCTCCTTAAGGCAGCGCTTAAATAGTTTCGTAAGTATGGGAGCAAGTTCCGGTTAAAGCTTTTTTAAGACTATAACTGAGATGCCATCAGGGCCAGTTGCTTTACTGGAATCTAGGTTCTTGATTAGCTTGGCGACCTCATGCACGGATAGTTGTATGTTACCCAGCTTGTTCTGTGTTATAGGAGGAAATATGGGGAGTTGATGGCCTTCGTCGCATAGGGTAGAATTAGCTACAAAGTTCTTAGCAAATAGTTTGGCCTTCTCAGACGCTGACGAGATGACCTCTGGTCCATTGATAATGGTTGGGATAGAACGCACACTTCTGTTAAGGATCCTATTTGTTATTTGCCAAAACTGGTGGGAACCAAGCCGCTGATCAGCTACCTTGGATTTAACAGACTGGGCATATAGCTATCTTGTATTTTTATTACTCTTTTACAGTGGTTGCTGGCAGTTCTGAAAGCAGCTTTAGTCTCAGTGTATCTATTACGTTGGTAGTTATCGAAAAATTGATTTCTGTGCGCGATAGCAGCAGCACATTCTGGGGAGAACCATGGCTGGCTGTTAGGTTTTAGTTGGAATTTTTTTAGATGGCATGAATTGGTATATGCCTACAATTAACCATTCGGTCAGATCTGATACTATAGAGGGCACTTCCTTTTTAAACATGGAGTGCAGAGGTAAATTAGATATGAATGTACAGAAAGCTATCCCAGTCAGTTGTATAGTACCGGTATACAGTACGGTGGAGGGGTACAAATGTATGTATTGCTCATTTGCAGAATTATCGAAGTTGTATTGCTTCTACTACAGCTTTCTGCTAGAACCTCGGTCTTTTTAGATTTTTTCTGGTCTTTATTTATTCTATAAAAATATAATCATAAAGTATAAAATGTGTAGCACAAGGCCAAAATTGGTTGAGCAATGTAGGGGTAGAGGGTCGTTTATTTTGTATATTCTGTTATACAAGTTTACAGATACCACACTGCCTCGTTGATTGTATTGATTGTAACTACTTAAAACATCCCAGATATAATCATGTGTAAGGATAGACGATGCACTTTTTCCTAAACATAATACAAGAAGTATATTTATTTTCATGTGATATACACTTTTTTTGGCAAATTGAACAGTACGTTTGATGTATGAATTTACTGTCGACGGGGGAGGAAAACACATGAAAAAATAGAAATTAACAATGATTATCAATAAATTTACCAAAAAATGCTAAATATGTTTGTGTTTGTCAGGGTCTTCCTAACTAATCTATTATCTAAAATGCTCGCTGTCTGCCGACTATCACCGACAAAAAAGGAGTGAGTCCATAACCGGTTATGGGCAATGTCTATATGCAAAGAAACAAAACCGGATTATTTGAAGGGAGCGGTGGCCACCACAATGAGCACCGATTGGACAAGTCGGAGATTTTATAATGGTTAGACAAAGGGCATTAGGTGTAGTGACACATAAATTAAGGCTAGTGGATAGGACCCATTCTTACTACTAGCTAAAAACAAACCCCTATGAGACAGTCATTAAATTGTCTCGAGACCTACAGTCGGCACATGCCAAGCCTAGATAGGCCGAACGTACTTAAACCTAGTCTGTTAAATTCACAGAAGCTAGCTATGTGTACTAATCTTCGTTTAAATATTAGAAGAGTGTACCTTCTTCGATCATGGGTCAGAAATATGCTTATATCTCGCATAGGTAAGACAATTATGGCTTCCATATGTTTGAATCATTCGCTAATAGACAGTATTTATACTTCCGAATTTTTGTATATATAATGCAAAGAATGTAATTCTGCTTTGTATGACAAACACAGACAATAGCTATATGGGGAGGCAGCACGCATAGAAAAGGTAAAGCCAGTTTAAAAAAAAATAAGAACAAACTATTAACTGACACAGAAAGTATAACATTAACTCCAATACTTCTTGGACAATAACACCATTGGAAAACTTACCACAGTTTGTGTTCCGTAGAGCAACTGTCTGTGTGAAAATAGATTAATAATATATAACCCATATTGCATGACGACATTATTCAGCAACGATTCGACTCCCCGATAAAATCATTTTTTAAAGAAGATTTCTACGGAGGAATTCATGACTAAAAACAGATGAGACTATGAATATAAACGTAAATGTAAAAAGCAATCTAAAGGGAGAAACATCTTTCATTAAAAGACGTAATAATGGAAAGATTGAAGAATCGTTACCACTGACCACATAGTGAAGGAATAAAGAAAACAGTTATTCTTATGAGACTTTGAAAAACAATTTAACAGAATAAAATAATGGCGAGTAACACGACTCCAAAAAGCAGTAAGTCAACCTTGCGAATGTTACTAACTAAGGAGACTAAGTATAGAAATTGACGCAATATAAATACCATTAGTTATAAATTATAGGCAATTAGTTATAAATTATAAACAATTAGCTATCAATTATAAACAATTAGTTATAAATTATAAACAACCTAAATATAAAAGTACAAGGGCATGTGCATGTTTGTATATAAAACAAAACTAAGTCAGTATGTCTGTCCATATTTTATCAGTGTTTCCGCCAGCATTAAAAAAATACTTTTACTACTGTTTGGAATGCATATATTTGTTTGATATACTCGTGATTCTGGGTGATGGAATTTCTGGTTTAGCTATTTTGTAATGAAATGTGTCTGTTCGTTTTACATGCAGGTATTTTTGTCTGTTCTTCAATCCGCCAGAGAGTTTTTCGCTAAATATGTAAGTTCTCTTCGTGGCGTCGGTTTGTTTGTAATTCAAAAGAACAGGAAGAACCCCCCCATAATGAAGAATTCATCAAATACACTTCAAGATGCTAAATTTTGTTTTTATTAATTTTAGTCAATAGTAAAAATTAAAATACGTTTAAATATATTATATTGCCACAGTCTTCTAACACAATCTCTCACTCTGCTAAGTGTGTGGCTTGCCTAAATTTTTCAAGAAGAATATCTCCTCTTCAAGTAAACTGCAAAATCTACTAAATAAATATAATTAAACAAAAATAACTCGTTTTAAATATAAACGATATGTAGTTTTTATACACTCTTTTAGGAACATATTTTTTAAATAACATAACTTTTGCCGACATACCTTATATTTTTCGTCGCCAATTAAAAG
>NC_136508.1:10060402-10077902 GCF_053919585.1 Euprymna scolopes
ACTGAAAATTGGGGCAAATAAAAAAAATGGCATCTTCGGTCTCTCGGAAAATTTCGAGTCTAAACTTTTTGAATCCAACATGAGTATATAAAAAGTATTAATATAAGTATATTCATACGTAGGGCAATTTATAAAGAGTGCATAGGGCCTGAATAAGTACGAGCTAAACTGCTAGTAAATATATTATGTATATATATACACACACATTATATATATATAATATATATATATATATATATATATATATATATATATATCTGTGTAAATTTCCCTACGCAATAACTCCGCCAATATTTAGTCTACAGACTCGACATTTGATATAAAGGTTACTGAGGTTTAGGAAAATTGAGGTGATCGGTTTTTGTGGCCAGAAATTTTGCGATTAAGGGGTCAAAGTTCAACGATTTGACCTTGAGAACTCTACCGAACTCCTCCGACAATTTTTGGTCTACGCACTTGAAATTTTAAATATAGGTTCCTTTGACATATATCTAACTTAATAACTTGAGTTGAGCCTAAAACAACAAATTTTATGGTGTCATAACAGGGGTCAAATTTAAAAAAAAAATGACGTCTGCGGTCTCTTCCAAATTAGTCAGAGAATTTCACGTTTAAATATTTGAAATTTTACATAAAGAGTATTCAGAGATAGGGCAAGCTTTTTCCTCAGTTGGGGTCGAACATTTTTAGTTACTAATATATAGATGTATGTATTTATGTATGCATGCCTCTTTGCATGTCTGGTTTATAATTGTAACAGAGGAAACTGATCTTACCTAGATCAGTATTGTTTTAAAGTTCGATCTTTCATGCGACAAATATCGAAAAATTGGCTAAAAAAATTAATATATTCCCCTTCAACTAGGTACTTTTCTACAGGGGGGGGATAACATGTTTCACCGATATATTTTAAAGTCTCATCTCCTTTAGATTGACTAGCATTAATTTTCCAAAATGTCGCTTGCCGTTTGGCGGTGGTCGTAACAGCATAAACGTTAGGTTTTACCCCGTTATCTTCTTCCTTTGTGGTACATGTTCGAGCCTGCCTTCCTACTACCACTTTTATATATTTTTTTGCTCTACATACACATCCAAACACCCGGACAACGCCGGATGAAATGCTAGTATATATATATATATATATATATATATATCTTTATTTATTATATATATAATATATATGAAATATATATATGTATATGCAGTATATACATACAATATATATATATATATATATATATATGTATACATATATATATATACAATATATATATATATATATATGTGTGTGTTGTATATATATATGTATTTATACATATATATATACAATATATACATACACTATATATATATATGTATACATATATACAATATATATGTGTATTGTATATATATATTTGTATGCATACACATATATATATACATATGCAATATATACATACTGTATATATATATATATATATATATATATATATATATATATATATATGGGTATACATAATATGTATATATATATATATATATATATATATATATATATATATATATATATATATGTATATATATATAAGGAGCTATATTTTAAGGTGCATCACTTCCTCCCAAACTAATTTTCAGTTGTTTATAATTTTCATCCTAACGCTTACTGGTGTTAATGCGATCACTACATTGTTTACACTTAGCTTCACTGTGTCCCACCTACACCAAAAATTAAAACAAGGAAACCTAACCAATCGATGTTGAAAAATAACTTTTCAATTAACAAATATGATTCACGTTTTTTGTCAAGAAATCCAGCTGCTATCAACGGTAGGAGGTGCAAAATATGTCGGCGAAAGTTCATCATAAGGAAACGAATCATAAACGAGAGTTTCGGCGCGAGGTGCACTTATGGCTCCTGCAGACAATGGACGCCCTTCCGCCATTTTATATTTTCGAGTCATTCCATCTCCTGCTTTCTAGAGTTATACAAATTATGCGTTTGTGGGATTTCGAAATGACAACCTACAAAAATCTACGGCGAGATTGAGACATGGGTTCGGATCACACTCTCACCGACTGTAAAAACTGCCAGAGTTATATTTGCAAAGAATATTTCCTAGGGGATCCTTGGCAGAGCGGAGGCCCATGGCATAGAGTGAAATTTGCCGTGGCCGTTTTCAATAGACGAACTGTAATGTCAGGATGGTCATCACATCGCTTTGAATCTTCGGGGGGGGGGGTCCGATCCTGTTGAGAAGGAGGGTTTTCTTGTCACAGTCCACAACTGTAAATCAGAAACTCTTCTTCTCTTAATATAAAAAAAAAAAAAAAAACATACTCTTTTTTTAAATACATTTTCACCCCAAACAAGGCACATTGCCACTTTGGTGCAGGGGGCTACTATCAGGGGAAAAAACTACTGGGAAACTATGTAGGGATTTTGGCAGCAAATGTCGGTTCACGTTACACTTGAACTTCTGCACGTCAGTACTGTTGGGGAAGCAGGGACCTGGAATGGAATTCCAGAGTCTTGCGGTTCTGGGGAAGAAACTACTGGAGTAAAAAGATATTTTACATCTAGGGATCTCTACAGTGTGGGGGTGGGATTTAGCAGCCTGTCGGGTTTGTCGAGGGTGCTCACGTCGTGGGGGTACAAGTGATTGCAGTTCGTCAGAGCATTCACCACTAAAATACTTGTAGAAAAGGCAGAGGGATGCAACATTTCGTCGATAGGACAGAGGCTGAAGCTTAGATGCCAGTTCAGTGCCTGTCAGGTTTGCGACTCGCTTTTGAACCTTGTCAAGGAGCGTGACACGAGTAGCAGATGCACCAGCCCAGATGTGACAGTAATACTTCATACATGGGCGAATGGTGGCCTTATAGAGGTACAGGATACTTTCGGGTGTTAGTAGTTTTCTAGCACGGTAGAGAGAACTCACCTTTCTTGCAGCGGCACTGCCAATGCCTTCAATGTAATTGTTCCAACTCATGTTTCCCGTGAACGTTAGGCCAACGAGTTTGAAAGATGTACTCTAAGATAAAGAGTCGATGACCATTGCTATGGGTCGTAGAGAGGGTTTCTTGTAATTATTGAATGAAACTAGTTTAGTCTTGGCAGTATTGAACGCGACCAACCACTTTTGTCCCCATTCCACTAGAGATTGGAGGTCGCCCTCTAGTGTTTCTGCCATTTATTTAGAAATGTGTTCATTTGTCTTCCTGTCGTGCCTGCCATAGAGTGTAGTGTCATCAGCATATGTACCCATCTCAGAGGCAATTGTATCGGGGAGGTCATTTATGAATATCAGGAATAATAGAGGTCCAAGGATAGAACCCTGGGTCACCCCCGCATTTATATCATATTGTTTAGATGTACGACCTCGAGGAGAACCTGGATTTATCTCTTATCTAAACAGGATTTAATTATGTTAAGTATTCTACCAGTGATATCGTATGATCTAATTATCCTGAGGAGACCCTCATGCCATACCCTGTCAAAAGCCTTAGATATATCTAGAGCTACCGCTCTGCCCTCCTCCGCTTTGTCCAGTGAATGGTATATACGTTCAGAGATCACAGTTAGGATGTCTGATGTGGAACGGGCTTGTCTAAATCCATATTGTTTGTCAGTCAGAAATTTAGCATTTATAAGGTGATGGACTAGAGCATGGTTAATTAAGGATGCCGGTGACATTAAAGTAAAATCAGAAGATTACAAATTACGGTTTACTACATCCTTCATTTCATGGACCTACGACTAAGGCTACCATAAATCATGTGGACAGGATGCGAAAGGAGGACAAAACATGTGATATTTCCCCTTTAAGTTCGAACATTATTGTGTAAAGATGCGGGTTACAAATATATATATATATATATATATATATATATATATATATATATATATATATATATACATATATATGTAAACACACACACGCATTTGTATATATATATATATGTGTATATATGTGTATATATATATGTATATATATATATATATATACATATGTAATTTTTTGGCAGCAAGCCATTATTTAGACACGTCTGATTTAACACTCTCAGACGGCTAACCAATCATTGAGCTGAAATTTGTGTCGTATAAACAATACCTAACATATGACATTGAACACCTACAGTCGTCCGACATTAGAAATATCTTAAGTAAAAATACTAAAATTCGATATCTTACCAACTGCAGTCGACAACTAAAACTACAACAACCCTTTCCAAACCGGATCATATTTAACGCAAAGACAAATATACTAACATGGGATTAAATTAATGAACTATAAAATTAGAAAATCGGAACTAAAATGATATAAAATAAATATTGATTAGGCCCCAACTTTCCTGCACTAACTTTTAAAGTATATATATATATATATATATATATATATATATATATATATATATATATATATATATATATATATATATATGAAAAGAAACTGTATAACCGCAAAACGAACGACTCTTTATTCTATCTTCTGTGTATGTAGGATCGTTTTACTATTTTATTCATGTTGAATTCACCTATTCGTAACAACCATCATCGTCGTCGTCATGAATTTTGTGGATTTGTGATGTTATGAACGCATTTTCATTTAAAAAAACTGTACAACCGGCGAAGCGAACGTCACTCTATTCTATGTTCTGTGTATTTGGGATTGTTTTACTCTTTTATTCATTTTGAATTCATCTATTCGTAACAACCATCATCATCGTCATCATAAATGATCCTTCATATATCTTCTACATGTACGTGTATGTACGTGTGTGTGCATATGTATGTACATGCTTGTATGTATGAATGCTTGAGTGTATATGCATGTTGTCATGTGTGTTTGTTCTTACGTATGTATGTTTGCGTGCAACTGTTTGTATGCATGTTTGTATCTGTACGTGTATATCTTTATTTCGATATGTGCCTGGGGTGGAGAGGACTACCAAATGCCCTGTTAAGGCAAATCTCTGGGTGAGGCAAATCTCTGATTAAAAAACAAAACAAAACACACATAAAGCGAGCGACTAGTACCCGTTATAAGCTGGTCTGCACTTTTATTTGTTGCTGGCTATCTTGCTCATGCTCTTTTTTTTACACAGTGATCACCACTTATCAAGGCCCGGAAGCCACCCAGGGATAGGGGTTATTGCAAGTACATTACGTTATGTGGAGATTTTATGAAGTGTTTACTTAAGGGGGCGGTTCATTAGAATTTGTTTACCGTTGGACTTGAATACATCCAAGTTGTTGGCCGGTAGGAAGAAGGCAGACGGAACAGAGTTCCACAGGCGTGCAGTTCTAAGAAAGAAGCTTTGTTCATGTAATCCGCGTTTTGATTTAGGCACATATATAGAGTGGGGGAAATTTTTCACAGTGGATTCAGCTAGACGGGTGTTTTTTCGTGAAAGATTGGTGGCGGGCAGAGATTGGAGTTCAGACGAGCACCTGTCATGGAAATAACGATAAAACAAGGATAGACCCGCAACGTCTCTTCTGTGGGAGAGAGGTTGCAGGGTACAGAAAAGGGCATCCCCCACTAAGCGACGAAGTCTATTTTGTACTCTGTCAAGGCAGGATAAGCTGTTTTTAGCAGCTCCTGCCCAGATATGGCAACAGTATTCCATCCTTCTTCTTGCTGGATCTCAACATTTTGAACCGAGAGAGAGGCTTAGCTGCCGTCCACCGCTAAAACTCTGTAACATCATCTTTTTATAGATACTTACTCAGGTATTTGTCTATAAAAATTGTCCGTGGCGATGATAAAAGTGCCATGTGTGTAGCCCTGAAATGCTGGAAGCATGTAATAATGGAGCCGCCATCATTCTATATATGCATATGTGTGTGTATGTATGTGTGCGTGTAGGTATGCATGTATGCGTGTTAATGTATGTACTAGTGCATGCATGTGTATGTATACCTATATGTATATGCATGTATATATATGTGTGTGTATATATTTTTATTTATTTATTTATTGTGTATACATATTTATGTGTGTTTGTATGCATACACGTATATATATATTTGTCTGTATGTATATGTACATGTATATATGCATATATATATATGTATGCGTATAGTTGCATTTTTATGTATGTGTAGGTATATGTAGCTAAGTTGATGTGTATGTATGTATATGTGCATACATGTGTACGTATATGTATGTGAATATGTATGTACATATATATATATATATATATATATATATATATATATATATATATATATATATGCAAACTTACCCGTTGTTGACTGGGTTCAACAACAACCTACAGAAAATGGACTCGGATTTATGAAAGTATGATAGGTTATAAAAAGGAAGGGTTGTAAATCTAGGTTGAATTTGGGGGTATCCAAACCAAAGCAAAATATGATAAAAGTAAAAATAAAATTGATAAACCCCATTATTTATTATAACATGCCTGTTCACACTGAAACACTTATAACAATATTCTGTGGATCTATATTAAAAAAAAAAAATCTTGTTAAACTTTGTGGAAAATTTCCATTCTATGGAGGTCATGTGCGAACGAAAAACCCAATAATTTTATTATACCATATTTCATCAAACTAAAACATTATTATCAAAGTATACTTACGCAGATAGATATGAAAAGTCTTTATTAAAGTGTTTGCCTGCTTCCATTCTATGGAGGCCAGGCGCGATGCAGACCCCACCTTTTTATTATTCCTCCATATTTAAGTTAAAACATACTTATCAAAGTATTATTATGTATATCTATATCAAAAACACTTGTAAACGTTTTTATTTGAATTTTAATTTTAATTTTTTTTTTATTTTCATACTTTTTGGACCAGGCGGTAAGGCAGTCCCCACAATTTTAATGAACCACCGTTCTGACGGATCAAACATACCCATTCCTTTGTCTCGATACATCTTCTCTCATTATATGCGATCAGTTTTTAAAATTGTTAACCATATAGGAGCCTATTCGTGACCAGGCACACACACATCCATACACATTCAGCTTTATATTATAGATAGCTATATACATATGCACTTTCGCTGTTTATCTGTCTGTACATATATACATCGTGAGAGTGCATTAGTGTGTGTGTCGGATGTTTGGCATCAATCATTCAGAATTGGAAGGTGTACAGCTAGACAGGAAACCTTGAAGGGGAAATGTTTTTCTCTGGAAATCTATTGATCAGCGCCGGCTCGAGCGCCGTAATGTGTTTTGTGCTAACAACCTGTGAAACACAAGTTTGAACATGTTATAAACGATCTCATATATATTTCTGTGTGTGTCTGTCCACTTCCTGAACGTGTTACCAAATCAACGGACATGTTTTAAATATTAGATTTTATACACAACACTTTACATTTTTAGATGGTTGCTTCCTCAATACAAAATAAAAATACACACAAACTTACTAAACGCATTCATCATTACTTCGTATTTAATAGTAGTACTGTTTGGACAAATATTACAGGCGTAAGTATTAAGAACATATGCTTGATGATAGTGTTCTTGAACAGAACTGGTTGAAATTAAAAATCTATAAAATGTAATACTTCAAATCGTAATAATACTGATATCAAGTCGGAATCTATTAACATATACTACTGTAATATAATTAACCAAATTTTACTTAGAAGAAACCGCATAAAAATAGGTTTACCAACTCATTTTCATAAAAAATAATGGGAAAATTAGTCTCAGCATGCCTTATAAAAAATTTAACACCCAATATCTTATTATAAAACTTAACCAAGTCTTAAATATTTAGAAGGAAAAAAAATGTATCCTTATATTAAATCATTGCTGACAGTGGAAATATTTGCCAATTGTAAACTAAATACGACCACAAACGATTCATTACATCTTCATTAATGCTTGATTACTCCAAAAACTAAACCATACCATTGTGATTTTACACAAATTCCATAGTCATGAACACATTCCTGGTGTAACATACAATAATTCCCAGCTTAATTATTGTTTCAATGTTAACGGCGGTATAGCCCATATTAATTGTTAACAGATGTTAATAAATAGAGATCCCCACTTTTATTTATTTATGTTGATATGATTTTTTTTTAATTATATTTGTTTTGTAAACGTTGATCTATCCGACAATTGAGAATAATATAATGTTTAACTCTGATTAAGTCACACCTAACTTTATAGACAATCCCCGACAACTTCATTTACGATTTCCACAATCCTTCTCATAAAAAACTTTATTTCCACGCTCTTTTTTGATCAATTTTTTTCACGTTCAAGTTGTCTGTCGCGCTCAACCAAATTGTATACTAGACTAACTCCCTTATAACTTTTGCTCTTTTTTAGATGCTTCTTTTCGCTTTTCCACCAATTTTGAAAAAAATATTTATATTCCGATAATATTTTTTCAAATCAGTTCGATTCTTATTTAATTAAGGAGACAACAAAATATACCTAAACGTTTACAAAAATCATTCAATTTATTTAAAAATCCCTTTAATTTTCTTTAATTTTATTTTGATATTATTTTTTTAATCTTTTAACTTCTATTTTTACCTTTATTGTAAATTTAAAAAATCCATATTACACTTTTTATATATAAATTTATCAAGAATATGTTGCCATTGGAATATTCATTTTCAACGATTAAATTTAGTTTAATAAAAAGAAAAGTAAAACGTAAGTATTATTGATGTTCTTGCACAACCAAAATTAAGGCAGAATAAATATACAATCTTAATTATATTAAAAGTTATATCCAGAAACATTCAATGCTCATTTTTCAACCAATTACATTGCTAATTGTTTTATTCTTTTAAACGATTACTATTCTATTCGGATACAGAACTTATATGTGCTTTTTTGTTATTTACAGAATCTACTATCCTTTTTTTCTGGATAGATTACAACCATCGCATATCATTTTGCAATTATTTTATCATTTATTTCCCTATAAAAATATATAATATTAAGAATATTTTATTAATATGCCGCATAGAAAAAATCTTATCAAACCAGATTTAACATTTAGCTAATGACATTCCTCAGAGAAAATGATAACCCATGGCTTAAGAAAATTGTGTTAAATTGTTTTCTTTGTACAGACATTATTTTTTTGTTTTGACAAAAAAATTTTTCTGAGTAAAATTTTAATATGAAAATTATATATATATATATATATATATGTATATATATATGTATATATATATATATATATATATATATATATATATATATATATAATCAGAAAACGCCGGGAAGTAGGAGACATTAAATAAGTTTTTAATCTATCTATCTATCTATCTATCTATCTATCTTTCTGTCTGTCTGTAAACCTACTGGTCGAGCTAATTATCTAAGTTGTCTAGCGGGGTAAATTACAAAGATTCGATCATGGAAAACAATACGTTGAGCGGGCATGTAGGTGAAATAATGTCAATTGGTCAGTTTGGTATATGTATCAAAATCTGCAACCGATCAGTTTGCACGGAAAATATCTAAATAGGAATTGTACTTGATGTATCAGCGGCCCCGGCTTTAATAAGCTGCGTGCGTTTACTGAGTAATGTTTGAGATACGGAAAATCGCAAGATAGTTTAAGAGGGCCTTTCTAATGGGAATGTGAATAGAGATACCAAGCTAAATAGCAGTGTTAACTCCAGCTGTGATAAGTTTTCTAGGAGACAAGGGCCATTTACTTTATATTAAGCGACAAGATAACATTAGTTTGTTGAAAAAAAAAACCTTTATAGTACACAATTAAATAACGTAAACAAATACTTATAACCTTCATGTACATAGTTATTTTCATTTATTTAGACAATGTGATTTAATAAATTAATGATATAGGATAAGGAAAACTTAACACCCTATTATTTCGTCACATGCCTCTTTATTTACCTAGCGTCGCTTCTTTCATGATGAAACGCATTAGGCTTCCAAACACCAAGTATGGTAGATTTAACTATATTAGACCCCTGGTTGATGTAATATCTTTATTGAATAAACGATTACATTAATATAAGACCCCGTTAAAAGAATCGAGTTTATTCTTTTTCTAACCCATATATATATATATATATATATATATATATATATATATATATATATATATATATATATATATATATATATATATACACATATATATACATATATATATATATATATATATATATATATATATATATATATATATATATATATATATATATATATATTACAATTAAATTTACCAAAATGATCCAAGATGGTAAAATTAAAATATATTACAAATATTACAGAATTACTATTTATAAATTTACCTCAGCAAGATGTAAAAGCTCGATAAAACCAAATAGGAGATATAGCTTATAATATGAGCAAACAGTTAATAACAGATTTTAAAAACACTTTGAAATGAGTTAAACACATATTCAATCTGAAAAAGAAAACAGTAGATAATTGGATAGTTCTTAATCCGCGGAGTTTCGAAGAAATATTTTCCTTCTGCTCAGAGGGTAGGAATTTGCAAAATGCGGGATCGGATTTTTCATGCAAAATTATTTGCTGAAACATCGAGTAAGACAAAGATCTTACTTCTAAAGAAAAAAGTGAAGCAGAGGGAATATGGTGAAGAAAAAGGTGTGTACACATGAATGGACAGTCTGGTGGAAGATAAATAATCCATTGATGGTAAAATCCAAGTATATAACTTCAAGGAAGTTACTTGAATTTCCATTTGCACAAGTAAAATCCAAAAATCCCGTAATTGGAAGAAGATGGTCCATAATAATCCAATGAGATGATGAGAAGGAAAGTATTTCTCCGACACTCCACGGATTAAGGACTATCCACTTATCTACTGTTTCCTTTTCAGATTAAATATGTTTTTCACTCATTTCAAACTGTTTTTAACATGTTTTATTAACTGTTTGCTCGTATATATATATATATATATATATATATATATATATATATATATATATATATATATATATATATACTAGCGGAGGGTACCCAGCGCGGCGTGGGTGTTTGTAGTTGTATGTGTTTTGAGGTGGGATGGTTAAAACAACCCTGTTTAAAAGAAATGCCGAGTGTTTGGAGGTGTAAAAGAAAAAAAAAAGTTTTAGTAGGAGTGTGGTCTTGAACCCCGAACCTTTTACATGGAGAAGGAAACAAAATAAGGAAAATCCCCGGGACTTAGCCATCAAGACCACGGTAGAAGAGAAATGAACCACCTCTTAATTTAACGTTTATAAAATTAAATTAACAGGCGCGAAAACCTTAAGTCGCGTGATGTTTGACCTTGAGACATGACGCGGCTGCAAGCCAGTTTTCACTGGTTTTATACTGAAAAGCGAATGATACACGGGACGCTCTAAACATATAGGGAAAATAGCTCATGAAAGTCGGGGCAAATTAAATAAGCAGGTGATCAACGTTCGTAACTCATAGATAGTATCATTTAGAGGTAATGTAAACAGTTTTAAGTAGGAAAGAACCGGCCGAAAAGTCCAGCGAAAAAAAGCCTTTTACAGACATACACAATAAGCGAACACACATACATGCATACATGCAATCATTTTCGCTTTTATATATATATATATATATATATATATATATATATATATATATATATATATATAGATGATTTTTAAATGTGAGAGATTATATAATTATCTTAACAGCCAAACAACGTCACAGCCTACAGGAGCCCTGGAAACCAAACTGGAAGTTCAGTACTCGAGTTTAGCCTTCATTTACACAGATCCGAACATGGATTTAAAAAACCGAGCGTGTGTATGTGGCTGTGTGTGTGTATGCATGTATGTATTTATATATGTATTTATATATATATATATATATATATATATATATATATATATATATATATATATATATATATATATATATATACACTAAGGTATATTTGCTTATAAGCATCAGTTTTGTATTATCAACAATGGCAATAGTAGTTTGTAATGTTAAATCTTTATTTGTACAAAGAACATACAAATATGTTAAGTAGACAGATTATCTTGCTTGTAAAACGCACGACTGTTTTAGTCAAAGGTGTTATACGTCTGAGTCTGTATCTTCTATTATTTCCAGTGGTAGTGTGTTTTCTTTGTTGTTTCTGTCGTTGTTCTGTGGATTATTAAGATTTGTGTTTCGAAATTTGACCTCGTATATGTGTTTGTAGGTGTATTTTAAAATAAACTTGTTTGTTTTGATTCCATATTTTTAGTCAGTTGTTATTTAATATACTTGTATCAAAGTACATATGTGTCTAGGTGACGTTCGAGGTGTTATCTAGACCTGTAAATAAGTGTATTTAGCAGGTCGATGTTGAATAGTCGTATTGGGCATGTATGTTACCGCAGCCTTATGGATGGTCTTTGCGAGCTTCTTACGTTGGAAAATATTATTGTTCGTCATTGTTTGCAGTGTAAGCTAGTAAGTCTTCAGCCTTTATATCGTTGTCTGAAAATTATTTTCTATGTAATACTGTGTGTTGCAATCGAGGTTTTTGTCGTGGAAATCTCTTTTCGCTTAGTTTCCTTTCCGTGTCGGGGGTATGTGTTGTGTAGGTCGGTGCTTGCATTTTGCTGGGCGTACATAGTCTTGTTTTTGCTGCGAAATCATCATTTTTTTAGAAGGAAACTTAATCGACATGCCTGTGTTTATAGGTTTTATTCTCTCATTTTTTTGTGTAATCTTCACACCCATTTCTCGGGAATGATCTTCCACCAACGTTTTATGTGGTCTAAAAGTTCTGTAACTCTTTAGAAGAGGATTTCTTCTGTAAGCAATGTTTTATCGGCTAAGATGTTCCAAGGATCTCTGTTGAAGAGATTTATTTTGCTGTTCTGCTAAGGGTTTTTTTTTTATTTCAGTTCTTAACATAACTGTTAAAAACATACTACGTCGGTTTATATAATACATTTATTAACACATCAACAAAACTAATACGCTGCCAAGTCTTTGCTTCCGATACTAACTTCTTTTCCTTTCATAGATAAAAGGAAATATTTTATGGTGTTTGCGAGGCTCTGGATTAGAAGTTAATTTACTTTCTGTTTCATGTGGTGGATTATATAAAATAACGAACTGTTAGGCGTTAATCCCGTCGTATTTCCCAAGATTAATATTTAGGTTCTTGGCGTTTCTTTTCTAATAGGCGTTTTTCTTATTCTTAATTTTTCACCCAATTTCAGCTTTTATATCGTTAATGTTTACCTCTGTAGTTATTTTTGTTGAAGTTTATTTAGGTAATGGGTGCTGTACATACTATTTTGGAAGATTAATTGAACTCATTTTTCACAATACCTTCTTAATATCTGTTATGTCTCGTCTCGGTCACTTGTTAAAATGATTTTGTTAAATTTTACTTTTTTGAGAAAAATGTTATCTACATTTCTTGGTCCGCTCTATTGTTTATTTTCGTTTACCACTAATTTCTGATTATTTACAAGATGCACTAGCATTTTTTCTGCATCGAAAATAAACATATAAATAGCTATTATTGTGCTTCCTGTTGGTGGGTTTTCTACATTTGTCCAAGTTTTTTTTTTTTTTTTTTTACAATGGAGTCATCACTTTTCAAAGCCCGGAATCCACTCAAGAAACGGTGGTATTGTGTGCACATTACGTTAATGTTGAGATTTCATAACGTGTCTAGTCATAAGGGGACGTTTATCAGGAATTTGTTATGTTGGACTTGAAAACATCCAAGTTGTATTCAGGTGGGAAACGGGCAGACGGAACAGAGTTGCACAGGCGCACACTTCTAAGAAAGACGCTTTGTTCATAGAATCTACGTTTTGTTTTGGCAGAGATAAAGAGTTGGGGATATTTTTGACAGTGGTTTCAGCTAAACGGGTGTTTGGAGTGGAGCTTAGACGAGCACCTGCCATGGAAGTAACGATAAAACAAAGACAGACTCGCAACGTCCCTCTTTGTGGAGAGATGCTGCAGGGAAGAGAAAAGGGCATCCCCCACAACGCCACGAAGCCTATTTTGTACTCTGTTAAGGCACGATACAATGGTTTAGCAACTCCTGCCTAGATGTGGCAACAGTACTTCATCCTTGGACGTACTTGGTTTATATATAAGTAGAAATTGCATCATAAGTGAGATATCTTCTGGAGCGGTAGAAGAATCCTACCCTTTTTCCAGCGACCTTGGTAATAGACTTGGTGTACGTGTTCCAATTCAGATACGGTGTAAAGGTCAAGCCCAGAAGCTTATCAAAGCAGCCCGTAAGGATTTTTTTTTATTATTTGTCTTTCCATAAGTATATCGTGGCTTTCTTTTATTTTTCTTCTTCTTTGTTTAATGGGTTCATATGTTTGGAGACACAATTCGAAGTTTGGCGTGCTTAATGCCATCTGGTTATGTGAAAGCGTTCAATTTCGTACACTCGTTTACATCGTCCAGAATTAAAGATTCGTATGAATAGGTGAGTGGTGAGGTAGATATTGGCGTGTTTGTTGACTTTATGTATCAGGTTAAGTCTTGTGAGACTCGGCTTATTTCAACTTGCCCTTGTTAGGCTTGTACATCTTTCGTTGTATCTGCAATTCACATCCTGCAAACTATTTGAACTATTTCTAAACTGGAACTGCATTGTCGTATTGTAGATTGAATTGTATTTTAGTCCATGTAGTCTCCATGGTGCCTGGTCGTAATTGACGATGAGGGAACCGGCTGTGCCTTGTTTTGAGATTTGCCCTCTTTGTTCATGGATATAGTTTTCCCGCGAATGTTTTGTTTCGTTTTTATCGTTTTTCAGGCGCACTGTTCTATTTTTTTTTCAACGGTATTTCTTTTGTATGTATCCGTCCTGTTTCCAGTCAAATATTTGTTCTTTCATTTTAATAGTAAGTTTCTAGTTTTTAACTATTATGTATCTCCTTAAAGCAATCTGGACTTCTATTTTTCCGCACCTTTTTAATGTGCATTTTTTTCGGGTAGACCCTAGTTTATATTTATTCCTGAAAAATGTATGTTTGGCTGGGTTATTTACTGGTGTTTATTGATCTTTCCATTTTAATGAAATATTTCCTGCCCGTGTGTGGTACAATCGGAAGGTAATTGTGCGTGTAGAAATACTTTAATATTTTTAATTGTATAAAATTCGAATTATTGTCAATGTTGTCATGATAATTCAATGATGTGTGAAACATGCACCTTTATTTAAGGTGCTGCTTCCTCTGCTGCCAAATACACGTCATTTAGTAATTTTCTACTCATGGATTTACTAATTCACGCCTATATTTCTGCTTGGTGGCTATATTAACGAAACGCTTCATGATATATTGTTTCATTCTGCTATCGATGTCATGGTGTGTTCTATTTACAATTCATTCTATTCCTTGATCTTGTTTTGTGTATGAATTACCCATCGAACATATAATTCTTTCGTTACAAATAATATATCGAATCGCCATCCTCCCCGTGATTTTAATGTGCTTGGGATAGTGTACAATGGTTTTTTATCACTCCGCCTCTGAAATATGTATTGTAAATTGTCTAAATTGTAAACTCGTGTTTTTGTACTTAATATTACATGCGTCGATTTGCTTTAAACTTTTAGGCAATTCGCTTCCTTAGCCTCAATACTTATTTATTTAGTTGTACTACTTAGGTCAAATACGTCTCCGATTATTCTTATATGTTTATCTGGGTAGTCTCGCTTCATCGAAACTCATCGGTTATATTTCTCTCCAATGATTATTGAGTATGTGTAAGATGTCGAATAGATGCCAAAAACTGTATCTGCTCGATGACCTTCCCATATGTAAAAGTGTAGGTATGGTGATGTAATATAATTCTCGTCGCTTTTGTTGTATGTCGTATTTTGTGTTGTTACGTCTTGTTACTCTATACGATTTTCTGTGTGGTATTGCTGTTTCTAATTGTATGAGTCTGATGCATGATGTAAGATAGTGGAGTATCATTGAATGGCAAGAGTGTTCATATACAATGTTCATTAATTTTTCTATACGCTGCGATAGTCTGATCCTACATTGTGTCTGATTTACGAAAGCGTATAAAAGAATGTTCGAATACGTATGTTCCTATGTAATTTTCTGTGACTGACAGACTCTTGTATCTCTGCCGTACTAGCCATATGATGTTCAATTCTTAAAGAATTCGTGTTTGTAGGATTATTATGCTTACATTTAGTATCGTCGTTTGGTCTCTATCTTTGAAGTTTCTTGAAAATAACTGTCGAGACGGAGCTTTCGTTTGTATATCGCGAGATTTCCTTACACACTTTCTTTGGGCGTTGTTTGATGAATTTCTAATCATGTTCTATAGGTGTTAGTGGATTGTCATCATTTTCTTCGTTATAGATGTTTGCTATTTCGTCTAATTTGGATGAGGTCGATATATGTCTTACTGAAACTTCGCTTGTGCCTAGAATGTTATATCCTGTAAGTATTAGGCTCCAAAGCTTCTTTCTTTTTGCCTTTTGTTTGGTGACGGCGGGATGAATTTTGTTCGAATTATGTGAGAAATTCCAGATACAACCGCCATATTTCTGTGAGGCCGGTTATGTAGCTGAAGTAGCCGGTATGTGATTGGTTTAAATTTGAATGTGATTTGACTTGGCGTCTTATTTTTGTTCATGTGTATATTTTTTTCACTCTTAGAAAGAACACGGAACGGTACAGACTTAAAGCAGCGGTTCCCTCACAAGGGAGCCAAGACAATTCCTTGATGGGCACCAAACAGTCGTTGAACAAAGAACATATCTCTACAAACAGAGACAACTTATTTTGCTGAACCTATTCAAACCACGATGACATTTAAGAATCTTTTCGTTATGTTATTATCCAAATTTTGGATCTTATCTTTTTTCTTCTTCAGTGCAAATGGGTATCACATTATGCCTGATTATAGGGCCCATCATTTCCGCCGTGCTCTCCATGATCTTCATGAATCCTTCCAAAGGAACAACGAATTAACATTCCAACAATAGGAATTCATACTAAAGGCTCCATGCTTATGGGGACAAATCGGGCCAACGTTTTGAAACGGAGTGTACCAGATCCAAATTTCATTGCTGCTACATTGTGTATCAATTTTTATGTTAAAGGGGTGGTATTTGTGTGTGAGATTCATTTACTTCTGCAGGGAGGAAACTGAGAGTGTAAGAAAGAAATGTTTTACACTTAGTAATCATGTTTTTTATTAAAAAAAAACAAATTAATATGTATCTACATGGCAGCTCAACGCATTATATAATTAATATTGCCATTTACTCTTATAAAATGTTCAAATTGTCACAACAGTATTGTATAACCAGGTAAGTATCAATAATAATCATGAAGTTAAGTGATATATATTTCCCTTAACTATTTTAAGAGGCACACTTAAGATGCATAAAATCCTTTGCCTAATATCTGCGTGTGTTAAGTATTTTACTTACTCTAGCCCTTTTCCCGACATTCTATTAAATTATTTTACAAGATCATTACTCGACTAATTAAAGAAATGTTTTTTTTTCTAATGAATCGCAGTAATTATTTTTTAAATTAAAATA
>NC_136508.1:10082902-10312902 GCF_053919585.1 Euprymna scolopes
TAATCGAGACGATACAAATATTAAAACATTAATCTTATATATATATATATATATATATATATATATATATATATATATATATACGTGTAATAATTAAATTAACGAAGCCAATAAAATGCACATTCACTAAAATTGAAAGGACACGATTTTCAGAGAAAATACATCACATCCACAAATATTCAAATACTTTGTCTCACAAACGATAGACAGAAGAATATAAAATGACTGCAATAAGTGCAGAACCATGTTGCGAGAAAGAAAATAAATTAAAACTAGCCTTAAACTATAAACAGACGGAACAGGATACTCTTCAAAGTGAGGAGGTTCTATTATAATTGTTTTACAACTTGAGATGCTAGATGTTTACAACGTTTTTTTTAAACATAACTTATTCTTCGTTTCTTTTTCTCTCTTAGTTTCCCCTCTCTTTCTTGCTCTAAGTAAATCTGACGACCTAGTCCACAAATTCAAAATTTTCATCATGACAAGTTTCAATAACAAATACACGATTAAACCCGGTTCTCCAACTTCCAACGTAGACCCCTACTACCATGTCTCCTTCTCCAACATCAGGGGTCTTCGTTCTAACCTTCCAGAGGTTGAACCCTATTTACAGGAGATTAAACCAGACCTTTTATTTTAAAGTGAAACTGGCATTTGACAGGCTATTTCCCTAGATGAGTTTGCAATTACAGGATACTCTAACTTAACTTCTAAATCTGACCCCCAAGATCGCCATGGGCATGGAATATGTGCCTATGCTAAGGATAGCTTTCCATTTGGGAGGGGCATCTCCAGGGAAGATCCTAACTTACCCTATATGTGCTTCCGGGTTGCTTTAGCCCACACTACTGCATTTATATTTGCTTTCTATCGCCCCCACAACAGCGGAGTTACGATCTTTAAAAGCATATCTGAGAAAATTGACCAAGTCCTTTCTACTTATCCTTCAGCTAACATTAACGTATGTGGAGACTTCAATGTTCACAACGTCGAATGGTTGACCCACTCTAACAAGACCGAAGATGAGGGGAGGTTCTGTTATGATTTCTCCATTGCCTATGACCTCACTCAGATTGTTCAGGAACCTACCCGTGTGCCCGATAATGACGGCCAGTATGCGAGCCTACTAGACCTTTTTCTCACAACTTGCCCTGAACTATGTTCAGTTTCTGTTCTGTCGCCTCTTGGATCTTCCGACCACTCTGTTGTATCAATTAAGATTAAAATGAAATGTAATAAGTCCCCAGACGTACCTCTTCATCGTACAGTATATCGATACACTAAGGCTGACTAGGATAGCTTCCGTACATTTATATCTGATCTACCTCTGCATTCCATGTTTAAAAAGGATGTGCCCTCTATGGTATTAGACCTGACTGAATGGTTAATTGTAGGTATTGACCATTTCATACCCTCTAAAAAGTTTCAGCAAAAACCTTACAGCCAGCCATGGTTCTCTCCAGAATGTGCTGCTGCCATTGCGCACAGAAATCACTTTTTCCACTACTTAAAACGTAATAGATGTATGGAAACTAAAGCCGTTTTCCGGACTGCAAGCACCCATTGTAAGAAAGTAATAAGGAACGCAAGAGAGGTGTATGCTCAATCTGTTTAGTCCAAAGTAGCTGAGCAGCGGCTTGGTTCCCACCAGTTTTGGCAAATAGCAAACAGAATTCTGAACAGAAGCGTGTGCTCTATCCCAACTATTATCAATGGACCTGAGGTAATCTCGTCAGAATCAGACAAAGCCAAACTCTTTGTCAAGAACTTTGCAGCTAATTCTACCCTTTGCGACCAAGACCGCCAACCCCCAATATGTCTTCCTGTATTAGAAAACACGCTATGTGATATACGTATATCTGTACGTGATGTTGCGAAGCTAATCAAAAACCTTGATTCTAGTAAAGCAACTGGCCCTGACGGTATTCCGAGTATAGTACTCAAAAAACTTCAACCTGAACTAGCGCCCGTACTTACAAAACTGTGTAAACGTTGTCTTAAGGAGAATAGTTTCCCATCTCCATCTCATCAGTATGCCCTGTATTTAAGAATTCAGGTGATCGTTCATCCCCCTCTCAGTACATGCCAATAAGTCTCCTGTGCGTCATGAGTAAGTTGCTAGAATCTGTGTTAAATATAGAAGTAATCAACCATCTCAACAAAATTAATCTTCTTAGTGACACTCAATATGGTTTCCGTTCTGCTAGATCTACAGCAGATGTCCTTACAGTTATATCGCATAGGATTAGCAAATCTCTCGACGCTGGCAATCTTTCTATGGCAATTGCTCTTGACATATCTAAAGCCTTTGATAAGGTATGACATAAAGGTTTACTTCATAAGATCGCTAGCTAAGGTATAGCTGGAAATGTCTTCTCAATTATTAAATCATTTCTTTCTGATAGGTTCATAAGAGTAGTAGTTGAGCGGCAAAAATCAGAAGCTCACAGTATTAATGCCGGTGTCCCTCAGGGATCCATCCTGGGCCCAACTCTTTTCCTGATCTACATTAATGATCTTCCAAATTATATCCTTACATCATTTGTAGACATTTATGCTGACGACACTACCATTTATGGTACCACATCTAAGACAGTAAACGACCAAGATCTCTCCAATTCTCTCTCCTCTGATCTTGACCCGTAGTACAATGGGGAAAGGAGTGGCTGGTTACTTTTAATCCATCTAAAACCAAGCTTCTCTCTTTACATCATCAACATTCTAATCCACATTTGGCATCAATTGAAATGAATGGCTCTCGTCTTCAGGAGGCCTCAAGTTTTGACAAGCTTCTGGGCTTGACCATTACTCCTGATCTTAAATTGAACAAGTATATCAAATCTGTTGCCAAGGCCGCTGGAAAAATGGTGGGATCTTTCTATCGATCTGGTAGATATCTCACTGATGATGCTATTCTCTATCTATATAAGAGCCAGGTACGTCCAAGGATGGAATACTGTTGCCACACCTGGGCAGGAGCTGCTAGAAAGGACTTGTCCTGCCTTGATAGAGTTCAAAATAGACTTCGTAGCCTCGTAGGAGATGCCCTTTTCTCCTCCTTGCAACCTCTCTCACAGAAGAGATGTTGCGAGTTTGTCTCTGATGTATCGTTATTTTCATGGAAAGTGTTCGACTGAGCTTCAATCTATGGTCCCCCCTCGCCCAACTTTCACAAGAAACACTCGTCTATCTGTAAACACTATCAATAATTTCCCCAACTCTTTATCTGTGCCTAAACCTAAACGTAGATTCCATGAACAAAGCTTCTTTCTGAGAACTGCACGCCTGTGGAATTTTCTTCCGTTTTCCTGCTTTCCGGCTGACTACAATATGGTTGTGTTCAAGTCTAAAGTAAATAAGTTCTTGATGAGCCGTTGCATATAAGTTATCAAATTTACCAAATTGTCATTACTAATGATTACTATATTGACCAATTTCTACTGTACACTCGTTAACCCTTATCCTTGAGTGGCCTCTGTGCCTTGATAATGTGGTGATGCCTATGTAAAAAAAATTAATATTTTATTAGAATCTCAACGAACTATTCTACAGAATCGTAAGTGTTTTCGGTTTTAAATTTTTAGAAGAAAATTAATATGTGAAAACAAGTAATTCCATAAATTAAAACATTGAGTCCATGTTAATTAATGTTTTTTTTTATATAATACAATGTTGGAAATATTAATACACTTTTTCATGTAGTTGTTACAACTAATATACTAAAGATTATATAATGCGAGTTTATTTCTATATACGTTTGTTTTATTGAAGTATGTAAGTTAATTATATGACGTAGAAGGAAACACAAATACACAAAGTACAAGAATATTGTTTTATTCCCCCATCTCGATTGTCTTTGTTTGACCCCTAAAATACAGAGACACTTTTATTACGTTTCTGTATTTTTATAGCTCAGTCTGATTGGTAAATCCAGTCCAATGATGCTTTATTGCTGGAGACAATCCAATAAATAAATGTCTCGGTTGATTTCCTAGTAATCAATTCAATGAAACTCGAGTGATTATTAAAAAGTGCTCAATGCAGGACAGATCTTGTATATAGTGTAATCATTATACCAACATTATTGGTTGCATGTGTACCCAAATATTTCAGTGGAGTCCTACTTCAGGGACAAAACTGCATCAAACCATAAAGGATCGATCTTGACATGGGGGTTAATCTGACATTGGCGCATATAAGATATTTAGGTGCGATCTACATTGCGGTGAAAAACATTGGGAGTATACATACTGAATGTAAGAAGTGTGGTGTTTGGATATGTTGTCAGGGGCATAGGGAGTGTTGTTTCCCGTATAAGCTGTTTTAGAAGAGGGGGGTGTAAGGTATTTTTTTAGCCTGACGGTTATATATCCATGGTTGTTTTATGGTGTTATACCTTTTATTGTTTTCAAATTAAATCTCCTTTTGACAAAGTATAATTCCATTAATAAATTCAGAGTTTTATTATTTTTGATTACTTGTTTCTATGCGTTCATTTGTTTTCACACACACACACACACACACACACATATATATATATATATGTGTGTGTGTGTGTGTGTGTTTACACAAACAGTAATGTACTGCTACAGAATCACGGGCATGGTTCGATCTGCATCGTTTAAGTGACTTCAAACCTCATTAAGCAGTCTAACTCATATGAAAGTAAAATTTGAAATGAAATATCTTGTTAACTACCGGAAAATAGCCATTTATAAATAGACACAACTGATAAAATTAATATGTGTGTTTAATAAGATTTAAAAGGGGTTTGGGAGTAATATATAGAGGGTGATTGTTCCTGAAGTAAACGTGGGGAACATTGAAAAACCGAAAATGATGTTATCTGCGTTTGCACGTTTTTACTTGTCTAAGGCCTTTAATATGTTTGTGTATATAAAGTTTAATTTAGGGGGTGGAATATTTTTAACATTCTAAAATATTAATATGAAATTAGTTTAAGGATTGAAAAGTGGGCATTTCGTTTCCGGGTTCTAGTCATATGATTCGGGTGCTGCTGTGGTTAAAGAGTTAACCCATCCTTCAAAGAGTGAGCCAATTCCTGCTATACTATTGTTTTATTAATTAAGATCTGCCAATTGAGAGGGAAGAATAAAAAGAAGAAACGTAAGGAAGACGACGAGAGAAAAATGTTAATAATGAAGCTGGGGAAAAAAGAACCGGCGATGAAGTAGAAGAGAGAAAAAAGAGAAAAAAGGGGAGAAGGGGCCATAGGTGTCTTATTGATGGTATTTATAAACAATTTTCGGAAGGTTTTACCCATCCTACTCTGTCTGTTCATGCCCCACTTCTATAAGTATATCTACCATTATATTCGTAAATCGTACATTTATCTATTTTTATCTATTTATTCGCTTCTAATAGTCTTAACATTGTGTCAAAATATATAGAAAACTAAAATGTATTATATTACTGACACTTCAATATTAAGATATAATCACGTGTTCTGACAGTGGTAATATTTATTAAAGAAAGATCATAAATTGGTGGGCTTGTCGAGTTATTGAGGGCAATTGATAATTCTGTTATTGCATTTTTCGCCCTAAGGAAAACAACACAAACACTCAATTCAGGTTACTCTACTATGTAAAAGAGCTGATATATATGCACCTTAGCTATCTTTAACTTCAATCACTGCCTTGATGCGGGCTCTGAACTTTGATTATGTTTCTTCAAGAAGCGCCGGTAGGAACTCGGAGAAAACCCGGCAGGTGTCCCCAACCAGGCTGACTTTGGAATTTAGTGAGATAATGCTCGATAAATAACAAAACGACAAGCGAAGGAAGAAGGCTAGTGAGAGAAGGGTACAGATGTGTAGCATTCATCTTGAAGCAAAGCTTCCGATGTGAGTGTCGGCAGTGAGCCCTGCTGCTACGTCCAAGGAATGCCAGCGACCACTCCGCTGCACTATAAAATCACCAGAATTTTCAATTGACTTTCACGCCAACTTTGAAGAAGTGTGGTAGTAAGAGATGGTCCTAACTTGAAACAACACAAATTACAATATCCGTGGCCGGAAACTTCTTTGAGCTGTGACATTCGGCGTTGAAATGTAAATATTTTATTTTTGATCGTGTTGAAAATGGTTCATTGTTCATAACTTGGACCTCGCTAGTAATACACTGCGGCATTTACAGAAATGATACAAAAATCGTATCGCCCTTGGGGTTTCTACACAAATGGCCAACAAATAGATGTTCTTCCACAAAAAAAGGCTTTCCTCGAACTAACATTTTATCATGCCGTAGTTTTTTAGTATATTTTTAATATATAATTTTCTTTTCAAAAACATACGCGTGTAGATATTTAATAGGATAATCAACTCAGATGTGATCGTAAATAAATGCCACTTTTTTATAAGTGAAGAAGTAATATTGTAGATAAACGTGCAGACGCAAATTTCTTTCTTTCTCTGTATCTTTCAATCTATCTCGTCCTATATGTGTATTTTATCTGGCTCTCTCTCCATCTCTCTCCATCTCTCTCTCACTCTCTCTCTCTCTCTATATATATATATATATATATAATATGCCTAAAATGTATGCATATTTTAGTTTTATGTATGTATATATGGCATCGAATGTATATATATATATATATATATATATATATATATATATATATATATATATATGGGTGTTAGTTTATATGTAAATATATATGTGTGTGCATGTGTTTGTGTATGTAAGTACAAATGGGTATATAAGGACAATGTAATAAATATTTTCGACAAGAAATAATGTAGAGAGTGAAACGATCCGAAATAAACAAGTAAACCATATAAAATAATTTCAATAAAACGAGAGCGAAGAAAATGTAATACACTAATAAGATCTAAATACTTTAAAGAAAAAGTTTGAGATTTCCGATGTGAATATAAAAAACAACATCGGAATCCAAATATATGGACGACATTAAAGAAGGGAAATTAATCAGATGACAAGACATTGAATGATAAAAAAAGAACTGGCCGAATAAGAATCGATACAAAATGAGAATACATTATGAGTTGATTTAATATGATATTCATGAGATTTTTTGGGAAGGAATCGAAATGTTAGAATTGATAGATTTTTTATTATATTTTTCTTTCACCACTTTCTGAAGATCGACATTTTCTCCAGTATATTTTGTAAGAATAACTCTATAAGTTTGCCAAAAAGTCTCGTTAATATAAGTATTTCTGAAAACATTTTATTAAAAATATACGTAGCAAATAAATAACAACACTCCTTGGAAGTCTATGTAATTAAAGAAGTATTGAAATATGTATGTATGTGTGTACACACACGCACCCCCCACATATATATATGTGTATATATATATATATATACATATATATATATATATTTGTGTGTGTATGTGTGCATATGTGTAAGAACATATTATTAAATATATGAATAAAATATAATAGTATGTATATTCTAATGAATATTGTGTACTAAAAAGTCGTTAAAACCTAATTTCACTTGTATTTTTATTTTCTTACCAGCCGAGGGAGTTTTCTCAAATCTAACTAATTCCATGTAAAAAGTTCCAGTTTGTAGATACCATGCGAGTACATCGACAATTATCTAATTTGGTTTGATATCCCAGTTAGTGCTGTTTCCATTGCAAACCATAACACTTACTGAATTTATTTTAATAGGCTTCCTTTAGAGCTACCTTCATCACGTGGTCACATCGGTTCTCATTATATCATCGAAGAAAGGCATGATTTATGTGTGTTCATTTGGGATTTAAAGACGCTGCATGTGGTTTTCGTTTTTTCGCCGGCGTTACCTTTAACTTGACACATTGAGTCAGGAGAGTAGTGGTCTGTTAATGGGAAATCTGCCCACAAAACTTCCATGGGTAAGCAGCCTTACAGTGAGTATCAGCCCTATGTCAAGACAGAAGAAAGGTACACTGTATTTGTATGTATGCACCTACATGCACGCATATGCATATGTATATATGCATATATATGTATATATATATTAATATATATATACATATATACATATGCATATATATATGTACGTATATATATATATATATATATATATATATATATAGATAGATAGATAGATAGATAGATAGATAGATGTACGTATGATTCCGAAATCTAATTTACTACTGAGGGATAATTATGCACATATATCACATACATGTTTCATTCAATTTTACTAAACAAGTTGTGGGAGATGTCACTATTTTGCTGCAAATTATTATTACATGCACTTTATAAATTCATCGTCATTATCAGCAGAATCATCATCATATTGCAGGCAACCCGTCGTAACGATTACTAGTCGGGACCTTGCTGCTTTATCCCTCGGTGTTGACGTAGTCCTCTTCCTGTGACAAACGTCACGTCACAGGCACCGCATATGTGTGTGGCGAGATTGTCTCGTTGATAATGTCTCAGCTCTAAGGCTTCGCCAATCTTACTCTCTATATATTCCTTCCCATTGTGGAGACTGTTCCACCAGGTACTAAATTTTTCCTGTTTCCCCAACTATCGACATTGATTTTCTCGCCTTGAAATGCCTCTAAGTAACATCGTAATAGCGAAGCTTTTGTAACCCCCACCATGTCGATGAAATTTTCCAGTTTCCCATAGAAGATCATTTTTAGGATTCGGTTACAATTCAACTAGGCAATGTGCCCGGTCTATCGTTGATGCATAGTTATAATGATAGCGTCAACGCTGTCTAGGGTTGCTCTCTTCCTGCTACCACGTTTGATACTTATTCACTACATTTGATGTTCGTGATCATTCTCAGTTGCCTCTGTAAGGTGACTTCCAGTCTCCTTTTGTTCTTTATACAGAGTGTACGAGTCTGCTGAGTACAGCAAGGCTGGAAGGACGAGGGATTTTTAGACTGCACACTTTGTGTTTAGCCTAGTACCGATGGTTATTCAGAGTGGTTTTTTGATCTTACCAAATGAAGCGTATGCCCTTTGTTCGGCAGCTTATTTTTTGTCAGCACCATTTCAGTGCTTAGACTGCCATCAAGATATTTGAAATTTTTAATAATATATAGCACCTCATTATTAATAGTTAGTATAGTTTCCTGGGGGTGTTGTTATCTGGTCATGGCTGATACATCACTTCTCTATTCCTTATGTTGATGTGTAGACCTATTTTACTTGCTCTTTGAGAAAAGGTATCAACTATCCTCTCCATCAGAGCCTGATTTTGAGTTATCAGAGCAGCGTCATCTGCTAACAGTAGTTCTGTTGTCCGCTCTTTCCTAGTCTTTGTCTTGTCCTTCAATCATTAAATGGTGAGCAGTTTCTCGTTTGAACACGTGCTGATTAAGACACCTCTTCGATGTTTTGATCAAGCAGCGCTAGGGCCGTTGTCAGGAATAGGGTAAATAGTGTAAGTACCAATACGCACTTTTATTTAGTTCCGTGATTTACTTCCAAGTGATCGTTTTCTAGGTTCCTTTCTACAACTCCCCCTTTTGTTCCTTAGTGTAATTGTCTGATAATTCACAAGAAATAAGTGTGTGATCCGAACACTTTAAGGACTTTCCATAGCATTTTTCGATCAAGCATATCAAATATGCGCGGAAGACTACAAATGCAATGTAGAGCTTCCGATACTGTTACATTTTTTTCTTGGATCTGTCTTAGGCTCAAAATCATATTTATTGTAGTTCTTTCACGGCTGAACCCACACAATAATTTTCGGTTAGAACATTTTAGCCAGTACTGCGATCCGGGCTTAGACTACTTTAGCCCCTACATTCCCTGCAGTTGTCAGCAAGTTCATGCATCCATAGTTGCTGCAGTTCTTGCGGCTCACTTTGTTTTTATAGATGGGGTGATTATGTAATCTTGGAATTCTTGTGGCAGCATTCGTTGTTGTCAGCATTTTGATATCAGTTGCTAAGTTTTCTCCGCCGAACCTGTATACTTCAGCTAGTATACTGACAATTGCTAGGCATTTGTTCGTTTTAGTTTTGTTAATTGCTTCTCATTACTTTCTCAAGATCTGATGTGTCATCAAGATGCATCTGCTGCGGAAGACTATTATATAGCTTAAGACCTTCCCAATTGTATTTGATTCATATTCCATAGCGTTTCCAAGAATTATTGCCATCTTTCTATAAAAAGTTTTTGTTTTGTTTCCATTATCTAATGAGAGAGTCTTAGTCATCTGGGATCTGGGGACGTAAACTTCATTTAGTGATCCGGGGAAATTTGCAGAAGTTTTTCCTCTGCATATATGTTACCCTTTTCAGCCACAAGGTGTTTTTCATTTCTCTTTGCTTTTTCTGGATTTCTGCTCCCACTTTTTCCAGCTAGTACTTGTTGTCTCGTCGCAATACTTAGTTTTGATTATAACGCTCGCTTCCTTTGATCTATTGCATTTATACTTTCTTGGTTACTCTCGGTTAACCAGCCCGTATTCAGCGTTTTTGTGTAGCCAAGTACCTCTGCCGAACCGGAGAATACAAGTCTGCTTAGCGAGCCCCTCGTTTGTGCCGATGAATCATAATTGTCAGTGATTTATTCTAATGCTGACTTGGTTGCTAGATGTAGTCTTTCTTTTCACATTCTATCTCCGGGTTTGGACGTGTTTATCCTTCTCTTGTGCTTTGTTGTCGGGCTGTTGTACGCAGGATAAATTGTGAACTTGAAGGTAGCCTTGATTAGGTATGGTATGCTTGGCAATCTCGTCCTAGCATAGCTATTGTGTTCTTCACATATTTTAGGTATTTCCGTCTTTTGATTACATGGTCTAGGAGATGGGGTCTCTTTGGCGTGGGATGTTCCCAGGAGTAGTAATGGTTATCGAAATTTTGGAAGTGCGTGTTCGTATTTGCAAGCCCGAACACTGTGCACAAACAGATCAGCATTTTTTTAAAATTAAAGTAAGATTTACATTTCCAAACTTTTCGAGAACAGGACTCAATGTATAGTAGTCATCATTCAATCTGGCATAACGTCAGTGAGAAGAACTAACTGATACGCTTCAAGAAGGTTTGCTATGTTGTTTTCAGCTGAGCGTAGATAGCCTCATTTTCCTCGTCTGGTAGGTCATTGTCAGTGCTTAGACGTTGATGATGGATATGTTACGGTTATGGGGCGTTGTTATTCGAAGTACAATTATCCTTTCCGAGATTCCGCTAGAACTCTCTGTTGGTCTGTTGGATAGGTCATTTTTTATCGCAACACGTTTAGGTTTATACTTAGGACTGCCCTTCCAGAAGTAGGTCCTTCCTGAATGTTTCAGTTGGCATTCACTACCGAGCCCCGTCTCCTGCAATGTGGTTATATTGACATTTGAATTCTGTATTCTGGAGCGTGAGGTCTTTGAGTGCTATTCTTTTATATAGTCTGTCACCTGAGTTTTTTTATCGAGCATGTCTCCGACGTTCAATGTTGCGATGTGTAAGTCCAGAGTGTTGTTTTTTTCTTTTCCCTTGTTGTTACTAAGGGATTTGGTATCTACTGCGCGCGGGTTGATAGTCAGATAGTCATTGGATAAACTTTGTTTTCCTAACAATTTATAGAAATATCCTTATGGAGGGGCATAAGTGCATTCCTGACCAGGGCTTCTTGGTCATCCTGAGAGCTGCCTCAGGGTATCGTCGCCCACGGTACATCTGCGAGCATTACACACGCCAGCTTATGTGCAGAGGTCGGACTAGTGGCTCCCACCTCTCAAACCTGTCGCCGTTCTCGTCACTCCATCGGTACAGGACTTTCAACCCTGGCTCTTATATATATTTCGTTTTTTTAGATGTAGTATTATACAGATCTCTCTGAATCCTCATTATGTATGTGCAGTGGAGCGGACCTGCGGCGACTAGTTAGTAAAAGAGGACGCAATTCTGGCCGAAGTAATATCAGTGAGTTAGACAATCGACCTATCGTGCCCGCTGCTATGCATTTTCCTTCTGGATAAGGATCGCCACCATCTTTTTTTTTTAAGAAAACTTCAAGACAGAAGTAGTATTCGAAGTAAAAGTTATTATCTCTTAGTCTTTTGCCAGGAAAATGCCCGCAACGAAATGGTGTTGTATACCAACAAAAACCTAACAGCCGGCCATGGTTTTCCCCAGAATGTGCTGCTCCCATCGCGCACAGAAATCAAGTTTCCATAGCTACAAATGTAAAATATGCATTGAGACTAAAGATGTTTGCATGACTGCCAGCAACCACTGTGAAACAGTAATAAAAAATGCAAGATACCTCTATGCTAAGACAGTTAAATCCAATGTAGTAGAGCAGCGACTTGGTTCCCACCAGATTTGACAAATAGCTAACATGATCCTGAACAAAAGCGTGCGTTCTATCCCACCAATAATCAATGGACTTTAAGTAATTTCGTCAGCATCAGACAAGGTCAAACTATTTGCCAAGAACTTTGCAGTTAATTCGACCCTATGCAACGAAGGCCATTTCCTCCGATAACACACAACCCGCTATGCAACATACAACTATCTGTGCGTGAGGTCGCCAAGCTAATTAAGAACATTGATTCCAGTAAAACAACTTGCCCTGACGGCATCCCCATTATAGTGTTAAAAAAGGTTCAACCATAACTTGCTCCCATACTTACGAAACTGTTTAAGCGTTGCCTCAAGGAGAAGTGCTTTCCGACTCCCTGGTAGACCTCATCAGTATGCCCTGCATGTAAGAATTCAAGTGATAACTCGCTTCCCTTTCAGTACAGACCAATAACTCTCCTGTGTGTCATGAGTACGTTGCTGGAATCCATATTATATAGGAGTCAACCCTCTCAGCACAAATAACATTCCTAGGAACAGGCAATATATTTTCCGTTCTGCCATATAGACAGCATATATTCTAATGGTTATATCACTCAGGATTAATGAATCTCTTGACAAAGTCTTCATTTCTAGGGCAATTACTTTTGGCATATCAAAGGTCTTTGATAAGGTATGGGATAAGGACCTACTTTACAAGATTTCCAGCTACGGAAAAACGGGAAATGTTTTTTTTTTTCAATTATTACATCATTACTCTCTGATCGGCTCATAATAGTAGTGGTTGATGGGCAGAAATAAAAGGCCCACAATATTAATGCTGGAGTTCCTCAGGGGTTCATCCTTGGCCCAACTGTCTTCCTGATCTATATCAATGACCTCCCAAAACACATACTTAAATGATTCGTTGATATCTATGCTCATGACACAAGTAATACATCAAAGGCCGTAAATAAAAAAGTTCTCTCTGATTCTCTCTCCTCTGATCTCGAGCGCGTGGTACAGTGGGGGAAGAGGTGGTGGGCTATTTTAATGTATCTAACACCAATATTTACATCATCAACACAGTGATCCTCATCTGGCATCAATTGACATGGATGACTCTGGTAGGATTCTTCTAGCGCTCCAGAAGATATATCACTGCCCAGTACGTCCAAGGATGGAGTACTGCTTCTACATCTGGGCAGTAGCTGCTAAAAAGAGCATATCCTTCCCTGGCAGAGTACAAAATAAACTTCGTGGCTTAGTGGGGGATGCCTTTTTCTCTTCGCTGCAACCTCTAACCCACAGGAGGGACGTTGGGGGTCTGCCTTTTTTATCGTTACTCTGATTGCAAGTGGTCGTCTGAGCTCCAATCTGTGGTCCTCCCTTCGCCAATCATCCAGGATAAACAACCGTCTAGCTTAGACAACTGTCAAAAATGTTCCTCACTCTGTATCTGTGCCAAAACGAAAACGTAGATTCTATGCATGTTTCTTAGAAGTGGACGTTTGTGGAACTCTGTTCCATTTGCCTGTGTCCCATCTGACTACAACCTGGATGTCTTTAAGTCCAATATAAACTAGTTTCTTATGTACACCCTTCAGTATGACACTTTATCAAATCTTTAATATAAAAGTACTGTACACACAATAACCTTATCCAGGATTGGTCTCCGGGCTTGATAAGTACTGACTACCTTGTAAAAAAAATGGAGGTTGTCTCCAAGTTTCGCCCAAAAAAAGACACCAACTAATAGTGGGGGATGGGTCGGAAATGAGGCGGGACATGTCCACACATAGGTCTGTCGTAACACACTACATATAGGGCCTTCTTATCTTCCGAGAAACACTACAGATTAAACCTGGGGCCGTAAACCACCCAGTTACGCGTGTGGACAACGTAAATGCGTTGTAGGAGTATTCATGATGGAGAGGCTATGTAATGGCAGGAAAGGCTTATATATAGCTGCTCTCTTTTCACCACAATATTAGTAAGAATTCTTAGCTAGAAGCTAGAAGGCATGTCAGCATGAAGTGGACACAATCATATAGCTTAAACACTAGACGTATTATATCCGACTGCCAAATTAAAAATCAAAACGCACACACAAAAATGAAACATATTTAGAAATAAATATGTAAGAGAATAAAGATGTGAGCAATCTAGAAACGGTTTAAAGCATTTACATTCTCTAGCGTTTACGGTATTATTCAAAATAAGCTTAGACTTTGTGTGTACATATATATGAATGCGTATATATATATATATATATATATATATATATATATATATATATATATATGCATAAATATATGTGGATATATATTTATTTATGTGTGTTCTCTGTCTGTCTCTCCGGTATCCGGCATGTGTTTTTTACTCGTCATATACATAAACGTCACTTGCCGAAGAAATTGAACAATGATTACTCAGGAGAGGTGCGGTTGGAGATTACACACCTCCATTACAAAAACATAAAACGCGCAGACACCCTTCGTGGGTACCTATTTCAGTCAAAGACTGAAGGATCCGCCATATATATATATATATATATATATATATATATATATATATATATATATATATATATATATATATATATATATATACGTCTGGATGTACATATATGTGTGTATATATATGTCGGTTTGTGTGTATACATATATGTGCATGTATGTATATATATGTATATATATATATATATATATATATATATATACTCCTTATTATTTCATGTCACACGTTGCAGATGTCTTTTCATACATTATTAATTGAATAGATTGCGAATAAAACTGTCCGTATTGTTTTTAATATTATTCTTTATTCAATTATCATTAATCTACACACACTCCGTACTTGTAGATCTCGGCATGCCATTCTATTAATGTCCTGCTGATACAAAATCTAAATCAATCAGAAAATCATAAGATGTTCCGTTTTTCATAGAGCTAGAATAATTAATTGCTATTGTTCGAATAAATTTTACAAATTTGTCTATAGTACTAGAATGACTAGAATGCTCTTTAGTTACGCAGCTTAATTAGTTTTGCTGAGAAATGCTGTGGTTCAAGTTTAATACGGAAAACGAAAGAAAAAGTGAAGATTAATTAGATGTTGAAATATTTGGAATTTAATATTGATTATAAAAGGAGCGCATTCACAGTTTTAGAAAGGTATATGCGTAAGTGTATATCAACTAATATTACATTGTTTATAAAATTAAAAACCTTATGATATAATTCTTAATCTATGAAAAATTGTTAGTAGAAGATGCATATAGATGCTAAAAGAAAGGTATCCGATATTAGTCAAATAGCCTATTAAAATATGGAGGTAGAGACAAGTAAATTGGCTCATATCTTATGTATATTTTCTCGCATCTTCAATTCCTGGCGAAAAAAAATGTGCCCATTTCTCAAATTTCTATAATTCTGTGCACTAACTCTTTCTATAGAAACACGGCGGTGCGTATGAAATTCTGTATCTGGTCAACAGACTCACTATCCTATTCAAAAACTGCTACTTGATGTATGCAGTACGTTCCTGTAGAACACTATGTATTTTGCCATATTGTTTTTCTAAATTGTTTACAGATATTGGTTGCATTATTGAAATTCAAAAGCTGTAACAATTAGGTCTAAATATGGTGTATTCTAATTCTTGTTGTAGCCGTTCCATGAAACATAAAACCATAAAAAAATCATTAGTCATCTCGAAAGATGCATAGCAATAACAACATGAATTTTCAAGTGCTTTCCACAATTTTAAATCGCTGTACGAAAATTTCAGAATACTCATTAAAGGCAGCCGAACGTTAGAACGTGAAAGTGATTACTCTTGGATCGACAGTCTAAAATAGTTTTCCGTTGTGGACGGATACGTTGATAATACGTTCTGATAAGCCCAAGAAAAAACCTGGAGAAATCTGAGCGACTTTAATGTAAGATAATATACGTACATGCGTTACTAGACGGCTAGAGACGATACTGCTGATTGCATATTGTAATATCATATACATATATATACAGTATGTGTGTGTGTGTGTTTGGGTGTGCGTGTGTCTGTGTGTGTCTGTGCGTCTGTGTGTGTGCCTATATATATATATATATATATATATATATATATATATATATATATATATATATATATATATATTGTAACTACCGGCCGGTTTAAAGGAAAAGAGTGACGCTTCATCTGATGTATATAATTTTATTAAACACCGTGAACACTGTAAAAGAAAATATTACATTTAATAAGGGATATATTAATATTAATATTAATTTCCGAAAGAAACTTGATAAGTTCTTGAGATAAATTAATGAATGTCAATTACCATTTTGTCTCTCCAAGGGCAAGTAGTAAAAATGATGTTAAATCATTCTACCGCTTTCCCTACTTCCGCTTCGAGTCCGCAGAAAATATGCGGATAGTAACAACTGGTTATAAGAAAAGGAGGCGAGGGGTTAATGAAATGAATGGGACTACTACAACCGCAGCTACACTCCCACCAAATCATCATTGATCATTGGTGAACCAATTACTAATCGTTGGCAATTTCACTACAAGATCCAGTCTGTAGCCTTATTTTATTTTATTTAAAAATATATATTTTATTATGTGTTATCCTCTACTAATGCTACCGATTTTTGGATTAGGCGTTCAATAAATCTCTCAGTATTGTTTTTTTTTTTAACTTATCTTGACCCATATGGTGTCTAGTCTTTCGCAGCAACCCATCTTTGCTCTGTATCGCATCCACCAATTCAGCCATTGTTCATTTATTCCGAGGGAGATCATCTTCCTTGAGGAGTACAATGTCTCCAGTCTTTACATTTCGACTGCTGGCGTGCCATCTTTGTCTGGGGCTTATGTTGGCTAGGTATTCCCTTCGCTATTCGCTCCAGAACTATTCCAAAAAGGTACTGATCTCTGCACCATCTACTCTTAAACACTTCCGAGGTGGCATTGGTGCAGTTGACTTCATCTGGAGTAAATGGTTTAGTCTCATGGGCTGGAGACTCTTTGTGTCATTAATTGTGTCTAATGTGAGTGGACGGCCGTTCGCAAACGTAATCGCCCAACACAAGACTGTTCGTAGCATGAAATAATCCAATCCACCAGTTGTTGAAGCGAACACAGTGCTGATTACACTTTTGACTGTGCTTAGGTGCCGTTCCCATACACTGGCCATATGGCTTGCTCCTTGAATATTCATTTTGAAGTCACAATTCTTATCGGCACAGAAACTTGCAACTCTGTCTTCGTCCAATTCTTTAATGCCTTTCTCAAATTTATTCTGTCCACCTACAAACTTCGTTCCTTGGTCATACTGTATTTGTTTCACTGCACCCCCTGAGAGCTATAAATCATCTCCAAGCAGTTCGGAAAACATCAGTTTAGAGGTCTTCCAGCTTCTCTAGATGGATGGCTCTGGAGCTAAAGAGTATGGATAGAAGCCCATATCTCTTCATTTCCTTCCGGCGATAGTTTATAAAGAAGGGTCCGAAACAGTCTATTTCTATGTAGGAGTATGGCGGGAATGGTTCGACTTTTTCAAACGGATTGTATCCCATGCGTTGTTCTTCCAGGGGTCTGGCATTTTCCGGCAGGTGACACAATTCTTAATATATTTTTCCACTATCTTGCTGGCACTGATAATCCAGTAGTCATTACCTCCACTTTCATTTAAGGTCATGCCCTGATCCTGGTGCCGTATTTTTTATGATCAAATTCATTAATTAAACGAGGCATGCGACCCTCTTTTGGCAATTGTATTGAGTGCCTCGGCCCTATTAAATTAGATTCCTTTAAACGCCCTCCAACACTTAGAAGCTCATATTTAATGATAGCGTCGAATTGGTAGAACTCACTGTTTTTTTTTAATTGCATTGGATTCTTACTGAGAACTGTGAAATCTTCTTCCCACGTGTCCTATTGTGCAATACTGATGAGTGCAGTGGAGGCTGAATCTCTTTCTTTTACGTTGATATAGCCTAATTGGGGCTTATTTGACAGGCGTTTTATTCGAGCGACAATGTTCAGGATTTTATTCCAATTCGATAACCTGGAGAATCTGTCAAAGAAATATTCTTTTTGGGTGAGCATGATTTTCAGAACGCTAACTTCAGGATCTGCGATGATGGGTTCAAGACACTCTTGGATGGTAATGAGTTCACGGTCCCATAAGAATTTTTGGCCGGCGAACCAATTTTAGCTAATCAGTTCTCCCACCGTTAGTCATCTAGATGCATGATCGGCAGGGTTTTGTTTGGTAGCGATGTATAACAACTGGCTAGGATCAGTGACATCACTATTTTTTTTAACTCGATTGGCAACACAGCGTCATTTTATATGTAACCTAGAACGACTTGGAAATAGGTTCACAAATACTCTTGTTCCACCTTTAAGGCCAGTTCTCCCTTCAGGAAGTTACTTACTGCTGCTGAAACGGTAGCTGCAACTAATTCGAGACGAGGCACAATGCCAACCTTAATGGGTGCCATACTGCTTTTACCCATGACTAATGTGCAATGGCCTTTCTTTCTTTAAACAACTCGCAAATAGGTACAGTGATCATATTCAATGTTACTGGCACCGGAAAATGGATTAGCTCTATTTTTTCAATTGCGCCCATATTATCTGGGAAAAAGCGCCTTTGTCTGAACTAGTTTTAGGTCCTTCACATCTCTAATCCATGAATCCCATGTTGGTTTTAGTTCAGAAGGAATGGGCTCATCCCATCCAACTCCTTGTTTACACATCTCCTGAAGCACCTTCTTACCGACTAGCACAAAGGGGCAATGAATCCCAATGGATCATACACACTCGCCACTGTTGACAGAATTCCACGTAAGGCAGCTGCTCTTGGATCAAGAGTGATGTTGAAAGCAAATGTATCTGTGTCCAGGTTCGATTTTATCCCTAGTACACTTTGTGTTGGAAGGATAGTGTGATTCAACTCTACTTCATTGGTTGTGGTGCCGCTATTGCGTTCCAAGTCTTTGTGTACGATTCCTTTTTTGCTTGACACGAACTTATGTAAATCTTGTTGACCCTTCGCAGACATTTCATTTGCTTCATCGATCATCTGTTTTGCTTCTTCATCTGCCTTAACACTGATGAACCCATCCTCCACATAGAAGTTTTTTTGGATAAATGCAGTAGCAGGCGGCAACTCACTTTGATACTTGTTGCCTAGGTATTTGAACCCATAATTCGCATAACCCGGAGATGAGGCTGTGCCAAAAATGTGGACCCGCATACGGTATTCCTTCGGTTCAGTTTTTGTGTCTCCATTCTTCCACAGAGGAATCCAAGAAACATGATCTCGTCAAGACTAACATGAAAGCGGTGAAACATCTTTTCCACATAACACATAAGAGCGATGCAATGCTCTCAGAACATGCACACCACACCAGGTAGTGCGTTGATCAAATCAGGCCCTATCAGGAGGTGATAATTCAATTATGTGTTCTTGAAATTAGCAGAGCAGTCGAACCAAACTCTGATTTTCCCAGGTTTTCTTGGGTGATACACGTCATGGTGAGGAATGTACCATATGCTACAATCCTTTGACGCAACGCAGTCTTCTTCAGCATCTCCTTCTTTGATGATGGGGTCCATAAAGTTGATGTTATCTTCTTCAATTTGTGTGTATTTTTTGGAAGATGGGGACGTGCACAAAAACCTAATGCCATTTCTAGATGCCCCTCATTATTATGTTGAATTTCTTCCTTTAATATCTGCAGGAATTGTATTTCTTCTTGAGTGTATTTCTTCTTGGGTTTATATCACGGAAGTTCATCTCCAAGGCTTTTATTACTGAGATAGGTGTAATAGGTGGAATCTCCTTGGAAGAGATCCGCTAAAAATGCCCAGCTGTTTCCTTGGTTATTCAGGTGTGTGGTTTGTCCAACTATGCACCAGCCGAGGTCTGTCTTGACAGCAAATGGATCTTCATCCTTCCCTGTGATCACGTTTCTTGGTTTTAGGACAGCTGCACAGTCATACCCAATTAGCAGCCCAACAGGACAGTCTAACTCGTCTTGCATTTCCTTTGCTATATTTATGAGATGTTCCCAAGCTTCTGCTGTTTTGCAGGTAGGTATGTTACTCCTTTCTAGAGAGATGTATTCTCGACTGTAGGTGGGCGGCAATTCTAATTGTATCTGTGAAAATACCCTCTTATATTCAGTCCTGAAATACGGCGGCAGTTCTCTAATATATTTCGACTAGCTATTGTTGATAACTTAAATCTAACAGGCTCGGAGTTTACCTACATTTTCTTACAAATATATTCACTCATAAATGTGTTGTTGCTTTGAGTGTCTAGTAAGGCATACACTAATATTTCTGGAACTTTAAGATCTGTGCTGGAGAGACAATCAGGTATGATCATAGATGTATGATTTGTGTTTCTTATCCTTTTGCAGTACAAGGTTGTACCATCATTTTCTTCCCCGGTGGTTTCGACTTCCTTGCACTGAGATTTGTTTCATGAAGTGGTGTTGGATGTGCCCGTTTGCAAATGTTGCAAGTGACTTTTTTTTACAATCATTTGCAAAGTTACCAACCCTGAGACAACTAAGGCACATATGGTTGCTGAGGGTAAAACTCCTTTTCTCATTCAGTGATAGAGCTCGAAACTCTTCACATTTGTAAATAAAGTGGGTGTTTTTCCGATTCGGATTTCTCCAGTGCCTTGTCTCTATCTTCTTTCGCATAAGCATTGTACTCTGCCTCAATTATTTCTAGTTCTCTTTGATTTTCCCGTTCCCTGAGAATTTCTTTTAATTTAGAAATTTCCTGGTTTTGTTCGATTTCTACCCTTTTAGAAACGAAACATTCAGCTGATTCAACCTTTTTATTGATAGTTGGGAACTCTGGCAACTACTTGTGCTCAGCCTGGATACGGTTGAACCATATATTGACTTTGCAGCTTCCCTCTCTAATAGTTTAGAAAGAGATATTTTACTGCCATAGGATCACGGATTTTTCCTGCCGTTCTATGTCGTTCCTCGCTCTAATTGATCCCTCGAACATTCTTATTTAAGCTCTATCTTAGCAAAGATCATATCGTCTTTAAACCTGGAATAAGCCCTCATGAACTTTCTTAGTTGTTTCCTCGCTTTGGAATTCCATAATCTTCTATGTTTGATATCTTTGTCGTTCAGACTGCCTTAATTCTTGAGGTTGTGTCTCTTCCAGATCTGTATTATTGACTTCAGACAATGGTGTAATGCTCCATATTGAAGAGTTTAAGGGAGTTAAGAAATCAAGCGTTAAAGGGAGCTTACTCGTTTTATTGTTTCATGGCAGTGTAGTATAGACATGTGTCGGTCGGTTGTTAAATAAAATCCTCCTAAACTGCCGTATTTTATTTTATTTATTTTTTTATATATATAATTTTTATTTTTTATTTTGTATTTTGAAAGGGAAGAGGAAGGAAGCGCATATATCCGCACCGGACTATACGTTGATAATCAATCCCCCGTTTTTGTTTCAGCGAACCACGTGTCCATAATTTTATATTGTCATTTACAAGACGACCAACGTTGTTGCTATTATTATTTTTATTATTATTACTATTATTATTTTTTTAACAAGTAAAATTAAAGTTTTTACGTTGTGACATAAAGTTGGGCGTTAGATATTTTTTGTGCGTGTGTGATTTGGTTTTATTTTTAACATAATAATGGCGTTAAATACACAACGCAGTCATTCAAGACAGATGATTTGTGGCTATTATTGTATTTCCAGACCTCAAGACGAACCTGCGTGGCTGCTTCACAGGGCGAAATTGACCATGTTTTCACTATAACCACCGGCCAGTTTCAAGAAAAAAAGTAACGCTTCATATAATGTGATTAATTTTATTAGCACCGTGAAAACTGTAAAAGAAAATATTACATTTAATAAGGAATACATTTTAATATGAATTTCCTAAAGAAACTTGATAAGTTCTTGAGATAAATTAATGAATGTCAATTACAATGTTCTCTCTCAAGGGGTAGTAGTCAAAATGATGTGGAATCGTTCTAGCCTCTTTCCCTACTTCCGTTTCGAGTCCGCAGACGATCAGGGGATACAAACAACTGGTTATAAGAAAAGGGGTGAGGGGTTATTGAAATTGATAGGACTACTTTTGTTGCAGCCACACACACTCACACCCACCCCCACCCACCCACACACACACACACACACACGCACACACACACACATATATATATATATATATATATAAATTTGGGGAGAACAAAACTTAATTGTAGCTATTAAAAAAAGAGAGTTTTTTGTTGTATCCATGATAAAAAGAAGACTAATATATATATATATATATATATATATATATATATATATATATATATATATATATATATATATATGTGTGTGTGTGTGTGTGTATATGTGTGTGTGTGTGTGGGTGGGTGTGTGGGTGTGCTAAAGAGAGTGAGTGTGCGTCTATGTATATACTAATTTATCACGTTTCTTGGTTCAACCTGAGAATACGCACTTAAGAAATCTTATTCTGTATTAACACGACGTAGACGTCACTCTTAATTCGGATGCACCGCGTGAGTAAAGGGAAATTTATTTCCCATAAGCGTAACTGTAATGCAATGCGATAAAATAAGCACCACCAGGAAAATAAAGAAATATTGAAAACTAGCTGGGTCCCCCGGCATTGCTCGGGACCGTATGAGAAAAATTTTACACACCTGTTATTCTTAGGATAGTGGGATTGTTTAATACCTATGTATATTTGCCATCTTGAGGAAAAGAATAGTTTAACTATTCTAGTATTATAGTATTATATGTATGAAATAAGTGTACCTTTCTGAGGGTAGAAAATCTACAGCACTTGGAAAAAAATGTTCGGTAATGTATAAAACATATTAAAAATAATTTATATAATTTTCTGTTGTAATAACTTTTCTGTATGTCATAGGTAAGAGTTTGTTCGTTTATACATCAGAGATCTATAGTAAAAAACACCTTATTTATAATTTAAAAGTTATACTACCCGAATATATTACATGTTTTTCAGTTTTAGTAACTTATTTGCACGTCACAGGTAGGGTTTCCTTTGTTTTTCATATGAGTACTATACAGCACATGTATGTTATTTCTTGGACAGGATAATTTATAAGTAGGGCATTTCTAAGATATAGATGAAACTACTCGATAATTTTACATAATTTTCTGTTGCGCTAACTATAATGTGAGTCACAGGTGATAGTTATTTTGTTTTTACCTCGGAGTGCTGTAGTGGAGAAGCACCTTATTTCTCATATAAATGTAATACTACTAGAATATATTACATGATGGTCGATTTTGATTATTTTTACGTACGTCGCAAGTAAAATTCCGTTTGTTTTCTTATGGGTACTATACTGTACAATCACCTTATTTCTTGTGTGAGATACGGTACAAGTATTCTTTTCGAATTAAAAATGAAAGAGCTCAATACTTTTATGAAGTTTTCTTTTGTGCTAAATTTTTTGTGCGTCAGGGTAAGTTTTTTTTTGTATCTGGGTGCTATAGCGAAGAAGCACATTATTTTATGCAAGTCATACTACTCAAATATTTAATGTGATGTGCGGTTTTAATAACTTATGTACGTCACGGGTAATACATTCTTTGTTTTTTTTTTCATGTGAGTACTATACTGCACATCTACATTATTTCTTGGGTAGGATACTCTGCAAGTATCATATTTCTAATATAAAGATGAAACTACTCGATGATTTTACATAAGTTTTTCATATGAGTACTATACAATACAAGTACCTTACTACTTGAATAGATTTCCTTGTACACATAAATACATTAACGAGGTAAGTGACAAGTGTATGTGATTTTTGCAATATGATATCTATAAACATATACAAATATATACATTGCATATAATTCATACTGATCAGTTAATTAGTTTTGGAGTGGTCCAAGTCGCACATAATCAAAATAATTAAAATAATAAATGATCGGTTAACTAGTTTAATAGTGAATGTAATTCATTGAAATATATAATCATATACGCGTAAATCAAATTCATAATGATGGTTAATTACTTTAGGAGTTAATCCAATACATGCAAATGTATACACATATACACATAATTAAAATTAATAGTGATCAGTTAATTATTTTAGGAGTGAATCCAAAAAATATAAATATACATACATATACATATAATTAAAATTCATAATGATCGGTAAATTATTTTAGGAGTGAATTAAATACATACAAATTTATAGACATTGACACATAAATAAAATTCATAATGATCGGTTAATTAGTTAAAGAATTAATTAAATGCATATAAATATGTAATAATATACACATAATTAAAATTAATAATGATCGGTTTCTAGGCTTAGGAGTAAATACAATGCATAGAAATATATCCTCATATACATATACACAAACATTATAATGATCGGTTAATTAGTTTAGGAAGGAATTCAACACAAAATTCTATTACTGGATCTATTTACATGATTATTGGAATGCAACAAAAAAGCTGATATGTAATATATCCTATATATTTGGAATATGACATTTTCTTTATATACAGTAAACCATTTTTCTGTATTTTTATATAAAAGTGTTCTTGTATAATTATTACGTTACATTTAAAAATTAATAATATTAGATTATATAAAAAAAGAGAAAAGAAATGGTAGAGATCGAACACGCAACACGGATATTAGTAATCGATTACGTTACGCATTGCTCCAAACAGACAACTGCTTTCATATGTTAATTTATTTCATTTCAGACTATTATTCTCATCTTTATTAGTTGTTGTCTCACGACGTTTCGGCCAACTATTCCTCTGGCCTTCCTCAGGGGCCCGTGGCACAGTTGATAGAGACGTTGAATCTCTATGGTTCCAGATGCCCATTGTCTGAAGATAGCGGTTTCAATCCTACCCAAAGCCGGGCAGAAGCTTACTTGGCCAAAACTTTCTGAGACGACAACAGCTATGGATGGCAATGATTGCTGAGAATGCAGTTAGGAGATTCTAAGTTCCTATCCGTCGCGGTTACGACCAGACAAAAGCCAGAGAAATAGTTGGCCGAAACGTCGTGAAACGGCAACAAATAAAGATAAGAATAATACTCTGCAATGAAATAAATTAATATAAATAATACTCATCTGAATAATGAATTCCAATTAAAATAATACATGCTTCCATATGCTTGTACATTTACTAAATAAATAAATCTCTGCTGCAGATCGTGCGCATGCGCAGAACGACGGTAGAGGCGATGCTCGTAAAGTTATTATTTCTATCAACTTTGACCCCCTTATCTGAAGGCCTTAACAATTTTTTAAATCAGTTTTAATCAATTAAACCTCTACTTAAATTCTGCACGAAACATGCAATTTTTTGTGCTCTTGCACAACGTCTAACGATCATCCGTCTAGGAGGAGATACACATTGAAAAACGGAGACAGGCACACACAGAGAAAGATGGTTAGATTTAATATATTAGACTCTTAAAAATGTAAATTATTTATGAGTTGCGAGAATTGGCCCAGTAACCGAGCCCCAAACTCTAGATCCAAATCGTGTGTTGTCATATAGAATAAGGATTACCAACGTTCACGAGTGGTACATTGACAGGCACATGCCAGTATACTATCCAATAATAAATGTATATTAATATATATATATAAATATAAATATATATATATATATATATATATATATATATATATATATATATATATATATATATATATATATATATATATATAAAAATGTGTGTGTATAAGTGTGTGTGTGTTGATCACTATTTGGAAGCACCAACGATAAGTGTGTAATATTACTTCGGATCAAACAGAAGCATAGACCATTAGATAACTGCCAAGTTAAAAGAATTACAACACCTCTCCACTGCGACACCTTAACAACGCTAAATTGTACGTCTCTTCTTCTCCTCTCCCTACTCTCTTCCTTCATCACACCATATATTATAAAACTAATGTAAGTTTAACTTCCAGTTCAATATCTCTATTTTTTGTTCTGAAAGGGTTCCATCCCTCAATTGAAAGGTGTATGTATATATGAAACCAACATTTTAGTATAATAAACAGATTGTATATATATATATATATATATATATATATATATATATATATATATATATTTATAAATAGGTGTGTGTATTTATACATATATCTATATATATATATATATATATATATATATATATATATATATATATATACAGAGAGAGAGAGAGAGAGAGAGAGAGAGAGAGAGAAAGTGTTTTTACTTTTAACATTGCCCTCCTATATGTTTATGATTCCGCTGATTGTCCTTAAAAAATAATAAAGAATATTTCAAGTAAATGGCCACAGTGACTAATTATTCAAGGATTCACACAACAGGCATAACACCCATATATGTTTAGGAATTCGTAATAGAGAGTAATTAGAATGGACACGGAATTTTTGTACAAAAGTATTGTGTTGACTTTAAATCATAGGGATATATATATATATATATATATATATATATATATATATATATATATATATATATATATATATATAAAACAAATCATCTAGCAGTAAATGTAGAGTAGTTATCAAGAAGAACAACAGCCGACGCAATAAAAAAACATAATTATAAAATTAATAAAAATAAAAAAGTGTCTTCAATGCTTACGTGATAATTATGGACTACTTGCAGAAAAACAGCAAGAACGCTATAAATATTACACTTGTTCCGCTATATATAGACGAAAATTTCTCGAAAGAGGGAAAAGTTGAAAAATTTTGCTATCGCATTGATCGACTACAAGACCCTTCAAGCATAGGTAAGATATTGCCTGAAAATGTACAATATAACGAAACGGTTTTCAATTTTATTAAAATGGAAGGAAAACATTGAGAAAAAAAAACTGACAACAGTTGATTTACAATGCATACCAAGAGATTGAAAAAAACAAAACACAAACCTTTCTACCAAGAAGATTTCCTGTAAGCCTTCTTAGTAATCCTTACTATAATAATCATAACCAAACATAATCAAATTTTACTGGGATACTTGGCCTTCGGGACAAGATCAAATTGATTATATGTTCTTCAGAGGCTGCACTTCTATTTCTTGTTCTCTTTCGGTGGAGGAGAAATCCTTCTCGACTGAGACAATTTTTGTACCTTTTCTCCACGTAAAAAAAAAACGATCCTGGTGTCTAACTCTGCCCCCTGAGGAGGCATAGTAAATAGGTACTATAATAAACATAACCATAGTGCACTTGCACAATATATAAATAAAATGCATACTGAATACAAGTACATTAATACATATTTAAAAATAATTTGAACAATTTAATATACATGGACGATCGAAACTATTTGCAAGAACCAAAAAGGAAATAAAGACTTTAATAGACATCACCAGGCTCTTCAGCTAGTATATCAAAATTGAATTCGCTATGAAAAAGTTTGCACCGCTAGATATAAGAAGAGTACAACTTGAGATTATTGAATGCATTAAAATATGCAGTCACGCGGCGACCATGGCACTCATAAACATAATGCCTACATATAATTGTAAATTCTGGAAGTCGCCTTCATCGAAGTAGCAAATTGACTATCGAAATTAGAATACAATCTTTCTGAAAAACAATCATTCTCGAAGACACATGATTATATAATAGAAACGTAATAACTGTATAAATGTATCAACAGTATCACGAGTTAGATTAGCTGCCTCGTTTATATGTTGGATATGAAGATATAAGAATTATGACCTTGCAATTTGCACTACACCATAATGATTACACCGTCCAACGTTACGCCTGAAAACAAATGATATAGAATGCTTTGCACTAGAGACTTTGTGAATTACCCTAAAAAAATTAATATAAAATTCAGGAGACTTAAATGATAATTAACGTAGCAAGAGGATGGACAACACGGATAACATTTCGACAAGAAATAACAAATATGAGAATAGAAACAGTTACACCGACAATCCATTTAAATGACAAGAGGAGAATATATTTAGCTAATGCAAACAATTGGATGACAAAATAAATCAAAAAAAAATTGAACATGAAACTAAATATCTAATAAGAGTCGGAGGAGAGAACGCGATAAGAAACAACAGTATAAAAGTAAATATAAATGTAGGCTCTGTTGACAAAGCAAAGGCAGAAGGGACCACATATTAAGCGAACACAACGAGATAGGAAATAAGCAACGAGAACAGATATTATCATGTATGGGAGGCAATACGCTGTGAATTATGCAAACAAATGCATTTTGAACAAAAGGAGAAACGACAGAAGCATAAATCAGCAGCACTACATGCAACGACAAATATAAACTCCTATGATATATTATCCTACAATAGATGAATGCCTCCAAACAAAAATATGTATCTATATTTTAAAACAGAATTGCATGGATTACTAAAAAATAACAACGTTTATACAAAGACCACCAAAAATAAAGACGATGTAAAAACAGTTACACATATAAGCTCCTTACCGACTATGAGGAAAATTATAACTGCACGTGTGAGTGAACATATTTGATATGTATTATACCTAGCAGTCAACTGTCAGAAGAACAAAAAGAATGGCGTAAATGTAAAAGAGAGACACACGACATTTTGCACAAAATCTGGAGAATCCGGAGAGAGGTAGAAAATAAAAAGACACATCGGCATTACATGCATTGATTACAAAAAAAAAAATGCCTACAATAAAATTCCACAAATATGGATAATTAGATTGCTTCGAGTGTACAAAATGCCTGACAAGATTATTGACATTATTAAGAATTCAATAGAAACATTGGAGAACAGAACTGACAACTGCAGGAACGCATTAATTGATATAAGAATACAGAGAAGTATACACCCTGAAAAATACATTCATTTTTCAAATAAAATTCTAAACTAAATCTGTAGTGGTGTTTTATATAGAGAGCAAAATTGATTTTAAACAAAGCCACAGGTTAGTATACATTCTCGAACACATAGCGAGTTTAATGGATAGTTTAGCGTTTTATCCACATTATTTTCCACCAACTATACTCTTTTAAATAAGAGAAAATTTAATTATGCTAGAATTGGAAATTAAAACTGCGAGAATTTGTGGTTAAATTGCGGACACATGGGGACTAATATTGAGTGCGTTTTTTTTCCATATGGTGAATGCATACCAAAATATCTACTGTCTATTTTTTAAAATACCAAGAAACAAATATGAAAATGTTGAATGTCAACGTTTGATACAAATTTTACAATATACTACAATGACGCAACGCGAATCACATCAGTATATTAACACATTTAAACCAATTTTAACAGAAAAATGAATCACTAAACATTAAAATGTAATTTTCGAAAACCTGTTAATTATTAAAGAAACATATATCTTAATTATATAAAGAAACATATATCTTATATCTTAAGTTTAGAATATTAACCAAACATATGTTCGTGCGTTTTTTCACGTCCTGGGAACAAGAAAACAATTCTTGAAGAATTATCGTAATTTACCGAAAATGAACACTACACAGTCAATACTTAAGGAACCTACAAAACAGCAATAATATTACAAAAAAATAAAGAATATATTATAATTTGGAACGGTTGATTATAATGTTAAAGTTTTTTATTAAATATATTCTTTTTAAATGGGTAACAAGTCAATAAATATTTTCATACTACTTTATATATCGTCTGATTTCATATCTACCATAACAGTTAGTAGGAAAACCAACTCTAAAAAATTAAACTAACAGAGACTTCTAAGATTTATATAGTTATGCGGGGCGGGGTGAGTGAGATTTTCATTTAAAACGCCTTTTGTAAAAATGCTATATTACTCCATTCCATATTGATATATAAGCTTTGAATACTAATAATGAATTTATGAAAACGACACTTATTAAATTTTAAGGAACAAAACTATATTTTCTATTATTGTTCTGGTTTAATTTTCTTCGAATTAACTCTCACATGGAAGCCGTGAAAAAAAGGAAACGTTCATGAACAAAATTGAATTGTTCATTTTTGCATCCATCACACACACACACACACAAACACACATATATATATGTATATATATATATATATATATATATATATATATATATATATATATATATATATATATGTGTGTGTGTGTGTGTGTGCGTGTGTGTTTGGGTGTGTGTCTATGTGTGTGTGTGTTGAGCAAAAGAATGTGGTAGTAGGAAGGCAGGCCCAACCTCGTTCCATGCAGCAGGAAATCCCCGGAAAAAAAACACGGGACGCCCTTGCCGTATGGACAACCGTAGGAAGTGAAGTAGGTTCAAGTTAAAGCTAAGCAATCGAAAAGATGTGGTGACTTTCGAAAATATCGGCGAAAAAACGACCCCTCCTTGTAGGAAACTGCCAGTTGAGGGTTAATCTTCAAAACGATATAGATCTTTTGAAAGTTCTTCGCCTCTTTCGAAAGTTTTAGGCAGACATGAAAACATACACACATACATAAATGTATATATTTGTAGCTCAAAGTTCGACCAAAGCGATTAAAAAGCTTGCCCTATCTTTGAATACACTCTATGTAAAATTACAAAAGTTTAGAAAGAAATTGTCTTAGTAATTTGGTACAGACCGTAAAGGTCAATGTTTTTTTTTATTTTGACCCTAATAATGATCCCTTACCATTTATTGTTTTCAGCTCAAATAAAATTATTAAGTTAAATACCTGCCCAAGAGACCTATATCTTAAATTTTGATTGTTTCTACCGAAAAGATGCGGAAGAGTTTTTTTAGGGTTCTCAAAAGTAAAATAGTTGTATGTTGACCCCTTAACATCCGAATTTCTGACCAAAAACGGATTACTTAGATTTTCCTAAATCTCAATAACAAGAATATCACATTTCGAATCTGTAGACCGAAAATTGACAGATTTACTGGGTACCGAAATGTAAACAGATAGACACAGAGAGACAAACACTTTAACGTTTATATGTATATATATATATATATATATATATGCATACACCCTCCACACACTTAATATATATATATATATATATATATATATATATATATATATATATATATAAAATATATTTGTAACTATTTACATACAGTCTAGTTTCGTTGTATCACAACTCATCAGTGCCGTTAGACTAGCATCTCTCTCAAGCCAAGGATTGAACCTAGAACCGTCGTGTTGACAGTCGACGGTTCTCCCAATTTCAAGGCAATTGAATTGACCCCCGTAAATAACTCGTTAGAATGTCTATTTAAATAGACACCCGCCACCATCTTTATAGTGCTCAAATCGTCTGTTCGTAAACAAACAAACAAACAACGAGCTTCGCATTTTCAGCCAATTAAGTAGCGGGTGAGATTATTTACGACAGTGCTCTACCCAAAGAGGGGAGCTTTTTAAAAATATATTTGTATTTGTATATATATTTATATATATATATATATATATATATATATATATATATATATATATATATATATATATATATATATATATATATATATATATATATATATAAACCGGCAACCCTGGACTGCCAGGCGAAAAATATTCCTAAATAGGATTTTTTTTTATTATTGCTCATTTATCTGGCGACATTTTAAACACTAAATATAAAAGTTAAATAGCTATCTTTCGGTTTTGATTGTAGCTGATGTCAACAAAAACATACTGTTTCTTTATGTTCTCTAATATTACTCTTTGAGTACAATATTATACATAATGAGCCGTTTTATAATCATCACAGAATACACGCAACGGATATCCAGCTAGTACGGAAACTCTTTTAGCATTCATCATAAAACCTCAGATAAACGACGAAAATTTTTTTCAGTGCTTAAAGGTTATGAAATAGTATTATGCTATGTGGATGCTCATTGCTTTTAATGTAAATATTTCTGTAACAGTAATTACATAGTGTGATCTTATGAATATTTTAACACATATAACTATCCTTTGTCTTTACGGGAGAGTCATAAAACAAAAAAAAACGAGAGAAAAGAAGGAAATACCTTGTTTTCCTTACATTTGGAGGGTTTTCACAGATTTCACTAAAGCAGTATTGGTGAGAATCTGCTTGGTTATGAGAGAATACATTGCCTAATGTTAAAAATATTTTATAAGGAATTTCAAGACCAAATCAAATTTATATAGTATTTGATGTTTGTTGATGCCGATTCTCTAAATACACCATACTGAAACGAAGTATTTATATTTTAGTAAAAATGCCAATTAATTTTGTTTATTATAATTTGGTATATACTTAAATATTTATAATTATTTCCCCCTGCTATCTTTGTTTAAAGAATTATTTAACACTTGTCAACGAACAGCCAAGTGTGTACAATTTAAAAAGTATAGTAAATCATAGTATAATAAATTTGGAGATATCATATAAATAATACAAACACAAGTTATAAAATATGGTCAAGTATAACACCGTTAATGCAAATTTATCTCTAAAACAAAGCACGTTATTTTCTACGTTAATATGAGTATGAAACGATATACCTTATAATAATGCTTAACAGATCCTAACACTAGATAACTCGTACTGATTAATAAAACAATTTTATCAACCACGGCCTTTACAAAGCAAGAAACTATGACTGGCAAGAGAGAAGAAAAAATAAGGGTACATTGTTATTAGGCTTAGAAAATAAAGTCTTTGCTTAAGTGAATTACCTCCCCTTTCTACCGGATAGATTTTTTCCTCTTCAAAGAAATCTCGAGTAATTTGTAGACAATTGGGTTTATGTTCACTATCGGAGACGGCTTTTAAATAATCCCCATATACAAGACGCATATAGAACGTTCATTGCGTATATGTACACGAGAGTTCCTTCAGAGTAAGTAAAGATGGGGACCGTGGCACATGTGGTGATGTTTGCGGACCTGTTATAATGTTTAGTTTTCCTGCATGGCGGTATTTATAGTAAGCATTTGAATCAGGTAGAGTGTTTTCAAAATATATCAATACACAATATATCTGCATTTGTTTTTCACGATGTCTAGTTTAACAATTTACTTGTCAAACTTAACTGCATATAATTAATATGGACCCAGCAAAAACTTTAGAGATCCGAAGTTTCCTGTTTCCTTTTGACATATGATTGATTTAAAGCAACTGGCACGACGAACTCGAGCGTAATACGAGTTTTCTTTACAAACAAAGGAAAATAAACTAAAAATCAGCAATACTACAAATAAACCGAAAGAAGAAAAACAACATAAAACAAAACAAAACAAAACAACACTGGATTTCAACAAACTTCGAATTAACGACAACGAAAAAATACGCCGATTACATAACACGATTAAATTAAAACTGCAAAGAACTTCTGATTAAAACAAAATTCGGCCGGAAACTATTTGCTAAAAATAAAATTCGAAAAAAAAATATTGACTCATTGTAAGTAAAACTTTCTTTTTGTTTGTACCTCAACTACATCAATGTTATAGTCATGTGAAGTTGCAAGGAGTGCTTCTATATAAAAAAAAATGAAAAAAATACTGAAGGATTTTTGCGTTGCCTGTCTCTGAAAGGCGAACGACATTGAGTGCTTATTGGAAAAAAAAGGCTCACCTTTGCAAGGGTACAATAACTAAGTTTCTAACTCCTTGTCTTTCACAGATGATATATTACATGATTGTTTAAGTTAAAAAAAAAAAACGTTCAGCAGACAACTTGGTGGTAAACGCGTTATTAGCAGACCGCTAGGAAATCTGTATGGGCATCAAATGTTCACTATTAAATGAGGATTTATTACACTTGGTTAAATATCTGTGAAAAAGCAAATTATTCAAATATCGTGACAGATAGTGGTTATTAGTTGCTAGATACTCTTAAATGAATGGAATATTGTTATATTGAAGGGACGGACAAGTTGAGTGGGTGACTGTTCCAACCCTTTCGTTATGGACAATTACACAGCAGCAAGTGCTAGTGGCGGTAGCCGTAGAGGGTCGGCGAGCGGAAGTGATACAACTTGCAGTACATGCAACAAGCAACTAAAAAAGAGACAAGCAGTCGTGCGATCAGTGGTATCATGCAGCATGCGTTAGCATCGATGACGCCTTGTATCAGGCCATAATGAAAGACACCAACAACCCCCTAGCAACACTATACTTCTACTGCCCTAAACCTTACAACACTCTGGCAAGCAAGTTCTTAGTGAACATGATGAATCTGGAAACCACAGTAAACAATCTGAATGAAGATGTTAATAGTCTGAACGAAAAGATGAAAGGGATGGAAGAGGGTGACCTTCTGTAAGGTCTGCGTGACGCAGTCAAGGACCTAAACAAACAAGAAACTGAGGATTGAGTTGAAAACGAAGTGCTTATGCAGAAATAGCCAACGAGTCAACAAAGAAAGAGTTAGCTGCATTAAGAAGCAGGTATAATCTGAAGAGGCGGACATGATATTATGTAGACTCAGCAAAATCACAATGCGTAAGGAACTGACCCCAACGGAGAGAGAAGAGGGGGATGCCCTCTTACCAGGAGATGAAGAGGAAGAGAGAGGAATCGAAAAAGTCGGTAGACGGGAACACCCACTGGGTCCGCCGATACGGACAAGTAATGAACATAGGGAAGAACCCGGGAAAGCCCTCAGGGCAGATCCTAAAGTGAAAGTAAGAAACAAAACAAAACAAATATCTGTTTATGTTTTTATAAGTGGGTGTGTTTCTATTTTATAATTTGAACCGTCTGTTAGTGATTTAACATGTATTTATTGTAATGTGGATACAGTGACAACAAAAACGCTTAAATACACGCAACGATAGAATTACACCAGCCAGCAATTCTAGGCCTAACTGAGCTGAAACCCAAAACATCACGATAGTATCTTCAGGAATGCGAAAAAATATAGATCGATATGAATGTTCCACACACCTGAGCAAGATGGGCGAGAGATATGTTTTCTGATCTCAAAAGACTTGAAGCCGACCATCTGTGACAGAGTGGACACTTTCGAATTCAAAGAGGCACTGTTCATCGACTGCGAAATGGCAAATACTTCTCTCTCTTTGTAGGGCTTGTATACGGAAGCCCAAGCAGCAGTGAGGAAAACCCACGGGAACTAAATACCATTATGAGCAAAGCGATCGAGGCAACACAAATGGACCTACTTCTGATCGGCGACTTTAACTTTCCTAACATAGACTGGAAGCAAGGAATCAGCACAATCGGCCCTGACCACTCATCATCAAACTCCCTTAAAACTACTCAAGACGCATTTCTTGTTAAACACCAGAAAGAACCAACGATATGTAAAGAAGGCGAAAAATCTAATGTGTTAGAACTGGCCATTACAAACCGTGGCCACTTTATTGAAGAAATTACAATGGCAACTGGACTGGGGAAAAGTGACCACCATACTCTCATTATCAAAGCAGCCCACTATAAACCAAAACATCCCAAGCAAACTGTTTCAACTTCCCAAAAGCAGATTTTGAGAAACTCATAGGTGAAGTGCAGGAAATAGATTGGGATAAAGAGCTGGAAGGCAAATATGAAAACGGCATGTGGACTCTGATTAAGGACAAAATCAACCAGTCAGTCCAACGCTCAGTACCAACAAAATCAGTGGCGGACCCCATACAAAAAATGGATGGACAAAGAAACGCGGGAAATAGTCAGAAAGAAACACATACTCTTTAGGAAGTGCCATCAAACCAGAAAGAAAAGAGACTTCACCGAATATCTTAAGGCAAACAACACAGCCAACAAACAATGCAGGAAAGCAAAAAGAGGTCTAGAAGATAAAGTAGCAGCTGCGGCTGAGAGTAATCCAAAGCATTTTGCTCATACATTAAAAGCAATACTACAACGAAATCGGGAATAGAACACCTAAAAATGGAAGATGGAAGCAAAACAACATCAGACAAAGAAAAAGCAGATATACTAAATGCTTTCTTCCGGATCGTTTTCACCGGAGGGGACGATGGTCCGCTTCCCAACCCACCACCTGCTGAGTATAACGAACCTTTAGAAACATGGCTTTGTACAGGGAAGGTCATGTACAAATTAGCTTCTGGATGTTATGGATACCTGGACAGAAACTCGATGCAGGAGGAAGTATCGGCATCGTCTGTATGGCCTTCATGAAGACCTTCGATTCCGGCCTCACTGTTGCCTCCTGACAAAGATTGTCATATGACATTCAGGGAAAAGTCCTCAACTGGATTCAGGCGTTCCTAAATGCTAGGTAACAGTGTGTAGTAGTAAACGGAGCAAAATCAAGGCCAGCCCCAGTATCGACCGGGATACCAATGGGAAGTGTAACTGGCCCAATGTTATTCGTCATCTACACAAAGGACCTACCCAAACTCTGCCAAAGTGAAATGAAGCTGTGTGCAGATGACACAAAGTTGTTCACAGGTAGTTGCATCCCAAGGGCAACATACAGCCCACAGGCTGACCTAGATAACTTGCAGAACTGGTCACAGGACTGGTTGCTCCGTTTTCACCCAAAGAAATGCACCGTCCTGAAACAAGTGAGCAGTAGGTCAGAGGCTAAATACACATTGAAAGACAACTCGCTTATCTGACCGTTTTATTAATATACTTGTATTAGCAAAAACAAGTAATGATTATCCATTACTCTTTCCTCTCCTCCTTGGCATTGTGGGAGAAATTCCACATACAGCCACCATCTTTCTTTTAGGACGGTTATACTTTCTAGTAGCCGGTCTGTGATTAGTTTAAATTTAAATGTGTCAGGTTATCTGATTTGGCACTTTTTTTTTGTATTCGCAATGTAACAGCAATTAATTTATTGGTCCATTTGCAAAACGGTGGTCCGATTTGCTACTATACGCATGCAGCCTTTAGTTCAAATTCCTATTGTCGGAATCGTAGTTCTTTGTTTCCCTGGAAGGATCCATGCATATCATAGAGAACACGGCGGGAATGATGGCACCTAAAATTAGGCATAATGTGAGCCCCTTGGGACTCAACAAGAAATAAGATAAGATCCAATATTTGGATAATATATGCCGAACAGTTTTAGAATTTCCTCCTTGTTTGAATAGGTTCAGCAAATAGGATGCATTTGCTTGTAGAGATGTGTCCTTCGTTCACCAGACTGTTAAGTGTCCATGAAGGGATTGTCTTGCTCGATAGAGAGAGAACTGTTGTGAGTCTATTCCGTTCCGTGTTTTATCTTAGACTGAAAAATAAACGCATGGTTACAAAAAATGACCCAAGTCAAATGACCTGATAAATTAAAATTTAAACCTAGCACATACCGGCTACTAGAAATGTATGGCCTAACAGAAAGATGGGGGGTTGTATGCGAAATTTCTAACAATATATATATATATATATATATATATATATATATATAAATAAATATATATATATATATATTTATATATATATATATATATATATATATATATATATATATATATATATATATATATATATATATATATAAATATTAGCAAAAGTACCCGGCGTTGACTAGGGTCAACACCAGCCTACAGAAAATGGGCTCTCATTTATGAAAGTGTGATAGGTCATACAGAGGAAAGGTTGGAAAGAGATAGCTTCGACTTTGGCGCTATCAAAACCAAAGCAACATATGATGAAAGTAAAAATAACATAGATAAACACCATAATTTATTATACCATACATATTCACACTCAAACACTTATCACACATTCTGTGGATCTTTATTAAAAAAAAATTGTTAAACTTTGTGACATATTTCCATATATGGGGGCAGTCGCGAATGAACACCCTATCATTTTATTATACCAAATTTCTTAAAACTGAAATATAATTATCAGAGTATACTTATCGATAGTTTTGAAGAACGTCATTAAAGTTTGTGCCTACTTCCAACGAATCATCATTATTACAGGTCAAACATACACATTTGTGTGTCTCGATACATCTTTTATCATTATATGTGATCAGATTTCTATAGTAGTACACCGTATAGGAGTCTATTTTTGACCAGACACGCACACAGGCGCTTAGCTTTGTTATATATATATATATATATATATATATATATATATATATATATATATATATATATATATATATATATATAAATGCATATATATACATATATATACATATATATATATAAATATATATACACACACACATATATATATATATATATATATATATATATATATATATATATATATATATATATATATCAAAAAGTAATATACTATATTATGCATACGATTAAATTACGGGTGTGTAGCCATGATTCTCAGAACGGTTTATGAAATTGAAAATTGGAGTATTTATCTGTAATATATTATATAAAGATAACCAACCTTCGTTGAATTTTTTTTAGCGAGAATCATGCTCGGTACAATATAAAGCAAAATAAACGACCCCTAAACATTCGAGTATATATAATAAATGTGTGCAAGAATGCAACATGGGTTGACAATAAGAGAGACAACAACTTTAAACCTCCTTAATATGTTATGCTAAAAATGAGATTACTTTTTCTTCTTGAGAATTTTCTCGGTTCAAGTCAATGTATTATTGTAGATTATGATGCTCACGTCGTTAAAAGAACAATCGGATATAATGTTTTGAAAGGGAAGCTATAAAAACAAATCGGATTTATTTGTTATTCAAATCCTATTGAAATCTCAAAGTTGCTTTTTATCTACAGGAATAAAATTGTCAATTACCTTTTACATTTGTTTGTTCGGAGGAGTTCAGTGAATCCCATATAAAATAAAGCAACAATATGTGAATGTTATACCAGGTAAACATTCTGACATATAAGCCCATAAAATGGGATTGCGTTTCGAATTCGAATTTTTATATAAATATCAGATAAGTATGTGGTTTTATCTTCCCTTTTCAAATACACGCAAACGATAAGGAGTTGTGTGTAATTGTATTACAACTAGGCAAGTTTAATAGAGATTACCCAAGACTTCTCTTTTTAAATGAAAGCCATAAAGAACTCTGATATGAGAACGTTCTCTAAATAAAAATAAAAAAAATGCTAACGTTAATCTTACTCTGAACAATAAAGCAGTTTTCATAAGTTAATGAATCTATATAATAATACGACAAAAATGTTAACCAGCGGGGAACAATATCTATTAAGGGACTATTTTTTAGCAAAATTGTTGGGATTTCTGAAAATATGAGAACTGTTTTAATTAGCATAACACTTCCGGAATCACTTAAGGTGATTGTAAGTAAGAAATATTATATTAATACGACAAATAGAACAATTAATATTATATGAAGTTTATATGTACAAAAGAATAAAAAGTATATTAAAATAGCATATTTATATTACAATGGTGTGTTATGCCAGTTTATTAAATTAATACACGTATACACACACACACACACACACACACACACATAATGCACACCCCTTAAAACGTTGTTACAGCGTTATTATACGATGTCTTATCATGTGAACTTTTTTTTTATTATATTTTTCCTGTCAAACAATATTGAAAAAAAGTTCATCCTAAGTGCTAAGCATTAAATAAATAAATTATCCATCGACATATCCACCATTTTTGCAAATAACTTAAAACAAGCTTAGCCCCCCCCCCCAGGAGAAGTCAATTGTTGGATGTCAAAAACAAATTATGGGCCTAGCAATATCAACTATACTATCCAAAATGTATCGTTTGAAGTAAATTGCTCTCCCGCCTCATAAATTTCCCTTTTAAAAATTGACCAGAGATATTCAATTGAGTTAAGGTCTGGAGAATACAGTTGTCAGGTTATAAGTGTATCTACAAAGACATCCATATATTCGAGGACAGTTTTTATTGCCCTAGCAGAATGGAACGGCGTATTGACAAGCATAAAACTCATCTGCAAGCGATGTGGCAATGGTCATCAAGCCATGGTGACAAATGCTTTTCCAAAAGACTGTGTACACATTGACGGTAAGTTTTACACTTTCTGAAACTCAGAATTGTCCAATCAACTTTTTCCTCATGATTCCCGCCCAAAAAATGAAGACTCCACCTCCTCGTTGACGATGAAGTTTGTAAGGTTTTGTCTTCCGTTCGAGTTCCAAACTTTGGCCAATCTATACCGACCGTTAAGAGCAGCAAGGGTCTCAGCTGTAAATAGGACAGGTCGGAAATCCATTTTCATGGAATTCTGTGCTCAAGCCTTTCGTTTTTCGCTATGTTGTTTGCTCAATAAAAGCCTTGGAATAGTTTTAGTGTTCTTTGCCATCTTATTCAACACTTAACTATTGTTTTTCGCAATGTTGTTTGCTCAATAAAAACCTTGGAATAGTGTTAGGTTTCTTTGCCATCTTATTCAACACTTAACTTCTGGCCTGTCTGCATTTTTGAGCGATTCTAGATCTAACAAAAATCGAAGCGCTGGTGCGGTTTGGGTTTCAGTTGTCTTGCTATAAGAATATATCTAATATCACGATCTGGAAGGTTTCTCATAGTTTCCGTGTCTATTTTGAATTTGTGATTGGATTTATTCACGAATAAATCCAAATTTTTGGGACCCCTTTCTTGCTCCATATCTTAATCAATGATGCATAAATCCTCTGGGTGTTCAGCAACACACCTTTTCTTTTCTATAACCGTTTATCTCCCCTTTGTGCATTTTAAATAACCTGCCCTAAAGCGATAGACAATATAAATTACCTAATAATAAATAAAATGCACTAACTTCGTAGATATCGTATTAATTAAAGTATATATCTTTTTCAAACCCTTTACCTTGATGAGTCATTTGATGATACAAATTTAATTGTTTAGTGAAATTTGGATATTTATATATTTTGATATATATATATATATATATACATATATATATATATATATATATATATATATATATATATATATATATATACACAAGATTCCTCAATCGCTGTATTGCATATTAGTAAAATATCAATATTTCCCTAAATATCCGTCACAAAAAAATGAAAATTGTATCAGCAAATGGCTAATCAAGTTCAGTTATGTTGATACTCGATATTCAAATTACTTCTGCTTCCCTTTTGTTTGTTTGTTTCAGTGTCTTTGCTGCAGTACTTACTCTTTCAGTGTCCTGCATTTGCTATTTTCTAATTCGTTTATTGTGCCGCGAAACACAGTGCTATATACTGGCAAACCCTCTTACACCGTCTATTCTTTTCACATAGGGTAAGTCAGTATCATTCTTTTGATGTAGTGCAGTATGCATTGTCATGAGTTTCCTGGTCATCTAGTCTAGACGCCTTAAATCTTTCTAAGGGCCATCCTTATAAATAGTGCAGCTTACGCTGACACTGCTGTTTATGTTATGGTATGAATTTCTCCTTTTCTTCTCAGTTATGAGTTATAGTTTTATCGTATATTTCTGTCGAATATCTGTGTCTTCTTCCAGAAAACCCAAATACATGTAGATAGCATGTTCATTTAGTGCGCTCATCTCATTTCTATATGTTAGTTCCATAAGATCCGCTGCTTGTAGTTTTATCCTTATGATTTAGAGCGCAACATTTTCAATCGGATATTCTTACTGAAGAATCTACAGGGTGGTCAAAAAGTCAGGTAACATGTTAAAGGTAGAAAAAACAATATGATCCATTATAATCTCTATTCGTTTAATATTATTTATTGGATGAAATTTTTCCACAACGATGGATTGGTCGCCGTGGCCCAGTTGAATATAATTTTATATTTAAATGTATGGTACTTAAATATACGTATATTGCTAATATCGTTTTTCTTTAAAATCTTTCCTGACTTTTTGACCACCCTGTAGTTGTGTTTATTTTTGTCTATAATTCCTTCTTGTTTTTTTTTTTCAAATAACTTTAAGTCATCCCTGTACATTTGTTGGTAAAGGTTTTCATCAGTATTTCTGAACTTGTACTAAGTTGTGCATTTTCTTATAACGTGTTTAAAGGGTCTCATGTGTATACTGCATAGTACTGGTGATATTGAATCGTTTCGAAAGATATAACTTTGTATTTAAATACACGTTGTGTATTATCCATCATCTGCCAGTTAAAATCTCCATGTTTTCATTGCATTTTATAATCTTCTTCGGTATATTGTCCATGTTCTGGCATCCAATTATCACTGTTTGCGGGATTCTGTAAAACGCTTTCTTGAAGTCGACGCACGCCATGACCAGTTTTTATTTTTAATTTTTACCTCATTCATAATCATTTGGTCGATGTATAATAGGTTATAGCTTATTATGTTTCCTTTTCGCATTCTTTCCGTTCCTCAGGAAGTAGCCTGCAATTATGAACGGACTTATAAATCTGCTATTTAGCTGTGCTGTTAGTATTGATTACATTGTCCGTAAACTTGCAATAGGCATGTAGGTACTAAGGATGATTACTTTCTTAGAGTATTTGTGCACCTAATTGGGTTTAACTTTGATAATCCAATCTGGTACTTGTACTTTTGGATACATCTTTTCTGACTGTTTCTTTCATGTAATGTTCTGAATTTTTAACCACATTAGCATATATTCGGTCATGATCTAGAGTTCACCAGTTTGAAAATCTTCGTAAAGTTGTCTAAGGGGTTTTCGTGATGATTTCATTTTCTGCCCTTCTATTTGTTAAATATGGTTAAATATGATCGTTGTTGTTGTTGTTATTATTATTATTATTATTATTATTATTATTATTATTATTATTATTATTATTATTGTTTTTCTGTTATTTTTGTGTTTTCTAGGTCGAACATCGTAATTAAGAATAGTCTTCAAATAACAATATCCCTTATTAATTGAAAGAAAGAAAACCCATTTAAATGTAGCCGCTTGCTAGCTTATATTTATTTGATATAGTTCATATAAAGTCTAATTTTTTTAAGAAATGATCAAGCAAATAATAAATACAATTTTATGTATTTATTTAATTTCATAGTCAAATATGTATCTCGATAAACTGTGGCACAATGACGTAGCCCCTTTTAAGGGAGCTGGGGGCTGCTACATTAATAACCCCTATATCTAGCTTCTAACCTTGTGCCTGACTTTGTGATGCAGTTTTAAACGTTTCATGCAGGTGTTTTTTGGGTTTGGGAACGTTAGATCATGTCGGTTGGGTTTGAGTGACAGGTGTTATGAAACTTTTAAAGGTCAGATTTACACGCGGATATCTGAAGTTGAAAAATAAAACATTGTGTGAAAAGCATACGTCTCTCTCTCTCTCATTCTCTCACTCTTTCTTTCTCTATTTCTCTCATTGACTTCCTTTCTCTCTCTTTTTCAATGAAGAAAGAGAAAAATTTAATATAATTTGATTGTTGTAAAGCCAGTTGAGATTTGCTCGTTGTACGCGATGGGTCGACTAAATATGTTTCCTAACTTGTTAACTGTTTAATAAATTATATATATTTTTATAAAATGTATTTTGTCGCTGTTTTCATACAAGTGTTCGATTTCAGCATACCATTAATGCCGACGACAGAAAGCTGCACTGAACACGCAACAAGCGACGATGGGAAGATGCCTGCAATGACCACACATAATGCGACCTGTACCAAAGTTATAGCCGACGACGGATCGACCCGTTATAGTTGTGTTTCCAGCATGTGCCTATCGTTTAGATATTGTTGGATATCGTTCATTCCCCGTGGAGCTGGTTGCATTCCCAAGACGTTCATCAACCAAGTAACCCTTCTGGGGAGCGATAGTACTACATTGTTGCCGTTAATCCAGGATTGTTTCTCGCATAGAAACAAGCGCGACCCTATGGGAAAATCATCGGACACAAGGAAAAAATCAACCACTAGAAAAATAAAAGTCCACGGACACAAAAACTAAAGAAAAGAAACACAAGATTAGTCAAAGTCCACGGAAACACAACAACGAAGAACTCAACTCAAAAACAGCCACTTCAACCCAGCATCTACAGAGAAAAAAAAAATACACCTGAACTCTTAAGAAAAACTAAGGTAGGTGACTATTTTCTCTGCTCTTTTTGTTACTCTGCAAATTTTTTGGTTTTAATAATTTGTAAAAATTATTTTGTGGATAGAGCTTTTTGTTTAAACGTCGGCTATTTAAAAATATACATTTAGACAAAATGGCTAACACAAACCAAGCCCCATTTAACAGAGTCATCACAGGTGGATCGAAGATCCCAATGTTTACTGGAAAACCATCGGACTTTGGTCCATGGCTAGCAGCTCTGAAAAAGAAAGAGCGGATCTGCCAGCTTACAGACCCCGAGCTAGTAAACCTAGCGTATGATTTTACGGACGGACTAGTATCGGAAATGATCGGAGAATTTCTCGATGATCATCCGAACTGCACCAGTAAGGATCTGCTCGATCAAGTAGCAGCCCAGTACGGCGAGTTTACAAATGCTGCCGACGCTTCTCGGGCTTTAATAAGAATAAAGCAAGATCGATGTGAGGTACTCGCCGATTTAGCAAGTAGGATGAATAAAATTGCTAAGTTAGCCTATAGGGACGCAGAGATGAGCGAAGGTCCAGCTGTGCAAGTGCACTTAGCTGAATTCTTCATAGATGCGTTAAATAACTCCTTTATCAAGGAGGATGTGTCAGATCGAATCCGACGACATTATCGGAGGCCTTGTCTGCTGCTAGACAAAGCGAAATGCTTTATGAACGACTCCAAAGTGGCGACAAGAAGGAGCAGGCTTTCTTAAATAATAGCTTTAACAGGTATCAGGGACCAAGGGGGGATCACATTAGATTTAGGGTACCCAAATCCAAACCTTACAGTAGCTGTAACGCTGTAAGATATAAGTTTTGTGGGTGTGCTTCAGCAAGACTGCAGCGAGGGCGTTCCAGCTATAATAGGCTAGAACGAGACTGGCAATGCGAACCTGAAGAAAGATTAAATAACTTCACTTCAGGAAAAAGCAAGGTCAAGTTACACTCGAAACCCACTCACCACCGACCGCCACAGAGGTCAAACACACGAACATGCAACCATGACAAACCCTCAAAGAAAGGAGTAACCCTGGGAAGAATAAACACCAGAGGTCATGGATGTCTGGAAAGCCGTGAGAGCAGACCTAAACGGGCCCACCAAAAGAATAAATCGGTCAAGAAAACTCGGGAAAATAAAGAGACCCAAAGAAATAAAATCCACAACTAGAGCTCCGGAATGGAGTGTATAGTTAAAATAAGAGGTAGACCGATAGAGGCATTGATCGACACTGGATCGGAAGTCTCGCCCCTCCAAACATCAGTTTTTGAAGAGTTAAAAACGCATAAAGGAGAGTTAAGGGATTCTAACCTAACAGTTACTCTCGCAAACGGGCAAAGGATGCCACTGAAAAGCATGGTCCATTTGCCTATTAAAATTAAGAAGGTGCAAACTTCATCTAGGTTTTATATCACCCCAGACTTAGATCGGGAGTTGATATTAGGTGCAGATTGGTTACAAAGGAACCACGCCCAAATAACCTTCCACCCTAACCAACTAACGGTTAAAGGGATGAACATACCACTTGTTTATAATACCAGTGATAGAGTCAAGTTATCGCCATGCACTGCATCGCCGAGCACTGTTAGAGTAATTTCTAAAAAACAAAACAAGAATCCACCCCGTCAACATCGATCTCCAGTCCGAAAAAGGAAACCTGTATCAGAGGCAATTAAAGTATGCCCCGAGCTATCCACACCACATGTACCTGTGAATCGTAAAATCCTCGGAAAAACTGCCGGCTTTTCACAGGACTTTTCCTTTCGGAAAAAGAATGAGTTTTAATGACTAATTCCTTCACACAAAAATCCAAGAACTCTCAAATATCTGGATAACCCACAACTTACAGAATTCCCGAATTCACCCTGTCCAACATTATTAGTAGAAGCCGACTACAAGACAAAAAACTTTTGAAAACGGTCAAGAATTTTAAAAATAAAAAGAAAGAAAATATATATACAGAGGAGCAAAGAGAAATTGTCACCAACACACACACACTCGCGCGTGCGCGCATAAAGAAAAATGTTGAAAAATTCAAAACAAGCAAAGCTTCACAAAAAGTCAATGAAAAATCAAATGACTATAAAACGAAACAGCGAACGACTAACGTTTTTCGAAAAAGAAGATACAACAAATTGATCAAATATTATATTAAAAGAAAAAAATGATCAAAAGATTGAATATTTCGGGAGAAAAAATGTCCATAAAATTGAATGAGAAAAAAATTTAACAGGGGAAGATAAAGGGTTTTCAAAATAAATAAAATAATAATATGTTATTAAAAATAAAAAAAATTATCTAAAGAATTAATGCTTAAAAAAAGGTGATTAATACTTGAGAATAACTGAGAGAAGAGAAAAAGATTTTAAAATAATCATTGTGCCAATGACCCGATGATATGACATTTGCCAGTCAGAGCAAAGGTCACAAAAAGGGAGGGACGAGATGTAGCACAATGACGTAGCCCCTTTTAAGGGAGCTGGGGGCTGCTACATTAATAACCCCTATATCTAGCTTCTAACCTTACTTAAAATGTGTCAGTTTAGCAAATAGTACAAAATAACTTGAATCAAAATAATTTAAATAAATTAACTTTAAATAAAACTCTTAAATAGAACAATTACATCTTTTACATTACTATAATCAGTAATTTAAATCGAGCGAATTATTTAAAAATATTTTCTTTAATATAATATGCAAATTAGATTAGTTCTATTATGTACATTTCCTCCAATATAGTGTATATATATTGATCGTGATGCTATTTATTTATATAGAAAATCTTATAGCAAATAAAATTTATAAAGATAACCGTTTTCAGCAGGAGGTTTTGTATATATTTATCAAATTGTGAACAAACAAACAAACAGACAGGATTACGGATTTATATATATATATATATATATATATATATATATATATATATATATATATACCCACTAGATATGCATATCTACATACACACACATATATATATATATATATATATATACATACATTTGTTAATATATATGTATGTATGTATGTATATATATATATATATATATATATATATATATATATATATATATATATATATATAATTTATACGTCTATTTCGTTATTATGAATGATTTTGACGGTTGAAAAACGAGCTCAGGGTCGGGTGGACAAATCGCTCACTTTGCGTATCAGATTAACAATAGCACCAATTGAAAGATACGAAGTACACATTAAAAGCCGCCTTCCTAATATTAATGGATAAAAACAAAATTAAACGAAAAAAAAAAACTAATACGGAATGTTTTATATTCGCGTGTGCCCACCTACTTTATCATCCTTAAATAAACTAAAAAGCATTCAAATATTTTATAATAAGATGGTTGTTGTACTGTAAATAAGTCATAGTGTGTTTTGCTTATTTCGAACTGATTCCTATGGTTGACTAGCTTTAAGAAAGCAGTGTGTACCTGAATTGTTTCATGTATAACACGCCTATTCCTAAGAAGTTGGTTAATTATGAATAGAATGCCTTAAAAGATATTAGCCCGCATTCTATCTTTTCCAACCGATCTACCTGAATATGACTCTTGGATTATCTAAACTCTATGTTAAATATGCAAAAAAAATAGATAATATATTATGATATACGTTCACTGCATACTTTGCAATTGATGGGCGTCTGTGTTTAATGCAAAAGCTGTAAATAGTAAACCATATATCGCAATCATTTGGACATTAATCATTCATTTTAAGACAACGATACACAAATGTTGTTCATTTGTTCATATAAACGAGTGCGATTTTTTAAAATTTAAATTAGCGGCACTAACTATAACACAACTGTTTGAAAATTTACTGTATGACAGCTTAGAATACAATGTAATGTTTTAACTAATAACTGAAATATAACTCTCGATACCTATTTGTTTAAATATGAAACGTGTATAAAAGCTATAGAAAATATAATAGATTTAATTATCAATGCCCTAGGCAAGAGGAGATTGATCCTTAATATTAGTTAAACATTTTTTTGTCTCTGTTTTGCGTATTTGGAGCTGTAACATATTTAAAAAGGTTATTAATAAAAAGGCTAGATGTGTGTAACTGATCCGTCTTAAATTAGTGAATTCATTAGTTGCATGTATTTTATTTTGACATTGATGTAAACCTCACATAGCTTTGAGTAGGAAGAGATTTATATACAAAATTATATTTAAATGTGTTAGATCTAATGAATTCTTATTTTATCATGATCAGTTTATTATTTCCTCTTAGCAGTCAACGATAGCAGACGTCAGTACTTATTAGAACCGGCAATCCGGATAATCTGACAATGCTGAAACACGAGCCAGACGAATATTATTAAGGTATAATTCTGGAAAAGTACAGGTAACCATTTGTAAATAATTACATGAAAAGTAATGGCAATGAACTTTGAAAAACCATTAAAAAATTATGTAAATGAAGCAATAATAAAAATTAGATTATCTCCAAATATGTTAATGTAAATAAATCAATATATTGTATTAGTACTATTGCAATTCGTACACATGCACACGTACATAGAGTTAAAAAATATTGTCTAACCATAAACGATTACAGGTCGCATCACCTATACAGTCTTATATATACACGCATATATATATATATATATATATATGTGTGTGTGTGTGAATGTGTGGGTGTGTGTGTGTGTGTGTGCGCGCCAATCCTTAACTACCCACCGATTTCTGCTACTTATCATGCCAACCCTCCCTGGTCTCTTTCCCATCATCTTTTCACTTCTGTTATATTTAAAGTGGTCAAGTAGTATAATATATATCCATTATTCTAAACAAAATATAAAAAAAAATCCTGAAGAGTAATCAAAGCATATTCATATTCAATCACTAGCCCCCCCCCCACTGTTTGGGTCAACCACTTTCTAAATATGTAATAACCAGACGCGTATTTAAACAATTAACCGAAGCCCACTATTGATTTGTTTGTAAACAAAATTATGGCCTGGACACTGAGAGCGACGAACGGGTGTGGATTAAATACACACTTGTGGTCAGATTGTTACAACAGCCGACTGTCAACTCGACGGGTGTAGGTTCGATCAACGGCTGGGAAAAGGTGTATGTGTAGCCGAACTGATGAATTGTGCTACAACGAAACAGTACTCTATATGAGTGACAAGCACACACACATTATATATATATATATATATATATATATATATATATATATATATATATATTCTTTATAAAATATAATTATATTTAAAAAAAAAAACAATATGCGTGCCGCTCCCCATGTGGGGGTACCAAGCTAATTAAAGCGAAAAGTATTCGCAATCTGCATTTAGGTACAAAATAATTGAATACATTCAAAACGTGTCGCAAAGACAAAAACAAGTAACATATATATATATATATATATATATATATATATGTGTGTGTGTGTGGGGTTATGTGTGTGTGTACATATTATGTTTGTATTGTATATTAATAATGGATAACAATTTTGTCAAAAGAATGTTTATTCAAGTGGGAGCATTGTTAGATTCATTTGTTTATAAATACATAGAAGCTGCGTTAACCTATAACCAAAATGAAAATATTTATTATTTTTAAGCGTGTGAATATTTTGCTCAAAACTTGTTGATGTTAGCCAAACATATAAGACATTTTTTAGTGAATCTTTTTCAAAAATGTTCTTTACTAGTAATTGATAGATGCTTCCAAACAAATATATAGATATTTGTGGAATGAGTCACAATCACGAATCACGTTTTCTTGGATAATTAGCTTTGCGAAAATACCAAATAGTAAACTATATATAGAATTAACTCCTGATCTTTATAAACTGTCACAGGACATTAAATCATTGCCATACTGCATCAACCACTAAATGAAATAGTATCGCAAACAATTTTAAAACATTTTCATGCAACAAAACTGATCAAAATAAAATACAAATTTATTCAGAAAAGTTTGCATTAAATTGAGATATATCTTCGAATCTAATGTTTCCGTTCTGAAAATGACGGGAAATTACCGTAATTTTTACGTATAATTTAATGTTCACAGTACACAAGGTGCTCATCACTTATCAAGGCCCGGAACAATTCGGGACAAGGGTTATTGAGTGTACAGTACGTTAGAGTTGAGATTTGATAAAGTGTCTTACTTAAGCGGGCGGTTCATCAGGAATTTATTTATGTTCGACTTGAATACATCGAAGTTATAGTAAGGTAGGAAACTGACAAAAGGAACAGAGTTCCACAGGCGTGCACTTCTCAGAAATGGAATCTACGTCTTGGTTTTGGCACAGATAAAGAGTAGGGAAGTGTTTTGACAGTGGTTTCAGCTAGAGGGGTGTTTTTCATCATGCGTTGACGAGGGGGACCAGAGATTGGAGCTCAGACGAGCATTTGCCATGAAAGTCATGATAAAAAAGACAGGCTCGCAACGTCTGTCTTGTATGGGAGAGGGTGCAGGGAAGATAAAAGGGCATCCCCACTAGGTCACGAATCCTTTTTGTACTCTCTCAAGGCAGGATAGGCTGTTTTAACAGCTCTTGCTCCGATGCGGTAACAGTACTCCATCCTTGGACGTACTTAGCTTTATATAGATAGAGACTTGCATCAGCAGTTAGATATCTTCTGGCGCTGCAGAAGGATCCTACCATTTTTCCAGCGACCTTGGCAATAGACTTGATGTACGTGTTCCGTTTCAGGTCAGGAGTAAAGGCCAATCCCAGAAGCTTATCAGAACATGAAACTTCCTTTAGTCGAGAGCCATTCATTTCAATTGATGATGAATGAGGTTCAGGACGTTGATTATGTAAAGATAGGAGCTTAGTGTTAGATGCATTAAAAGTAACCACCCACCCCTTCCCTCACTGTACAACACGCTCGAGATCAGAGGAGAGAGAATCAAAGAGAACTTTGTCATTTACGCCCTTACATGTGTTGCCGTAGATGGTCGTGTCATCATCATAGATGGCAACGACTTATTTAAGTATGTGTTTTGGAAGATCATTGATGTAAATCAGGGGGAGTCTTTGGCCCAGGATGGACCCCTGAGGGTCTCCAGCATTAATACTGACGGCCTCTGATTTTTGCCCATCAACCAGTACTCTTATGAGCCTATCAGAGAAGAATGATTTAATGATTGAGAAAACATTTCCAGTTATACCGTAGCTGGAAATCTTCTGAAGTAGGCTCTTATGCGATACCTTGTCGACGGATTTTGATATGTCAAGAGCAATTGCCTGAGAGAGGAAACCTTTGTTAAGTGATTCACTAATTTTATGATATATAATCCTTAGCCCATCTGCTGTAGATCTGGAAGAACAGAAACCATATTGCATGCCACTAAGATGGTTATTTCTGCTGAGGTGATTGAATTCTTGTTTATTTATTATGGATTCTAGAAACTTACTCATGACAAACAGGAGACTTATTGATCTTTACTGAGAGGGAAGCGACTTGTCACATAATTTTTTAAATACAGGACATACTGATGAGGTTTTCCAGGGAAGCTCTTCTCCTTAAGGAACGCTTCAACAGTTTTGTAAGTATGGGGGCAATTTCTGGTTGAAGATTTTCAGTACTATAATTGGAATGCGGTCAGAGCCAGTTGATTTACTGGAATCAAGCTTCTTGATTAGCTTAGGGACCTCACGCACAGATATTTGTGTGTTGTATAGTGTGTTGTCTGTTATAGCAGGAAATAGGGGGAGTTGATGGTCTTCATCGCATAGGGTCGAATTAGCTGTAAAGTTCTTGGTAAATAGTTTGCCCTTGTTTGTCTACTTCTGCTTTGACGATTACGATCAGATGTTGTTTTTTAATTAATCGCTGCTTTATCACCAATCCACTAACTCTCCCTCTCAGTTTTATCATCCCTGTTATTTCGAAGACATATAATATTTATTGATTTCTTTTTGTTTCTTACTGATATTAGCGATAATGTTGAACGATTATACTACTAAAAACGTGTGTCTAAAACTAAAATGACAAGTTCAAGGTTATATGCGTGAATTTTATAAAATAAAGTATGGGCAATTAATTAATAGTGATTTGTTCGTGTAAAGAAAGCGGGGATAAGAGTGGGGGAATATACATTGATGCTAGGAAGACACATTTGGTGTTGGAATTTGATTTATTTTAATGTGAACTTTTTTGGTAAATAATCATCTTGTGATTAAAACTGAATTACTTTATCTCAATGACTGCCGATTGGGTCCCTTTATCTTACACGCTCCCGGACAGACAGTAACACTCGCATTTATTATTGAAACGTATATTAAATTTCTAATGTGTTGTCCATATTTCTCTTAATCTTCTCGGAATTATTTCCATCATCGGAAGCACACGGGATTTCTACCTTCGCTGATGATCAATGAGGTAGTTGTCATTTGCTTTGCCCAAGAGACTTTATTGATGGGGTCGAATTTGAGATTTACATCCTTCACAACGAAACACATAAATATCCACGTCCATTCGACAATAGTAAACGAAGCAGAACGCACGGCCATGTGACCCGTTTCTCAAACAATGCGAATGATCTCCGTCTAATTCCAATAATATCATATTCCATCGATACACACCGCTGATATCTTGCGTCCACTCTTCAACTAACAGTTTTCTATCTTTTATTGCCGACTAAGGTTTGTTCTTTTCTTTTCTCCTCCTTAATCCGCTTCTTCTATCTTTTATACTTGTAGTTCTGCATTTTTCTTTGTTTTCCTACGTGTATTTTCATATATTACTCGTTTTAACATATTTTCTCTGTATACACTAAATCTACTTCACTCTAATAATAAATTTTATATATTAGTCACTTATAATGCCTTTGAATTTCCTGGTTTTCTCGTGTTCCATAATAGTAAATTATTTTGCAAAACTGAGATTATCGTCATAGCGAGCTAATACACGGATGCCAAACGGGGAATGCAATGATGCCAACTCATTGCGAAGGTCAAACAAAATAAAAACAAGTCTACTTGGTTATGGAAAAACACATAGACGGGCCCGATAGAAATCCACATCGAACTGATATACAACAATAATGCATTATATAAGAAAGCCATATACTAAATTTCTCCCTCGAGTGAAGTTTATGATTTGGGGTAATGTATCATTACGAATAAAACATATAATATGACACTTTTTAAAGATGAGTATGTGTGAATAACTTGCAGAATAAAGTGTGATTTTATCATTATAAACGATCATACACAATACCAGCTCCAAACAAAAATGGTTTAGGTTTGCCAGATTGTATAATAAAAAAATCGAATAAACGTCCGCTTCGTTTTTAAATTAAATAAGAACTTACGTTGAGGTATCATTGCGATGAAAAATCTTACCTTGATATATTTTTCATGGCAAGCGTAAAGCTACAATGTATTTAGCATGAAAAAAAAATTAAGTGACGTTTCAATGACAAGCGATTACATACGGAAAATATTCTCTACTCTACTTAAAGACATATCAGGCCTCTTATAAAAGTACTTATTGTTTAGAGAGGAGAAAAAGTTTATCATAAAAACGGGTTTAATAATATAGTGATATAGCCTGGCACATTTCAAGTGTTACTAAAAAACATACCCCTTAAACACGATGTATCTACGGTTTTCTTGATATCAGAACGATTAATATTCTAATCTATATGTTGTTGACATAGTTTGAATAATTGTTTTTCTATTCCGTGTTATCATTTATGATTAATGGGTTCTCTGACACCGATTTAAACTTCTAAAATGTAGAATATAATTGTATCTGTTGAGTTCTTGATTATACTAATCAACATTTTCTTAACGTATTATTGAACTTTCCTGTATTTATTTAAAATATTATGTTCACATAAATCTTCAACTGATTTATTCCCTATAATGATTATGGAGTATAAATCTAGTCGTGCATTTTTCGAAAATGTGTATATTATAACGCCCAGTTAATCATAGTGTGATATATATATATATATATATATATATATATATATATATATATATATATATATATATATATATATATATATATATTGCGTATCAAATTATTAACAGTTTACATTTTGAAAGTATTTAAGGAACGGAAGAATAAAATTCAATGCAATTTTGAGAAAGTGCTTACAATACAATTTAGCTTGTCCTCTCAGAAAATAAAAGTATTTAAAACAGTATTAGCGAAACTATATCAGAAGATAGGAATAGCTGTTAATTTCAGTGTGTAAAGGTTGTAATGAGGATGAGAAAAAACAATATACCCATAACTTGTTTATTGAAATATTGTTAACACATTAAATGGACCAAAATAATGCTTAGAACACACTACTATTTCTACATTGATATAATTAGTAAAGGTATGCGATCATTTTTATGAATGGATTTTAGAAGAGTTTGGTCTACAGAATTAGTATTTTTTTTTGTCAACAGCTACTCCTCGCGATACTTCTGTAGAGCATACTACAACTCACGGTACCTCTTGGAGAGCATCCGACAACTAATCTTTTCTCTTAAATTAGCGTCCACTTGCAGAAAGACGTCGCTTTATAATACTCCCAAGGTTCTGAATTTTGTTCAAATCTGGGGAATTCGAAAGTCACTCCATCTTCTGTAGCCCGGAAAACCCCAGTTATTGCACACCCTCTTTGTTTTTGTTTACTGCATACAAATGAGCATGATCCTTCAGAAAAATAATTGTTCTTCTGAACGTCAAACTTTGCATCTTCAGCCATGGTTCAAAGAGTTCCTACAGAAAAGCTATGTAAGGATTTGACGTCAATTTTATGCCTTCTGGGTCTCTCCATAGGCGAACTAACTTACCTCCAATAATCCCAGAAAAATCATTATCCCACCACCACTTTTTTGCGCCTTAAACGCTGATGATGATGTCGTCCATCTATGACCTATCCCTTCCGCAAGCCATCTCGGCCATCAAGAGTGACACGCACTTCATCCGTTTTCATTTAAGTCGGTGTTATATATGGGCAAATTAATCCTACTTATATAATTCTCAACCATGCATTAACTTTTTGCTGGTGATATTACTTATATTCTCTGTAAGACATATCCTCTATTATTAATTATAGTTTGTAAGCATGCTTCCACGTACGATTTGTATTTACGAAACTTTTACCTCTCCAGTCGTTAACAAATATGCATTAATTTCCTAAACATACTGTTTCCATTTATATTCGTGTCTTTTCTAATTAATTTGATGAAAATTAAAACATGTAGATTTTGTTGCTAATCACTCTCCTTTTCATTCTTTCTCTCATTTTCATTATCTCTCTTTATATATATTTTCCTTCTAATCAGAGGGTAGGATTTTTAAAATCCGAGATCTGATTTGGCTTGCACAATTATTTAATGAAACTAAAATTAAATCATAGATCTTACTTGGTAACAAAAATGAAGTACAGGTAATTGGGTGAGGAAAAAGGTGATTACATGTGAATGGATATCTGGTAAAGGGTAAAATATCCAATAAGAGTAAATCCAAAACTCCACAAACCAAAAAAAAATTGATCAAATTTCCATTTTCACAACTAAAATCCAAGGGAATCGTGTAATTGGAAGATGATCCAAATTAATCCAAAATACAGGAATCGGTGGAATAATTCACAAATAGGTACAAGAAAAAGGAATGAATTCCAATAATATTATTAAAAGAAATATTATATTTGCGTAGAAAAAAGAATTTAAAACGACTTTCAAGGATTGGCTTATATTAGAAGAATGAGTGAAGAAAAAACAAGGAATGGTGATTGTCAAAAAAACCCAGACAAGATGTCCTTTAGATGGTGCCAAATTTAAAGAAAAAATACAACTTCAAAAAAGAATTAAATTATCAGCAAGAGTTATTAAAAGAAGCAGCTGAATTAATGATAATTTAAACACATACACATCTATATATATATGCATACATATATATGAATACTATTACACATCTACATAATTATATATATATATATATATATATATATATATATATATATATATATATATATATACAACAAACGCACCATCATATACACACACAGATGTGCATACATATGAGTAAATAGGTGAGTAAATAAATAAAAAAAAACGGTAAGGGAAGACGAGTGCAGGTATCTACAAATTCCGGAACAAGACAAGTAAGTATGTGTGTAAATGAACATAGTAAGATATAAGTAAATATGCATGCATTTTATAAATGTGTAGGTACATGGATATATTTGATTGATAGGGATATTTATATACTAAAACAGAGATAGCATATGTAAAATCGGCCAAACAAAGAAGAAATAAAGAATTACAATGAAAATTACAAAGTTATAAAAGTTCGTTTTTAGAGTGTTTATATTACTAATTTTAGGGGAAGTAATTCGTTATAGCTACGCTTGTGTAGAAGCGACATGACGTAGAGCCTGGAGTATAAGCCTTAACAATTTTATGATAGTGCATTGTATTAAGAACGGAATTGTTAAAATATTTTTTTAATTAAACTGGTTAGATAAGTTCCTTGGTTATTATTAGAATTTCAGTTGTTAAAAGAAGAAGTGTGGTTGTATATTATTTTCTTAATAAATGAAGAATCGCCGATATACGTATGTTCTTTATTAATAGCTCAAAGTCTAAAATTAATATTAATTTCATGATTTATACAATACTAATAGTTGGAATTTTATTCATTGTGATGAACAAATCGCGACTCTTTCATTGTAGAAGGACTGTGTTGCAAGAACAATGAGTATTTTAGTGTTAGCAGAAATGTTAGGATGAATAAAATTATTCTCATTATTGTTATATTTATTATTATGATAATAATTATTATTAACATTTTTATAAGGATCAATTATAATTATTATTATTATTATTATTACTGCTAGTCGAATGATTGTAAATAGATAGCGCGATTAAATGATTATTAGAGTACTAATTATATAAGATGGACGGTGGGAAGAGGGATAACTTGATGCCATAATCTTAGTGTCTGTCATAGGAGAATTTAGTGGGAGCTCTGTAATGGCGTATGAAGATATACCCTCTATATTGATGCAATCCTCATTGAGTGGGCATACATATTTGTTATTACAATTGCAGTTAGATTGGGTTTTTATTGGGAAAGATATTTTTTGGTTGGTTTAATTTTTTTGTTATTTGATGTTAGGAGTCTTTGTGCTAAATAAGGCATAGTCTAATAAGAAATCCTTGTGGAGTTCTTGGCAAAAATAGAACAACACCCTTGTAGGTATTTTAAAGTGGTTTGTACAATGTTGAATAATTCTTTAGGCATATTGGTTTTGACATTTACGGTTACTGGAGGAGGAAACCAGATATCTTCATTTATCCTGATGCGTCTCTGTGGATTAAAAGTATAAAGATTAGTAGGTTGGCTTGTATTATATATGTACTGTAGTTCACTGCTATTATATATATATATATATATGCATATATATATATATATATATATATATATAGGAGGATACATTTGAGCTAAACCTATAAATATGTAGTAACAGCAATAATACTTTACAATATCCGAGGTAATATTATTAAATACTTACAAAATATAAATTAAAAGTTAAAAATATTCACACACTTTTAGAAGACACTTATATTAAATAAAATTTAAATATAGAATTTGAAAACTTTACAGTGTTGTAAATAACTCCAAAGTCATAATATTTACATTTTGGTTGTTGGAAGTCCTACATTTTAAGAAAATGACGCGTATACAACACATATAGTTGATTACTACATAGAACTTACAACAAATTAGAATTACAACAAAAAATAGAATTTAAAAGAAAAGGGATAAAAAGAAACTTGTGAAGAATAATAAGAACAGAGAGATCCAGGTTTGTATCAGAAAATGTATATATATATATATATATATATATATATATATATATATATCCATATACATATATATATGCATATATATATATATATATATATGCATATATATATCCATATGCATATATATGCATATATATATATCCATATACATATATATGCATATATATATATCCATATACATATATATGCATATATGTATATCCATATATATATATATATATATATATATATATATATATATATATATATATATATATATCCTAATCATCATGGAGTCAGCCAGTCTTGACGATGCTTGTCAATATATATATATATATATATATATATATATATATATATATATATATATATATATATATATATATATATATTCAAGCAAATTCTATTAAATTCAACGGCCACAATTTGCTCTATTATTCTTTCATTTACTTTTGTTTCTTCCTATAATAGTTTTTATCTAAATAAAAAAATATAAAAGTTCCATAGTTGTTGCGTACATGAACTCTTTCGATTCCTCCACGAATAATTTTCAGGTGTTTAGAATAATTATTACAAAAGAAAAAAAAAAAAATATATATATATATATATATATATATATATATATATATATATACATATACTCGTTAGCAAAATTTTATCGAATCGAACTATTGAACAAAGAACAATTGATCAGGGAAACTTTAGCGATACTAATAACACATAATAGATTCATTTCAATAGATACTAAGTTGGAATCGCATTTACCTTTAAAAGATCAGTCTCTTTAGCCATACCTTCAACGAAAGTGGATCACTTTCAAAAATAGATGTTACTCCATTCGCTGTATAGTTACTCACAGTTTGTCATTGTTCTAAAGAATTCTTCCATAAAATGTACGGTCCTGGATATGACCTTAAACTATATCCGATTGTAAGGGCCCCAGCTTGCAGGCTTTAGGGAGTGTGGAGCCACCCTTTAATTGCCATTGCTCCCAGGTCTACTTTGACCCGGTGTCGTTGTACCTGCTCGGGTCCCAACTATGGGTTAAATAGAATACGACTTAAAAAAGTACCCCATCCTTGGACGTATCTGGCTCTTATATAGATAGCGAAGTGCATCAGCAGTAAGATATCTACTGGATCTATAGAAGGATCCCACCATTTTTCCAGCGGCCTTGGCAACAGATTTGATGTACGTATTACATTTAAGATCAGGAGAAAAGGTCAAGCCCAGAAGCCTGTCAAAACTTGAGGCCTCCCCAAGACGAGAGCCATTCATTTCAATTGATGGCAGATGGGGATCAGAACGTTGATGATGTAAAGATAGAAGCTTGGTTTTAGATGCATTAAAAGTAACCAGCCACTCCTTTCCCCATTGTACAACGTGATCAAGGTAAGAGGAGAGAGAATCGGAGGGAACTTGGTCGTTTACTGTCTTAGATGTGCTACCATAGATGGAAGCGTCATCAGCAAAAATGTCTACGAATGATGTAAGGATGTGATGTGGAAGACCATTAATGTAGATCAGGACAAGAGTTGGGCCCAGGCTCGACCCCTGAGGGACTCCAGCATTTATACTGTGAGCTTTTTATTTTTGCCCATCAACAACTACTGTTATGAACCTGTAAGAGAGAAAGGATTTAATAATTGAGAAGACATTTCCAGCAATACCATAGCTGGAGATCTTGTGAAGTAAACCTTTAGGCCATACCCTATCAAAGGCCTTAGATATGTCAAGAGCAATTGCCCTAGAAAGGTTGCCTCTGTCGAGAGATTCGCTAATCCTATCAGATATAACTGTAAGCACATCTGCTGTAGACCTAGCAGAACGGAAACCATATTGTGTGTCACTAAGAAGGTTATTTTTGCTGAGATGATTGATTACTTCTCTATTTAACACAGATTCCAGAAACTTACTCATGACGCACAGGAGACTTATTGGCATGTATTGAGAGGGTGGTGAACGATCACCTGAATTCTTAAATACAAGGCATACTGATAAGATTTTCCAGGGTGATGGGAAGCAATTCTCCTTCAGAGAACGTTTAAACAGTTTTGTAAGTATGGGTGCTATTTCTGGTTAAAGTTTTTTGAGTACTATAATTGGAATATCGTCAGGACCGGTTGCTTTACTGGAATCAAGGTTTTTGATTAGCTTGGCAACATCACATGCAGATATTTGTATATCACATAGTGTATTTTCTGATACAGGAGGAAATATTGGGGGTTGGCAGCCTTGGTCGCAATGGGTCGAATTAGCTGAAAAGTTCTTGGCAAAGAGTTTGGCTTTGTCTGATGCTGACGAGATTAACTCAGGTCCATTCATGATAGTTGGGATGGAGCACACACTTCTGTTCAAGATTCTGTTTGCTATTCGCCAAAACTGGAAGGAACCAAGCCGCTGCTCAGCTACTTTGGACTTGACGGACTGAGCATACAACTCTCTTGCGTTCTTTATTACTTTCTTACAATGGTTGCTGGCAGTCCTGAAAGCGGCTTTAGTTTCCATACATCTATTACGTTGGAAGCAGTGGAAAAGTGATTACTGTGCGCAATGGCAGCAGCACCTTCTGGAGAAAACCATCCTGGGTGTTAGGTTTTTACTGGAACTTTTTCAAGGGTATGAAATTGTCTATACCTACAATTAACCAATGAGTGAGGTCATATGCAATGGAGAAATCATGACAGAATCTCCCCTCATCATCGGTCTTGTTGGAGTGGGTCAACCATTCCACGTTGTGAACATTGAAGTATCCATATACGTGAATGTTAGCTGAAGGATATTCTAATAGAACTTTGTCAATTTTCTCAGATATGCTTTTAAAGATAGTAACTCCGCTGTTATGGGGGCGATAGAGAGTAAATATAAATGCCGTAGTGTGAGTTGTGCTACTCGGAAGCATATATAGGGCAAGTTATGATCTTCTCTGGAGATGTCCCTACCACATGGAAAGCCATCTTTTATATAGGCACATATTCCATGCCCATGGCGATCTTGGGGGTCAGTTTTGGAAGTTAGGTTAGAGTATCCTTTAATTACGAACTCATTTAGGGAAATAGCCTGTCCAATGCCAGTTTCACATAAAAAGAAAAGGTCTGGTTTAGTCTCCTGTAATTAGGCTTCAACCTCTGGAAGGTTAGAACGTAGACCCCTGATGTTGGAGAAGGAGACATGGTAGTAGGGGTATACGTTGGAAGTTTCAGATAAGGGTTTAATCGTGTATTTGTTATTGAAACTTGTCATGATGATATTTTGGAGTTTGTGGACTAGGTCATCAGATTTGCTTTGAGCAGGACAGAGAGGGGAAAACAAAGGGAGAAAAGTAACGAAGAATTTTTTTTGTAGCACATGATAAGATAAAGCCGTAACAATTACCCACTAATATGGCATCGAGAGGCCCCACCAGAGACTACTGCATGGTCCAGAATCCATTCACCAAATGGCAATACAGCAGCCCCAGTACTTTGCACCTGCTGATAGGACAGCCTCCTTAGTGGTTAATCCAAGGTTCGGGTCCCTGACTATCAGGCGGATAACGTCAGCCCAGATAAAACGTTTACCTCCAGCATCCTTACTAGTGACATGGCTACAAGGATAGACATAGAAACGAAATATTTCCGCCATCTTTGCCTACTGTTCACGCAAAATACTGCCAACCTAGAATACAGCTTTTTCTTCTTCCTTTGTCAGAAAAATCACTCATTAAAAAAATGAGGACTGAGTGGCAAAAAATGTGATGCGAGAGTAACTAGAGCTGCGTACAACGCTTCCACAAAACGTTCTCTACTCTCCTTTAAAAAAAAATCTATTAAGTATTGTACTTAATAAAGTCCAACTGGCGTGTTTTATAAAGGGAACGTATGGTGATAGATTCACCTCTCACGAATTAACAATGAATACAATTACCTAATCTGTTCATACAATCAACATGGTAGATAAAATAAACATTTATGACGAGAAAACTCTATCATTAAATAAAACAATCAGGAGATAAAAATATAAATTAAGTACTGAAATAGAATGTAATTATTAATATTAGAAATTAAACAAAAAATTAAAATACACTTATCTCGAACACGCATTCGCCTTCAGAGTGCAAACTGATTTGAAAAGACTTAGTTTTTATATCAGCGTCCCGAAAGATTTTTTTTTTTTTCAATTCACCGTTAAAACAAAACGTGATTTCTTTCTGAATTTTTTTCTTTCAATCCTTCAAAACAGTTAATTTAAGCCTGAGGTCGTCCTTCAACGTATATTCTCTAGGGCGACCAGATCCAGATTTCCCTTTTTGGCAGGCATTTGAAATCGTACCTTTGACCAAGGCGCTCCACTGCAGAAAGATGTTTTCAGTTTTCTTTTCTTAAAATATCAAAAGTCTAATTGTAAGTACTTTTGGGTTGCTTTAATCCTTATATTCGGTGTTTTATATCCTCAATAAGATGCGGTATTACCATTATAAAGATTTATTTTTACACTTATTATTATATGCGATAAAAAAATGATCTGCAAAATATAATTGCTCAGTTAAAAAACAACATAAATTCATGGGATAATACTGAAAAATCGATTTCTTCTTTCTTTCACTCTTGGCTGATGTTTTTTTTGTCTCATGAGTGTATAGTGTAATAATTATTTGAGCTATTTTAAGGAACTTATTTAAGGTTCTTATTGCTTATCAATTTTTATTTGAAAAAGAAAGTTAGTAATCTGATATCGCATGCTATAATCATAATATTACAATAATGAACATGCTGTAAGTACATGCAACGGTATTTAAAAAATAGATGTTTAAACTTCAACAATATTTCACCCGACTGTGATAAACCGTAAGGTATTTTCCTTGCCAATGGATTCATAGATATTTGCTGACCGGTTTTAAATCTCCCGAGTGGCGATAATTGTATCACTCTGGACTGATGATTCAGGAAATAATATAACGCAGGCATTTTCGGTGTTAAGTATATATATATATATATATATATATATATATATATATATATATATATATATATATATATATATATATATATTCCATCTGAGCTGGCGTTGAGCAACAGTAGAGGTGATAGTGGGAATGTCAGCCTCACTCAGGACGCTGTTGTTGGTGCGTCGGTCCTTCCAACTGATTCTGATAATTTTTCGGAGGCATCTTTGGTGGTACGTCTCCAGGGTTTTTACGTGCCTCCTGTATGTGGTCCAGGAAGAGTGGGCAGCAAGACACGAATGCCGGATCTCCGCCTCCCAAAACAGATTTTTTACTCTCAGCTTGTTGAGGGAAAGCGGGCCCAGGGTGGCCAAAAGATGAGGTATAAGAACAACGTCAAAGTAAATCTAAAGTGGTTTCACATGGACCTTGGGACATGGGAGGACGTGGCTGGGAGCAGGTTGGCATGGAGGAGCGCTGTCCACGAAGGTGCTCCGCTTTATAGTAGTGACCTAAATCAAGCTGCTGAGGATAAACGGAAGCACAGAAAGGACAGATTATCAACCAGGCACACCCAACCCCACCTCACCACCACTATATTTATCTGCCCAAATTGCACAAGACAAATTGGGTCTAGGATTTGGCTCTATGCTCACCTGAGGACCCACAGAAGCCACAACGGAGGACAGTCTTACCCGGACACGAGTGACCGCCGATGATGATGATATATATCTGTGTGTGGGTGTTTTGTGTGGGCGTGTGTGCGTGTATGTGTGTGTATGGGTGTATATACACACACCTAAAAAATTAACACAATATAAAATATCTGAAGTAAAATGATGATTATGATAATCTGGGTAAAATTTAATTCAGCGAACTTATTGTGATACATTTTTTACAACATTAAACTCACCGCATTATAATTTTATAGCAATATCTTACTTTATTGGAAATATCGTATAGGAGCAAGGTGATACCTGACGTTATAGTTAAATTTCTGTATGTAATTACAGTCAAGGAATTGTATCAGGAAAGGCTTCCTTTAAAATAGCTTACTTTAAAATATATATCTATCAGTCTATCCCTCTATACAAACACACATAAGCATATATGTGTATACATATACATACATACACACACATTATATATATATATATTGCGCCTATATACCTACAAATGAACTTAGATTTACATCTATGTAGACAGATAAGTCTATACCAATAACTTTCTGTATATCTGGGTGTGTATGCGTGTGTATACACGCAGGTGTACATCCACTTGTGCGTCCGTGTGTACATGAGGTACCGATGTATATGTGCACGTACCTATGTAAACGTCTGTGGATATGAGAGTATATATGCCCGCTGCCTGCTGTCCAAGTACGTGCGTGAGAGCGTGCAACTGTGTGTGTATATATTCAATTTTCACCCCAAACAAGGCACAGTGCCACTTTGAAGAAGAGGGGTTACTATCAGGGACTTTATTAGCGGGGTCCTTATGAAGGTAGAGGAGTAGAAAATGTTTGTTAACATTACACTTGAACTTCTGCATATCATTGCAGTTGGGAAAGCAGAATCTCGGAAGGGAGTTACAAAGACCCGCAGTTCTGGGGAAGAAACTATTGGAGTAAAATACTTTCTTGCACATGTAAAGGGATGAGACTTAGTAGCTTGTCGGGTTTGTCTGTGGTAGTTACGTCGGGGAGGTACAAGTGTTTGCAGTTCCTCAGAGCATTCACTAGTTTAGTATTTGTAGAAGAGGCAGAGGGATGCAACCCCTCGTCGATGGGACAGAGGCTGAAGACTAGATGACAGTTCATTACCTATCAGGTTGGCAAATCTCTTTTGAACCCTGTCCAGGAGCGAGAGACAAGCAGCAGATGCACCAGCCGCGATGTGACAACAGTACTCCATACATGGGCGAATGGTGGTCTTATAGAGGTATAGGATTCTGTCAGGCTTAAGTAGTTTTCTTGCACGGTAGAGGGAACCAATCTTCCTTGCAGCAGCAATGCTCTCAATGTATCTATTCCAGTTCATATTCCCTGTAAACGTTAGGCCGAGGAGTTTAAAAGAAGTACTTTCACGCAATGTGTCCTTAGCCATTGCTATTAGTGGTAGAGAATGTTTCTTGTAGTAATTAAAGGAAACAAGCTTAGCCTTAGCAGCATTGACTGTGACCATCCATTTTTGTCCCCATTCCACTACAGATTGGAGGTCATCCTCTAGTGTTTCTACCATTTCCTTGTATATGTGTTCACTATGTGTGTTCATATATGGCCATGTATGTGTTCACGAGTATAAGTATCTGTATGTGCGCATGTGATTGCATGTATGCGGGGGGGTGCAACTATGTCTGAATCGATATGCGCATATAGGCCCGTCTATATGCCCCCTTGGGCGTATGGGTGTCGATGTGTGTATGTATCTGTGTATGAGCGCATCTCTGCTTACGCACACGTACCCAATTTAGAACCTTAAGGAAAATTTGACGTCAACGGGAGCGGCGCGGGTGTCTATACATGCATGCGCGCATATGTGCATATATTTGCACGCCATGGCGGAGATGTATGTGAACATGTGAACGTTACTTTAAGTATATATGTGTGTACGTGCGCATGTGTGTGCTCGCGCGCGCGGCCGCTAGCTAACCCTCTTCAAACAATTAGCAACAGATAAAAAACAAATAAATAAACCGAATCATTGACCCCCCGTCTCCGAACCTAAGCGAACACCCAACAGGTAAAGACATATTTATGAAAAAATCATCTCACCAACGAAACGCCAAAAACTTTAACATTAAGACTCAAATTTTAAAGTACCGCCTCCTACTACACACACATATCCCCTTCCCCCTCCATGTGTCCCTATGCCCTCAACCGCACCAGGAATGAACTTTCCAGACCCTCCTCCACAAGGCCCTTAAACTGCAAAACATTACGGACATGCCAAGCACGCCCCTCCCACATTTCCCCTTTGTTACCTTCCTCTGTTTTCCGCTCTTCTCGCACCCCTCCCCTGACATCATTCACTCTTTCATCCCATCATAAAAACATTTCTGTAAAAGTCTGAGGAAGCTACATACGGCCAAAAGAACGGCGGCGTAGCTGAAACAATAATGTAACTTAACAGAAAGATACGGTAATAAAAAATAAAACGTGTGTATATATATATATATATATATATATGTATATATATATATATATATATATATATATATATATATATATATATATATATACACGTTTCCATTGATGGTTCTACTTTCGGTTTTAAGTTGATATTTGATTGTAGTATAAGCTTTATTTATAAACCTAATTTAGCAAGTTTTATTAAAGTGGTAAATATGTTAAAATCTCAATAGAATTGAGTAACCGAGTACTTTATTCGATTTTGATCAACACAATTTGACCAATTATTACACCCACATACACAAACGCATACAATATACTTAATACATATACACACACACACCCACACCACACACACACACACACACACACACACATATATATATATATATATATATATATATATATATATATATATATATATATATATATATAAGAAGAGAGATACGTATTCTGATGAACTCACCAGTGGTTTAATTTTATGTATACCTCTCCCATTTTATTCAAATAATAACGATTATTTGAATGTTATCTGATATTAGCTTCAGTTTCTTTATTTACATTCTTTCTCATTCGATGTAAAAGGTGATAAGGATATTTAAAAAAAGAAATAAGAACAGATTCTTAATCTAGAGGATCTTTAATGAATTATTGGAAGACAGAATTTCTCAACAGGACTGAAAAAAAAATTCCAAACAGAAACCTGACATATTTTTCACGTTTTCTTTTTTGTCGTATAAAAATTGCCACATATTGATTTTTTAAAACTTTTCCTTGTGCTAATCTTTATTTCAATGAATAATCGCTATTCTGACGTATATATCCGTTCGGAAATGTTATCAGATAACGACGGGTAAAATATATTGTCAATGTAAATGAGTACTGATTATTTCTCAATAAGGCATGGGTTTTATTGATGAATAAAGAACGGGACAAAAAGGTACACATCTGATAAATGCTGTACGATAATGAAACCGTGTATCATTGTTTTTGTCCCTGTGTAAAAAAAAACAAAAAAACCCAAAAAACTTGATTTTGTTGCTTGAAATAATGTGTCTTCTTTCAGATGCGAACAACACATTTTGATAATGGTTAGTCGATTTGAAATTCAAAAAATATTGTTCGCAGGCTAGATCATGGTAATTTATATCAAATAAGGAAGTTACTTTCAAAGACGATGTTTTAAAATGCCTATTAGACTTAACTCTATGTGTCAATATTTTACAATGACGATCTGTTGTGTTCGGCTTAATTATGTATCTGTGTGACAAATACAACACGTAGGTTAACGTGCAAAACAATAATTTCAGCCCTCTTACTTGTTTAAATATTTTCACATTTTAGCTTTCATCCATCTAATACTCTCGCAATTCTTTAGTTATACTCGTGAAGAAACAGAGCATTGAAGTGTTTATGTTATCTTTTAGTATAAGCGGTTTTTATATAACTAGCAGGACTGACCTGCTTTGCCGGAAATTGGGCATTTCTCATTGAGTAACATAGTGCAACACAATTACAAAAGAATAATTAATTATTCCTTCAACGAACACGCTGCGTTTAAAGACACACGCTCTGCCCAGGATATTGAGCACCTTGTTAATATCAATTATTTGATGAAAATGATGCCATAACCGAAAGTTACCTCCAACTCGAATTAAAGAAAGAGATGAAGTCTGGATTAATTAATGGGGGGTTAATCTCAGTCGTCCATTACTTTACAGAATAATTTACAGAGGAATTGTGTCATAAATGGAAGTGCCCCCCAGCCTACGTGACCTACTACACGAATAAAAAAAGTTATGTGTGGGAAAGTTGTCTTATGAAAAACTCTAATATCCATGTGATGAATTTTAAAGAAACCTCGCAATTTTCAGTATAATGTACGGCTTGATAGTGTGTTATTTATATTGTTTCCTATTAAAATATAGCAACATTTTTTGTACTGTTTTGATAAACATTTGAATTCAAAATTATTTTCCTACGTGAACATTGCTCGTAATGGTTTGATATATTACAATTTGAAACCTGACTATTAGCTGTGTACAAGATTGTTTACTTGCAAGTCAGTATTTTTCAGTAAAATATTGTACAACCAATTTGAGCAAGTTTCAACTCGAAGTAATAAAAACCACTATTACAGTTCTGGGTGTATGAGTCAGAATTTTATTAAATGAACATAAATACATTGAATTTCTTTAAAATAACGTAGTTTTTACATTAGACATTCCGAACAAATCAATCCCCGTAGCAAAAAAAAAAAAAAAAAAAAAAGAAAAAACACCCCAAAAACAATGCTCAGTGCACCAAGACAGAATAAATCGTTTGGGCCAATTTTTCGATATTTTTTTCCTAGAAAATGATTTTTCTTGCGATACCTATTTTGCCGTTGTCAAAAATTTAGCAAGCATACAAACAAACAAACAAACAAACAAACAAACAAGCGAGTTACCTTTATATAATAAATAGCTCTTAGCAGCTACTTTCTTGACATCAAACTTATTAAGTGTAATTTGAATTTTATTATATGTTGTAGCATTAGTTCCTACAGTTTTCTTTAAGAAATTCAAAGAATTTCAAGACAAAAGTAATTTCGTTTGAGACCAAAGCTCCAACATTTTATGTGAATCCCCTCGACGGACGGCGGCGTCAAATCATTGCAAAATCACACTTTATCTTTTTACCTAATACCTTACATATGCGATGACTATCTTCCTATAACCATCTCTGTATTTCTCTTTCTCTATTTTTATTGACCTTCTAGGACAAAGAGCTTCATGGAGGTTAGAATTATCGTGTTCAATCTGGTAAACCAATGTTAAACAATTATTTTTTATTGTGTTGTCTTCCATATGCGGCAAAATTATCTTTGATCTCCTCACTTGTTTTTGATTAAAAGCGAGAAAAAAGGAAATCTTGAAAATGTGATTTTTATTTACTTGACATTCCATTTGGCGTCTGAAAAATGAGAAAAGGATTATATAAGCAATAAACAATAACCATTATCTTTTAGGACATACTACGGGTGTATTATGATATCTAGAACTTTGCCAAATATAAAAACATGTTTTTAATTACACTTCTTTATAGAACGGCGGGAACTTATGCAACGACATGTTATATATGGAGCATCTTCTTCAACATTCTAATATTGTAGTGTATGCGTTTCTCTTCAGAACTGGTGTGTTTTATAAGAACTGTTGCATACAAAAATAATAGTAGTATTACTAAGATATATGAATGTGGGTTTTTGTTGAGCGTGAAAAAGTTATAATTCAAGATGGATATTATTTTGTACTGCCCTATTATCATGTCTAACATTATTTTATACTCAATAATCCAGCTTTCCATTGACAATTTTATCTTAGCGGATATAATTTCCTTACATTGACTGTGATATTTCTCCGTTTATTATCATGTTTGTTTTATCCAATGTACACAAGCAATTTGAGCAAAATTGCACATTTCCATACCATTCTTTGTTGTTATAGAATCATATGTTTGCAATCATATATCTGTTGTGTACAAGTTCGCCGTTTAGTAGTTTAATTTTACTGATTGAAAAATGTACACACATATAAACACGCACATCACTATTTTTAACAAACTGTTTGCACTGTACATCTAATATTCGATTAATAATCCATTCCATTACGTCACTGCGGTTCATGCCATCACTGCCGGTTAACGAACACCCGTTTAACAAGAAAGTCAGATGACCCCACGCAGAGAGTATGGTCGTCACGACTATTCCAGCAGTTACCCCTTTATGTATTTATGCATATTTATTACATTGTCACTTGTCCAATACTAGCAAACGAGGATATCAAAATTACACGAAACATACAAAAACATTTCGGCAACAAATAAATCAGCTTTATAAAAAACATTTCGGTAACAACAAAAAAATCAACTTTATAAAATACATTTCGGCAAAAAAAAAAATCAGCTTTATAAAAAAGAACTTGTCAGCGACTAATTGAACCCTTTTTTCTTTAGAGAAAAAAGAAAAAGAAAAATTAAATTAAGATGTTTTTAAATGCGAGAACGTTAAACCTTCCTGAGATTTGACCTTCTGTTATAACATGTGTATACATTGACTTGTTGTTAACATTTTAAATGAAAAAAAAATAAATACAGTTTTACGTTACACCCTACTGTGTTAAGACAAGAAAGAATGAACATAAATTATATATATATATATATATATATATATATATCATTACTTTTATGTAAATTGACATTTACTCTTTAACAAAACGTAACTGTTCCTGTTAGAAAACACAGAAAATGAGTTTTAAGGTTCATCTAATGTTGCGCGAGTGTGTCGCAGTTGACATATTCGAATTTATTCTATTGCAAACTGAAACTTTTCAAAGTGTCATCTTTTCTCCTCGAATTTTAGATATTTATCGTTTTACTTCTAGCGGTCGATGGAAATGATAGTTCATTCCTATGAACTATTAACCCCACATATACGTTTTATTTTGCCTTGAGGGTTTACTTTTTCTTTTTCTTTTGTTTGCTTTCTGTGACTGAATAGAATTGAACAGTTTATGTTTTTTTTTACTAGCAGATAAAAAGGCATTTATGTTGCAGTAAATTTTGGAATATATTTATACATGCAATAAAAATATATATGTCAATTATTTTTTGCCTCGTGGAGATTTTTTTTACTAAATTTCACACAAAAAAAGTTTAGTCCGCCTGTGAAGAATGCCTATCATAACTAAGCTATAATAACTTAGGTCTCAGGTGGACCACCAACAAAAGTTTAAAGATAAACATAGCGATAACATATATCTGAAGAGAAACACTTACGGCAACAAAGGTAAAATACGAGAAATTGCTATTTAAACAGAAAGGTCCGAGAAATATTTTTTTAAAATGTGTTTAGTAAGACGGGACCTAGTAATGACAACACCGACAATACTCCATATGAAATTCCATTGGTAGACTTACCTACTTACCCACTCGAACAGAATATAACGTTTGATGTTTTTGTAGGAGATACAAGGAGTTATTCACTGTTGACTTCCAAGATTGGAGTTATGCCAAAATGGCAGACTATTTCCACTGTAGCTTGGCAAGGTAGTTCGTTGACTATATTTCACGAAGGCAGACAACGGGTTCATTTTCTCCAATGCGGCCAATCTCTTATTTGAACTTTTCAACCAGTACGAGACGCTTTTTCATAAGAGGTATAATTGTTCCAACAGGGCAAATCGCGACGAGGAAGACAATCTAACCTGCGGTTCTTGGGCCAACAAACACTGTGACGATTTTTGGCTAGCTGACTCATGAGTGGACGACTTAAAATGTTTGAATTAAGCACAGGGTCTAGTCTCAGCAAAACACACACACACACACACACACATAGTCCTATGTAGACTCAAATGTGAACAAGGTTCATTCTCCATAAGTTGCCCGAGAATATCCGACTACTGCTTTATCAGGTGAAAGTATGACCCAAAGCCAGAAGAGATTCTGTAAAAAAACATTAACCCATGACACCTTATGAGACAACGGTTGTTAGTAAAGCGGCACTGCCGTCCGAAACTAATAGCCTCCAATTAATGTTGTAACCAAAATTCAATCATCTGGCTTCAACTGTCGGATATTTTCTGATAGTTACAGCTAGCAGAACTGCTAGCTAACTATGGATTACTGCTTGTTTATTATGATTACGCTTATTTGTGGGTGATCACGCTTACTGTTGGGCACTGGCTGCTTTGCTACTGGAACTTCCCGGTAGCCATGATTCATGTCGGCCATGACATGAATGCTTGTAACTGTAATTACGCCTTCAAGTCTCGAGCACTTAAATTAACTGACTCTCAGTTGATATCTCTTCAGGTGAATAATTTTCGGATATATTGACTCATAAAAAAAAGTTTCGTAACGATTAAACTTCGTTGCTTAGTCTTGTTTTAATAAATAAATAAATTAATTAAAAAGTTAAACAATTAAAAAAGGCAATACAGGAAAAATTAAAACGTAACTATTAAAAAAAAGTTTATTAAATAAAGAAATATAGAAATCTAATTTAAAAAATCGATAAATGTTATTAATAAAACATCAAATGGGCATAGGTATTTAGTGGTAATATCGTTCGATATTAAGTTTATTTTCCCTAACGTTTTATTGTAAAAGTGTTTTTATTTTATAAGTCTGAAGAAAGGTTGTTCTTTTGAAAATGTTCAAAGGCCATTTTGTTTGAATTTGTCAAAATGGTCTTGAAACAATCGTAACTAACAATAAAATACACTTTTTGTTGCTATCAACTCATTTTTGGAAGAACTGTTTTTTGTTTAAAACAGTATATGAATATTCAATCATGAAATATGATATTTTTGTTGCTTACTTTTTGTCATCTCTCTTTTTTAGCTTAAATTTATTGGTATGTGAACAATTACTAACTCATATAATCCCAGTATAATTCGGAATACTACAAATTAGTACATACATATATACATATATATATAATCGTAAATTAATTCCGTTTAGACTTTGGATGTACAAATATAGGGAAAGGAGGAAATTTAATTCAATATTGATGAGACCGCACCATTCGAAATTGTTTTAGAATTGCTAGACAAAAATATTATCCGTTTGCTTACATTTATCAAGTATATATTGGAATAAAATTTGAATTATTTCAAAAATAACATGTGATAATTCCTTTTTTTAGAACCGTTTATATAATAAGACATTTACATCATATAGTGGGTTTCTGCTTCCTGTTAATAAAAGATAATATGACTATGTCGATCTCCTTCCTTTCTTTGTTACCTCCTCCTTTTTCTACATGATTTTTTCTTTTATCGATTGTGAAAATCCGATGCCAATCTGAATATCTAAGCTTGTGCTAAAAGGTATGGCATTGTGATAAAATTCATTTATCGTGATATTGGGTAAATTTTCTCTGTATGTTTTCTTTTAAAAATGATACTCATTTTGTATTATATTGTATTCTAACACGACATACTCTCTACAAAAAATACATTATTTGATTAGACCAACTTTCACTCTCTCTTTATATATCACACGCTTGTTCTTAGTCTATTTCTCTCTCTCTCTTTATATATATATATATATATATATATATATATATATATATATATATTCAAGCAAATATTATTAAATACAACGAAGACATTTTGTCTTATAATTCTTTTTTTTTAATTTTTCAATTTTTCGTATTGTCTTTTTTGTTTCAAAATCGAAAATATTAATAAAGGATCCATACATGTTGCTGTTACGAGCGCTTTCGATTCGTCCACGAATCATCATCAGGTGTTAAAAATACAGGATTGATAAAATGAGGATTAAAAATGAAAACTAAAATATATATATTCAGTGATTAGTTAAAATAAAAGTCGACTAAGAATAAAAGTCGATTAAAAATGCGAGTGTTAAACCAGCAAGTTCGTAGACACCATGTACGAAGTCCGTCCAACACGGACTACGCAAGACATTTCAGAACGTTACTGCTTTTTTGAAATGCAATGTCGTTTATATTGGGTTGAAGAGTTCTAATGTACGACGCTTCAAGAATCTTTTATTTTTTTACATTATTTTCCCGTTGTATAATTTTTGTGTTGTCAACGAGGACCTTTCTAACATTGGAGGGGGACATCTATGTTCTTATGACAGTAATTTTAAAATTAAATTTATTATCTATTATAGGAAATTTCGAACACAAAACCTTGTGGTTAAAAACAACTCTTCACCGGCGATAAAAACGTTGGAGCAAACCAATTTAGTGTATAAATTTAAATGCTCTATTGGAGAATGTAACTCCAAAAATAATACATACATTGGGCATACAACAACAACGTTGTCCCGGCGAATAACTATGCACCTTAACGACACAAGGGCGATTTACAAACATTTAAAAAAAGAACATAGCTGTCCCCCCTGCAATGTTTGAAAGGTCCTCGTTGACAACACAAAACTTATACAACGGGAAAATAATGTAAAAAAATTAAAGATTCTTGAAGCGTCGTATATTAGAACTCTTCAACCTAATATAAATGACATTGCATTTCAAAAAAGCAGGAACGTTCAGAAATGTCTTGCGTAGTCCGTGTTGGACGGACTTCGTACATGGTGTCTACGAACTTGCTGGCTTTAACGCTCGAATTTATAATCGACTTTTATTCTTAATCGACTTTTATTTTAACTCATCACTGAATATATATATTTTAGTTTTCATTTTTAATCCTCATTTTCGCAATCCTGTATTTGTAACACCTGATGATGATTCGTGGACGAATCGAAAGCGCTCGTAACAGCAACATGTATGGATCCTTTATTAATATTTTCGATTTTGAAACAAAAAAGACAATACGAAAAATTGAAAAATTAAAAAAAAGAATTATAAGACAAAATGTCTTCGTTGTATTTAATAATATTTGCTTGAATATATATATATATATATATATAATAAATTCCACAGCCAAACAACGTCGCATCCCGCAAGAACCATGACAGTCAAAGAACCGGAAGTCCAAGATTCGAGTTTCTCCCCCATTTGGGCTCATCAGTTAGACACATCCGAACTCAGGATTCGAAACCCGAGCCTCTTGCATGCAAGGCAATCACTCTACTAACTGAGCAAACGCCCTGCACACAAGAATGTCAATTAACCAACACAGACCAAGTAGGTTTATTTCACAGTCGGATTTCGGCGCGGGTTGCTTGATCTTGCGGGCTGCGACGTTGTTTGGCTGTGGAATTTATTATATACAATCTCTCACATTCTGAACTTCCTATATATATATATATATATATATATATGTATGTATATATACAAAATTTCAAATATGTACATCCGTATGTGTTTACTTAACTGTATATATATGTATATATATATATATATATATATATATATATATATATATATATATATATATATGTATATATATATGCATATTTTGCCAGCAAATCATTATTCAAGCACATCTGATTGAACACGACAGAGTTATTATTTTTTCTGCGTTTTTGTTTATTTCTTGTCTAATAACCAATCAAAATATAAATACACCAAGCCCCGCAGAAAAAGAAAACTAGAAAAAACTATCGCCACTATGCAGCGATAGAAATCGGCTGAAAAGAAAATGGCTGAACAAAATTTTTTAGGATCAATTTCATACAACATGCCAGCTACAATAATAATTACACTCGACTAATGAAAGAAATATCTATATAAATCGAAACAAATAACTTTGATGTGTCCCATCAGATTTGCGTGAATATATATAACTCAAAGTTAAATTCTGTTTCAATACAATAGGTACTGAAGATTATATTATTTTAACGTATTGAAATGTCTAGACAATATCTGGAGAGTTTTTTTTTTCTTTTGATTTGGCTTTCTTTATATCTTCTATACACAAAGTTAAGAAGCGCCATGAATTGGACGGTTAGTAATGCAGATAAATCAAGATAAATTGCGTGAATTTTTCTTCACAAATTCACTTCTTTATGGGGATCTTCTTTTTCATCTTAATTATTTATTACATTTTTTTATTTCTCTTAATTGCAAGTTGACTATGAGACCTTATTTGTATTGAATCAAAAAAAGGTTATTCTATTTTTTCTTCCTCAAAGAGTTCAGGGTAATCTTTCACTGTTGTTTTTGATTTTTCAAAACATTACGCTTCGTTAGAAAGCACATTTTCATCCATACACCAATAGAAACTGAAATAATATATTGGGCATTACTTATTACACACTAGTTGTACTTTAAGTGAACACTCCGGCGTCAGTCTATCCACATTGAATTGATTACATATATGAAGCATGGCCGACTATATTTTTCTTGAAATTATTCAGATGTTTAAATTTACACCAAATTCTATATTGGTAAACACATTAAAATGGCAGTTATACTATTTTCCTATATTAGAGAATCAATACAACGTTTTTGAAAATTATTTTCTAAAAGGAAACACATTGAAAGCAATGTACCCCGAAAGAAGTTGAACCCATTCATTTAATAAAGTGAACGTAAAAATCAAACCGAAATTAATTTTAACATTATAATACAAGTATAAGTAATATTCAATTCTAAAGAATACATTTTATTATTTTTTTGATTATATATTTTAGAAAAATTGAATAATTCGATGTGTCTTCCTACCGTACTTTAATATTATTCTTTTCTTACAACACTAACTGATGTACCCGCCGTTACTAGAATTTATTCACTATATAGGAATAGTCCGTTCTCATACATAAATGAATAAACCATTAATTCATGATGACTTGGTTTTCCATAGCCTCATGATATAGCAGCAGTAGGTGCGTTTCATTTTATATAAGTCGCGCAAATATACCTTGCTCTTTTTGTTTTGTGTAATCTTTTATCTGAAATTTTTCTTCTTCCAAAATATGACGTAAGAATCTTAACTGTAACTCGATACGCCTGTGTTATTTGTTGTATAATGCTTGCATAATTTTTTCCGATGGATTGTCGGTTAATAGTTATGTTAAGATGACATCTGGCACAAACAAATTGTCACATAATTAAATGTCTCGATGGGACAACATTGAAATTATCTGATACGTATCCCTTTTGTTAGTAATCTTGTACAAAAAAAAGCGGGGGTCCTTAATGATACAGTGTATGTTGGAGTAAACTTTAATGCAAAAGTGTTTGAATTACTTTAGTAAAAATATGTCCTTTTAGGAGATATTCGTAAGGCTTTCCTGCAAACCAACCTGCGAAATGAGATTCAAAAAAAAATTCTGTTTTTTCTCAAGGCGAATGATCTATTGTGTACCTAAAGGTACATCACTAATTTTTGGCTTTAATGCCATCCCTTTACATACTCAGGTTTGCGACAGAGAGACATTACTTAGAATAGTCTTCCATTGTAATTACTAACACTTTTTATGTTAGCACTTCAAATTGGGATTACTACTCACTCCTTTTTGTTTATAATACTGTCCGTTACACATTAAAGGATGCAGGGTTCGAGCTTCCTCACTGTAACTTCAACTGGGCCGACATGCGTAAAAAGTTTTTTTTCGAAAATGGATCTATTATCTCCATTTCCTCACCCTTGAAATGACCCTGAGATACCTCGTTTAGGCCTAGTCGGTTAGACTGGGCCTTACAGTGATAAACGTTTGTGTCAAAACTAAGCGTGGGCTTTATTCTCAATTTTTAAGTATATAAGATTCTTTATCTAACTGCTTGCAGTAACCATTTAAGACAAGATTCTTGTTAGTCAATCCTGAAAAAGCAAATTGTGCGGGGATCCTGACATCCGTACAAATGTTATAGCCTCTGGAAAATCCTTGCTAAGGAGTGTAACAAGTTTTGTGATTTTTAGTTCTCCAGGCATGTGATGAGTGAGGACTCCCTGGCGAAGTTTGTATACTGCTGTTATGCATCGTAACTGCTATATGGCGTTTTCGTTTATGTAAAACAATGAACAAAATGAACTTGTTGTTCGTTAGACAGCGGTTGCTCCCATTAAGCGGAACAGTCTTTCTTCTTTGGAAATTATTGCAATGTATCTGGTTCTGAAAATGTTCCCAATGTGCTGAAGCTTTCAAGCCTACTAAGATTCACTCGATATCTCCGTATCCGGCATCCAACTGAAAGTATCATTGATTTACAGGGAAAAGGAGCTAAAACAAACGTTTTTTTATGAGCGCGTACTAAACGTAAAAAAATGTTGATTGAAGAAATCTATGTTCTACGTTAGTTACAAATATCTTTTCCTGTCTTAAATTCTTGCAGTTCTTATTTTAAAAGAAGCATTTCCACCGTAAAGTTTCAGCAATTTTTGGTACAAGGCTCGACTGGTTTAATCTACTTACCAACGGTTGCCCTTGTCTCTCCCTTTCTATTTCATTATGACAGGAAATATATATATATATATATATATATATATATATATATATATATATATATATTATATCATATAACGATTCCTGTACTGACGAGAACGTGATCCTAATAAATATTTCTGATTTCTCCTCATTAAATAGGGCAATCAATATTGTTGAGAAGATTTTGTTATTCTGTGATAAAGTAAGGCACTGTCACACAGATATTAATGCTTGAGCTAAATTGTTGCTCTCTTCCTGTAAAGAGAGTAAATAATTTCCCTTCGTATTATTTGAACAACCTTTCAAATAAGATTGTGTCTTCGGAGACATACGCCGTTATTGTTTTATTGATAATGGTTGTATGTTGCGAACTTAGGAGCCTATAAAAAATTCCAACATCCACATTTTTAAGTAAAACTTCTCATACTTCTTGGAAAACATGATCTTTTAACCGAATCAATTACTAAAGCCGCTCATTACATTTGTTTCCATGTGGGAACTAATTGTAACATTTGCTAGGCTTAGCTTATATAGTTCTGGATGCCATTCGGAGAGAAAAATCTCCCGTACTGTGTAAAAACATTAATTAATTGTCATATTAAAAAAAACGAGTTCTAAAGAGATATGTGCCGTAGATCTGGAATTATTCCCGGGTATGCGCATTAGAAAGAAGCTATTAGCGTTTATTAGGTTTACCGATCTGTTTTGTTTCAACACGTTTATTCGGTAAATGTAAAGACCTCCTTAGCGTCTGTCATTATCTTATCCGAAATCTTCCTTTTTAGACGAATTCAAAGAAAAATTATGGTCAACTTCAATTGGTCCCCTCAACATTTCTTGCATGGGAGAGGTTAATAAACACTAATTTAGCAATGTTTGATAACATTAATAGATAGAAGAATGTGGACTATTTTGGAATCTTAACAATCCTTTCCGATGATGAGAATGCAGTTAATGGTTGATCAGTTACCTATATTATAAAGGGGTTCAGAAATTTTAACGCTTAACCATTTTTAACAAACTGGTTCTAATTCACATTTGTTGATGAATTAGTACGGATCGGGGAGTTGTATGCTGGTGGTGGAGGAACACTATTACCATCTATGGAATTGAGATACAGGTATATTGAAAAATTCAGAATATATGGCAATGCGATTAACTGATATCCTTCAAAAGATATCGCTGGGAAAAATTGTGTATATTAAAACTCCAAAATAAAACTCAACACTTTTGGAGTCTTCGCGTCGGTATTAAGACCCACTAATGGGAAGGATGAAAAAGGTCGCTCAGCCTGTATATTTAGGAACGAGTTCGAACAGGTTCATACTTTCCAAAATGTATTCTCCCTGGATTGTAAGGCTGTTTCTGCGTCGTATTACGCAGCTTTTATGGAGGAAGGGATCCCCTTTTTCTCGCCAACGTCGAAAATGACAGATAGTCCCTTATTGTCTTTTGTGACCCCTGCGATAGTTGATATATTTTGTCTTGTTAGGGTGAAACAACATGATGCGCTTGAGGAGTCTATTTGTCAGAATTTTTCCAAAAAATATTACACTAAACTCTTACTTATGAATCTATTACATTATCATTTTACTTATGTTCAAGTAATCGTTCTTATTATTCTTAATATATTGGTAATTCAGATTAAAGTTGGTTTATTTACTATATATTCATTCGTCATAAGCATACAGAAACACGTACCGTTCTTAAAAAAATACAATATTTTCGACTACCAGTCTTATTGACTTGCCATTTACTGACAGTCTAATACATATTTACCCGTTATTCAGTAAATATTAAAAAGTAATGGATATCAATTACTTTTTATTGATCACTTTGCAATGTTAGAATGTACATTACGTGAATCGTGTCACTTCATCCGTTGATTGGTTTAACAACATGTCTTTTTACATGCTTGTTAATTGGTGCAGTTGATCCTTTGCCCAAGCGACAATGTTTTAAGTGCAAACCTTAGTACGAGAAAATCTGTCAAGCATGACAAACTCCTCTTTAATATTCATAAAAATGTAATGAACTTGGCGCCCAATTTTCATCTGGTTCGTTCAGACAATCACACCTTCAAAATTATTTGTTCTTTCTCGGAGTTAATATCACCTTTCTAATCAGCTAAGTATCTTGGTCTTTAGTTGTAGCTCTTCGACAGAATCATCCGCTTTTTATCTATTGAAACATGGTCTAAACTGGCCTAAAGCTAATGAATAATGATAATTGTCACATAAGATTATTTCTTACTACATTTTCGAGGCTTTAACTTCGATGTTCGGATTGGTATCGAAATGACGCAACATAATTTTGCAATCGAAATGATAGGATATGCCTTATTCAACCAGGTTATTGCGCTTTTTTGATGCCGTGTCTATGTCATCCTCTACAACAGTTGTAAACTATGTAAAGAAGTTGCGGTGAGATTCAATTGACTTTTGTCTAACCGATCTGTTATCCCTGCGATTTTACTATTAATACTGTAAAATATAACAAAATATGATGGTAAAATTAGCCGATAATAAATATTGTTACTATATCTTATAATACGAATTTTAATTTCGATATTACATATAAGAAACCATGTACAATCTCGCTTAATAAATTATAAGCATATATTTTCAAGTATGTTTATATACATATAGACAGCTATTTTAAAAATCCATATCATTGTTGTATAATCCATAAACACACTTGAGAAATGCGTCATACAATTATAACTGTGGCTCCGAATTATTAGGAATAATATTTTAAAATAAATATATGTACGTATGTATAAATGAATTCATGCCAGTAACATAACCATCATTTTTTTCTGGTGACGATCAAGTCGTCGAAAGTGTTTTTGATAAAGCTTAGGTTTTAGAAGCATTTCTTACGTAGAAAGTTATAGAGATGCTTGAAAAAAACGGGTAGTCGGTTGGTACATGGTCCGGAGAGTATCGCTGATGAGGCAGAGTTTCGTAGCCAAATTTGTTCAACTGAATCAGGGTGGTTTTACATCGCTCGGCCGTGTAGTGACGTGATCATCCTCATAGATGGCTTGTCAGTTGAAAAATGACATCATCGCCATAGGTCCTAGCAAGCAAGATAAGTGGAACACAGATTGTCGATAATGAGCAGACATTTCTTTTTACAGGAAGCCTTAGAAAACTTCTAAATTGGATTAAATAAGATAAACATGATTCTTTGTACTGAAACTCATCCAATATTAATAATAAAAATATTAATAATAAAAAAGAATTGAAAGGGATAAAAATTGTTTAAACGTTTAAAAAGAAATGGAATACGATTTGATTTGTATGAAACAGAATTTTATTCAATAGAAATAAATAAAAATGAACAATAACTATTTTTAAATTAAATAAAATATTTTAAAAGTCGAAACTGAAAATCAAACGATAACTTAGTTTAACTTAAATACGAACAATAAATTAGTTTAACTGAAAAAAGAACAATCAACTTAAATTAACTGAAAAACGAACAATACGTTAGTTTAACTGAAAAACGAACAATAAATTAGTTTAACTGAATGACGAACAATAAATTAGTTTAACAGAGTAACGAACAAGAAGTTAAAAATTAAATTCAAACAAATGTTAGTATAAGTAAAGTTACTAAGGCAGAGACATTTCAAACGTTTACTATTAAAACTTTGCAAAAATATGTGTAGAATTTAATTAACAGTTTGAATTGTTCTTTTTCTGATATTATTTGACTAATATTGTCATAATTGTTTATAACGGACTTCGATGAACTCCATATCAGCATGTTTTTGATTTGCTGAATAGTGTGACCCTCATCACAAGAGTCAACATGAAATAATCGATTTTGATCAGCCAAAATATATAAAGTTATGTACATGACTAATGTTCTCTGATGAATCGTATGTAAAAAAGAATCGCATTTTGTAAGTTGGTTTATAACTACATAATTATATAACATAAAATTATCAGTTATATCATTTGGGTATAGCAGAGGACCTCTTTTAATACCCTGAAAGTAGCTGTTTAATTCAGCTATTTCTTCAGCAGCCTCTCTCCCGGATATAAAATTTTTGCAGCTATTGGATTTCAGTTCTTTGAAAATTGCATGACAGCAATAACCTGATGAGTATAATATAACGGGGAGCACTTCCATGCATTGATTGACATCGTCTTGTGTTACATCTGTGTTAAATTTATAAACATGTAACTATTGCTCCCTTGTCATTTCATCCCAGCTATTTTCTTTTAAATTGTTCAATTCCATAGTTCGATTATTAATTGGTAAGCTCAATATTAAAACTGACAACATTCTGTTTTTTTTCACATTCATACATCTGACGTATCGATGTATTATACTGATTGCCACTAAGTTTTCGATACTCTCCAATCCTTGCCTCAAGGTTATCTGTCTGAAATTTCCTTCTAATATATACAACCTCTTCAGTACATTTATACAATATTCAGTCAATTCTAAAATTGCGTAAGTAGTATGGTGTAAAACAGTATATGTTTCATTTGTTAACTTGCCAGTTCTTCCAGGAATGTTATTCCAAGTTTCTAACCAGGCAGAGAACACATTTAGGCAACTATAATTATCACTATTTAATGTAAGATGATTAGCATATTTATTACGAAGTCGACAACCCGTATATGGTGTTTTCACATTTAGTATTGTCCATCAAATATAAAATATTTGAATGTATTCTGGGATTTCTACATAATTTGGCAAACATTCCTGTTTTCCTAATGTTAGCAAACCTTGAATAGTTTATTGGTTGAAAATTGGCAAAACCAAATTAACATTTTACCTTTCAAAAGTAGTTGGAGAATGAGCTTTTGAAGTCAACATAGCAATATTTCACAAGTAATTGAGATTTTAGGGCATAAAGTCTGTGTTAACTAGAAAATGAAGCACTTCGGATGTTAGCTAATTCATGATCCCCATTATAACAAAACTTTGGGAACATCATGCATTTACGTCCACATTTTGACCAAGCCAATTGTTTCTAATGCAGTTTAATATATGCACTGACTCGAATTAGAATAAAAGTGGGCTAGGCGTCTTACTGGATGGGGATATACAATTGAAAGCTTTGATGGGCTACGCAAGAAAAAACATAGCTTTTTTATTTATTGCAATATTATCTGTTATAACAGATAATACCTTAAACGCTATATCTTCTTAGCCAATTATTACACGTTTAATTATGTCAAATAAGTTCTCAGCTAGAAGACATTTAGTTGGCATAACAGGCACAATATCCTTATATTGTGAGAATACACTGCTAAGCATAAAACAAATGCACATGGGGCAGGTTCATTGCTGTTGTTAGCTAAGCCAACAATATTACCACATTTATTATCAAGATAAGGTTTGAGATGTATTTCATCAGCAAGTAAAGATATTGTGATATCATTCTGCATTAGTAACTTTAACTTACTTTTAATATACATGATAAAATTGTTATCGTGTTGTTCAATTACAATTGATTAACCGTATCAACTTCTATGAATCCTGTAATTGAACAACACAATAACAATTCAAATGGTTTAATAGCATGTTAAACTTACATTTCTAGTTGCTCTTAACCGGCTGTACCCTCTAGGGGCGCAGTTATATAATAAGGAAGAATATACTATCATTTCCCTCGAATAATTAACCTTATTCATTGCCATTATGTTAATTTGCCCACATATGAACTTAATGGCACTAAAATATTTGAATGATTCATCTTACACTAATAGCAAAAATGATAAGATTATTTTAATAAAGAACTTCTATTAGAAGTCTTCATTTCCTGTTATTCGATGCCCATTTTTTCATGTTTTCCATCAAAATCTGCAGAGTATTTTCCTCTGTTACATGTTTAGGATTTCTATACTCCGCTATAGCACTCATTTCCACATCACTACAGAATACTCTAACGGCCAAGTCCGGTTCAATCACCATAGACCTTTTATATTTGGCCATGGCCATCTCTTTATGTGACATATAATGATGGTATTGGCTTGCCTAATAGAAGCCCAATAATTTTATATATACACGTTAATTTTTTTTCTAAAGTATCAATAATATGGAAAGTTTGAAGCTTCCGCAACTCTAACTCGTCAGCAGCGTTTTCATATGATGCACGCTTAAGAGCAGAATTTTCAAAACGCATTTCCCTTTCGTTAGGAGACTCTCTAATAGGTGGGACAGTTTGGTAATAGTCGAGGAATAGCACCATCCTTAAGATAGGGATTTTGTTAATTTAACACTAATTGCCTTCCAGTCCTTTCAGCAAATACTGATGCCTGTCGCTGTATGTCTTCAGGTCTAAAATGAAGTTCACATATCTAAAGAAATAATTTAAAAGAAAATCATACCATGTTTGACTTAATAAACAAAAGAAAAATTACATGACAAAAAAAGACGATAAAATAAAAAAAAAGGTAAATGTGCAGAATTAGTCCACCCTCGGAAAATCCTTCTAAATGACCAATTTTATATGTTTTCGGGGGTGCTGAAAACGAAAATAACGTTTAAAATATCCGCAAAGCAGTTGTTTTCAGGATCTAAAGAGATGTTAGTTAAAAAAGGGGGGATAATTTAAGCGAAAACGCCCACCCATTTTATAGCCACTTTTTTACATGGGCAACGAGCAATTTTTGAAAACTACATTTTCACCTCAATCAAGGCGAAGAGCCTCTTTCATGTAGGAATGAACATCACTAAACGTAAAATGAGCACCTACAGTTGACCCCCTCTCCCCGAAAAAATTATGTTTACACTTTTTGAAAAGGGGTGCTCATTTTACGTTAAACTGTGTTCATTGTACGTTGACTCCAACCCCAAATAAAGGTGGCCATAATCATTTTTCTTCGCTTTTATTTGTAAAAGAGAAAGCACCCTAAAAACAACGATCGCCATCAATGGGTGCTTATTTACGTTAAATTTTTATAGAAAGTGACCCCCCATTTTTTAAAACTAACATTTCTTCATAGCTTAGAAACTACTTATGTGCCGTAATTTTTAACATTGTTTTCGCTTACAACGCCAGGAGCAGCATCACAATTTTGGGGGAGTTTTGACAACGCTAACACAAAACTGTGAATAACATATACAAAACTCGTAACTTCTTCGTTTAAAGTGGGTTGTTTATTTTCTTCATGGAATATACTTCCAAAATAAACTATTTAAATTGTTTTAAAAATAATATATATATATATATATATATATATATATATATATATATATATATATATATATATATATATATATATATATTTAACTATACATCTCGCGGGCGTGTTTAAATTTATTTAACCCTCCAAAACTTTAAACCAACTTCGGATTTTGTCATGAGACACGTGACCAAATTTCAACAGACCGATGTTAATGGCGCAACCAGACTAAATTATAGTCGTCGTTAGGCCATCATATTACGGTAGCCACGGTAGTGACGTGGATGGGAATTAAAATATTTCTGATGCTGGGTGTTTGCTGTCGAAGTTTCTGATCCATTTTTTTCTAATTTTGCAGTACTTCTTCGCCGTAATAGTTTCACCTGCATTCAAAAACTGTATGAAACGAATCGCAGACCGCCATACAGTCAGAATGGATTCCTTTGTGTAACTCTGTCATATTGAAGTGTAATGGAGCTTCGTTGCCATATAACTATTCAGCCGAGTGTCGGCGGTTTCCATATTAACACCACATTCCATCGAAAGTATCAACCAGGTGGAGAAAGATGTACTTGTTTCGTAAAAGACGAGAAGATAACATTTTAAAACAGCGTTGCTTTTGGTTCTTGTTCGATTTGTGAGGCATCTATTTATTAAACTTATTTTTCCTTTCCATTCGTTTTCAGCTCGCTATTGATATTTAAGACACCATGCAATTTCTAAAACAACGATTGTGCTGTATGGTATGGACCAAACGCTCTATTGATATCGAACTGTTTCAGCAGATTTTCGGCTTGTTTCGAAGTAAAAAAGAATTGTACGAATTAATTTTTTTCATTGTTAATTCCAACGTTCTGAAAAAAAAGTGATAATTGTGTTTATATGATTGTAATTAAATTGATAATGTAGGTCGCAAAATCTTATTTTTAATTATATATAAAATCCTAGTATTATGAAAAATAATTATTTGAAAGTACATAATTTAAAATCAAAATGGACAAGTTCAGAATATCATTTTCTCAACGTAATAAGGAAGTCTAGACTAAACACGAGATGTTGATGAACACATAATGCGGTTGGTTCCTTTTTATTATTAGGAAGTCTCAAAATAAAGACGAAACTTTGATAAACACATGATACGGTCTGTTCCTTTTTATTTCTTATTTTGTCGGAATACTATTGCCATGATTTTCATCATATATATATATATATATATATATATATATATATATATATATATATATATATATATACATATATATACATATATATATATATATATATATATATATATATATATATATAATATGTGTGGGTGTGTTGGTCGTGTGAGGAGAATGATTTAGAAAGAGTAAGCATTGAACGCGATTTTAAATTATGTATAAATGTATTATATTATGACAAAGACATTATTTGAAAGTACATAATTTAAAGTCAAAATGAACAATCTCAGATCATTTTCACAACTTAATACACAGTTTATATATTTGCATAGGCACACACACACACCCACCCACACATACACCCCCCACACACACCCACACGCACATATATATATTTATATGTGTGTGTGTATGTGTATGCGTGCGTGCGTGTAAGGAGAATGATTGAGAAAGAGGAAGCATTTAATGTACAAACAGTGACTAATATAAAATTACACTTCATGTGCGTGATAATTTAAAGGTATTTTCAAAGTAAATGATGAATTAATATTTAAATAGGTATAGTTAAATATTTTATGTTGCACTTCATTTTTTTATCAAAAGCTCTTTGGCTGGATATTTCCGCTTTTTATATGACAGGCTTTTTCATCTCATAATGTAATTTGTATAAGTTTTGATGTCATTTTATAAAAGTATTTGCTTTGAAGATTAATTTTTGCCTGATTGGTAAATGCCTTATATTTTAGTCCGTTAATCAGCAATATGATTTTGCGGGTATATGCTTTTTTCCAGAAGATTAATTTGATAAAACCTGTATTAATATATTCTAACGTATGGCAAATACGAAAGCATAGTAAAAAACATTATTAAAAATAAGCATACATTTTTTTTTGCGTTTCCATTAAATTTACCTTTGATATCTTTGAAGGAACTCACCTAAACACAGGTTTTGAAATTTAGCAAATGGTAAAGAAAAATACGTGTATGACGTAACCCTTACTCCTCAATAACTACATTAAATAGTATGGTCTCATCCGCTATGTAGTCCGATGAATACACATGCTTCATAAAACATATATGTATCGAAAGTATTCTCAATGAGCCTTCTAGTCACATATCTAAATTCATATTCATTAAAAATTAAAATCACTCAAGATGTAATTTAATATGCATTTTGTTTAATTATTCACGCGTATTTTCTTAATACAAAAATTGAGTTTAGGTCTTGTTTCGGCTGAACTAGCTATTTTTACACTCGGCTTCTTGTATCTTTTAATTCTAATAAAAGCTGAATATTCTTAAAATCTCAGAGCATCGTTGTTAGGCGTTTTTTTTTTCATAAAGAAACTAATCTGTTAGATAACTCTAATTTCTATTTTATAAAGTGCTGCCGAAAAAAATGATGAACGTCTTATCAGAATGAAGTGTGATCATGAATTGATTTAAATCTGCAAATCTGCATTGTCTCATGTTTTCATCTCTGGGAAATTATGAAAGGTTATACTATAGGAAAAACCTCTAAAACTATATTTATGGAACATACTATTCCAGATGTTTGATAGGATTTCAGTTATAACTAATCCTTTCGATAATATCATATTTTAAACCATAACCTAACGTTCTGGGAATAAACTTTAATGTACAGTACACTGCTTCATTATTAGACAAGCATTCCAGCCCAAGTTGCCAGAGTGTTTGGTGGTGTATGTTTAGCAAAAAAGCGTTTATTTTAAATTTGATCCCGATTATGCGTCCTTAACATTCGGTGTTTTGGGGTCAAATCAAGTTATTAAGTTTGACTGATGTCCAAGGAACCTATATCTAAAATGTCAAGTGTTTAGACCCAAAATTGTCGGAGGAGTTTGATAGAGATCTCAAAGATCAAATCGTGTAACGTTGACCCATTACTAGCCAAATATTAGGCCGAAAATAGATTATAAAAATGTTCCACACCCTCAGTACACTGTACATTAAATTTCGGGTCTGTAAACCAAAAATTGGGAGAGTTATTGCGTAGGGTAAGGTAAAAAGACAGACACACAGCCAACCATACACTTTTATAGATATACTAGCATGCGGGCCCGGCGTTGCCCGGGTATTTGGGGGTGTATGTTGAGCAACAAATAAGAGCAGTCTATTTAAAAAAAAAATAACCCCTATTCTGTCCCCTTAACATTTATTGTTTTGGGCTCAAATTAAGTTATTGAGTTAGATCCATGGCAAAGCAACAGATATCTATCTAACATTTCAAGTGTTTAGACCCAAAAGTGCCGGAGAAGTTTGGTAGATTTCTCAAAGGTCAAATAGTTAAATTTTGACCTAGTGACAGCCAAATTTCTGGGCGAAAACCGATCACATAGATTTTCCCACATCTCACAACCCTGTATATGAAATTTCGAATCTGTAGACTAAAAATTGACATTATTGTTGCGTAGGAAAATGTGCACAAACAGACACACAGAGACACAGATACACAGGCATGTTCACTTTTATAGATATACTAGCATGGGTGTGCGGCGTTGCCCGGGCATTTGGAGGTGTATATTGAGCAAAAAAAAACCACTAAATTGTCTAAAATTTGACCCCTATTATGCCCCTTACAATTCATTGCGTTGGGGTGAAATCAAGTTATTAAGCTAGATCCATGTCAAAGGGACCTATACCTAAATTATCAAGTGTTTAGATCCAAAATTGTCAAATGAGCTTGGTAGAGTTCTTAAAGGTCAAATCGTTGAACTTTGACCTCAGATAATTTCTGGTCTAAACATTTGAAATTTGACAGAAAGGATATGCAAAGATAGGGCAAGCTTTTTAATCGGTTTAGTTCGAAAATTTTTAGTTACCAATATATAAATGTATGTGTGTATGTTTGCATGTCTGCCTAACACTTTCGAATGTGATGACGGATCTTTCCTAGATCAGTATTGTTTTGAAGTTCGAACATTTAAACGATAAATATTGAAAAATTGCTTAAAAACATAAATATCTTCACCTTCTACTGGGCAGTTTTCTACAGAGGGGCGCTTTATTCACCGATATTTTTTTTAAATCACCCCCTCCTTTCGATTGTCTAGCTTAATTTAAACATATGTCTGTACGTCAAGACGAATGCTTGATATAATAAGCCTCTTTCTAAAATCCATAGAAATATGAGATAATTCTAGACGTATGTCCATGTACATTATATTATAGTAATGCTGGCGTGAACATAGAAAGCGATAGAGTATTATGCCTATTATTTTCAAAATGCACATCTGGATAAATGTGACTGTGAGATCTATATTGGTGATTTACCTCATACTGTAACATGCCTGTCAAACAACGAATGTTTTAAATAACACCAGTAACGGTATTCTGACGTAAATATAGAGTAACATAAAATCTCACAATGGGTCAGAAGCTAGAGTATCATTTTGGTCTTATATCACCAAACCCCATAAATTGAGACATATACACAATATATTGCGAAGGCATCTGAGATAAACAAAACATCTTATAAAGATGAACGTTAGCTATCTTACACTAAAACAAAATTCGGCCATTCACGTAGTGCTGTCTCAATCTCTAAACGTGTTAAAAACAGTATATTCTTCCTATAAACAGATCCTAAGTAAACGTATAAGATTTTCAATTAAATATTAGAAATGCCCCATCGTTGCAATTTTATATCCGTCTGCTAAGGTTACATGTAACTATGTGTGACGAGGTGGGACGACATTACCCATAATCGTCCAATTCTTACTCGGACACACCAACCAAGTAGAAACATCGTATTTACAATGTGGTGGCAAAACTATCGGACACTTAATTACTATTACAGTTTATCTCATCGAAATACTTGAATGTAGAATCCCTTCTCAATTTTCTGGGTTATTAATTGCATTGGATTGAAGAAACGCTATTGTAAATTTAAAAGACATGTTGCTAACTGTTTACTTGTATACATCGTATCTAATAGTAGAAACATTTGTACTAATTGTCATTCGCCTCATTAGGAAGTAAAATAACACGTAATGTTTATAGTTAAATTATAATTGTAGCGTGTAATTTCCGAGAACAGTGCAATTGAAATATTGTATTGCAAAAAATAATTATCATTGCAAAATTTAAAAGTTTTCATAAATATCTGAGACCATATGAACCCAATTACAAAAACCTGAATTGCAATTATTGTTTGATCTTCATTGAATTTAATATATGACGTATAATATTAATTCGAAACGGATTATAAAAATTCCCTATAAAATTTTATAAGAAGACGTAATATATACCTTGCTCCTGAACAGACATTCGAAAATATTATAAAATTACAACTAACATTCCGCAAAACTTTAATTATAAGCCCTGTAATAAATATTAATTTATTATTGAATCTTATAAATCTTCCTAATGTCTGTCTGTCGGTGTGTGTAGGGGGGTGAGTGACGCGGTTTATCTCCGCCTACAAGCAACCCACTCAAGCAAGTTAGGGATAACGATGAGGCTTATGCACCCGGGATGTTTTACTGATATTTATATCCATGTTTGGTGTATGGAAATGCAAAAAAAAAAAAAAAAATGAAAAAAAAAATAACGATTTATTAAACAACGTTTTATTTACTGGATATTTTCTGGTACAAGGGCGCAAGCTTGCCCAGCTTGGCAAACTAGGGTTCTTGAGTTTGAAAAATAGTCTGTATTATTCCATACATCACCGTAATTCGTAGACACAAATTAAAATTGTTCTTCTTCAACAATTTTCGAAGGTTGATTAAACATGTGTGCGTTCCTGTTTTATTGCTTGACTAGTATTCCAAAACACGAGTAAACAGACATAGGCAAATATGATAGGTAAGCGTGTATATCTGCTTGGCCCTCGGCTAGCATTTGAAGTGCAGTCGCATCTCTCTCGCCGGTGTTGGAATTACTAGCGCTATTTATAGTGCTAATCGGTGTAAATTCGTCTGTTCAAATAAGGCTGGTATAACACTTACTACCTAGCTCGACCTACGCATTGAGCACTGTTGAAGTAAATACGTAAAGTTTACGTATCAATTTATACTATCGGATATTAATTTATGTGATTAAATGAAATATATATATATATATATATATATATATATATATATATATATATATATATATATATATATATATATATATATATCAAATGATAATGAGTAGATTAAAGCTTGATATTATGGTTTTAAATGATTTGAAATAACAGAAAAGGTATAATTGATTCTATATTTTCTCATATATTATACCTCCGCTCTTTTGACAATAGGGAACAATTATGAATATCTCCAGCGGCAAATAATCTTTATGCACTGTGAAACGTACTTTATGTTGGAAAACAAAATAAAAGCAACTATAAAATATAAGAACTATTCTAATCATGTCTCACCTTCTGTAATTTCAGATCATTTGAAACCATAGTAGGAAATTTTAGTCTCTCCTCACTCAATGCCAGAGATTTCGGGGAAATATGAGATATTTGGTAATTTATATACAGGACAAGGAAAATGCTATTGTTAAAATATTTTATGGCTACAAAAGTGTAAAAAAATAGGCTATGATAATTGGATTTCTCTCTTTATGTGCGACCTGAGAAGTAGCAGTAACATATTCCACTGCACAATATACATAATTAGCTTTCCAACAAACCTTCATTTTTACATTCTTATCAATTGTTGCAGTAATTTCGAACTCATAAATTTTCCAAAACAGGCATTATATATATATATATATATATATATATATATATATATATATATATATATATATATATATATATTTCATTTAATCACATAAATTAATATCCGATAGTATAAATTGATACGTAAACTTTACGTATTTACTTCAACAGTGCTCAATGCGTAGGTCGAGCTAGGTAGTAAGTGTTATACCAGCCTTACTTGAACGGACGAATTTACACCGATTAGCACTATAAATAGCGCTAGTAATTCCAACACCGGCGAGAGAGATGCGACTGCACTTCAAATGCTAGCCGAGGGCCAAGCAGATATACACGCTTACCTATCTTTGCACATTATTGTTAATACACTCGTTCCTTAACTTGACCTCGGCGTGATTGCTCTTATTTCAACGGTTGTTCCATGACACAGCAGATTGGCGAGAAGGAATCGAAACGATAGTCACTGCAGATAATCACCAAAAGTGATTGGAATAAAGATTCGTAAAATCTTCCCGGCAGAATGCCGTTGTCATTTCAACAGATATTTGGATACGCAATTATTAACAACGATTTAATTACTACAATATTACTTTGCCGACGGGGGAAAAACTTGCTACCAAAATCTGCAAGAACGTCTCTTTTCCATAGGCGAGATAAATGTATAAAAGTCATATTTTCAAAGGAGGGTGTAATACCGGCCTTCCTTGAACAGCTCTATAAAAACCGCTAGTAATTCCAACACCGGTGAGAGAGATTTAGCTGCATATCAATTGCTAGCTTAGTACCCAGCAGATATACACGCTTTCCTATCGTTGTACATTATTGTTTATACACTATTTCCTTAATTGAACCTCGACTTGATTGTTTTTTTTTCACTATTGTTTCACGACAAAACATTAAGTTAAAAATATATATGGCGATTAATCTACACAGAATATTCCGCGTTTCGTCCCCGCTAGGATTCATCAGGCTCATGCGAGAATTTTTTGGTTGACTTGGGTTTAAATATACCACCTTTTATTGAGTTTTTTGTTAGCCTATCAGCTTTCGAACTTCCACTATACCCTTCCTAATCAGCCAATGAGCAGGCACTCACAGGGCATATGCCTACTCGAACCCCGGTTGCTCCGTTCTTTGGTGGGCGTGCTATTTTGTGCGGGAAGTCCTGACCTATTTTAAATATAGGTTAATTTTTTTCTAGTGCATATTATTGAATGTATATTTGTGGTCATAATATCGAGTTTGGAAATCTAAGGAAGTCATACTTTCGTAATATTTCTTGTTATTCGGGTTATCTTTCGCAAATATTGTAGCCTGGTAAACTATGCTTTTTGTTAGACGACCTTTTTGAAGTGAGCAAAGTGTGCATTTATCTTGTTCGTTATTACTATTTTTTATTTTTATTTCTAGTATGATGTCCTTGTCCCGAGTTTTATTATTATTATTATTTGATTATTATTATTATTATTATTATTATTATTATTATTATTATTATTATTATTATTATTATTATTATTATTATATACTACTGGTAAAATTTAGAGGTGATAATTAAATCATATAATAACAAAATATTGAATAAAAGTAATGAAACAACAACAACATTACCAATACAAAGTAGGCATCATGACAAAAATAAAAGAAACACGAAGAAAAATAATAATAGCTTAATCGCCATATATATATATCATAACTTACTATATACACATATGTTCATATATTTGATATTCTGAGGCATTTGAATATTACAATATTTTTGTTATTGTGGAAATTTAAAGAAAATTTGTAAAGAAATGACTTTCATTTTCCAACAAATTACACATGTTTAAATGTGCTAATATATATATATATATATATATATATATATATATATATATATATATATATATATATATAGTGTCCTGGACAGCAGCTTTACTTTTGAAGCTTTAGTTGCCTTTCCTATCGCTTTTTTCAGGCTACTAATAAACTATACCCGGCCACGCGTTGCTGTGGTTAAGTGTGTTTTAATGGAACTTGACAAACAGTAAACGTAGAGAAAGTTTTTAAAGTTCATTTACAACTTATTTTTATCAACCTGTGTTACGAAATATAGAGAAAAAAAACCTATACCCCGCAGAACTTCAAAAATCACAATTGTTCTACACAAAACAAAATAATGTCGATTTAGTTCTTCAACTTTTGTACATTAGTGGATTGCCAGTTGAACCGGATGGATAATTGATGGAAACTCTTCAAGGGACCGTTTTTGAAATTTCGTTATTTTTGCAATTTTTGGAGAAGATTATTGCGATTTCAAACTAACAAATTAAACAAATATGCCCGAAAAATTTAATATTTACATTTTTTTTAAAGAGTTTCGATTAAATTACAAGTATTGTATAATCTAGATACCTGGAAGTGAGCTTATATAATATATTTTGCATAAATACTTAACCGGCAAACAAAAATGTCGATGACAAGTCTATTCAAGACACGGGCGTTTATGTCAAAGCCAGGCAAACTTTTGGGACGCAAAATCCCTGGTCAGTATATGACAGTATTTTTGCGACCAAATCTTGATGGGAACATCGTCGTCATGCGGGGCAAATAAAAAGAGATACAAAGGAATAGAGAGTCGAGAGAGAGAGAGAGAGAGAGAGAGAGAGAGAGAGAGAAATACGAAAGGAGTAGTAGCAACGTAACTTCTGCACACCACTGCCCAAGTCCGAGACGCACGCCATTAGATTTGTCAATCTGTCATTTAAAACTAAAAGCTTATAATTAAAAAAAAATATATGATATAATTTTATAATAAGCTGCATGCGGTGTTATATTTTAACCACCCAGTATTAAGTTCATTAATTGACAAAAGTAATTATTTTTTTAAATAAATAGACTTAAACACAATCGAGGATGCGACTATCCGAGTAAAATATAAAACTAAGAGGTACTACCCTTTTTTCAATTCTTTCAGCAGATTATTATCGTTCAGAAATCCATTTACCAGAGTGTGCATTTCTATTTAGTATAAAAATTCAATATTTAGATATGTTCATGGACCGTACACTTTCTTATACAACTTTATTATATTAAGCGGGTTTTAAGTCAAATATTTAAAAAAAAAACACCTTGTTCGAACATATTTAAAAATATGAATTATATACGATGATTTATAATATTAAATAATCATAATAAAATGTTTTAGTGATATTCTGCAACCATATATTATTTCTAAAAATGTGTGCATATGCATTGATCCTACAGCCTAAACGAATGTTGTAAAATATTACTATTTTATAGATATAAAGTAACCAGTGAATAACCGCTGGTGATATTCCCCTGTATGAAAAATAAAATCGTTACAATTTATCATATGAGCGATTGGTATAACGTTATAATCAAATGAAAATATTGTACTAAAATGTCGAAGGCTTCTTGCTAGTAGGTTTTTAAATCATTAGTAAGTAATTATCAAGCATTCACAGAAAACCACACACCCCACACTCCCATATAAACACACACACACACACCCTCATATAAACACACACACATATATTATATATATATATATATATATACATACATAATGTGTGTATGGGTATGTGCATATATACATATATAATGTATGCATGGGTATATGCACATATATATACATACATACATATATATATACATATATATATATATATATATATGCACATTTAAAATTTTAGCTTTATATTTTTCAACTAATTAAGTGTAAAATGGTTAATACAAGAATTCTCAATACCAAAATTATGGAAAACGTGCATTGATATTTAAACGTAACTATTAACATGTCACAACAAATCCATGCAGATGTATTACGACGCAAGTTACAACATAAAATATAATAATGAATGTCGCTTAAAGAGGTCTCCTGTATCTTGTAACTGACAAGCGAACATGGCCATGAATTTGAAGGGGTATACTAATGTTTTTGTAAAACAAAAAAAATGTATATATATATATATATATATATATATATATATATATATATATATATATATATATATTCGATAAAAAGTATATACTGAATACTCACAGAAACACACACACACACGCGAACCCACTATATATATATATATATATATATATATATATATATATATATATATACATATATATATATATATATGACACAGTGATCACAACTTATCAAGGCCCGGAAGCCACTCAGGGATAAGGGTTATTGCAAGTACATTACGTTAGTGTGGAGATTTGTGAAGTGTTTACTTAAGGGGGCAATTCATTAGAATTTGGTAACATTGGACTTGAAGACATCCAAGTTGTAGTCCAGTGCGAAGCAGGCAGACGGAACAGAGTTCCACCGGCGTGCAGTTCTAAGAAAGAAGCTTTGTTCATGGAATGCGCGTTTTGATTTAGGCACAAATATAGAGTGACTTTTTCACAGTGGATTCAGCAAGACGGGTGTTTTTCGTGAAAGATTGGCGAGGAGGGACCAGAGATTGGAATTCAGACGAGAACCTGCCATGGAAATAACGATAAAATAAGGATAAGCTCGCAACGTCTCTTCTGTGGGAGAGAGGTTGCAGGGTAAAGAAAAGGGCATCCCCCCACTAAGCCACAAAGTCTATTTTGTACTCTGTCAGGATAGGCTGTATTTAGCAGCTCCTGCCCAGATATGGCAACAGTATTCCATCCTTGGACGTACTTGGTTTTTCTATAGATAGAGAATTGCATCAGTAATGAGATATCTTCTGGATCGGTAGAAGAATCCCACCATCTGTCCAGCGAGCTTGGCAGCAGATTTGATGTACGTGTTCCATTTCATATCAGGTATAAAGGTCAAACCCAGAAGCTTGTCAAAACATGGGGCCTCACCCAGACGAGAGCCATCCATCACAATTGATGCAAGATGGGGATCAGAGCGTTGATGATGTAAGGATTGTTTTGGATGCATTAAAGGTAACCAGCCGCATCTTCCTCACTGAACCACGCGCTCGAGATCAGAGGAGAGAGAATCAGAGGGAACTTTATCATTTACAGCCTTTGAAGTTTTGCCGTAGATGGTCGTGTAATCAGCATAGATGTCAACGAATGATTTAAGTATGTGTTCAGGGAGGTCATTGATGTAGATCAGGAGGAGAGTTGGGCCCAGAATTGACCCCTGAGAGACTCCATCATTTATATTGCAGACCTCCGATTTTTGTCCATCTACCACTACTCTTATGAGCCTATCGGAGAGAAATGATTTAATGATTGAGAAAACATTTCCAGTTATACCGTAGCTGGAAATCTTGTGAAGTAGACCCTTATGCCATACCTTGTCGAAGGTATTTGATATGTCAAGAGCAATTGCCATAGAAAGGAAGCCTATGTCAAGAGAATCACTACTCCTGTGGGATATAATCGTCAGCACATCTGCGGTAGATCTTGCTGAGCGGAAACCATATTGTGTGTCACTAAGGAGGTTATTCCTGCTGAGGTGCTATATATATATATATATATATATATATATATATATATATATATATATATATAAAAGTGAACGTGTCTGTATGCCTGTCTGTCTGTCTGTGTACATTTCCCTACGCAATAACTCTGTCAATTTTTAGTCTATAGTCTCGAAATTTGAAATACCGGGTACTGAGATATGGGAGAATCGATGTGACGGGTATCAGCCAGAAATTTGGCTGTTAAGGGGTCAAATTTCAACGAATTGACCTTTAAGAACTCTACCAAACTCCTCCGACAATTTTGGGTCTAGACACTTGAAAGTTTAGATATAGGCTACTTGAACCTGGATCTAATTTAATAAAGTGATTTGAGCCCGAAACTATAAATTTTAAGTGGTCATAATAGGGGTCAAATAAAAAAAATACTCTTTTTTTTTTTGCTCAGCATACACCTCCAAACACCCGGGCAACGCCGGGCTCAAATGCTAGTATATATATATATATATATATATATATATATATATATATATATATATATATATATATATATATATATATATATATATGTATAATTGTTTGATTTTTTTCGAAGTTAATGTTAAATTATGCCCGATAAAAGATTTAACACTTTCAGAGCCGAGATATCAGTAATTTACATTTAAAACCTAAACTTATATTAATATTTTTTATTCACTATAAGTATATATATACACGTATTTTGTTGCATTACAGACGAAGACCAACCAACTCATCAGAGAAAATTTATATGATCCTCGAAAATTTTCCGGACACAAAGGGATGAACACATTAATGAACAATATAATTTAAGTTTTTATAATTATAGACGTGTTTACGAATTTTAGTTTTAAAACGAAAATTACACAACTGTTAAAAATTAATTATCAAAAAAATAGTATTAATAATGGAAATACGAAACATCTGAAAATATGGCAATATGGAAATTGACATATTTTATCTTCTTTTCTTAAAGGTGGACTTATAACTAAAATTCGAATATTCTATAATACTTAGCATTTTATATAAAAAAACTCCTCTATCGATTGTGATATTGCTGGGTTTATTTTTGACATTTAGCAGACATGTTTATTTTATGTATTTGACAGTTTCTAAGATAAATGATGTGTCAGAATATTTTCAATAACTATATAATAAATAAAGGAAAATCTGGCGAAAGTCCAAACAAAAGAGTTCGATCCAAATTAATATATTATACAGCCTAAGATCAGAATCGAATGTGTTGAAGTTTTATAACCACAAAGCCCGGATGGTCTGCCATATTAAATTAATAGTACGTTCTTTGATATTACAAGCGTACTTCAAAAATAGAGTTCTGTTGATTTTCCTCTGATGCTACAGTTATAATTTTAAAATAAAATTCAAGTTATTAGCACTGCAACACAAAAATATGCGAGACATTAAAAAAAAATCAACTGTAGTCTCTTTGATATGACAGAGCCGCGTTAAATCGGTGCTCCTATTTAAAGCAGGGTTAAACGATGATATTAACTGTTTTCATGTTTACGTTTTATAGAAACCGTTATATAAAAAGATAATCAGATATCAAATCCAGCGAAGTTTCCTTGCAATGTAATGTTAACTTCAGTTTGTTGTTAACATAATAGCTGTGTAAGGGCTTGTGTGCACTTCCGCCCAGTACACCAATCTACCTACTTTACGAATAGATGACTAAGACGATGTCATGGATAATAAAAATAAGTTAGTATTCGTTGTTTAACAGTCAAGCTTCAAAATGGTTATTAACAAAAGGTTTATACTCAATGCGGCTAAATTGGCAAACGGAAGTATTCCTAGTAAAGGGTATGCGAACATATTATTTTTCTAGTTTTTGGTTCAGTTTTGATTATAAAGAAAAAATGCAATTAAGACAGTTCGCGGTCCCTAAAATAATTATTAAATATAATTATACATAAAAAATATAAAAAAAAACAATTATATTAATTATTTTTTATGAGATATTTATTTTCTAATCACACAAAGTCGTTCACTAATTATTGAGTAGTCAACAGTAAATATAATATCTCCCTTTCTAACTTTAAATAAATCGACTAAATCTGCCTTCATATGTAAGCCAATATACAAACATAAAAGAAAAATATAATGATATATTGTGTTATTAAATGAAAACAAACGATATATATATGTATATATATATATATATATATATATATATATATATATAACTACTTCATTTACTCACATAAAATTAATATACGAAAGTATAGATTTATGCGTAAACTTTAAGTATTTACTGCAAAAGTGTTCGATACGTAGGTAGAGCTAGTTAGTAAGTTATAAAATATATATGGCGATTAAGCTACACTGAATATTCGGCGTTTCATCCACTGAAGGATTCGTCAGGCTTATGCGCGAATTCTGTGTTTTTTTCTCGTTTTTTTATATACGTTGAGGATTTTAGTTAGCCAATAAGTTTCTAGTACCCACCGCGCCGCTTCCTATCAGCCAATGGGCATGCATTTTATCGAACAAAGGATATGTTTTAAAACTAGGTTAGTGGTTTAAGGCAGACGTTTTCCTTCTTTTTTATGTATATAAATATACATATGTGTACATACATGCACACATATATACACATATATATATATATATATACATCTATGTGTGATCGTTTATGCGTATTCATGTTTATTTAATTTATTTATTTGTTTATTTTCTATGGTTTTTGTTAGTTTTAAAGCTATTTTGTATCGCTATGTTTCCCCCACATATAAGACCTTGGCCTCTGTAGGGACAAACCTTCATACCAATTCTACTTATCCAGCTTCCCTACTCCCCGGGGAGTTGATCCCCATTTCCACTTCACTCCTCCCATTAAAAATCGGCCTTGTGCCTAATTTGCTCGGTGGGGGAGCAAATAAATACCAACCCCACATATAAGACTTCATACCAATTGTCACTATCAAGCTTCCCTACTCCCCGGATAGTTGGCCCCCATTTTACCTTCACTCCTCACATTAAAAACCGGACTTGTGCTTAATTTGCTCGTTTCGCGGACCTTATAGATACCCTTTTCTTGGCATTTTGCCCAAGATAAAAGTGTAGTATCTATCCTTACTACATGATTCACTAATGTCTGTAACTTTATGATATATAATGGCGGATCACATTTCTGTATTAATTTAACGTAAAATTATCATCCTCTATACCCAAAGCCACCCAAGTCATTCTCCAGACCATTCAATTGTTTTTGAAGGATTTCAGTAATTAGTTAGCATTCAATTCATCCTTAAGTTCATTAAATTCATTCTGAGTCAATTACTTTTTATGTATTTAAGTCATTTCAACCCATCTTTCGGTCATTTTAGTTTATCTTTAAGAATTTCATGTGAATCCTACATTCACGGATTCATTCATTACACGAGAGCAGGCGAAAATGGATATCAGCCTTGTTAAATTCATGTGAGCATATACGCAATCCAGCATCTTAGATTATTCTAATCTGCATTAGCAAAAAGCGATATCGCAAGTAGACGGTTGTCTTAGTTCGAACATTTTAGTCTAATTTATTTTCTATATTGATATTAAATATGTTTATATTAATATACTTATATTATTGTATACCTTCGATATTTTTTTTACAAATAATATCATTGCTGAATTTTGTGTTCTTCTGATTTGTCTTTTTTCAACAAAAATGTGTATTTGCGAACAATCTAAGAAATTGATATGTGCGTTTGTTATTCTATTAATTACTTACTTATCCGCTTATTACGTATCCCCTTCATGACATTTCTGAAATAAAAGCTGTTATTAATCAAAGCAAACGTGTCTTTATTACTTTTTCTCTACATATGAACACCTTCCTACCTAATTATTTTTGGACATTTTGGTATGTTTTTATCTGATGCTATCGAAAAAGTAAAATACATTCCAAAGCATTTTAGTTGCTCGTAAAAGTTTATTATTGTTTAACTGATTAATTAGATCTAATCGGTGCCCTTCCAATAGTATGTATGCAATTGTCGAATAAATTTTATGAATAAAAATATAAAGATGCAGAATCAGAAGAGGGGGAAAATTAGAAAAGCCAGAAAAGTCGAAAGGATGCTGAAATTCGGCAAACGTGCATATTTTTTTTTGGTACGTGACCAAATTTGTTCTGTTATATGCAATCGTGATTTAGTCGTTAGTTGCCCAAAAGGTAAATAATAATAAGAAACAGCACTTGTAGGAGAAAATAAATATAATGTTGTTGACTGCTGAGAAAACTACAGGGTGGTCAAAAAGTCAGGTACCATTTTAAAGAAAAACGATATTAGCAATACACGTATATTTAAGTACCATACATTGAAATATAAAATGAAACAAACATGAAATGTTTATTTTGTTAATTGTCGTCCATTTCTCTCTATCAATAGCTGGAAGCGATTAACCACTGATTGTGTAACACGTGTAATCATGTCAGCTGTTATCCGCGCAATCTCCTCTTCAATAAATAACTAAAGACGCTATTGTATCAGGCTTCTTCCCATAAACGCTATCCTTTACATAGCCCCAAAGCCAGAAATAAGGAGGGGTAAGATCCGGAGATCTGGCTGGCCATTCAACTGGGCCACGGCGACCAATCCATCGTTGTGGAAAAATTTCATCCAAGAAATCCCTGGCAACATGAGAAAAATGTGGTTGGGCGCCATCCTGTTGAAAATATAACTTATTGAAGTCTGGGCGATTTTGAATGGCTGGCAAAACTTTATGTTGCAATAGTTGCTGATACCGTATACTTGTTTATCTACCTTTAACATGTTACCTGACTTTTTGACCACCCTGTAGATGCCAACTTGTTTAAAATTGTCTTATTTAATTGCTTTCCAACATTAAAACACGACCGATCACTATTTGGGAGGGGATTTTCTTTATTTGATATTTGTAATGATGGGAATAGGTTAGCCATACGATCTGTCCACTATCCCCTGCTTTTTGTTGTAACACATGGAGCCCTTCTTTAAGTATTCTCGCTGCTCCCTTAGGTGAGATGGTCCGGATTTCTCTTGAAGTTATTTCACAAAGAATATTAGTTATATAGGACGGCATGTTAAACTTCATAAGCCATTTGCCATAATTTTTATCTCCTTCAGATTCCAGTTTCTGTTCATATCATATATGGTGGTAGGTGATGTTGTTTCTCTGGTTTTGCTCTGTTCTGACATCGATCATACGCGACACTCACTTCAACTAAGGTTGTAACTCTCTCTGACATATTTAAGATAAATATGCCAGGTTTCACAGCCGCATTTTATAGGTAGTTCGCTGTAAAGATTACGTGACCTTAATGCATGGTATGCCAGTAATTGTTTATTTTTTCAGGAATAGGCAACTTTCCAATGCTTTATTTTTCTTGAGGATCAATTTTTCCTAATAAAAAACAGTAGCATTTATCCATCATTAATGGCGTAAGTTCAAATGTAAATAGACACGAATCATAGAAATTAACTTAGTCAGGTTTAGTACTTGTGAATATCTATATATATATATATATATATATATATATATATATATATATATATATATATATAAACTAGACGATAACAATCTCTTCTAAATCACAAAGAGTTAATCAAAGATTTAACTAGCCAGATATCCTAAGATCAAGAGATTTATGAGATAAAATATTGAGAAAAGAGTGAATTTAAGCGATTATATTTAGAGTTCATATATATATATATATATATATATATATATATATATATATATATATATATATATATATATACATATATATCTATATATACATATATATACATATAAAGATACATAAATGTATATATACGTAGTCACCATATATATATATATATATATATATATATATATATATTAACATTTACAGGGATTTTTATAAATGAAATTATTTATTTTTTTAGAATCAATTATCTCAACGAATTATGGATGACTATTTATATAAATATATATGTATATATATATTTTTTATTTATTTATATATATATACATGCATACCTGTATATATATGCATATATATATATATATATATATATATATATATATATATATATATATATATATATATATGGTAAAATTCAGTATGACATTGATTGATCACACAAATACACAAACATATGTGCATATATATGTATATATATATATATATATATATATGCATATTTATATACGTGTAAAGTGATATATAGGTAACTAAATAATTGTTTGCATATTACCCTATATGACACTAAGTTTATCATCTACATTAAAAATGTGTCGACTTTGTACGCCGCGTCTTATTTTGCAGAAATAATATGTACACTTATGGGTAAAATAGTTTATTATTTTGTTATTTAAAAATTATTTGTATCTTTTAAACTAACAAATTTATTAGTTTCGAAGATGTAAAATGCTTTTGTGATAGTACAAAAATGCAACTTCCAAATTTATATATGCATTATCTAAGGATAAATACAAACCATGTTTATTGAAGAATTTAAACCCCCAAAATCTTCATGTGGTTATCCTCTTTTCGTTCATTATAAGTAATGAAATTCTTTTTTGAACATCATTCCCCGTTTTAATGTGTTTTCCCATAGAAGAGTTATGTCTTTGAATAGATTTATTGCAATAGAACCCATCTCCATCTAATCCTGGACTTGTGTCATTGTCAGAAGCCGTAAATAAAATTATGGTTGTGTAGCCCGCATTACTGATTCTATTCGTCGGGTCTTCTACATTATTTATTATTCCACATATTTCAATTCATAGTTTATAGGATCACTGGTCATTTTTTTCCATAAATAACACTCTAGTAGCGATGTTAATAATAAGAAATACGATGAAATGCACTTAAGATGTAAACATCTAACTTCCATCTTAATATAAGTGATGTTAGTGTCCTTAGAGAATTGATCTGAAAGAAAACAGTACATACAAAATTCTAATATAACGCTCAACTACATAAGACTATGCCTACCTAAAATGTAATGAAAGCGAATACATTCATTTTCAGTAACTGCTCTGAGTTAGAAGTATATCCCCCTCATTGATCTGGGTGTGATAATTTTAAAGAACTGGCAAACTTTATCAACTCCCATATAAATGTATGATTTGGTTTAATAAGTCTGTATATATCGTGTTTTGTATGTCACACATACAATCAGAAGGATAGAAAAGACTTACTGTGTCGCAATATAAATAAAACATAACAAAGCATATAGTGAAGTGAAACAATTATATGAAGGGTGATGGGCATACAACACAACTTTCACTTTGAAAGTTGACATGTGTCACGTACTTTCTCCAAATAATATTTAACATACTTAGAAATTAGTTAATTTAATTATAACCAAGATACTATTGTAAATCCAATTTAATATATTAATATCAGATCTACACGGACAAAAGAATGAAACTACGTCACTGTATAGAATTTTTAATGCAGCTGAAATGTCGCCCGTGTAATGTCATACCGGAAATATAGCTATATGTAGATTACAACATCCAAAAAATCTCTGAATGTAATTGCTGAAGGAAGTGTGTTTTTCTAAATACGTATCAGCATGCAGAACTGTGTATATCAACCAGCGAAATTAAGCAGAATAGGTAAACCCGTGTTTTTAATTTTATGTATCGTAGATTCAACTAGGTGTTATGCGTTAAGCACTGTTTTACATGTGTTTACGTATTATTTGGAAAATGCGGATCAAAAAATAAATAAGCTCGAAGCCAGAAAATATAAGCATAAAATAGAAAACAAAACCTTGCAAGCTTCCACGTTGATAAGATCAGTCACAGAACCTGGTATAGTTACCTGTCAGGCACCTCTACATCGAATGAAGCAAAAATAAACTCTTGTTTATATTTTTGGTTAGAAAGATGAAACTAAATACAATGCAAAAAAAATCACTTTGTAATGTTTTTTTCATTCGTAATATAAACAAGCAATACATATTCTGGTTCGCATACATCACGCATATAACCAGTCTATATTAAAGTTGCCGTGGCGTTTAACTAATTAGGGATACAATAATTCTAGTGAATTATACTTTTCTTTGCCCAATACATTGTTAATATGTATTATTCCGGTCTTTATGTACGCCGTATGATAATAAGTGGGTAGATAAGACGTTCCTCAAATCTACGTGTAATGCATTATCGTAGATTCTTGGGACAATTTGAATTATTTGTTAGTATCACGTCTTGTTTTTTTTTTTTTTTTTTTTTTTTGCTATTAAACAATATCAAAATATTATTGTCCGTTGTTTTTTCTATATAACTTTCTTTAAAGTAAATCAAATGGATTAAAGGAGAAAACATAACCAGCTAGGTATTTGAAGTATTTATAACATTTTATGTGTTCATAATAACACTTATAAATGCCACAAGATTTACACAAGAATGAATCTAGCGCCACGATAAGAGCATTCGAAACAATACATGCAAAGAACATCAGATACTTAAAAACAAATAGATTACAATTACGACGACTCAACTTACATTTCTTTACATAAGACGTAAGGACAAAAGCATTGTATTCACAGAGGATGCTGCCCTGTTTGCACTATCTAATAAATAGAATGTTCTATAAACGGAGTACGGCAGTTACATTTCTGTTTAAGAATATAATTGTTGCAGTTAAAGCTACAGGCCTTATTGCTCTGAAGGATTTACGGGTGTAATTTCGGTTCATTCGATTTCTTGCGTTGAGGATAATGAGTAACGGCTAAAAAAGGATTAATCTTCCAGAAGATTACGCAGCCATTTTGGCGTTAATGGATTTATAAGATGAGGATTAATTATTCTGTATGATATGGATTCATCGGATTATTTTTCTTATCTTGAGTAATTGTGTTAACGTTTCTGTCAATGTAAACCACAAAAACTCTACCGAGTTCGAAATTAAGGTTTCGCAAGTATACATAAATATTTTCGAGTTCGAAAAAAAAACATGAATCATTGAGAAAACCGTTGTACAAAAAAACAAAAAAAAACAATCAATATAAGAACACTAGTTCGAAGAGTATAAACAATTCGATAAAAATCATTATCAATACAAAAGCCCTAACAAGATCGGGATTTATCATGATCAAGCTTGACAAGATAGTAAACAGGGAAAGCAATACTGAATTTATATTAAGAACAATAGCCTCAACATTTTAGCCAAGGTTTGGGAAAATCAAATAGACTGATCCGACGTTATTGGCAAAAAGTGTAATTCCTGGTAAATTTTGAATATTTTTCATCTCTATTTGGGCTACTGGGAGCGCCGAATCCCGGTGTAAATGGATAACGGTGTAGTTTACGGCCTTAACACAAGTATATTTGTAGTTGACCCCCGTGAAAACGACTAGGTAGTCAGACATATGAAGTTTTTGTTGAGCAATAAAAAGAGAGTCACAAAACGGGTGTTTTTAGCCCTGATACTCCCCAGGGGTGAGCACCATAATTTGGACAGGGTCACCCATACTGGATTTATAATGAAGACAATCGGTTCCATATTTTAGCCAACATTACAAAAAATCTAATAAATGGATCAAAAGTTATGGGGGAAACGTGCCACTTTTGGCCATTTTGGGGGCATTTTTCGTATCTTGTGAACTTGTGAAGCGGGAATTCTCAATCAAAATTGTTTTTATTGTGCACGTCTGTTTAATGAAATACAATTTCTGACAAATTTTCAGGAAAACACTAATTGATGGTTATCTGGCAATCGTCCGGAAACGCAAGTACGAACGCATTGACACACGAGCACACGGTCATACGGTCACACGGACGCCACTGAAACCATAGGACCCTCTCCGATAAATCGGGGCACCAATAAACATACGATGATATCTCTTAAAATATGCCAGAGTATTTATTACATTTATGAAAGTCCTGTTATGAGTGTGAGTTCTTTCCATATAGGTTCCGAAATGGCTGCGCTTATATTTTCCAATTTCACACAAAGCTAATATATTAAACTGCCGTGTGTTTCGATATGTTTTGTTGGGAAATTTATTACATAAGTTTGAGAAATCGAATAAATTACACTGTATAAATGTGTTTTCTTCTCTTATAGATATAAAAGAAGCACGTTTACAGGACAATATTTTAAGTAACACCAGCCAAGGTTATAGTTTCATTTTTTTCTTGGGCTGTTAGAAATCTAGTTATAACTTATTCTTCACTTGGGAAGGTAAAATGAAACTTCATTTATACAAATTCATTTTCTCTGTAGAACACACATATATCATTCGAAGTGGAAGTTACGTTTGCCATGTATTACAAATAAATAATAAGTATGCCCTGCAAAAAAATGTATATGAATAAATCGTGTGATGCCTATTCATGTAAAATATAAACCTCTTCTATATATTGAAGAAATGTACGCAATATTTAAAAGTATGGGACTTATATACACTACTACTCAAAATAACAACTTTTTCACACCTGGATGTTCTGAAAATTCTGTTCCTTTCTTTAACAAAATTGCGTAACTAATATTGATATCAGCGCAAAGATAATTTTAACATAGTTCGTTGCCGCAAATTGCAATATATTCGGTTCTTCATAGAAAAACAGGATGCATTCTATATATATATGTATATATATATATATATATATATATATATATATATATATATATATATATATATATATATGAAATTACTCTTTGTCTCGGCAGCCATGTTACACGCATATCTTACGTTTCTTTTATTAATATTATTAGAATTCCCCCCTTTCCTTGTACATATTTGTGAATTATTCCACGGATGTCGGCCTTTTGGGATTATTTTTGACCATCTTCCAATTACGCGATTTCCATGTGCGAATGGAAATTCAATTAACATGCTTGGATTTACATTTTTGAAGTTGACCGTCATTGGATACTTTACATTTCACCAGACTATCCATTCACGTGCGATCACCTTTTTCTTTGCCGTATTCTCTGCTTCACTTGTTGTCATCAAGTAAAATCATTGACTTATTGCAGTTTACTAAAATACGTTTGTATGCAAAATCCTTTCCCACATTTTGCTAATTCCTAGGTTGTGATGAGAAGCAAAGTATTTCTTCGAAACTCCGCGGATTAAGGAGTATCCACCTATTAATTGATTCCATTTCAGATTAAATGTTTTTTTACTCTTTTGCAAAGTGTTTGTAAACATGTTTTATTAAATATTTACTCTTATATATATATATATATATATATATATATATATATATATATATATTTATATATGTGTATATATATATATATATATATATATTTATATATATATATATATATATAAATATATATGGATATATATAGATATATGTAGATATACATATGCATATATATACATATACATAAATATATATATATATATATATATATATATATATATAACATTTTCTGAACGACAATGTAATTATATTCATGTAGAGAAAACATTTTTGCACTATAATTATCGATTTCTCAATCTCCTTATATTAAAACTTTCTTTCCTGTTTGTCTATTATTCCAGTTCCCGATAAAAGAACCTTTTCACGATGTATTCCCCTGACATATTGCAAGTGCGTTTATGTTGTTTAATACTCTCTTCTATTATTTTTTTCTAAATCATTTGTGTAAGGCATAGCTTATATCTAATACCATAGTTTGTATTATGCACTTTCAAAACTTATATAATTTAATATAATTATATCACGGTATTATAGCTTAATTAAATCATTTGTGCCATGCATATATATATATATATATATATATATATATATACATATATATGTGTGTGTGTATATATATATATAAGTATATATAGGCATATATATGTATGTGTATGTATATATATATACATATATATATATATATATATATATATATATATATATATATATATATATATATATATATTAGTAATCGCACGAAAGCGCAGGGCACAAAATGTTTTCAATAATAATAATAATAATAATAGAATAACAATAACGAAGTATTTCGGTAGTGAGGACTAATATTGAGCGTAACCAGTTATACACTCCTTTTGAAATTTTCATCTCTTTTTTTTCGTTATCTACTGAATATTTCTATGAAACCTATATGAAATATATTACTTATTTAATTGTAATGATTTTATATTCTGAAAGAAGTTTAAAAAAAGATATCAAAAAAAATAATTTTAAAGTTTTTTTTAAGAAAACCAGGTTTTCTTATTATTCAGACATGTATGTCAAAGAGAAAGTTGCAAAAAAAGATTAGTGGAGTGAGGAGAATTACAAATTAAAACAGAGAGAATATTTAGACCTGTAATAATACAAAGAGGGGATTGCAAAAATGAGTTGTGGTGTGAGGAGAGATACAATCTGAAATAGAGAGTGAAAGAGATTTATAAACACATACTAAACTACATTATACTTGTTTAAATCCAAATTTATAAATTAAATAAAATATAATCTTAAAAAGATAGGATACAAGTTGGAAAAAAAACATTTCATCCAAGGCATGAAAATTGTTAAACAAAATGTTTTTACTATACGCTTTAAAAAAAAGGTACACGATTCAATTTGAAATGCATTTATCTTCAAAGGGCACTTCTACACATTTTACAAAGTAAGTAATTAATTTGAATACCTTACTTTGTAACATTTATAAAAGTACACTTTGAAGATAAATAAATTTCAAATTGAATCGTGTACCATTTTTTTAAGCTTATAGTAACAACATTTTTGTAAAAAATTGCATGCCTTGGATGAAATGCTTTTCTAACTTGTATATATATATATATATATATATATATATATATATATATATACATATATATATATATATTTATATATATATAGATAGATAGATAGATAGATAAGTAGGAAACACTAGTGACTGTAGAATTTAAAATGTATATTGTAAAAAGTATTCCTTAAGAAATTCGATGTCTTACTGTTGGGCACATTAAATTTGAAATAGATATTCAGTTGTATAAGTGCGCAACGCAGATCAAGATGTTTTGATAATTAGGCAACTATGATCGAATGTAACGACCTTGAAAAAAATGTAAACATTTCACCAATATTTATCGCGCTTGAGTTTGGACTTTGAGGTTGTCTTTTAACTTATATAAATCATAAGATGTCTTCGTGTCCCTCAGCCGGTAGAAATCGTGTCAGCCTGCACAGATGGCTCTCGAATTGATGAAACGCTAGTGTATGTAGCTATGAAATTTATAGAGGTCGCTAGCTAACACTCTCCGAACAATTAACAACAAAATAAAAACTAAAAGTGAATAAACCGAATAATAGCCTCCCTGCCTCCAAATATAAGCGAACACCCAAGAACATCAAGACATACTTACCAAGAAATCATCTCACCAACGAGACGCTTAAACACTTTAACATTAAGACTCGAATTTTAAAGTACCCCCTCTTCCCACCTACACATGTTCCCCATTCCCCTCAGTGTATACCTGTGCCCTCAGCCACACCAGAAATGAACTTCCCAGACCCTCCCCCACAAGTTCCTTAAACCCCAAAACTAGTAGCTGAAACAATAATGTAACTTAACAAAAAAGATACAGTAATAAAAAATAAAACGCATACTTGCTCTACAACAGTATTTGGGCACTTTCTTCAGTTTTTATTAATCAACATTTCCACTATATATATATATATATATATATATATATATATATATATATATATATATATATATATATATATATATATATATATAAGAACCTCGAAGTACCAACCTTTCGTCCAACCCTTATAAAGAGATCACATCGGAAGCGATAAAAATAAAACTTACACAATTGAAAAATGGAGGCAAAGTCAGGGGTGAACAATTATAAAACGGCACGGGGTGTATTAAAAGAACGTATAACCCGTGATATATCGTCCATATTTCAGAACTTGGGACAAAATCAAAACAAGAAAAAAAGAAAAAAGCGAGTTTTTCCAGAATTTGAATAATCTCCTCTCTGCACTCAAATTTACTATAGTGGAAGAGCAATATGACTCTTTACCCTTTAGTACAACTGTATACAGAAAACCGACATTTACATGCGTGTATATAAGTTGGGATTCTTTTACCCCATACCAGGAGAAAAATCGGTTTGATCAAGACTCTGGTCCACCGTCCCCTCAAGATTGCTCGACCAGCAAACTTGATAATGAATTGAAGAAGATAGCTGATATTCAAGCGAAAATGTTTTTTCTATAAGGATGTAATCTCTAAGCATGTTCGCCAATCTCTTGTTCGATTTAATACCAACCCTTCTTTTGGTCCGGCTAAGTGTTCAGTTTATCTTAAACTCCCTTATCTTGGTCCTAAAGGGGTTGTCGATAAAACTATTCTGGTTGTATCTCACTGTTTCCATGTGCAGCCTTGTGTGGTGTTCGGCACTAAAATTGCCTTGCCATCTTTTAAGAAAAATATACTTCTCACAGTACAAAAAAGTTTACTTGTATCTCAAGTAAAATTCAGTGTGATGCTGAATATATGGGTTGTACCTTTCAACGGCTGGGTGTTAGATTGGCTCACTATGTCCCTGCATGTTTTCAGAAGTCCAGTGTGCCTAGAATAAACACATGGTTCAACGCATCCGGGCGTTCACAGAACACTTCCGGACATTTGCGGAGCACATCCGGGCGCTCACCTATTCATGAGTCATCGATTGGTGCGCACTTGTATGACAATTATGCATGTGGTGAAGCGTATTCGGGTGGCTGTTTTCGTATTGCACACAAGACCCGCTCAAAACAATATCTCACTATTTTGGAAGCCATAACACTACTAATGCGCAAACCATCGCCCTTTAGGCAAAAAGAGGTTGCCACAGAAATTAAACCTGTTTAAAGGGCTCTGATTTACCGGGAAGAGAAAAAATGCCTACATTGAGTCTTTAATGATTATTTCTACAATTATTTGCAGTTAAGTTAACGTGTTTTTTATTATTTCGTACCAGGTTCTGACATATTGACGATATATGGTGGGTTATGTATTTAATTCAACCTGGGTAGTTTTACATTTATTTAACCCTTCTCTGCCCCTCCGTTTTTCAATTGTTTGATTATATATTTTAATCGCTTCCCACGTAATATTTTGACAAGGGTCGGACGAAGGTACCTCGAGGATCTTTTATTTATTTTAGTAAAAGAATCGTTTGCCTTTTTAGTGTCTGCTTGTTTCTCCTTGCACGGATCTTCCCCAACATTCTAATGACTCCAGGTATCCTCTTAAAAACTGTAATAAAAATTTGTACAACAAAAAAACATTCTTAATATATATATATATATATATATATATATATATATATATGCATACATGTGTGTGTGTTCGTGTATCTATATGTATACACAGATGTATATATGTATATATATATAAATATATATGTATATATGTATAAATGTGTATATATGTATATATGTATGTCTATGTGTATATATGTTTATCTGAGTCTATATGTATATATATGTACATATATGCATATATATGTGTATATATATATATATATGCATGTGTATACATGTATCTATATATATATATATATATATATATATATATATGATGTTGGCATAGAAGGACCCCTTTCTCGGCTGCAGTGTTACTTGCAACAAATACTGTTTTTTTACAATAAGCTAGAATATTAGGCTGATGAAAAGATAATGTCCTCGTTGTTATATACATGTATGTATATATATATATATATATATATATATATATATATATATATATAGCGAGAGTGAGAGAGAGAGAGAGAGAGAGAGAGAGAGAGAGAGCGTAGTAGCGTTTTTTTTGTGGTTCTTTCTGTGTATGCCATGACCAAATAAATATTAAGGGCATATGTGTGTACACTTCTCCTGGTCAATAATATTAATTCCCATCTTAGGAGAGATTCCAGTATGCGTACTTTCAATATATAGCATTCTTCAAACCACAGTTACATTATTGAGTTACGGTCATTAACATATCACATTTAATTATATCTATTTAAATAATTACCTTGATAGTATTACTTATTCGACATAATAGCTTAGTTTCAACTGTAGTAATTCATTTTTTAAGGATTGAGTTTATTTAAATGTCATGTTATATTTGATTTAACTGTTTTTTTCTGAAATCTGAAACCGTTTTATTTTGTAATAGTTAAGTGGAAAATTGTTTTAAACGGAGCACGTTTTTAAATATTTTCTGTAATAGATTGGTTTGGATTTCGAAATATTCTTCCAAGCTGAATTATTTTATATTTAATTTGGAGGAATTATTTTATCGCTTATTCTTAATTTTTAATTAACCTTTTTTAATTTGTTAGGGAAAATTGATTAAAACTAATGCCCTCCTTGAATCCTCGCGAGGGCAAGTTAGTCAGATACACATGTGAACAAAATCCATCATCGCCTGCTCTTTTTTGTGTATAAAATTCTATCGGTATTCCCCATGGTTTTTTTTTAGTAATTATACCATAACAAGTGTGTTTAATTTTCTGCGAAACAGATTTTTTTTTAATAATGTTCTTAATATATTAAATGAAAAATTGTCATTTTCTACGGCGTGTCGCAGCGTCGTATAACCCCTAGACAAAATGATCAATGTCAAGTATCTTTGCAACTACTCCAAAAAACTTCAAAATGGCAACTTATACTTGTTTTTGCTAGTGCTGAAAACGAATATCCAATTTAAATTTGGGGTAGATAAGTAGTTTTCATGATATGAAAAATTACTTATTCAAAAGTTTGGGGGATCATTTTTTTTATATGAATTTAACGTAAAATTGGCGGCCACTTCATAACCACCTAACAATTACTTTATATCATATAACTAATTTAAATGTGATATTTGTTTTCAGCACCGCCGCGAACCAGCGTTGTGTTTTTTTTTTAAGAGGGTCCTTTAATTTTTCATAATTAAGGACGAAAATAATGCTGCCAGTAAGCTTACTGGAGCGGTTTTCAAAACTATATCTTTGTTTTTCATTTTTTTTTTAAATAGGTATTCAATTATACAATTTATACAGTTTTTATCACGTGCTTCTTTAGTTTACTTAACCGTTTTTTTTCGTATGTAACGTGACGATATTTACCGAGCAGAAGACTTGTATAACATTTCACAGAAAAATCTGTTTACATTAAGGGTGGTGGAGGCGTTGGTTGTGTTGTGACGGCTGTGCCCGCCACACCACCACCCGCCCCTAATATTAACCGATTTTTTGTTAAATGTCAAACTACAGAGGCACATGTTAACATACTATACAAGTTGTATAATGAAAAAGAACGAAAAACAAATTATGCTTTTGTAAAATTACTTACAGCATAATTAGCATCCTAATTTATGTGATGAAAAAACTGAACGAATCTCTTTGTAAAAAAACAGTGCTAATTTCGGGGGAGCTAAAAACGAATATCACAATTACATCTCTTCATTATATTTAGAAATTACTAGGTGACCAGGAAGTTGTTGCTCATTTTACATTAAATTTATATAGGAGAGTGATCCCCCACTTTTTTGAAAACATACTTTCTTCATATCATAAAAAAGTACTTATCTGCCTCAAATTAAAACGCAATATTCGTTTTCAGCACCACCTAAAACAACTAAAAGTCGTCATTTTAAAGATTTGGGGGGAGTTAGAAGGAAACTTACATTGATAAAAAAATTAAGACCTGTTATTTGTGACCCAATACGCTTAAAAACTCTTCATAAATAATATGAGATAAGAAATTTTGAAAAAAAATAGCATGTGTTCGTGAGGGATAACTTGTCTATATAAATTTAACGCAAAATGAGCGCCCACTTCGGGGCAAAAAAAGCGTTCAAGGAGACATGTAATGTCTAGCATGATTTCAAGTTTGGCGATCGATGGGGGAAACAAAACCCTTACAAATACAACATTTTTTAGGTTTTTGTGGTGGGGGTGCGGGAATTACATTTGAAACATAAAATAACGATAAGTTACTTCATATTTTAGAAATCATTCTGTATTTTACCTAAAAAAATTATAAACAGATCGAACCACAATATGTGACAAATTCAATTTTTTGGCGGGGGAATTTCATTAGAAACATAAAATTACGAAAAATTGTTGTTGGAATTAATTTTTGGTAAATCATTTTTTTTAATTTTTTTTTGCGACCTAACGGATATTCGCTGCTATTTTTCTTGAAACAAAAGTTCTAATGACATATTTGTAATAATCTTTTAATTGGGGGAGGATTATTTCCAGTGTTCAACATCTTGAGAATAGTCTCTTCTCTTTGTAGCCCTTCTGCCGAAATATATGATGGAGAGGGTATCACGTACTTCGTCTTGGGGGCGATTACATTTACATGTTTTAATCCTTTCTTTTACTTTTGATGTGGGGGTATCACCGTTTTCCACGATGAAAATGATTAGTATACAGGTGGGTTTCAAACAGAACGTCATGGCATCCCAGACAGTATAAGTGTATATATATATATATATATATATATATATATATATATATATATATATATATATATATATATATATATACATATATATATATATATATATGTATATATATATGTGTGTGTGTGTGGGTGTGTGTGTGTGTGCGTATGTGTATATATATATGCATATATTTGCATATATATGTATGTATAAATATATGCTTATGCATATGCATATGTATATTAATATATGTATATTAATATATATATATATACACCCACCCACCACCACACACACACACACACATATATATATATATATATTTATATATATATATGTATATATATATATATATATATATATATATTCTCATATACTGTTTTAACAAACACCAAGGCTTCAAAAAAATCGGTTATACCAACAAAAAGTGTATTTCATCGTTAGTTACAATTGTTTCAAGACAATTTCGACAAATGTGGATAGTCATTAATCCGCGAAGTTTCGAATAAATACTCCCCTTCTAATCAATTATTTTACTCGTGCGAATCGAAATGTAACCAATTTACTTGGAGTAGGTCTTTTCGGATTTTACCGACGATGGAAACTTTGCCCTTCACAAAACTATCCATTTACGTGAAATCACTCTTTTCTTCGTCCTATTCCCTTTGCTTACCTTTTTTTTCATAAAGTAAGATATACGACTCACTTTTAGTTTCATTAAAATCAAAATCCGATCCAGCACGTTGCTACATCCTACCCTTTTATGTGAATTATTTCTTGGAAATCCGCGTATAAACACTATCCACTTATTTAGTGTTTCCTTTTTAAAATTAAATATGTTAATTATTCGAAAAATTATGGTATCATGATAATAATACCATATATTGATGACATATTACAAGAAATCCACAGTTATTACTCAAATAACAATTAACAGAACCATACGAATTTATGAAACCATTTAACCTTTTATTCGCTTTCCTCCATTTTTACTCAAATCAATGAGCTTCCTATCAACAGAGGATGTTAATGTATGAACTTGCTGAGGTGTGATTTCAAAAGATACCTTCTTGATTCTCTCCCAAATGTTTTTCTAGGGAATTGATGTCCATTTTCGTAAACCTTTCTCTTCATAATCGACCAGAGGTTCTCTATCAGATTCAAATCCGGGCTCTGAGGTTGGCAGTCCATCAGACGTTCACCAGAGACCCCCTCTTGATTTTTCTATTATCTCGTGGTGAATTCAACTTTGGTCTGCCACTGTTATGCTTTTGTCTTCCAGCTTCGCCGTCAATGACGAAACGTTTAATAGTTCGATGATCTCGTTTCAAAATTTCCTAAATTTTCAATGTAGACTTTTTTGCAGCAAGAAATGTAACAAATTCACCCTTCTCCCTATCTGTCAACATTTTTCCTTTAGCCATTATCAATAAATTAAGATTACCTACATACACTTTTGTCTCACCTGAGAAATGCAAAATGTCGAACTATTATTAAATGCTGGATTTTATAAAACAATGTAGTAATTGAACGAACCATAATGGCAACCAGCAAATAATGGAAGAGTCCAAAATGAAAAATGAAGCAAAATTAATAAACAAATTTGGAAGAAAATAGGTTTCCAAACTCTTTTGACCCCCACTGTATATGTATAAATACATAGGTATTAATATATATATGCACATATATGCATATATATGCATATATATGCGTATATATATATATATGTATACAAATATATATATGTAAATATATGTATAAATAGTCTTATGTATATATGTATATATATGCGTGTGTGTATGTATATATGTATATATGTGTATGTATATATATATGTGTGTGTATATATATGTATATATACGTATTTATGTATAAGTATATATATGTGTATCTATATGTATATGTATATGTATATATATGTGTATATATGTATTTATATATACGTGTGCATATATATGTATATATATGTGTGTGTATATGTATGTGTATGGATATGTATATATATCTATGTGTGTATATATGCATATATTTGTATACGTATATGTGTGCAAATATATGTGTGTGTATGTATATAGATACAATTAGATATATTTATAAATATATATATATATATATATATATATACATATATATATGTATATACAGTTATGATCATATTTATTGGCACGGTAAAATAAAAGTTAAATTTTGTCTAATAAATTCTAAAAAAGGGGTTAAATTAAAGAAAATAACAAAGTATATTATGTATTTTTAACTGGCCTTTCCGATGCGGCAATCGGATTTTAGAAAAAATAAATAACAAAGGAACAACAAACATAATTTCAAAAAACCCTTGTTCAAAATTATTGGCACGGCTTTGTTTTTCTTTTAGTATCAGTATAATATCAATCAATTTCCGGTTTACGTGCTTTCTGAACTTTTTTATAGCCATATTATGCTTGTTTAACGCGAATTCAGTGAATAATTTTTTTCAGATAATTTTTAGATAGCGATTTATTTAAACTATTATAAGTGACTAAATTATAATTTTCAATCGCCATGGTTAAAACTAAGGAACACAGCGAAGGACGTCAGGAAGCTTGTTGTAGCATGCCATACCAATGGGGAGGGCTATGATAAGATTTCAAAGACGCTAAACCTTCCCAAATCCACTGTTAGAGCCATAATAAACAAGGTCAAATCGCAAGGCCACGTTATGAGTTTAGAGGGTAGAGGGAGAAAAAGGATTCTTTCCCCAAGAGATGAACGGAAAATTGTCTGACAAGTAAAACAAAACCCAAGGATCTCTGTTGGGGAGATTGTTGATGAACAGAGCACCTCTGGAGTGAATGTATCTCGACATACAGTTGGTAGAGTTTTGAAGAGAGCTGGTTTAAAAGCATGTCGTCCAAGAAATACTCCCTTATTGAAGCCTATGCACCTGAAAGCAAGGCTAGCCTTTGCAAAACGTCATATTGATAAAGATGTTGCATTCTGGAAACGTGTTCTATGGACTGACGAAACGAAAATAGAGTTATTTGGCCATAATAAAGTGTCTTATATGTACTGAACATCTGGCGAAGCTTTCCTGCCTAAGAACACCATACCCACAGTGAAGCACGGTGGAGGCAGTTTGATGTTTTGGGGATCCTTTGCTGCCTCTGGACCAGGGCGACTTGTTAAGGTCACAGGTAGCATAAAAAAGGAAGATTATGTTAAAATATTGGATGAAAACCTGAAAGACTCTGCTAAAAAGCTCTCACTTGGTCGTCGTTGGTGGTTCATGCAAGATAATGACCCAAAGCATTCGGCTAAACTGACTAAGAAATGGCTTGAGGACAATCATATTAATGTTTTGGAGTGGCCATCACAAAGCCCAGACCTTAATCCAATTGAAAATTTATGGAGAACATTAAAATTGAGGGTAATGCAAAGGAAGTCTAAGAATCTTATTCAATTGGAGGATTATTGTCAGGAAGAGTGGGCTAAAATTACTACTGACGAGTGCAACAACTTGGTTGTAAACTATGAAAAGCGACTGAGGAAGGTAATCAAGGCCAAATGCTATACTATTGATTATTAAATAAATCGTGCCAATAATTTTGAACAAGGGTTTTTTGCAATTATGTTTGTTGTTCCTTTGTTATTTAGTTTTTCAAAAATCCGATTGCTGCATCGGAAAGGCCAGTTAAAAATACATAATATACTTTGTTATTTTCTTAAATTTAACCCCTTTTTTAGAATTTATTAGACAAAATTTAACTTTTATTTTACCGTGCCAATAAATATGATCATCACTATATATAATGTTGCTAGCAACACTATATAAAAAAATCATTAAATTACTGGGTTCAAACATTAGCGATATATTTTATCTGGATAAACAATAATCTCATCGAGATATTTAAAACATTGTTTAACATGTCATCTTCTAGAAGAGATCATTTTTATTTGAACAGGGATTATAGTTTCCATGTAAACATTTCAATAGTGGGATCGATGACAATAAACTGCCTTATTTTTCCTGTAAACAGTAATTAATGTTAATTCAATTACGCATATGCAAATGTTTTTATAGATGCATTTTCTTTGATTTATTTTGTGCTACTGTTATTTTAAACAGAATGTAATTGCTTGTGGAATAAGGTTTTATTTATGTATTGAAGTAACAAAAATGTGTGTTCTTGTGGAAAAACAGGGGGATAAGATCATATGAAAGGTGTACGTTTGTTAATAGAGTATCGCTACCAGCTTGTTTGTCTTTTATTAGCAGTGGTTATTCACAATATATTGGTCCAGCACATCACTGAGGTGGAATTTTTTAGTCGATATTCTCCCTCTCCATCTATTAATTAAAAACAATATACTAGTAATACCACACACACACAATATAACTCTTAATATATTTCATGCCGTACTCAAATAATCTTATAAGAAAAAATAACTGATAGCAGGGATGTTATTGTCATATGTGTGTAAGCGATGCAAGACTCTTTGGTATGTCAATTGTTTCTAAGCCAACGTAAGCACGCGAAACTTGCAGACCCCACGAACATTTCTCCTTACACCCCAGAATTAAAAAGATACACGCTATTTACTGCATCGTTTTAGCGCGGGCTTTTCGTTGAGACACTTTCTGGATTCATACGTGCCGATATGACTTCGTATAACACTAAGTGTGATGGAGGAGAATAAGGAAGATGTTGAGAGGATTGAGTAAATGGAAAATAAAACTAGCAATACGAGGGAGAATATGGCAAGATGTATATTAGTTCCTATTCACCATTATTGTTGTATATTAGTTTATATTGGAGGAGATGATATATTAAAACGTGGCATGTGTTATCTAGTGAATGTAAGATATTGTTCTTTTACCAGACAGGCAATGAACTTATACATCCTATGCATGTTTTTTAGCTAGGAGAGCATGCTATTGACGTGTAACTTGAATCATGTTGTATGAGACTTATCACATGGAATATTTTTACAGTCCATATGTAAGAAGAATAATATATGCTTCATACCTTTTTTCTTGAAGAGTTCTTCTGTATCTTCCCGCTGCTCCGTGAGGAACATGAAATGATCAGCATCATTCAATTGAGCCATCAGTTCTTATTTGTGAAACGATTAAAACAATCTCTTTATATTTTTATAATATAAATTTATTACAGTTGTCTCAAATAGTGTTCACAGGATCTGCAGTTTGTCTACATTTTCTATTCGTACAGCTCGGTCCCTAGCTGTCTGTCCACCCTGTCTGCTCTAGTGGTCAATCCACAACTCTCTTAAACCCTCCAAAACTAACTACATCACGTGTTCTCTTACATCACCTAATTACGTGTCTCAGACCAACCTAATCCACAACTAGTTATTTGTTTATTCAAAACCCCAAACTAATGTTTACATATATTTTCTATTTTCACATTCCTTTTGCGATTCATACGTATATAATTTCTTCCGCAATTTAATTGTTTATTCTTCTATTTATAATAACTGATCCAGCGACCATCCGTCGCTCAAATCAATTAATAAGAATACAACAACAACAATAATAATGTTTTGACCATTGATCCGCTTGCCACAGTTAACAGATACTACGCTATGATCACATCCTAAAGGTTCATAACATTACACTCCTTCCCCTCCTATTTTCAAAAATGGACGGCATACATATTCCTATACGCACTATTCTCAACTTATTTTTCATACCTGCGAAAATGTCAGATAATATCTCCGCTATGCATTGTCAATATATTTTCGTTCTTCTTTATAATAAATATACGGTGCAGACATATGTTTTCTATGTCCCCATCATAAATAATTCATTCGCCCGGACCCTTTTTCACGGCCCATATGACATCATTCAGAAATGTGGGTAATGTAACCTCATGTTCGTTAACAGCTGTCACTCAGCCATCCCATGCCAATTCCAATACCAATGCGCCTCCTGCCTTATCTCCAAAAAAACTTTGACGACATCTCACGCGACAAATTTCTGACTTCTTTTGTACTACCTTTATTCTCTACCCCTTGAATTCACAATAGGGGAACATGTTACTTCTAAAGTTCTTCTGTATCAGCGGCATATATTCTACCTGTTTTTTTTACTTCAGATTAACTACATAGTGGCCACGTCACCACTACACTCCGCTCTTGTGTTGGAAGTTTTGTGACTCCGAAGATTAGACATTTTATTAGCCGAAGCTCACAAACGGCCCTATATGCAAGCTTAATCTATGTGGGGGTGTTCTATCGCACACCCTCGTTGCAGCTGAAACAAGCCTTTTAAGCGCATAGGTCTGCAGTATTCCCGTCTTTATTGTATGCGAAGAATATGATCTTTCAACCGTAACACCGGTCAGCTTAATCAATCTACATACAGACGGTGAGGATAGCATTTTTCATAATCGAAAAACCTATTAAATTCCCCTTGCAGGGTCCTGTTAATCTTTTTAAAAAAATAGTTAACTGCCTACGTAAATTTAATTGTGCCCCCTCTTACAAATTCTAATTTGACTAGGCCGATCAGTTTATCTTCATCTAATCTTCTGATGTGATTTTCTTCCTTTTCTTTGTTTAATTAACATTTTTCAGACTTCTGGAAAACAATAATTATACATTATATAATACAATATCAAATCATCAATACACATTTTTCTTACAATGAACATTAAGTTCTAAGTAATTACATTAAACAACCTTCTTCAGTCCTTAAAACATGTTAAAAATGCTGTTAAATCTGAAAAACAATGTTCACGATTTACAGAAAATGACCGTTGCTTTTGACCTGAAAAAGAACATCAATTCTTTTTTTAAGCAGTTTAAAACAACCAATGCTCATTTCATCTATAAACTTCTGTAACGGTGTAAATATTTCTATCATGATTGACACAATAGAAAACAATTTCATCTGTGCGTGCTCCCATTATATTTCTTACTATCTCTCTCATAGGTCCATTGTTTTAAACAGAATAACGTAATTCTTTTTTTTCTTCTAATTTTTACATTAAGTGATATGTTTCTTTCTGTTCATAACGAGCTCATTTCTAATACGATAAACATTTTTTCTTAACTACTTCCTATATATAAACTCTTACATATCTTTGTCTGTGTGTCTTTCTTTTCTTTTTTTGTGAAAAGGTTGTACGTGTGTATTGCTTTTTGTCTATTGTACTTTCTTTTTTTTCTTATTTTTGCCAGACATTTTCTTGTGTTTTATGTGTTTTTCTTGTCTTCATTTTTTCTTGACACGAAATCTTCATTCTATTTTCAGGACCTGCTTCCACGTTGTATTTTTCACAACCCAGGTTCGATATCGCATCGTCGATGCGAACTGGTCAACGGACACCAACATCAATAGATGTTGTGTATTGGTTTATATTGGAGGAGATGATATATAAAAACGTGACATGCGATATCTAGTGGATGTAAGATACTGACAACGTACACAATAAAACAGTACGTTTAATTGTCGCGTTCACTATTTAGTATAATATATATCGTATATATGAAACATGTCGATGATTATGCGTATTATTTGAAATCACGTTTTCGGTTTGCTTCCCATAACTTGAAGGTTTTATTCAATAAATGTAAGATATTCGCTTTTCTAAGGACGTCCGTATTTTCGAGTAAACCGGCCCAGCGATTAGTGTTTATTTGTTTAGGCTGTTATGAATTTATGTTGATGTACGCATGCGCAACCGGAAGTCGTAAATCGCGTGTTGGGTTACAGCACCTGAAATAAGGGCATTGGAGTTTTATAATTATATAGATTGTTGGGTTAACCGTTAATTACACTGTATTTAGTAGTTTTCTTTGGTCATGTAAACTATAAGTACGCCGATATAATTTATAAGTTGTTTTTTTTTAAAAAACCTCTCCAGAATACATCATTTTCTCTTATTTTTAACGCCGATTACCGAGGAAGGCGGGGGAATGAGGTTAGAAAAATAATTAAAACTAATGTCCTCATTTACTAGCGTCCCCACGCGGGCAGATTTAGTCAGACACAGGGCCAATTTCCCATGTGAGCAAAATCCATTAACCGATATATTATCTGCTCCTTTTTGTTTGACTATAAAATTTAATCGCTGCTGTCCACGATTTATTATAATAGTTATACCATAGGAAGTTGGTATCATTGCTTGCGAAACATGTTTTCTTTATAATTTATTTCATATCTTAAATTTAAAAATGGTCACTTTTTACGACGTTACCCAGCGTCGTTTAACCTCTAAAAATAGACCTACGTTCTGGGGGGGATTATTACATTTAAACAGTCTTTATAAATAATATGAAAGAAGAAATTTTGTATAAAATAAAAGAACATCAAAATTTTTCTATATAAATTTCATGTAAAATGAGCACCCACCATTTGGCCACAAAGCATTCAAATATATTTTTTCAAGTTTGACGATCGAGGGGGAGAAATATTACACATCGACTTTTTTGTTGTTTTTTTTTTTTTTGGTGGTGGATGAGGGAATTACATTTGAAACATAAATTAACGATAAATTTAATTAATTTATGAAACCATTCTGTACTTCACCTAACAAATTTATATAAAAAACGAACCTTAAAATAAGACAAATTCATTTGGAGGGGGGGTCACATTACAAATATAAAATACCATAAAAATTCATTTAATTGTGTTTCGAAACAAATTTTGGTAGATTTTTTTTTTCGATCGCATTGGGAGTTTGGGCTATTTTTTTTAAACAAATGTTGTAATTATTTATTTTTAATTATTTTTTTTGTTGGGGGATCTCTCCAGAGCTCAATACCCAGAGCATAGTTTCTTCTCTTTGCAGCCGTTCTGCCGAAATATCTGATGCAGAGAGTATAACATACTATTTCTTTTTATGGGCGATTACAGTTGCATGTTTTGATCCGCGCTTTCAGTTGTATTGTGGAGGTATCCACGTTCCACACGATGAAAAAAATTAGTATACATGTGCTTCAAACGGAACATAATAACAACCCAGGAAACACTGGGTACCCATGCTAGTGTATATATATATATATATATATATATATATATATATATATATATATATATATATACACACACGCATATATATATATATGTGCGTGTTTGTGTGTGTGTGTGTGGGTGGGTGTATATATATATATATATATATATATATATATATGTGTGTGTGTGTAATTTTTCATATACACACACCCGCCCCCCACACACACGCACACATCTATATATATATATATATATATATATATATATATATTTGAATTTAAAATCATGCGACTTATATTTTTAAAACAATATTTTCAAGATTTACTAATGATGTTTCAATGGCAAACTTGTTGTATTCAAACAAAGAATCATGTACACTTCATGTACAGTACATGTAATTAAACATGAAAACTTAATGTTTGCATTTTTATGGTCTAAATGTTCGTGTTTTTGTTTCATTGTCACGAATGTTTTGGTGCTTGCATATCTCTTTTTAAATTCCAACAGTAGTCCGCCATTATCACTATGTCCCACCTTCCCTGGTAGCGTGATTCCATTTATCTCAAGTCTTGGTGAAAGCGCTCTCCATGCTCATCGCTTAAAGAGCCAAGATTTTCGGGAAAGCGGTCCATGTGCGAGTACAGGTAGTGCATTTTTATGCTCATATTGCAGCCAAGGTTCCTAAAGGCCACTAACATGTTTGCTACTAGATCTTTATAGTTCTCTGCTTTTGTGTTGCCTGGGAAATTCATCACGACCTGACAAAGCAATACCACGCTTATTGCTTAACAGGATTCATGGTCTCCTCAAACGCGGGAGAGTTTTTGATCAGCTGCCTAATTTGAGGACCATAAAAAATACCAGCTTTTAATTTTTCAGTTGACAAATTGGGGAAGGTTTTACACAGAAACTGAAAACACCGTCCATCTTTATCCAGTGTTTTTGTGAATTGCTTCATCAAACCGAGCTTTATGTGTAGTTGGAGGAAATAAAATCGTCCCCTGTCAACTAGAGGCTTGTTTATCAGATTTTTGCTCTACAAATTGCAAGCTCTTCACGTACTGGCCATTCTTTTTTCAGGTAATGTTGAGTACGATCCCTACTACCCCAGAGGCATAAAAAGCATGGGTATTTAGTAAATCCAGACTGTTGACCAAGCAAGAAGTTGACAATTTTTAAGTCAACACAAATCAGCCATTTATGCTGGTTATAAGACATTTTTTCTAGGACGTACTTAATTGCTTCATGCTGTTCTTTTAATGTTGCCAATGACACAGATGCAAATTGATTTCTATTGTGTAACAAGACACATTTGAAAGACCTTTTGCTGCTGTCGATAAAAAGTCGCGAGTCCTCTGGTTTGTATTCAGGCACGCCGAGATGTTTCAGTAGCTCTACTATGTCATTGCAATAGACTGATTCTTTTTTTTGAGCAGCATATCTTAAAAATTCCTGGTGCCTGGTACGGAGGAAACTTACCTTAAATTTTCCATTTGGCATGTTCTTGTCCTTTATACGAGATGCAAGAAGTTCGGCAGAGTCTTTTGTCAAATTTATATCGCGAACAAGATCGTTTAGTCCGTTTTGGAAAAACAACTTTGGCTGCTCATCATTGTCATCTTGAAAGGATGCATCATAAGTATCATCGGTAGTGGTAATGCTTTGAGTTTCATTCTGGCTACTGCTGCTTTCTTAAATACTTGTATCTTCAAATACAGGTACGGGAATGTCTTCACTATGAGGAGTAGCGCGCATAGCTGACGGCAGATTGGGATACTCCAGTGTTGTGCGATTTTTTCTTTTAATACCCATGATATTGCTATCACAAAAGTAGCAATCGGTTGCATGATTTGAAGTCTCTCGCCAAATTATAGGGATGCCAAATTTCATGGACTTTCGCGTGCCTTTTCTCCATCGACGGAGATGCTCTGTGCATCTTTTGCAAATTATGTGAGGTGCCCAACTTGTATCTTGATCGCCGAGCTTCATTCCAAATATGCATAGTAAACGCGCAACGCGCTTGATAAAGGTGGTGACAGTATTGCGATTTGGTGCAAGTGCGTATTCACCGCAAACATAGCAAAAACATCTGGCTTATTTACACACATTCTTCGAGTCGCCATTGTATACCTGAAAAAAATTAAAAATTAAATTTGTGTACGTTGTCTCCATGAAATTTAAAGTTTTTATCCAAAAAAATGGCACAATTATATCTATGTCCTGCGAATAGTTTTAATCGCACAGTAATGAAATAATTAGACTCTGAAACACACAGAACCAACACGTAAGCCTTACCTTCTCATCTGTTTTCATATGTTGGTGTGTTTTCATAACAAGTTTTACCATTGAATTCCCGTATGGACCAAATAAAGTATTATCTTATCTTTAAATATCGCATAATAATCGCAAAACTTAGACTCCCTAATTAAAATTTAATCAAAAATTGTTTATTCAAATGCTTTCCTTTTTGTATTGCTAGTGCTAAAAAATTACATTTGTTCAGGTAATAGAACTTTAAACGGTAAATGGTTAATACTTCTGTTGTACCTTTCTCGGGTATTTAAAAGTTAAAAAAATAGAAAATTAACGACAACTTAAAATGTCCACCTGACCCAGCAAAAAGAGTGCTATTTTTGGATTCAGCACATCAAAATTGTCCAAAATCAGCTTACAAAACTGAGACACCAAATTTACTGTTGACCAGTGTTATCGATAAGCGAGGTGTACTACTGTTTGCATGTGTATTTAGAATAGTTCATGATTATACTTTCCATAATATTAAGTGGTGGTATTCAAATTGTGTATGAACAGGTTCAAAGAAAATGTTAATAACAATAAAGGATCTACTATAATTTAGTTATGAATAACGGTTTACTTAATTTTAACAACCGGTTCGCCGAAGTCATAATGTTTTAAGCACCGGTTCGCACGAACCGGTGCGAACCGGCTGAATCCCATAACTGATATTACTACACAATGGTATTACGCACATTATAAATTACGAACAGTTATAAACTCATATGCTAATAGGAAGTATTAAAGAATATGTACGCTATGTATTATAACCGTACAAAATGTAGTATACCACCAGTTAATACTCGTATATTTTTTGCTTTAAACTTGATATTTTTTAGAAAGCACGCACATTCGAGGTGCCTTAAATAAGTGTTCTGTTCTTTTGCAGACATTTTAAATTAACGTATAATCTTGATAAATGAGTATATTGTTGCTACACAAACTATTGGATGACTGACTATATTTTATGTTTTCATGTTTAAGTAAACAGTACAGAAAGAATCGAAATTAAAATTACAAAGGCTTGCCTCATAAATTTAAAGAACGCAATCGAAAACTGACAACAGTTTTGAGAAATGATACGTAATAAATTCTGTTTTAAATTGGAAAAACGACAGAAACTCCGAAACGTACGGAATACTTTATACAGCTTTTGAAACAGCTTTCATCAGTCGGGCATAAATTAGTAGGCATAAAACATTCTTGAAAAGCCGAAAGTCTGTGAGAAATTATGAAATGTGCGTGATGAATAAGAAAGTCATAAGGATAGTTGATTAGTCAAATAAGGAAAGTCATTGATAAGGACCCTCGTGTGTTCATCGAGACAGTAAGAGCACAGTTTAATATCAGTGAAATAACTGTACACGCAATTATTTTGGAGTATTTGGAGATGCGGAAGATTAACGTGAAGTTTGTAGAAAAGGTGCCCAGAGAAGATAAAATAGAATGACAGTGTTATGACAACCGTTATGTGATCGTGATTTTCAATTCAGATCTCGCTGTTCATAATGTTCTTAGGACCTGAGATGACAGCTGGATATACTGCTATGTCCCGGAGAACAGGACTTTCCAATGAAACATGCTGACCCCCCCCCTACATTGCATATAAGCAGAAGAGCAGACGGAACAAATCCACCCCAAAAATGTGAGCATACCGTTTGTGAAAGAAGGACATGATCTACATGAACCGGATTTAAACTGAAGAATAAAGTGTGTACAGTTTTTAGATAATCCACGAAGATATTCCATAAAATAATAGAACACACTTCAAGGCGGATCAGTGGAAAATGCGCCTATTAACAACGCCATCCTTTTCACATACTATTTTGACAAGATGGTCATTAAGACAGGTGTTTACACTTCTTATAGCCTAAACAGTGCTCGGTGTTTATCATGGTTATTCCAAAAGCTCATGTTAACTCGTAGACGCTGTCGTTAGGAGAGGACTGAGAGGATTAAATATCCTATGGCTTTCAGACAAAAACACTATTTTATTTTTATAATGACCCCCTTTTATAATGTTACTGAAAAAAACTGAATGTGTCGCAATATATTTGATAATTAATGGGGTCATTATGCATGTACATAAAATTACAAAAATAATATTAAGAAAGATTATGCACACGATTAAGAATAGGGGGATAATGGAGGACTATGACAAACTAAGGCTTACTTATCTAAACTTTCTAGTTCCTCACATTCACTCTACTCTCACCACAATTACTCTTCTTTCTATATACCCATCAGTGTCTTTACAATTACAAAGGCTTCACACCAAAACTCTACTATGAATAATCTACTTAAACACACACAGGGAAATATGAAACAGAGTGTCAGGGGAATAAAAATCTAATTTACAAAAGAAATAAATGATAATTTAAATTTTAGTGAAAAAATATCCTCACGAATGAACTGTGTATGATACACCAGTTAACTAGTCGAAAGGTTGATGCGAATTGTTCTTAACACAACTTATTAAAAGATTCGAAACGGAATTCGCATAGCTGGCTAATTCAAATAATTAAATGAATAATTGGTGCGGGAGAATTTGTGAGCATGGCCGCCTTTAGTTAAGTATTACGTGTATTTATAATAATGCAGATATCTTACATGATGTATACTTGTGTGATATTTGCGAAAAAAACTAGAGTAAACAAATATGTCTTTCTATATATATTTCTGTATGCGCATATGTACATACATACATATATATACATATATATATATATATATATATATATATATATATATATATATATATATATATATATATATATATATATATATATATATATATATATTCATTTCCTTCTAACCTCCTGCCTGTGAGTGTCTGCATATATGAAACTTAATGTATAGGGTATTCGAGCCTATACGAAATATTTTATGCGTTTCTTTTTTTTTTTCTCTGGGGAATTAGCAGAAAACGTGTTAAAATTTAAAAAAAAAAGTAATTTGCAAGGTGTAGGTCAAATGAAAGCATTACTAGTACACATGCGTTACGTTATAGCTATTCGTTATTTTGTAATATTTAACCTTGCAGCAAACATGTCTTCACAAATTAAGTATAAATGTCAAAAGGAAAAATAAATCTTAAGCTAAAGAATTTGGTTCGATTCTCGGTGGTGGGACGTGAGTCATTTTTTTTTAATAAGTACAATACATTGGGGCCAATATAATATCATAACAATAAACGTAATCTGCATTAATCAAGATACAAATTTTACATCGGGTCATTCTAGGAGACTTGCTACTTTATATATAAATATATATATATATATATATATATATATATATATATATATATATATATATATATATATATATATATATATAGGGGTGCGTGTGTGCATCTCTCTCTCTCTCTCTATATATATATATATATATGTATATATATATATATGTATATGTGCGTGTTTTAAATATAAAAAACACATCTCCATATTATTTTACTCATAAAAAAGTAAAAAAAAAACGTATATTATTATTATTATTATTATTATTATTATTATTATTATTATTATTATTAATACATTTTTAAAAGATATATAAATAAACAACCTTATAAATCCCATTTATAGCCATGAGCCCCTAAGGGGCATATACCATCTACAACTTTGTAGATCCTTTAGTACTGAGTGAGTTCTTTTTACGGGGCGAGGGTGCTGATCTCACGCCCAACCTTCCCAGAATGTATATAGAGCGCCTAGCCTTCCTAAATGGTCACCAGTCTGGTTCTAGCCAGGCTCAACATTGATTAACTTCGGTTATCTGGCGAGAACCGGTGTGTCAACTTTATTGTGCCGCACTCAGTTTCCTAAATTGCTTTTTAATTACCCATTAAATTAAACTCGATGAAAACCCATTAACATTTTAATATATCGGTAGTTAACATTCAAAATCCTAAAACATGTTTGTATATCATAAACTTTTTTTTATATTATATACGTTTTGAATATTATAGCATTTTATTCTATACTAGCAGTAAACGTGCACCCGCGTTGCACGGTGAAGTAAACCCTAAAGTCGACCTGTAAAACACACACACACGCACAAAGAATTAAACTATTTTCGTAAGTGGGAGGACTGCTGGCCCTGTTTAATACTGGCCTCTTGCGCCTGTGGTCAATATGAATGTACCCTGAAACATTACCGACACATTTCCTGCATACTTAGGTATTTAAGAGTTTCGCTTTAAAGAATCGAGTATATTTTCTAATGTATTGTCCCGATGAAGAAAATACGGAATTAAAAAAAAAATATGAGGCGTAAATAATATTGTTGGCAAAAAGATAAATCTTTCATATTTTTACGCATAATAATAAAAGAAACAAATATTTATCAGCTAACATCTTCAATTTCTTAAGGCGATACGTCGCCGTTGTTTTTTTTTATTTTTGTAGGAAACATCTAAATGTAAAAGTCGTAAATATTTCGGAGCTAAACTTTTTAATATAGACATACATATGAAACTGGCCGTGTTAAAATGTAACCACTCTACACGTAGTGTTTTAAATGTTAAAATAAATCAGTTTTATATGCGTTTTTTCGAAGATATCGTCGACGAAGACTTCGGCATTATTTGTTTTATGTTCATAGGAAAATCATGAAAAATATTTAATTATCTGGGAGCGTAACTTTTTAATAGATATTCGCATATGGAATTCCTCGTTTTTAAACTCCACCAATGCGAACATATTCATAGTCGACTGTTTATCTACGTATTTCAATCTCGTCCATTTTGAATCTCATATCAACATATTATTGCCCGTTTTTATAGCATAAACAGTGTTTATACCAACTAGCAATTTAGTGTTGATACTCATTAGATTTCGATACTCATTTCGTTTGATACTCATTAATTTTCATGGAGCCTAATCTTCGAGTGTCATTTTTCTGGAGAAATGATGGTCTTATATTTAAAATAGAAGGCAAACATCGTTTTCTGGTGGTGTAAAACGAGCATTATTATGAATTGAGTCGTCCTGGCCTAAATCTAGGCAAATTATTTTTATTGGGAATGCGACCTACACACACACACACACACACATATATATATATATATATATATATATATATATATATATATATATATATATATATATACATATATATAGATATATTGAAGCAACTTGCACTTGTTTTTTTTTTATTTTTCTTCCATAGACATCTTCGTGAAAAAAGGCAGTACGTTATTAAGAAAAAAATATTCAAAGGAATTTTGCTTGAGGCGATTGTCTGAAGAAGTGTTATTTCGTGACAGCTGATAATGATACAGAAAATCGAATTGGCTGTTTTGGGTTAGGCTGTCTATCCCCTTTCATGTTGACCAAAACTAATCACGGCCGTTCCGTATACATAACGCATCCAACAATCAAGAAACTACTTTTAAACAGCAACATCTCCCAACACATGAAGTTATGTAAATTTCCTTTTGTAATAAACTATTTTTTACTGTAAATCACGTATGATGACAAAATGGGTAAAATACAAATTGAGATAACGCTACTAGGTTTTTTTGTTCAATATGAATATATATATATATATAAATATATATATATATGTATACATATATATATATATATATATATATATATATATATATTGGGTAAGATTATTAGTGAATCTTTTATTTTGATCTTTACTTTATTTTTGGTAAAAAAAAAATGTTGCTTTAAATGGAATAAATGCTCATCATAGAGAAATGATGATGTCCATTTCATGTCTGTGATTTGGAAATAATGTGTCATACTTGTTCATTATATGTTTTGTGGTAGATCAGATGTCATAGTAACGACTGTGTTAACGCTAACCAATCATTAATTATAAAAAAAAAATAAAAGAAAAGTATGTGGTCTTGTTTGGACCGCGAGCGACCACGAAAAGCTAAAATAATATTTTTACACGAGTATGCTTTCGATAGTCTTTCTATTTTTCAATTGTTTCTTAAGCATGACTGGGACGTTATCCTCTAGCGAGTTGATCTTCTGTTGAGCTCAATATCAATCAAAACACACATTGACAAAGCGCAGACATGTTTCCTTTCAGGGTTTTTTTGTTTTGTTTTTTTTTTTTGAGAAATATGCCTTACGGGATAAAAGAAGAATCTCATTGTTTTTACTTCTAAACTTGTTTTATAATAAGGATTTTAAGATGCAGACGTCATCAGTGCAGCTTCACTTTTATTTGTGTTTTTTATACAGTTAGGAATGTATGTTGTCTATTTTGTTTCAAATGTGCGACTGTTCAGTTGTACTGAAAAGTTTTTTCATAGACTAACATTATCGAATGACACCAAAAGTTATACTCTAATATTTAATGTTAAAATTTTCATCGACTACCAAAGCAAACGTTGTAAGTTCTCTCTCTGGCTTGCGAAAAGGTGCAATTCTAGACGTACTGAGCAGACGTGATACATCGAAATGTTACTCCATATGGATGACTATATATTTAGCTCCTCCTCTTTGGGTAGAGCAATATCGTAAATTTATCTAACTCGCTACTTGAATTGATGTAATGCGAAGTTCGTTGTTTCTGTGTTTGTAAACAAACTAGCACCTGGAGCAATATAAAACTACAAGGCAAGTGTATATTAAAACAGGCATTTGTTACTGTAATTTACGAGCACCAGTTCAATAGGCTGATTGTTAAGAGTGTCGACTATCAACGCGATTGATGTAGATCCAATCTCTTTCTATAAAAACGTTCTAATCTTGCCGCACTAATAAGTTGTGATAAAGCTAACAGATGAATGTGTGGATTTATATATATATATATATATATATATATATATATATATATATATTGACTGGGGTCATTCTATGGAGGGTAGGCGCGAACGCAGACCCCACAATTTTAATAAATCATCATTATGCCAGATCAGACATACCACTTCCTGTGTCTCGATATATCTTCTATCATTATATGTGACCAGTTTTATATAATAGTCAACCATATAGGAGCCTATTCGTGACTAGACACACACATAAACACACAGACGTTAAGCTTTATATTATAATAGCAACAGTACCCGTCGTTGATTGGGTTCAAAAAGGGCCTACAGAAAATGGTCTCTGATTTATGAAAGTATGATAGGTTATGAAAAGGAAGGGTTGTAAAGGGATAGTTTCGAATTTGGGGGTATCAAAACCAAACAAAATATGATAAAAGTAAAAATATAATTGATAAACCCCATTATTTATTATAACATGCCTGCTCACACTGAAACACTTATCACAATATTGTGTGGATCTATATTAAAATACCTTGTTAAACTTTGTGACAAATGTCCATTCTATGGAGGTCAGATGCGAACGAACACCCCATAATTTTATTATACCATATTTCTTCAAACTAAAACATAATTATCAAAGTATACTTACGCAGATAGATAGGAAAAGTCTTTATTAAAGTTTGTGCCTATTTCCATTCTATGGAGGCCAGGCGCGAACGCAGACCCCCCAATTTTATTATACCATCCCTATTAAAGTTAAAACCTACTTATCAAAGTAATCTTATGTACATCTATATCAGAAAGACTTGTAAACGTTTTTATTAATTTTTAATTTTTTTATTTCCATACTTTGTGGACCAGACGCGAACGCAGACCCCACAATTTTAATGAACCACCGTTCTGCAGGATCAAACATACTCATACTTGTGTCTCGATACACCTTCTATCATTATATGTAATCAGTTGCTTAAAATAGTCAACCATGTAGGAGCCTCTTCGTTACCAGACACACCCACATTCAGCTTTATATATATATATATATATATATATATATATATATATATATATATATATATATATATATATATATATATATATAATAAGATGAATTGTTTTTGTGTGTACTTATATAAAGAATACTTTTTTCTGTTTATTAAAAAAAAAGACAATACAATTTTCACTTGTTTCTTTAGTATGACTGAGCACTTATGCTTTAGCATTTGGACTTCTGTTTAGCTTATTATCAATCGAAACACGCATTAGCAAAGTGCAGACATGCACATTTTATTTATTTTTTTATTTGGAGAAGTGGCGCTTACTGGATAAAGACGAATCTAATTCTTTTTACTCATACACTTTTTTACTAGTAAGGCTTTCAGAGATGCTGGCGTCATCATTGCAGTTTCCCTTTTATTCGTTTTTTTATACACTTGGGAACGCATGTCGTCTATTTTGCTTAGCATGTGCGACTGTTCAGTAATTTTTTTAGGTTTCATAATACGCTTACATGACGTTGTGTATATCATTCTATATCTTTTGAGCGAAAGTACATTTAGGAGGTTATAATACCAGCTGAAAGATGTCAATTTTGGTTTCTCGTCACGCCTTTTATTCTGACATGCCCTTATGTAACCCTCGCTGAAATTTGTACGATTTACCATAATCTGTATTTATTACCATAAATTCCTAATATGTAATAAATCTATAGGGCATGGCATTCGCCACTTTTCCACGGTCTATATAAGACGCCCTATATTCTGCTCAAGGTTTAAACATACCAATTGTATGTGTATCTTTAATCCTTGTTATTTTATCTTTAAAATTATAATAAACAAAATTAATCGTCTTTATATTTACGTTGTGAAGGCATTGCTTATCTGGACAACGGTATTATTATTAGACGCCACGCTCTTTGTAACATCGTCTAATTTTTATGAAACGGTTTTGCTTTTTATGTGTTTTTCCTCGTCTTGTGTGTGTCTCTGTAAATTGTTGTATTTTGTTTAATATGTATTTTTCTTTTCTATTAGCTAAATAGTTTATATTCATATATCCTACACCTATATGAGACATTACTTCCTTACTGATATTTACAAGCTATTCGAGTATTGGCCTTACACAATTATTTAAGGTAAAAAACGAAAAAAAAAAACCCGGATGGTTAGTGTGACATTGGTTGCCGTTATGAGGATAAACATGTAGATTTAATGGGTATAAAGAAGCAGTGTACTTTTATTTTAAACCGTCAGAATGTTGAAGCGATCGGAGGCGTTTTGTCTTGTTTCAGCGAGAGTGAAAATGAACCACGTGGTCGAATAAGTGGAAAGACAAACGCCGAAAAAAAACACGCGCATAAAAGACCGCCTTTAATGTCAAAATCAAAATTTGAATGACTTTTCCTAACAAAGTGAAGTGCGATGTCGGGAATTATTTGGATAAATGATTTTTATATTCAGTTAAAAAAAGTTGAGTCGTAGTTTATATATGTCCTAACGCTTGGAAATTACCTGAAATTAAATCCGCCGACATGCGAGATTTTCAAAAGAGAGACTAAAGATTAATGAGTAAGAATTAGTAAGAAAAGCATAAATCCTTATATGGAAAAGATAATAACAATTCATGCTATATTGCACCCAAGTCAAGTTAGGGAGTAAACGCCTTTCTCGGGTGTACTCATATCATAAAATGTTTTACCAGACTTTTTTGATATAGCCGAACGTATAATAAACATAACTAGAAAGAATTGGAGATTGAAGTTAAATGATGAATATCAGGCTGCTTTGACACGATAAAAGCAATGTTGGTGGAGTTTGTGACTCTAGATTACCTGGACATCACCAGAGGGCATACTCTCGAAGCAGATAAGATTGATTTTGCGGTAGGTGCACGTTTTACTCAGATGTTATACGATGAGGATAAGAAAGAGTATTAGAGAAACAAATCTACTTCTATTAATTGATGGATACTCAAACCAGTTGGAAAACAGTTGAAAAATAAACCTATGCTATACATTATGCGCTGCAATATTATAATCACTACTTACATAGTGCTATATTCATTATTTGCACGGGTCATAAACTGCGTGTATGCTTGAAAAATTCACTCATGTAAAATAAAAAAATAATACAAATGGGCTATGAACATATCTGGATATAATAGTAAAATAAATATTTGAAGGACACGGGCACGTGTGTGCAGCATTATGTTTATGTTCAAATAGAGCTTCACGCACCAACCACGATAAACAAGTAGAATATACGGAATCACACATGAGATAAGCGCCATACACTGAAACACTTCGAAGCAACAAAATTTGCTAAATTACACGAAAAGACCCGAGCAGAATTTTGAATTTAAGTTCAATTTAACATAGTACGTTAGCATGGCAAGGATAAGAAACTTAGTGAGTTGAAATGCAGATTTATAGGAATGAGGCGACGAGGCGGAAAAGATTATTTTTCGATGTAATCGTCAATTATATCTCGTATCCGAACGAAGAATAATTGTTAAATTCTGGCCCACTTCAGAACCCAAATGCTGGTGTAGTACTATAATTAAACTTGTCACATGAGGACAAGTAAAATGTATCAAGTTATTACACACAAGTATCTTGGCCTTGTATATTTAGAGAAGTTATTATGTTAGCATATGGGTAACCTGTTAGACAAGATATTTGAGTAAGATCAGGCAAATTTTCAAACAGTATGACATACATCCCTCTCTGTTTGCGAAAATGATTATTATTAGGACAATTTTATGGAACCAGAACAGTGTCATATTTATTTATATGTACAGTGAATTACCAGATTATTTTCCTGCGCCCCAAAAAGAAGTAGAGTCATTTAGTCACTTGTTAATAGAGAATATATTGCCTGGATTTGGCACTTCCTTATGAATAGTGACATACAACGGTACCAAAAAAATTATTTGTGGCATAAAGAGAACAGGAGACGAATTAAACATTCATCATATGACGATATCTTTCTACCATCCCAAAATGAACGGTAAAGTAGAACGGTTACATAAACGATGAATGTTATACCAGAGACAACGATAAATGGCAACACGGATTCCTTGTATTTATATATGAATTATATACTAGCGGCTAATAGATTTTACGCTACTGAATCTACAACGTTGTCCATTTTTTATAAACTATAAAAATATATATAACTACGGCGTTAAAAACAGAAAGTATCATGAAGTGGATTATCATAGATTCGATGGAAATTCCCACACTTGCAATGCATTTGTCGCAATATTACAACAATTCTCGAATAACCCACTTCTTGTGTGAGCGCGTCAACGGCCTTACTCACGGCGTGTTTCGTCGCCTCAATCGTTTCATAACGACAGTCTTTAGGGGTTTCTCCAAGTTTCAGAAATAATAAAAAGTCGCAGGTAAAATATTCTTTAACAAAGATAGGGTTATTTACTGGTGCATTCGTGTAGATCTTCCTCATTTAATATTCTCGCTGATAATAGTGTGTACAGTTCCCCCACTAACATAAAACTGCGCACTTATTGTATCCATAGCAACACGCGCGTCCTTATGCAGGAACGTCTTTGTTTGCCTATTACATTCTGTTGTTCTTACTTCCCTACTTTTTCCACACCTGTCAATATCCCAAATATGCCTCTTGTCGTCATTGAATCTCTTATGCCACTTAATAAGAAAATCATGCCATATTTTACTGTGACAATGTCCAAAGTTTAAAAAATAATTTTACTGCATATATTTCTTCTAAAGTAACCTGACATTCAGATTGCTTTTTTTTTTAATTTACCAGCTTACATAATCAGGTTTTAGTAGATTTTATTCTAATTCATAGTCGAGGTGTTCATTTGAAATAGAGATCATAAATAATGGTCAGTTATATTACAACATACATATCAATAATATCCTGATTAGTACAAATGAAGATTGTTTGATTTGATTCTTTATCGATCATTGGCTACAACTTATCAAGTTCACACGTACGTGTATCGTTGAAACGTATGATCGAAGATCTTGTTTTGTGTCAGTATATTTATAAAAAATATTACAGCTATGCTTCCCATTATCTATCCAACGCATGAAACCATGTAAGTATTGTTCGAACTCTCGTCATTTGTGTTCTGACAACAAAAGTGCTTATTGGTTTACTGTTTAAATATGCAACAGTGTTTATGTCAATTTATTTCAAACAGAATATAGTTCAGAACAAAATGGGTCTTAGTGGCAAACACGTAAATTCCAAATAACTTGCATTGGACACGGAGTTGCCTAATACGTCCATTATTCTATTTTTCAGAGTATTTCAGAATTATACATATTGTTATTAGTTAAAATTAAATTGTGTTATCTCTTAATACAGTCCGTGATTAAATGCTATCAATATATATTCGAACTCAATTATTTGGATTATTCTGACTGTTCAAAATGCTGGGGTTATTCTTACAATGTTTCTGAAGATATAATATTTACTTCTTTCCAGGGTTATATTTAGCATCTTTCCTATTGTAAGTTTATAAACACAAGCTGCAGGTCTATACGTCCCGACTGAAAAATACAATAGAAAGTTCACACTATTTACCATTGCTCAATTGCAAAAAACACATTAGTATAAGATTATACACACTGAACTCGATTTCATAATAATTTAAATAACCCGTCATTGTTTTATTTACATTTATTAAAACATGAGGATATGATTGTTTAGGTGCAATATCTATGTATATATTTTTTCTCGTCTTTAATTAAATATTTAATAATAAATTATTTGCTCATTTAGCAAACTGTTCATTCCTGCTGAGAAATCATGAACTCGTGATTATTAACACAGCAGTACGCCTCATCGCTTTGATAAATAGACTGAAATTAAAAGGTTATTGATTTACGATTTATTCAATGTAAAACAAAAATACAACATTACGCATCATCTTTTACACGCGCATGATTAAAAGAAAAAAAAAACAAGAAAATATTTCAATTTTATGCTTTCAGAGTCTGAAGGCACAGCTAATTTAATGCATTTTTGTATGGAAAATATACATACAACGCACGTATATGAAGCTATACAAATTGCAATCTGTATATGAATGTGACGGATCGTATAAAAGGGCTGAGCTGAACATATAACTTCACCTAATATTTTAATAAGCATTCCTAATCTGGTATAATTATATCTAGAAAAATTCAAACGAATTTTAAAAAAAATAACTAACGCTACTAAGATTTGTCAGCTGCATAATTTAACACGGGGAAAACAATAGTTTTTTTTTTATTATGACGTTTATATAATGATGTTTGTATATTTGTTCCGCATCAGAAGCACAAATAAATTTTTTAGAAGTGTTCACACGCAATCTTAATCTCAAACAATTGTGACATTCAAAATTAGCTAAACTTTCACCCAATTTACCTTTCTGTACAATAGATACATAAACAAGACCATACTTTATTCATTACAATATTTGTTATTGACAATACATCTACGGATAATATAGGACGCCTGGTTTGATGTCTTATCTACAGATATATCTCCATTATTCGATACTAAAGATTTTATCAGACAATTATGGAATACGAAAATATTATGGACTTCAATGGAGTCTATTTTCTTTATGAACCTCTCCACCTGTTTAAATCCGTTTTCCATACATGTTCTAAAAGTGTGTATGATCACTCCGTAGCATTCTTAAGCTTGACACAAGATTATATTTTTACAGAAAATTTACTCCTCTCAATGCGTTTCCAGCTTCTTAAATAATACTTTGTAGTACATGTATTTAGTTTTAAATGCCGTAAATTAAATTTGAATGTGCTTCAAGTTTAACAGAACTAATTTTAACTTAGACATGTGCAAAAAAATTAGGCTAGCCTAAATAAGCTACGTTGGTTAAATTCATATAAAAAGGGCAGCGCGGATAATAGCAGAAAAAAATTAAATAAAATAAATCGCATATCTGTTTTAATTCTTAAATTCTTAAATAATATATTAATATTCATAATTTTGTAAAATTAGCAAAATGGAGTGCAGAATTTGTCATAATAATAGTGAAGCATTATTTGGAATAATATATAAACTATTATAAAATGGTTTATTTTGAATATTATGTGCTCCTGTCTTTATATTATTCTGCATACTAATCTTTTACTCATACCAATTGTTTATGAAAAAATGAAATATAATTGCGTCAAAAATAAATCATTAACTCACGATTTTAATCAATGACAAAATAATATGAGTAAAAATAATTGTGCTGTAATTCATAAATGAGATGAGCATGCGTGGCATATACACAACGACGTGTGTTTAAAAATCTATATTAGTAAAATATGCGTGTGGATGAAAATCTGCCTCATTGCATGAATATGGTGCCGAGTCTTAAATCGCAGGTAATTTATTTGGTTTCACGTGCACACCTTATTATTTTTCTTTCACAAATATTGATAATCAGCAAAACATTAACATGGTTTGTTAATAATATATTTATGTTTTTCGTTAAAACTGTCGAACTCTTACATTTTTATATTACTTGCAGTCTAAAACAGTTCGAAAACGTTAATGTTTACGAGGCCTTCTGTTTGTAACTATAGATCCAAGTTATAGCTGATATTTTATATAGAAATAATAATAATGTTTTCATAAATGTAAATAAAACAATGACGCGTTACTTTAAATTATTACGAAATCGAGTTCAGTTTGTATAATCTTATTATAAAATCATAAAAAAGTAAATTTGTGGAAAGTATATACACACCTTTTTCATTTCTAAATCATTCAATGATGAATTTATTATTTGCGTTTTTTTTTATTATTTGCTTATTCATTTTATTAGCGCTCTTGTCATTGTCTTGGATGTTATTTCTACAGCGTATGACACGATATAAACTTTGGCATTTTTCAGATGCGTATTTGCAAATTTAGGGACCTTTATATCGAAATAACCAACCTGTTTGGAAGTTTGTAAAAAATAAATAGGAAAATCGCTAGTATATGTTTTATTTATATGATCAGTTACGATTATGTAAGATTTTTAAATTTTTCGTAAGTGTATACTAAATATCAATCTCCTGTCATTGTTTTCGATCTTTTAAACTATGTAATGCAACGGCTCATCGCAACAAAGTAAAGGTGCAGCAGGAAAATATTAAACAAAAACAAGCATACACAGCGCAACAAGTTTACAGTTTTATGTAGTTAATAGTTTTAATTGTTGGGTTGTGTAGCGTTAATGTTCAATTATGCGTTATATAATGAGTTTACACCATTATAAAACTATACAAAGAACACACATATAACAGTTGCGATTTTGATCAATGAGTACAGTTTTATTTACTTGGAGAATCAAGAAACAATACCAATCTTGTTGCATTAATCCATTTCTGAGTTATTACAGGCACACAATAATAGTTTGTTTGGAAACAGCAGACATTCTGTATTAGTTATTATCCCGTGTGTCTGTAACGTCGATATTTATCGTACTTGCGTCAATCGCATTCTTAGCAAAATTTTCACCCAGCAGTCAATGTTACATTAATAACATACGTAAAACACGTGAGGCACACTAAAAGTAAATAGAGCTTACTTCTCCACAGCCAGATATTACTAGGACTTTCAAGAAGCAATAGTATACAGAATGAAAATAAATATTCAGTTCTTAAGATCTTTTTTCAGAGTCTGTCATCTTATATATGGACCTAAACCAGAGTTAATATAAAGAGATAAAACATAAATTGTCAAGAACATAACAAGGGTAAGCAAATGGATTTATTGCTTGACACTTTGTCTTGCTTGTAAACAACACAGACGACACATTCATCAGATACATACGTTGTTTCGCCAAAATTGAACGAACAACAATTAACATATTATATCATTTCTGTGCAACGTAGCACTCAATAAATACGAAGCCTATGACAGCAATGAAAACTAAATATGAATTTATAATCTCCTATGAAATCACTCTAAAATCGGAGACATGTCTGATTGCTTGGTAACTTTTATTAATTTTACAAGGCATATTTTGATTTCTTTTGCTGAACAATAATTAACTTATCATTAGAACAGTATTCTTCAAGCAATGCTGAATCTTCATCATTCTTCTTTGAGGTCTAGAAAACTTAACTTTGAAATTTTGAACTATGAACAATCATGGAAGTAATGTTATGCTAATTCCAAATGCGTTACCACACGTTGCAACTGGTCAAATTCAACATAATATATAAAAATGTAAACTGACTTATTTAGACTGCCCCTACATTGAAACTTAAATAACAAACGAGTTCTAATAGAATATGTTTTAGTATTTATAATGATTTAATATCTGTCAATAAGAAAGTTTGAGTATTGTTTTGTTCATTTTAATGAAAGATGAAAACCCGTCAACTATTACCAACATTTCCAGCTACCGTTCGACATAGTAATATGGTTATGCACCCAATGGGTATAATACTGATATGGCAGCTCAGCGTGAACAAAATGAGCAGTAATCTGAATATAAGAAGCCAGTAGAGACCTTACTAATAAACTAAATACATAAAAAACGGGGGTTAGCGTGTGTGCTCCAGAGCTTATAACTTACAAGGTATGTTGAAAAAGTCTCACCAATAAGACGCGAACATTATATAGATTCATTTATAGAGAAATTTCAATAAACAAGATTTAAACCATGTTTTAGATAAATCCCAACAATTGCAAAAGAACCGGCATTTTTCATTAAAACCATTTTACACAGTAATTGTGCTAGTCCCCGACAAATTGTAATTGTGTAATGCCTAAAAATACCTTCGAGGGTTAACGGTGTTCGTCTAAATCAGATATGATTAATTAAATGTTTACGCGTTGAGTCAAATTACATATCGTTAAAGCAAATATATCGACGCATGAGGAAAGTTTTACATAAGTGTACAGCATTAAATGGAAATACATCTACATGAATATATTTGAATGTTGTAAATTATTATTTAAGTATGACTATGAATTATTAAGTGTTTTAGGGCAACATAATTACGCAAAGAGTACGTTGAAATGAACTAAAACTCTAGAAATGTAAAAAGCGAAAGATGCTTGGAGTCGTGATCAGAAAATGACAAAATACTCTCAAATATTGCCAGTCACCATTTAAAAGTATGAGTAAACTCCCAATAGGTAAAATTGCCTTGCTATGAATTACAACTATGAACACAAAAAGAAAGAGTAATTTAAACAAGCAAGAATTCATATAATAATAAAATAGCCCTACTTATAAAATTGTCATCTGCTATCCTAGACATGAAAAACTGCAAGTGCAATGGATGTATGTTGTTTAAAGTTAGCAGAAAGCAAAAAAAGAAAAAAAAGATCAAACGAACAGAAGTCTTATCGCGTGTGTGTCAGGCGAATGTGGTTGAAAGAGAGAGAGAGAAATCAAGATAGCCCCCATAGGTTGAATAGGGTTGCTCTGGTGGAAGTAACGTAAAATAACACGGAATCACGCGTGAGACATGCGTACGACCCTCTCTTGGTTAGGGCACGCAAGGGCCACTAATCGTCTTCTGGAAACTTCGGTCGTGATGGCTGATTCTTCGAGAGGCAGTCGCAGTGTTTTTCCGAACGCCTCGCTGTAGACTTTGTCTGTAAGCGAAAAAACGGAAGCTGTATTTGCAAGAATGAAAATATACGAATGGGTTCTATTCTACGAAAAAAATTCATTTCACAAAAATTACAAACTGTTTACACATATGTACACTTACAGTTCTTAACACATTTTTTAAAAAGTCCCATGTCTTTCTTTTCGTAGGTGGCACTCAAGCGAAATGGGGAGGGGTGTGGTCACGTCTTCAGAGAGCGATTATTATTATCTCGAGATTCTGCACCAATCTGGAATCTGACTAATTTTCCAGCGGTATTTGCCTAATATAATGTGGTGTGTGGTCGGGGTTAAAAATCCCCTAAGCCTATCAATTTACGACCCGCACCTGGGGGAAAACCGTCAAATGCCGATTGCGGATGTACAACTCAGATTAATGAATAGGAAGAGATATAAAATAGAAAAAAAGAAATTAATAATGAAAAAAGAAGTATAGGGAAGAAAGAGAGAGAGAGAGCGGAAGGAGAATTAAGAAGACGAAGTCAATAAACAATCATAAAAAAATATGTAAGACCGCGAAAATAAGTCTAGATTATGCAGGACCATTTATTTAACATGCGTGATTTTTTATTTGCTCTCTTTTTCTGTCCTGCATATGCCTAACCTTACTTTTACTTTCTGACCTATTTTCCCAGCATGCCACATTATTTTATAAAGGTTTATTAACTTCGTCTTCAAAGTTTCTTCTTTCTCTCTTTCTATTTATCCCCCCTCTATTCCTTTTTTCATTATTATTTTCTATTTTCTAATGTATATCTCTCAACATTCCTTAATCTTATTTTTTCCGTTCCGTTTATTTTATTTTATTTTATGTTCTCCTCTATTCGGTATTTTATTAGGCGTGAACATTTTCTTTTCTATTGTTTTCTTTTCTTTCTTTTAGGTTGTGTTATTTTATCATTGTATTTTGATTTTTAATTCCATATTATTTATTTATTTTTTAAAATTTTCATTTTCATTTTATTTTTATTTTTACTTTTAATGTTATTTTACATTTTAATTATTTTAACTTTTAGATTTTAACTTTTTCTTATTTCATTTTTATTTTTTCTCTTCTGTTCAGTTTCGTTAATTTGCGTTGTCTGTCTAGTGCAAGCGGTTTTATTTTTGTTTTTTGAACAATTTGAAGTTATTTTGGGGTGGAATTTGAAGTTCATCCTCTATAATAATAATAATAAACATATTAAATTTATTGATTAATATGTTTATTAATAAACATATCCACCGGACCTATATAAAATCTTCTTTTTTTTTACCCATCAACTAAACAAAAAAAAATTGCTCAAGGAAAATGCCTACGTCTGACCATTACATTGTGATGGGGATTACTCAAAATAAAACTTGGATGATTTTACCACACTGCTATAAAAGATATTCACTTCGGATTTTACCATGCAATTTTGATGTGGTTTTTCATTTCCTTTTCATAAACTTCCCTTACTCTATGACATTTACATACGTAAACAACATTTAATTGTGATTTTCAATATCTCAGTTACTTTAGCACAAGGTGAAAACCATTATTATTAGTTGCTAATATGCTCTCTACTGAAGAAATGTTAGATATGAAACCCCATAGGATAAGGAGTTATAATGCTTCAGATGTATTCTCTGTCTTACATAGAATAATAAAATATTTTGATTTGAAATTTTTACATTTCACGTCATAAATTTTTAATTTTATTGAATGACTAAAATTTGATTTATTAACTCTATCTTTTATATCGATCAATTTTTATTTAATTTGGATAGTACTTATAGAATATTACTGCCAATATTATTTCGTAAAACTTATTATCACAGGTTTTCATATCAGTTGATCGTTAGATAATTTCATTCTGAAGTGTATATATATATATATATATATATATATATATATATATACATATATATATATATATATATATATATATATATATATATATATAGTGGATAAATTCAAAATAGCGTAATGTATTCATGTTAAATCGCACATTATCTCTTTGTGACGGATTGATTTTTGCTAGTTTTATGATGAGTTCGCAGCATTATAGATTCAGTGAATGATATAATAATAAAGTGATTGGTTTTGCGCCAGGAAACATATAGTGTCAAAAATTGTAAATATCAACTGAATTAAAGAGACTACATTATAAGATATTCAACATAATAACATTTTTTATATATTTTTGTCATTTATTCACTATATTGTCCTGTAATTACAATGAGTTTTTAAAATAAAGATTGGTATATAGCATAAGAGAAGATATTTCCACAGAGATATATATATATATATATATATATATACATTTGTGTGTATATTGAGTGTGTGAGTGTGTGCGTACACTTACACGCAAACACACATATATATGTGTATATATGTATATATATATATATAAGTATATTTCTGAATCGTGTTTATATGAATATCACCTAAATATAAGATAAAAACAAAACTGTAATATATATATATATATATATATATATATATATATATATATATATATATATATATATATATATATATACATGAATGTAAATATATCAGATGTGAAAATGGCAATATAATTTAAAACTGTCGAGAAAATATAAAATATTATCATGATTAACTAAATAAAAGAATTAAAAGTATCGCAGAATAACAAGATGAAGTTTTACTGTAACTATCGTGGTAGTTGGAAAATAATCACAATTAATAATGAATTTTATATGAAAGCAATCTTACTGTTTCTCCCATGGCATTTAATCTCGTTATCCGCTAGATTTTTAAATATTCCATTTTTATGAAGTTTAATTAATAATATTTATCTAACACTAGCAAGGTCATACGTGGTTGCTCGGGACCGTCGAAGAAAACTTTTGAAAATATCTGTTATTCTTGGGATAGAGTAATTTTTTATGTCTATCTATCATTTGCCATCTTGAACAACATAATATTGTACCTATCTAAGGACGGGTATTATATGCATGAGATAATTGTACCTACCGTAGAACAGGAAATTTACAGCACATATATGGAAAAAATCCTTGCCTTGGGCGGGTAATATATATTTAAAATAATTTACATATTTTTTTGTTATGGAAACTGTTCTGTATGTCACAAGTAAGAGTTTTTGTTTTTAATCAGAGTGCTATAGTGAAACAGAATCGTATTTCTCATTTAAAAGTCACACTACCTTAGTATGTTACATCATTTTTTGTTTTAATTACTTTTATGCACGCCACAGGTAGGATTTTAATTGTTTTTTTCATGGATTGGATAATGTACAGGTACGTCTTTTCTAATATATAGATGAAACTACTCGATAATTTTACATAATTGTCTGTTGTGTTAACTTTTCTGTGTGTCTCAGATGAGAGTTTGTTTGTGTTTACATAAGAGTGCTATAGTAATGAAGCACCTTATTTCTTATATAAATGTCATACTACTCGACTATATTACACGACTTTCGGATTTGATTACTTTTATGTACGTCGCAAGTAAAATTTTCTTTGTTTTGTAAAGTATCTTATTTCTTGGGTGTTGCACAATTACCTTATTTCTTGTGTAAGATATTGTACATGTACCTTTTTTTAATTTATATATGAAATAACTCAATACTTTTATGACATGTTCTGTTTTATACATCAGAAGGTAATTTTTTGTTGTTGTTTAACTGGGTACTTCAGTGAAGAAGGGCATTATTTTTTAGATGTAAGTTAAACTACTCGAATATTTAATGGAATTTAATGTTTAAATAACTTATGTACGTCACATGTAAGATATTCTCTGCTTTTTTTTCTGTGGTTACTATACTGCACCAGCACATTATTTCTTGTGTAGGTTACTGAGCAAGTATCTTATTCCTAATATAAAGATGAAAACACTCGATGATTTTACATAAGATTTTCATATGAGTACTACAAAGGGCTTATTACTTTGCTAGAATTCCCTGTAAACATAAATACATTAATAAAGTAAGTGAGCATTACATGTGATTTTTGGAATATAGCATGTATAGACATATACCCACATATGCATTACATATAATTCATAATGATCAGTTAATTAGTTTTGGAGTTGACCCGAGACACAAAAAGGTATAACTATATACACATAATTAAAATTAATAATGATCGGCTTATTAGTTTATAAGTTAATCACGTGCACACACACACACACACACACACACACACATATATATATATATATATATATATATATATATATATATATATATATATATATATATATTTAAAATTCATAATTCTCGGTTAATTAGTTTAGGAGTGAATCTTATACGCAGACATATAAACATACACACATAATTAAAATTCATAACGATCAGTATATTAGTTGTGGAGTAAATCAAATAATAGAAATGCATAATCATATATACATCCTTAACATTAATAATTATCGTATGATCATGAGTTTAGGAGTGCATCCAAAAAATACAATTATACAGATATATATATATATATACATACATAAAATTAAGAATGGTCGGTTAATTAGTTTAGGAGTTAATCCAATGCACAGAAACATATAACCATATACACATCATTAAAATTAATAATGATGGTTACTTGATTTAAGAGCGAATCAAATACATACAAATATAAAGACATATACCCATAATTAAAGTTCATAATGATCGATTAAATAGGTTAGGAATGAATTCAATACAATACTCCATTACTGGATCTATTTCGTGGTTATTGTAATGTAACAAATAAGCCTGTATATAATATATCCTATATATTTTAAATATGACATTTTCGTTATATGCAGCAAAAGGATTTTTCGTAATTTTTTATAAAAGTGTCCTTTTATAAATATTACGTTACATTTCAGAGTCAGAATATCGGAATGTAACAAAAAAAAAGAGAGAGAAAGAAATAACGGAGCTCGAACCCGCAACACGGATGTTAGTAACCGCTGATTCTACGCACTGCCTCAAGCAGGCAACTGATTTCATCTACTGGTAAATTTATTAAATAAATAAATCTGTGTTACAGATCGTGCGCATGCGCAAACGATGCCGTTGTCATGTCTTTCAAGTTTGAACCACTTTTTGGAATCCCTTAACAATTGCGTAAATCAATTAAACACCCCTAATAAAATTATGTGCCCTATATGCAATCGTTTAAGCTATTTCACAGCGCCTGTCGATCATTCGTCAATGCGGAGATACAAATTGAAAAACGGAGGCAGCCCCACACAGGCATAGTGCGTTTATATATAAGATTTCGATATTAATAACTGGCAACAATTCTTACTATAATGGATTTTTACCTGTTTTTTTTTTTTTTTTTTTACAGTTTCGCAATGTGCACATGAATTGATCTCTCATTTGAAAATGTTTTCAGTTAAAAAAGCAGGCACTATAAATATATTAACAATTTTGATTATCTCGATTTTATGAAGCAAACCATATGATTTTTACGCGGGATTTTAAGCAACAGTTCAGCTCTCATTTCGAAAATACAAGCTTATCTGAGAATCATTTACCATATCAAATAGAAGTATTTTATTTCTTCATAACTAACTCAAATATAAATAAAGATATTACTTGAGAACTAAATGTATTTTAAAATAAATAAATATCTGTTATCCGAAAATGATACATATTTACTCTATATTGTAACCGTAATGCTTAGAATCGTTTATTCAACATATAGTATTTTCCAGCAGCAGTCCAGCATATTTATTTGTCTTAGGTAGCCAGATTCTGTGAGCTGTTTCTTATTTCATCCGATTGTGCCTCAATTTGACCTTTTTTGCGGTATTTTATTTTTATATAAATTAATGTCTAAGTGGTTATGTCTTTCTTTTTTATTATTAAATGTATCGAGTTTTTTGAGCAGTAAGCGTTATGCGAAATTTAAAACTGATTATAAACGAAGTCGATTATTAGTTCATCAAGTAGTAATTTAGCATGGTAGTTAAATTGTATAAGAACATCCGATAAGTACTTTACACTTCAAATAGTAGAGGCTTATATTCTTTAAAAAATTAACATGGAACTATTTTAACATCAATTGTGAATTTCAGAAGTGTGTTGCTCTGTAACTGTTGTACAATTTCAAGAATCATTCCAGAAATAACGAATTATTCTAAGCAATCACTATGTGTCATAAGGATTTTTTGTAAATTAATCTAATTAAATGTCCACAATTTGACAATCACGCATATTGAAAATGCATTTTCTTTTCAAGTTTCTTCATACGCATAATACTCAGCCTCTCAGTTTAAATGGTAACCGAATATCTACAGAAAAACAAAACCTACATATAAGCTCTAACAATGCCTCACATGTAATCGATATTTGTTTTATATGTTTTCTGCAATCAATTAATATTTGATAAAACTCACGTTATTTAATAATGCATTTTTAACTGCTTCCTAATTTAGATTTTCAATTGAAATTTGTGTTAAAACCGGCCAAAGTCAAATGTACGCCTATACTTTGCCAATAAATCAACATGACCCATGCGTAATTTTTAACACCCATTGATATCAAATTATCCTGATTTTTGTTCTGATTTTCGAATTATTACGCTTTTTATTAATATACAGTTTTCATTCATATATATTAAACAAATGGTAAGAAATTAATTGTAATGTATATAAAACCAAGTTTCTGCCAATTTCTCAAGAATGCCTGGATATATTCCTTGCTCAAATTGAAATAAATATATATCTACAAAACGCGGTTTGTTTTCATAAACTTCTCCTGCTCATATTCCTTTATTAATTGTTGTGAATTGTTTAGTTGTTTTAATTATTGTTGGAACCATCTTACTGCTTCAGAATGCATACATGCCGGCGCAATCACAAAATCGATGATTTCATGAATGATTACAAACGGATTATCAAGGTCTGGCAGTGTATACGCTAATCAATTGAAAATAACGTACTAATCGTTCGAAGTGAGAATTTGGTATAGTTCGATTAGTAAAAGAACTTATTTGCATTGGAGTTGAAGATTACAAAATTGCAATCATCTGGAAAGCAGAATAATATAAACAGTTTTACACGCGATCTATTCTAAGACATAAGATTTGTCCATAGAATCCACGTTTAGGTTTAGGCTGCTAGACGATTGTATTTTTCTGAATATTTGCCGGTTGGCCATTCATTGGACACCAGACTGACACCTCATGAAAATAAAGGCAATCTATAAAAAGGCGTGCAGTTTTTTTTTTTTTTTACAGGGAGTATAATTTCTGTTAGAGAGACACTTCATAGAATTTCAAATGATACCACTTATTAGATTTTTACGGTTGTGAGCTCTATCATGGCAGAATATGTTTGGAGAAGCTTTGCTAAGATATGACAACAGTGCACCAACGACATACGTACTTTTTTAATTGTAGATAATTGCATCGGCAGTGAGATGTCTACTGAAGCGGTAAAAGAATCTAATCATGTTCACTGCGATCTTGGAAAAAATTACATAAATATTGTCTACATAAATATTGACTACATACATGTCTCCGAATAATTTAAGAATGTTGTCTGAAATATAATTGATGAATATCAAAAACAAAGTTGGGCTCGAGATTTAACCTTGAATGGGTGTCCGCATTTATACTGTGAGATCCTGATTTATGTTCATAAACGTCTAATACATGAGAGAGAAAAATGATTTAATAACTTATATGAGAATTTCCAGCAATTTTGTTTGCGGATATCTAGTGATGTACACTCAGTCAACGGCCTCTGATATGTCAAGAGCCATTGCCTTAGAAATAAATTCCTCTAGAAAACAATGCGCTAATTCTGTAAGGTATTTCAATTAGTACATAAGCTGTAGAGTTAAGAGAACGGAAAATAGATTACATGTCAGGGAGTATGTAGTAATTTCTTAGCTGGTTTACTACTTCAGTGTTTAAAACGAATTTCAACCAGCTATTAATTGCGCAAAGGAGACTGATCGGTCCGTAATCAGGGGAACATAAAAAACACCTGTTTGTCACATACAGCGCCGAGTGAAGACTATTTTATGGTGTGGTGGGAAGTATTTCTCGTTAACACAACCTTTAAAGAACAAAATAAGGCAAGTTAAAAATGATTATTGATGCTTTTTTAACATTATTATGTGATTATCCTCAGACTTAGTTACTTTACTTAAATCAAGGCTTTTCTTTGGTTTTGCAACATCACCCACATGACTTTTTATATCGTATACCGTGTTTTAAAATACAGGAGAAATGACGAGACGTTAGGGCGCCCTAATCGCCTCGACTAGAATAAGCTGCAATATTTTTAGCAAAGAGCTCAATTTGTCTGATTCTAATGTAGTTATTCGGCCGCATTATTGAATGTTCAAACTGAGGATACAATTGTTTTAGGTACCTGTTTGTGATACGCAGAATTTAATAAAAATCAAGCTGCATTCTAAGCAACATTTATCTTGGCAGCCTGAACATACGACGTTTTTGCGTTCCTGATCACTGTATTGCTGTTGCTGCTGGTAGAAATGCCGACTTAAATTCCAGTATCTTAAGGTAGCCACATGCCGTGATGTGTCTCTTATTACACCCGATTCTGCCGCAATAAAAGTAACGTAATATTCGAATGAAAGTGTGTATTAATCGATATTACTTTCTTTCTAACTTTTACTTTATCGGTGCTGAGTTCGAAATAAGAATATATTCTTTTTGTGCTGCCAAAGTTTATTGTCCACAAAAGATTATCAAGATCTAAAAGAAATCAGAATGTTAAATATGTTATTACTTCTCTCAGGTGTTTAGTTACATGTAGTGTGGGTTGTACGTTCAATATTGTCAAAGACTAATAACACCCATTTAAGAATTTTTCTAAACGTTAATGTGACATATCGATACGAATGCCAATCGAGAAGCATAATGTTTACTTCTTTTGCAGCCCTTATCTTTTCGGCGCATGTATCCCATAGTGAGCAAGGAAAGTTGTCAAGGCATCACCGGTATTTGTTGTGTGGGTTTGGTTAGTTTCCTTGACAATAAATGTGGAGAAATTCAGTGTATATGATCTAAGAATATCTCGAAAGAGTTAATGTGTCTGTTTCACGGGGCTTCCTCACATGACGGTGTACTACACAATATTACAAGCTGTCGGTAGTTTCCTGTAATGATAGATATGCAATCCAAAAAAGGGCAACGGAAGATGCATATAACGGTGGAAAATCTTATGTTTCTATCTATCAATGTTTGAATGTTGTTTGCATCAAATATTTCAGACGGGCCAATACAATCTATAATGAAATGTTTGACTATTTTACACTAGCTTTCCGTTAATAGGTGCCGTAAAAAATGCTACTACGATAATCTGTGGTGACCCTTCCCCAATCAGTCAGTAAATTGGGGGCCCCTGTCAGAAACTTGCTCAGCTTATATGCCATGAGTAACACAAATACACTTGAGGCAAGAAATAAGTCCTTGTCATCAATCTGAGAATCTGTAAAGAATATGCCAGTTAGAATAGCGGTCTACGGAAAAAAGGTAATGGTGCTTTTTATAAAAAAAATATCAGCAAAGCAACATTCGAATAGATATTCCAGGTTGTTGGAACGATCGGTTGAGTGATCCGATGGAACAGATAATTGTGGTAATACTAGACGACCATTTAGCAAAGGTTCTCTAATATCAGGCTTTATACATATAAGAAACACAAATGATTCATCTCTACCAATCGTGGAGTTTATGCCTCGATGAGGCGAATGTAGATTATAGAGTAGCCCCTCTTTCCCTGTCGGTGGGATGCCAATACGTTGTTCGTAAACTAAAGCAGCGTCTATGAGATGAAAAAAATCGTGAAACTGAAAGTACTGAGATATAACTTTCGCCATCCCATAGCAGAAATTCAGTCAAGCTAAACACATACTTATCATTTCCAGTCTGTTAAGTTTGAGCGTTTTGTGTGACATGGCAGCGACTGTAGTAACCTTTTCTCAAACACCGTTGCATGTAGTGGCATGTATCTTTAGGACAAACCGTGGGAATCCGGGTATGAAAAACATTACAAGAATATGTTATGGATGTCATATGGTAGGGTAATATCATTTTCACAAGATCATCTGTTCGATGACAGGACAAACAGGATAAAGTGTCATATTACACTCCGGGGATGGTAGTAATTCTGAATATATAGCTGTAGTTTTTTTCTTTGATGTTCCGTATGCGTGTATCAAGGATGTCATATAGTGTCCTGTTGAGGAATATATTCAGTACTGGTTTATGATATCCTGCTATGAGTTGGTGTGAGTAGTGCATTACGGATTATCTAGCCTTGTCTAACGCATCTACACGAGCGATGATGTCGCAAGCTTCAAATACTATCGATACCTAGAGTTTAATGGAAAAACTAGAGATCTCGCTTGTACGACTATCATCCGGCCTTAATACAAACACTACCAACGTAAAAGACAAGAAAAAATCGTAAGTAACAAAAAATTACATTCGTCAACTAACAACGATCAAGATCTACAAAATATATGGAAAGGCAACTGATAATCCAAAGCATTATATATAGTAATTAATGTCCAAAATTATTCCTCTCTCGAGTACATTTGCAAAAAGAAGTCGTTATTATTTTCGTGTAGTTCGACCTTAACAGAATATCTATGATCACAAAGCATCCCACACAGTATATTATTATATATGCTTCAGGTTCTCTTCAATATACTTACACCTTCATATGTTAATACATTTACATAAACTGAATCATTTATGTATTTACTTACCTGTGCTTAAACGTCTTTATCTTATTAAGTCTTATTATCCATTTTTCCATAGATAAAGTTTAACTATTTGAAAAAACGTTTGATATAAGTCCACAGATAAATATTTTACGCTAAAAATACTGATTATTTTACCTACCAATTATTCCATCATTGAAGCCTTCTTGTATGAGACTCCTCGACGAAATAATAGAAACTGAATTAGGTTATTAATTGGCGGACTACGTAGCATAAGACAGTTGCGTATATGACGTACTATGATAAAACTACACTTCCTGTTACATTATGTGCCGATCCACACTCATTCAGTATGACGTTTAACAGCGATTGGACGCATCTTTATTAAGGCAGGACTAAGCATTGCTTCGTCGTTCTGCCATGCTTAATTTTCAACAAAAAACGAATTACCATTCCCAGCTGTAGACCTAACTTCATCTCTTAATTAGTTCATTAATCCTTAAAATATTCGGTCCTGTACATGATATTTATCACACTCTCTCTCTCTTTCTCTCTCTCTCTCATATATATATATGTTTATATATATATATATATATATATATATATATATATATATATATATATATATATATATGTAGCGATTTTTATAATGGCTTAAATCTCATGATTAAATATCATATCAAAAAGTCACCCTGACATTTTCTAATCAATTATCGTTCCCCGTAGGCGAATCTATAAAATCAAACGGACAAATCTAATTATTATGTAACTGATATCTTCTAATCCTGTGTGTGGGAAATGTTATATTGCGATTTCTGGCGAAATGATCTCCTCAGTATATGTTTTAAATTTACGACAGTTAAACCCTCAATAATGAAAAGAAAACGCATTCATATATTCAGCGGGATTACACAGTTACTTTCTGTAATACTTACTACACAGGAAAAGGGTATGCTACATTTTTCACATTTCGTCTAAACTTAACACAATGTAAACGTTTTGATTAATAAATTTATATTAAAACACGTGTAGAATGATACGCTAATTGGTTTACAACATTATTATTTCTTATGTATCGGGAAAAGTAGTATCATAATGCTGTTTCATACCCGAAGAACTATAATGGTAATGACAGTACATGAGCATCATTTCTGCCAGAATTATATATTTCTGTTATTTTATTATTTTAAGATATCAAGTTATTATTATATTATTATTATTATTATTACTATTATTATAATTATTATTATTATTATTATTTTCGTTGTTGTTGTTAATATTGTTATTATTATTGTTATTATTATTTTTATTGTAATTATTGTTATTGTTATAATTATAATTGTTATTATTATTGTTATTATTATTGCAGTTATTATTGTTGCTATACTTATGGTTATCATTGTTGTTATCATTTTTATTATGGCCATTATTATTGTTATTATTATTGCTATTATTTTTGTTATTATTATTATTCTTGTTATTATTATTGTTATTATTATTGTTGTCAGTATTATTATTGTTGGTGTTATTATTATTGTATTATCACTGTTATTATAATTGTTGTTATTGTTATTGTCGTTATTATTATTATTGTTATTATTATTGTTATGGTTATTATTATTTTTATTATTAATGTAATTGTTATTAGTATTATTGTTTTTATTATTTTTGTTATTATTCTTGTTCGTATTATAATTTTGTTATTATTGTTATTATTATTGTTATTATTATTGTTATTATTATTGTTATAATTTTTGTTATTGTTAATTTTGTTGTTGTTATTGTAGTGGTGGTTGTTTTGCTGTTCTTCTAATTTCAATATACTTATTTTTGTTAATATTAGTACTTGCATTGCTATGTTATTTTAACTTGTTTTATATCGACTGGGTGTATATGTATAAATAGATGTGATCAATTCCCATGACGCTGTTTTTAGATGATTATTGCAACTACGTTTTTGTCTAATCAATAATTATTATTTTTGTTTTTTTCATAATAGTAGAATCTAGTAAAGTATAATATTGCTTTATTTTATAAACAAAAATAGATATAAGAAAACATCTAATAATTATTATATTTTTAATTGGGGCTTTAAAAACTATCAGTTACGAGGGGTGTGCAATAAGTAATGTCCATGTCCCATTTCCTCTGGCAGTATAGCAACGGGACTTGGCACAGTTATTAGGCTTTCTCTACATAGGAAGCAACCAAAGTTATGCAGAATACAAAGTTCTACAATATCAGGCTTTATACATATAAAAAACACAAATGTTTCATCTCTTCCAGTCATGGAGTTAATGTCTTGATTAGGCGAATGTAGATTATAGAGTAGCTCCTCTTTCCCTGTTGGTGGGATGCCAATACGTTCGTCGTAAACTAAAGCAGCGTCTATGAGATGAAAAAAATCGTGAAACTGAAAGTACTGAAATATGACTTTCGCCATCTCATAGCAGAAATCCACTCAAGCTAAATAGACGCTTATCATTTCCAGTCTCTTAAGTTTGAGAGTGTTGTGTGACATGGCAGCGACTGTAGTAACCTTTTCTCCAATATCGTTGCGTGTAGTGGCATGTATCTCTAGGACAAGCCGTGGGACGCCGGGTATGAACACATTACAAGAAGATGTTATGGATGTCATATGGTGGCGTAATATCATTTTCGCAAGATTATCTGTTCGATGACAGGACAGACAGGATAGAGTGCCATATTACACTCCGGGGATGGTAGTAATACTGAATATATAGCGGTAGTTTTTTTTTCTTTCATGTTCCGTATGCGTGTATCAAGGATGTCATATAGTGTCCTGTTGAGGAATATATTCAGTACTGGTTTATGATATCCTGCTATGAGTTGGTGTGAGTAGCGCATTACGGATTATCTAGCCTTGTCTAACGCATCTACACGAGCGAGGTCGTCCCAAGCTTAAAATACTATCGATGCCTAGAGTTTAATGGAAAAACTAGAGATCTGGCTTGTACGACTATCATCCGGCCTTAATACACCACCCTACAAAAGCAAAAGACAAGAAACAAGACGGTAAATAACAACAGATTATATATGTCAACTAACAAAGATCAAGATCTACAAAATATATGGAAAGGCAACTGATAATCCAAAGCATTATATATAGTAATTAATGTCCCAAATTATTCTTCTCTCGAGTACATTTGCAAAAAGAAGTCGTTATTATTTTCGTGTAGTTCGACCTTAACAGAATATCTATGATCACAAAGCATTCCACACAGTATATTATTATGTATGCTTCAGTTTCTCTTCAATATACTTACACCTTCATATGTTAATACATTTACATAAACTGAATCATTTATGTATTTACTTACCTGTGCTTAAACGTCTTTATCATATTAAGTCTTATAATCCATTTTTTCCTTAGATAAAGTTTAACTAATTTAGAAAACCTTTGATATAATTCTACAGATAAATATTTTACGCAAAAAATCTGATTATTTTACCTACTAATTATACTATCATTGAATCCTTCTTCAAGAATATAGAAGTGCGACGAAACAAAACTGATAAATAATCTAAATGCGAACTTGAATAGCACAAGGGTTTACCAAAAATTATTGCATGTTTCAGTGAGCGTTCATAAATACATTCTATCTCTGATAGGTATTACATTGTATTAGAGATGTTGTTGTCAAAACTTGTATGAGACCTCTCGACGAAATAATAGAAACGGAAATGATTGGCGGACTACGTAGCATAAGACAGTTGCGTATATGACGTACTATGATAAAACAACAGTTCCTGTTACATCATGTACCGATCCACACTCATTCAGTATGACGTTTAACAGCGATTGGACGCATCTTTAAAAAGACAGGACTAAGCATTGCTTCGTCGTTCTGTCATGCTTAATTTTCCACAAAAATTTAATTACCATTCCCAGCTGTTGACCTAACTTCATCTCTTAATTAATTAATTAAACCTTGATATATTCGGTCCCGTACATGATATTTAACTAAGTCTCTTTCTCCCTCCCTCTCTCGCTCTCATATATATATATATATATATATATATATATATATATATATATATATATATATATACATATATATATATATATATATATATATATATATATATATATATGTAGCGATTTTTATAATGGCTTACATCCCGTGATTAAATATCATATCAAAATATCACCCTGACATTTTCTAATCAATTATCGTTCCCCGTAGGCGAATCTATACAATCAAACGGACAAATCTAATTATTATGTAACTGATATCTTCTAATCCTGTGTGTGGGAAATGTTATATTGCGATTTCAGGGGAAATGATTTCCTCAGTATATGTTTTAAATTTACGACAGTTAAACCCTCAATAATGAAAAGAAAACGCGTTCATATAATCAGCGGGATTACACAGTTACTTTTTATTATACTTACTACACAGGAAAAGAGTATGCTAATTTTTCATATTTAGTCTAAACTTAACACAATGTAAACGTTTTGATTAATAAATTTATATTAAAAACACGTGTAAAATAATACGCTAATTGGTTTGCAACATTATTATTTCTTATGTATCGAGGAAAAAGTATCACAATGCAGTATAATACCCGGGAACTATCATGGTAACATGGGCATCATTTCTGCCAGAATTATATATTTCTTTCTTTTTTATTTTTAGATATCAAGTCATTAATATAATTATTATTATTGTTATTATTATTATTATTATTATTATTATTATGATTATTATTATTATTATTAATAATATTATTAATTTGGTTGTTGTTGTTGTTAATAATATTGTTATTATTATTGTTATTATCGTTATTATTATTGTAATTAGTGTTATTGTTTTTATTCTATTTGTTATTATTTTTGTTATTATTATTGTAGTTTTTATTAATGTTGCTGTAATTATTGTTATTATTACTGTTATTATTATTATTCTTATGAATATTGTGATTATTATTATTGCTAATGTTATTATTATTATTATTGATGTTATCATGGTTTTTAATTATTGTCAGTATTATTATATTTGTTGTTATTATTATTGTATTATTACTGTTATTATTATTGTTGTTATTATTATTATTGTCAGTATTATTATTGTTGTTGTTATTATTGTAATATTACTGTTATTATATTTGTTGTTATTATCAGTGTTGTTATTATTATTGTTATTATTATTTTTATTATTGTTATTTTTTTTATTTTTACTGTAATTGTTATTCGTATTATTGTTTTATTTTGATTGTTATTATTGCTATTATTAGTGTCATTATTTTTGTTATTGTTATTGTTTTGTTGTTGTTGTTGTTATTGTTAGTGGTGGTGGTTGTTTTGCTGTTCTTCTAATTTCATTATTATACTTATTTTCGTTGATATTAGTACTTGAATTGCTATTTTATTTTAGCTTGTTTTATATCGACTGGGTGTATATGTATGAATAGATGTCATCAATTCTCATGACGCTGTTTTCAGATGATAATTGCAATTACGTTTTTGTCTAATCAATAATAATATTTTTTTTGTTTTTTTTCATAATAGCAGAATCTAGTAAAGTATAATATTGCTTAATTATATAAACACAAATAGATATAAGAAAACATCTCATAATTATTATATTTGCAAATTGGGCTTTAAAAACTATCAATTACGAGGGGTGTGCAATAAGTAATTCCCATGCCCCACGTCCCTTGACAGTAGAACAACGGAACTTGGCACAGTTATTAGGCTTTCTCTACATAGGAAGCAACCAGAATAATGCATTTCTCCCACCGTTTGATGCAGTTCTGGAGAGCGTTTTTGTAAAACACACCAAAGTGGTCCTCCAACCACGATGTGACTTCAAAAATCAAATCTGCATCATCCTTTCCTTTCAAAAACAGCTTCATGGCTGGGAAGAGGTGAAATTCAGGGGGTGCAAGGTCAGGACGGTAGGGAGGGTTGGGAGGATTTCATAACCACACGCCCGTGCTTCTGATCTGGCGACATGCGTGTTGTGAGCTGGAGCGTTGTCCTGCAAAGGGGGTGCCTTTGCTGATCTTGCCCCGCCTCTTGATTTTGATAGCTTCCCTCAATTTTCTCAGAAGTGAATCATAATAGGCTCCTGTAATTGTTATACCATTTGCCAGGAACTCTGTCATCACTACTCCGTCCTGGTCCCAGACGACTGTGGACATGACCTTGACAGCGGAGGACTGCACCCTTGCCTTCTTTGGAGGTGGTGAGTACAAGTGCTTCAACTGCATTGACTCGGCTTTGGTCTCTGGATAATAGTGATCGACCCAGGTTTTATACTGTGTAATCCGAAAAAAAATTGACTAATCTTGTTTGCACATCTCAAAATTAATCCTCCAGCACTCGCCGCGTTCTCGCTTCTGGAATTGTGTGAGAAAGATGGGAATCTATCTGGCAGACACCTTATGCATATGCAAATGGTCATGCATGATAGTTTCAATGGACCCATTACTAATCTTGACATCTTTGGCTATTTGGCGATTAGTAATCTGACGATCTTCAAAAATGGCAGCCTCAACTTGACGGATATATGCGTCATCAGTAGCAGAAGGTGGGCGACCAGATCTGGATGATATGTCCACACCCTTCCGACTAGGTTTGAATTCAGGATGCCGGCGTTTTACACGATCATATGATGGGGAATTATCACCAGAAGTTTCTTTCATTTCATCAAAAGTCTCCTGTGGTGTGCGTCCTTTCAAATACAAAAACCGGATAACTGCTCAACATTCAACGCTCCATTTCACATCTGACTCTGTTCAAACACCTGTAAAACGTAAATCACAATGAGCTCAGCGCTGGAATTTGCAACATCATCCGTAGAGATATAAATCATTCCGCTTGCAAAATTTCAGCTAGATCAGACAACTGGAAGCGGGGCAAGCTCATTAATTATTGTACACCAGTCGTAACATTTTTATTTGCAAGGGTCTTTTTACTCTTACTTACGAAATTCAGACTCTTATTCCCGCTTACTTCTTTCATTTAATTGTAATTTCCTCTAAATTCTCGTATGTTTGCTTAAAATATACCTGCATCAAAATTTCATTCTATTAATAAACATTGTACTCTTCTAACCGGCATACCTATAATAGTATAATTTTAATTAAACATATTTTTCACATGAATAAAACAAATGCAGTTTTTTATTTCTTAAACTTATATGGTTACATATGAACATCGTGTTAACTAAATGTATCTCTCATATTCAGTTTTAAATGAATTGACAGGAAATTTAATATAACCGATATGACCTAAATGAAATAATATTTCACATTAAAGTAAGGCATGAGATAAATGTAAAATAATTTTGACAACACAAAATAGTCAATGATGACCGAATAGCCGGGAAATGTCGAGGGGAGAAAGAATTGATTAAATGCAAGACTTAGGCACCCTGTTTTCACCAATTTTCCGTGACCGTCAATGCTCATAGATCTCGAGAAATCAATAGAAGAAGCCAACAGAAGAAGCTTTTGTAATGATGTCGATGCCTTTGCAAAGATTATTGTAAAAGGTTTAGAATCTGGTGAGATTTTTTTAAACTCCCAGCATTCATGGATTCGCATAGGATGTTGTTAGTGAAAAGTCATCAATAATCACGTTTGTGAATACTACTGGTTAGAAAAATAACATCACCGACAACAACAGTAATTAGAATTGGAATAATAATACATGGAACTGCTAAACACTGAACAAAATGGATCTGTATATATATATATATATATATATATATATATATATATATATAGAGAGAGAGAGAGAGAGAGAGAGAGAGAGAGACAGAGAGACATAGAAATAAAAAGGAACAACCCGTATTACGTGTACATCAACGTTTCCTCTTTATTTCGAGAATATATATACTCACACAAAATGTTTTATAGTCCTGGATATGACCTTAAACTCTATCCGGTGGTGAGCCCCTAGTTGCGGGCATTGGGGTGTGTGGATCCACCCTTTAATTGGCATTGCTCTCAAGTCCACTCTGACCCGGAGTGGTAGTACCTGTTATGGTCCCAACTATGAGTTGAATAGAAACAGACTTGAATAAAAAAACAAATATATTCTACTAAAATATTTTCTCCAAAATAGCTGGATTCAGCATTAAATAACCTGAAAAGGGTTGATATGCTGTAACCAAATGCGACCAACAAACCGATCAACCAACCAAATATTATTACACGTCTAAATCGTTCAATATATGTGCTTTTCATATAAGAAGTTCATTAACCTTGACGAACCTTACTAAGGTATTGAGTTGTCTCTTCATGGGGATTTTCTGTGATGATTTCTCATTTTATCAGATTTTACTGACAAAAGAATGCCTTAGGGCTTCAGGCATTTTTTTCTTTTCGCTTCACACAGGAGCGGTTTTCTTTGGATTGCATTAGATGTTGATGTATTGATTTTATTTTATTTCATTAGAATACTAATCGTTTCCCCCCTTCGGGCATTACGACTGTGGAAAGGAGTGTACTCCTCGTACACGGCACGGAAAAGTAAATAGAGAAGGAAGGAAACGGAATAAAGTTATATTTTTGTAAATAACATGATTAGTAGTCGTATTTTAGAACATGTTTGGTAGTAACATCCATTGTTAGCCTAGTAAGGGTAGTGGTATTATAGCAATGACAGATAACACAGTTATTGTAATAATAGTTGTAATATTTGTAAGTGTAATAGTATACCGAACGGATGGTGTGAATCGTAAATAAAGTTTGACTATTGCAGCTCGTTATTTAAAAGCAAATGGCATTAGTTGTCATTATTGTAATCTTAACATATACCCTCTTCACCAATTATTTTCGTTTTTAAAGTCTAATAAGACTGCAACTCAATTTTAAAATATCACGAGCTGATCGACGAATAATATATGAAACTAATGTGTGTTTCTTTGAATTTTTGCATACATATTAGTAGCCACACTTGTGTCACGCAAGATTCCATAGGCGATATTATATGACTCAATATTATGTGATAATACTTTCTTATAAAAAAGGGCGTTTTAGAATAGTATGCTGGAATTATTTTTTTCTTCCGATGTCCCGTCAACATGTATTTTAAGAATAAATACTCTCAGAATTTTATAATCAAATAAAGATGCATAATATATATATATATATATATATATATATATATATATATATATATATATATATATAATATATATATATATATATATATATAAGAAAAAGAGGGGAGATTCCTACAGTAGGTGAAATCGTTTGACCAGCTCTAACGTCATTATTTAGAACGCTTATTACGTAAGGTTTATACAGTAGTATGCAGGTATATAAAAATACCGAATAGTTTCCAACTATATAGATTTAAGACACATCTGTATATTATGTTAGTTAAAAAATAATGTCGGTTTTGACGTGAAGTAAACCGCTTGCACTGACATAATTTTTGCCCTAACCTTATATATATATATATATATATATATATATATATATATATATATATATATATATATATATATATATATATATATATATATATATACTAGCATGGGTGTCCTGCGTAAGCCGGGTGTTTAGAGGTATGTGTTGAGAAAAAAAAGTGTTAGTAGGGAGACAGACTCGAACCGGTACCTCGAAGGAAAAAGATAACAGTAAAAACACGTGATATCTTTGCAGTTACGACCACCGCCAAACCGGAAGGTATATAGCCTTTAATTTAGGCAAGACAATCGAAGAAACTGGATGACTTTCGAAAATATCGGCGAAAAAGCGACCCTCCCTGTCGAAAAGTGTACAGTAAAGGGTGAAGGTATTAATCTTTTAGCCAATTTTTAGGTATGTGTCGTCTAGAAGGTTCAGCTTCAAAACGATACTAATCTAGTGAACACACGTCGCCTCTGTTGAAAGTTTAAGAAGCCATGCAAAATTACATACGCACATTTATATATCGGTAGCTCAAATTTTCCACTCAAACCGATTAAAAAGCTTGACCTATCTCTGAATTTATTAAGTTCAATCCATGTCCAAGGAACCTATATCTTAAATTTCAAGTGTGTAGGCCCAAAAATGTCGGAGGAGTTTGGTAAAGTTCTCCAAAGTCAAATCGTTGAACTTTGACCCCTTCACAGCAAAATTTCTGGCGGAACACAGATCACAAAGATTTTCCCAAAGCTCAGTGCCCTGTATATGAGATTTTTTGTCTGTAGACTGAAATAAAGTTGCTGCGTTCGAGACGTTCACTTTTATATATGTACTAGAATTTAAGCATGGCGTTGTCCGAGTGCGTGTATATGTGTGTTGAGCAAAATAAAAAGATGTTGGTAGTAGGAAGGCCGGCTCGAACACGTACCCCGAACGAAGAAAAGAAAGGAGGAGGAACCTGTCGTCTGTGCTGTGACGACCACGGCCAAACTGGAAGTGGCGTAGGTTTTAATTAAGGCTAGGCAATCGAAAGGTGAGGACGACTTTCAAAAATATCAGCGAAAAAACGACCCCACTGTAGAAAAGTGTCCAGTCGAAGGTGAAGATATTAATGTTTTTAACCCATTTTTCCGATATTTGTCGTCTAAAAGGTCAAATTACATAACGATACTGATCTAGTAGAAATCTGTAGCGTTTGTCGCAAGTTTAAGGCATACATAATACATACATACATACATACATTTATATATTGGTAACTAAAAAGTTTCGCTCCAAATTGATCAAAAAGCTTGGGATGTCTCTGCATCTCCTTTATGTCAAATTTACGATTTGGAAACCAGAACTTGAGTGATTAATTTTGTAGAGCCCGCTGAGGTAATTTTTTGTAAATTTTACCACTGTTGTTGCCCCTTAACAGTCATTGTTTAAGGGCCAAATCAAGTTACTGAGTCAGATACTATTCTAAGGAACCTATATCTAAACTTTCAAGTGTTTACATCCAAAATTTTCGGAGAAGTTCAGTAGAGTTCTAAAAGGTCAAATCGTTTAACTTTGACCCCTTACAATCAAATTTCTGGCCAAGAACGAATTACAAAGATTTTTCCCTAATTTCAGTACGCTGTATATTAAATTTCGAGTCAGTAGACTTAAAATTGACAGTTATTGCGTAGGGAAATGTACACATACAGACACACAAACAGACAAGTCCACTTTAATAGATATAGTAGCATTTTAGCCCGGCATTGCCAGAGTGTTTAGATGTGTATGTTGAACAAAAATGAATAAATAAATAAAAAAGTGGTAGTAGGAAGGGAGGCTCGAACCCGTACAGTGCAGGCGGAAAAGAACGAAAACAACCGACGTCTTTGCTGTAACGACCACTGCCAAACATAAAGTGCCGTAGGTTTTCATTAAGGCTAGACAATCGAAAGGAGAGGATGACTTTTAAGAATAGCGGCGAAAAAAGCGACCCGAACCTAAAGAAAAGTGGGCGGGGTGAGGTTAAGATATTACTGTTTTTACCTAACATTCCAATATTTTTCGTCTTAAAAGTCTACCTTCAAAACGATACTGATTTTGGTAAAATCTGTCGCTTATGTTTAATGTGTAAGGCCGACATGCAAACATACATGCATACATACAATTTTATATTTGTAGTAAAATGTTTTCTCAAACCGATTAAAAAGTTAAAACTTTTCGACGCAAACCGATGAAAAAGCTTGCCCTATCTCTGAATACCCTTTACACCAAATATCAAATGTTTAGACCAGAAATTACCTGAGTAATTTGGAAAAGACCGCAGAAGTCATTTTTTTTTTATCGGACCCGTATTATGACCCCTGTACATTTATGTTTTTGGGCTCAATCTAAGTAATTAAGTAAGATCCATGTCCAAGGAACCTATATCTAAAAGCTCAAGTGTGTAGACCCAAAATTGTCTGGAGAGTTTGGTAGAGTTCTCAAAGGTAAAATCGTTTAACTTTGGTCCCTTAACAGAAAATTTTCTGATCGAAAGCAGATTCCAAATATTTTACAAATGTTCAGTACACTGTATATCAAAGTTCGACTCTTTAGACTTAACATTGACAGAGGTATTGCGTAGGGAAATGAGCACACACACAGATACACACATAGGCACGTTCACTTTTATAGATATGTAGATTGGAGTTTGGTAGAGTTCACAAAGGTCAAATCGTTGAACTTTGGCCGAAACGCATTGTAAAGATTTTACTTTATCTCAGTGCTGTGTCTATACAATTTCGAGTCTGTAGACTTAAAATTGACAGAGTCATTGCCTTTTACATTATATATATATATATATATATATATATATATATATATATATATATATATATATATATATATATATATATATATATATATATATATATACGCCCCTCGTAGCCCGGGTGTTTGGCTGTGTATGTTGGACAAAAAAAGTTGTAGTAGGAAGACAGGCTGGAACCCAAGGTGGAAAAGAACGAGGGTAACCCTTTCGTCTATGCTATTACGACCATCGTCAAACCGGAACTGACATTTTCTTGGAAATTCAGGTTAGAGAATCGAAAGTAGCCGATAACTATAAAAAAATATATACGAAAAAGTGCGCAGTTTAAGGTGGAGATATGAAAGTTTTTACACAATTTGTCGATATTTTCGTCATAAAGGTCGAACTTCAAAATGATGCTGATCTTGAGAAAATCCGGCAGACATGCAAATACATACATACATCTATATATTGGTAACTCAAAATTTTCGAGCCAAACCGATGAAAATGTTGCCCTATCTCTGATTACACTTTATGTAAAATTTCAAATATTTAGTCCTTCAATTGTCTGGGTAATTGGGTGAAAATCGCAGAGGTCAATTTTTTTTAAACTTTGACCCCTATTATTACCCCTTAACACTCATTAAATGTTTTGGGCTCAAATAAAGTTATTAAGTTAGATCCATGTCCAAGTAAACTATATCTAAAATTTCAAGTGTTTAGGCCCAAAATTGTCGACGGATTTTGTGTGAAATTCTCAAAGGTTATCTCGTTTAACTTTGCGCCCTTAACAGCCAAGTTTCTTGTCGAAAACCGATCACAAATATTTTCCCAAATCTCAGCACCCTGTATATCAAATTTTTAGTCTGTAGTCTTTAAATTGGCAGAGATATTGCGTAGGGGCATGTACACTGACAGGCAGACACACAGGCACCTTCACTTATATATATATATATATATATATATATATATATATATATATATATATGTATGTATATATATATATATATATATATATATAGGCTAATACATTAAACGAAAATATATACGTATACATAAATATATATGAAACGCATTTATTTACTGTAAAGATTTTACGTCAATATGATGCGAGTATAAATCATGTAGAATATTCGCATGAATGTAATTACGTAATATTAAACTCTAGATGATCATCCCACCAGAAAACCGAAAAAAAAACTCATAGCAGATTAATTTAAGTGCATGTTTATAAAAATATGCAAAATAGATAGATCTTTTGGTAGTAAATGCATTTCCACAACCTTTATATGAGAAAATGCAATTTCTTTTTAACTAAACAGAGAGTTAATATGAATATCAATACACACAAAAGAAAAACGAATTCATGGGAGTATATATATATATATATATATATATATATATATATATATATATATATAGAGAGAGAGAGAGAGAGAGAGAGAGAGAGAGAGTAGAGTGCAAAGCACATCTTATTTTTCTTTTATTAATATTATTTTTTCCTTGAATTTTTGTGAATTATTCCATGCATTTCTGCCTTTGGATTATAATGTGCCATCTTCTTCCAATTACGGGATTATAATGGACCATCTTCTTCCAATTACGGGATTATAATGGACCATCTTCGTCCATTTACGGGATTTCCTTAGATTTGACTTGTACAAATGGAAATTCTTTTAACTTTCTTGATGTTTTACATTTGGATTTTACCGTCACTGGATTTTGTATCTTCTACCATACTATCCATTAATGTGTAATCACCTCTTTCTTTACCATATTCCCTCTGCTTAACTTATTTTGTTTTCAAGTAAGATCTTTTACTTATTTGTTGTTTTAACAAATACTTCTGCACGTAAAATCCGATCCCGCATTTTGCTAATTCCTACCCTCTGATGAGAAGGAGAGTATTTCTTCGAAACTTTTTGGTAAATTCAATTGTAATTTTCATTTCATATCTCTATATATATATATATATATATATATAGAGAGAGAGAGAGAGATAGATAGATAGATAGATAGATAGATAGATAGATAGATAGATAGAGAGAGAGAGAATAAGGGCGAGATCTAGTATATTTTTCTAGTCGTGAAGTCAAAGCTAAAAAAAATGTATGCATACTATCAGTTCGAATCGAAACCGAAAGCTAAAATGCAACAACAGGACTTATATGGATTAACAAAATAGTAAAAATCAAATATAAACTACTCTAAATATAAAATATACATAACGATGTTTGCAAATTTTACTAATGTATAACCGAGTAAACATGGAAACTGGTTACAGAATTTTTGGCGGTGGTCGTAACAGCATAGAAGTCTGTGAAAAATCCTATCAATGTTAAGGGGTCAAAAAAGGTGTCAAAGTTAAAAAAATGACCTCTTCGGTCTCTTCAAAATTACTCAGACAATTTCTGGTCTAAACAATTGAAATTTAACATAAAAGGCATTCAGAGATAGGGAAATTTTTTCATCGATTTTGGTCGAAAATGTTTAGTTACCGATATATAAATGTATGTATGCATTTATGTTTGCATATCTGCCTAAAACATTCGACAGAGGCGACGGATTTTTCCAAGATCAGTATTGTTTTAAAGTTAAACCTTTCATACGACAAATATGGAAAAAAATTTGCTAAAAACATTAATATCTTCACTTTCAACTAGGAACATTTCTACAGGGGTGGGGTGAGTTTTTCCCCGATATTTTTTAAAGTTATCCTCTTCTTTCGATTGCCTAGACTTAATTTTAATAAATGTCGCTTCCGGTTTGGCGATGGTCGTAACAGCATAGACGTTGGGATTTTACCCCGTTCTTTTCGTCCTTCGGGGTCCGGGTTCGAGCCTGCCTTCCTTGTTGAACAGACACATCCAACCAACCCGGGAAACGCCGGACTTAAATGCTTGTATATCTATAAAAGTGAACGTTTCGGTATCCCTGTGTCTGTGTGTGTACTTTTCCCTACATAATAACTCTGTCAATTTTAAGTCTACAGACTCGAGATTTAATATACAAGGTACTGAGATTAGGGTAAATCTATGTGGTATGGGTTCGAGCCTGCCTTCTTACTACTAGTTATTTTTCCTTGCTCAACATACACATCCAAACACCCGGGCAACACCGGGCTGAAATACTTGTATATATATATATATATATATATATATATATTTATATATATATATATATATATATATATATATATATATAAGTGAACGTGTATGCGTGCTTGTGGGTTTGTGTACATTTTCCTACCCAATAACTCTTTCAATTTTTTGTCTACAGACTCGAAATTTGGAATAAGTCACCTCAATGAATTGAGAGATAAAAAACAGAGATCCGTCAACATGTAATTTATCGACGCATTGCAGACGGTAGCAGAAAAAAAGAAAGCAACTCACGCATCATCCTGAAAACTGTTTCTGTTGTTAATTGAGATAAAAAATAATAGACAGGATCAAACTTCACAGCGGGGCTATGTTCTTTGTGTTTCGAAATAATAATTGGGCTGTTACATTAGTGGCCGACGCATGGTGTTACATATTAGTGCCGTGACCAGCTGTTCGTGTCTTGCATGAGAAGTAGAGACGACATATCGATTAACTGTAACATATTGTTGCCATAAAGCAAGGATTCCCTCTGAGTTAACACTAAACAGAACATCGGTACTAATCCCTTTAATATCACCGACTTTATCATATCGGTGCCTGGAAACTAGGAAATTACCTGTCGATAGCCACTTGTTTAAAATTCAATCTTTTTGCTCCAGAAAAAAAAAAGTATGAAACAAGAATTTTAAATAATTCTATTCGAGGCTAGGCTCTAGAGATATTTAATCACTTCGAATTTTAATTAACACAACAAAAAATAAATATACTCCTTTCCGTCGTATGAAAATCGATCAATTGTGTATAATTAATTTCTTTCTGTTAATTAATGTTCTACATAAGGGTAAGAACACTAGGACGTAATCATTTATTTTACATCTCTTTTGTTTCTAGAAATGCGATATATTGTTGGAACATAACTCAATATGCTTTTTTAGATAAATAAGTTAACGAGTGTTATATATATATATATATATATATATATACATATATATATATACATATATAAACACATATATATATATATGTATATATATACACACATATATATATATATATATATATATATATATATATATATATATATATATATATATATATGTAGTCCAAACTTAAAGCACAATTAGTTGTTAAAAGTTTATTTTAGGAATGATTTATGTTCATAAATGTTGCATGCTGTTTTTTTTTGTTTCAAATCCATATAGCCAAATGGTGAGTGTATATATTCCCAAACGCCTAACCTCTATTTCGTTGATCGCAGTAAGTATTTGGAAAAAAACAGCCATTTTATAGAATTAAATAAGATACCTTATGATTTTAAAGTTATTGTTAAAATCCACCACTCCGGAAACTGTAAAGAAAATAATGTGGTTGTATTAGTACACGTACCCTGTATTATTTTAAAAACTTAGATTCAACACGTCATTATGCGCATAACAAAATTACAACATATCAATCATTTTGTAAAAAAATGAAGCCACAAACTATCGGTGAAAATATTTTCCATATATCTTAGCATCGTCAGTGACTGTGTGAAATGAGGTGGTCGTGGAGTATGATCATATCCTTACTTTCTGCTTCTCCACCTGCTGCGCCATTTCCCCTTCCTACTTGGTCTACTAACGGGTTGGATTGCTTTCCATAGAGACCATATTGGTTAAGTTAAATATCATGAGGAGTAGCAATCAAAGAGCAAACATGCACGATTAAAATTGTTTCCTTCTTTTTAAATGTTCGAAAAACTTATTTAGGAATATTAGTCTTTAACTGTCATTTTATTTTTAGATAATTTTTCAAAGATAAATTATTTGATTAATATGTCGTAGATGTTACGTGAATATATGATTATTTTTAATTATTTTCCTATAATGTAATACTAAAAATATTTGTTATTTTTTTTATAATTTTAAAAGAAAATTATTAAAACATAATATTCAAAAGAAAAGAAAAATACATTTGACCAACCATTGGAATGTTGCAAAATCTTAAATATAGTTTAAAGAAAAATTACTCGGACAAATTTCTTTGTTGGTTTTTTTAAAAACCTTACCTGAGTTGTAAATGTTTCTCAGATCTTAATTAAAGCGTATTCCTGAAACATTAAATAGATGCTTGGACTAAAATTCCCCAGTCTGGAATAATTTGTCTTCATTGGACAAGGAAGAACAATGTTTAGCGTAGTACGAGAACAGATGGTTCACTGTGATCTTTAACGATAGACCAATTTTAAATGGCTAATATCTATGCTAATATTTTCTATATAATATTGAAATTAATATAAAGGGGGATTAGCGATTGCTTCGAATTTATTGCAGACTCTACATAGTTGGAATTAAAGTTTTCTTTAGCAATTAAATTGTACAGACTCAATCATGAATTATTTATCTTGGGTGAGGGGAGCTTATAAATTTGATTTATTTTGTGATCTTTAGGGAAGAAATGTATTTAATAATAAATCCAAGAAAAGGAACCGTTTCCTAAATTCGATCGATTGATTCGAAATGAACTGTTATTAAATTTTGGGAAAGAAAATCGTTTTAATAATAAATCCAATAATATTTAATGTTGTCTAGATTTCATCGATTCAGGTAAATTGAGTCGAAATGATTGTTATTGTTTTTGATGATATTTAAATAGTAAATCGAAATAATTTTGAGATAAAGTTCATTATGAATGCAAACAAAAACTTTAAATAATTTCTAATCTCATGCTGAAAAAGTAATTATAACCAAAATGCTTCAGAATGATTATTAATATATTTCATTTTTGAATACAAGTTCGTCTTCTGAATCCATTGATTTTATGAGAAAAGTTCTCTACTTGTGTATTCATAGTAATTGAATCTCAGATCCCGCTTCTTAAATTAATCCGTAACTAAGTATTATTCATTAGAAATTAAGGATAAATTAATAATAATAATGAAAAATATGATGATGATGATGATGACGACGACGACGACAACAACAACAACAATAATAATAATAATTATAATAATAATAATAATAATAATAATAATAATAATAATAATAATACAAATATAAAATAGTTTGTGGTTTCTCTTAGTCATTCTGCAGCAGAGTTCTTGCTCCAAAAAAGTTAGGTTAGGGTTTAGATTTAGAAGTCGGCAAGATCATCGCAACCAATATGAAATCACGAAATTCCGGCCAAGTAAAATAAACAAAACTGGTTGCAAAAGATGCCATACTCCGAGAGGTAAACAAATGTTATATATTGTTATTTGTCTGTTACAAAATAAATCAAACCAACATAAAGCTGGTGGTATTCAAAAGGAGGGGCGAGTAACATTGCATTGTATGGGATATGAAATTTTTTTTTAAAGAATCACCATTTATCAAGACACACACCCTACTCGAGGATAAGGAGTGTACATTAATCAAACGACAATATAATAGTAATTGTTTGATTTTAAATTTTGGAAAATTGGATTACTTAAGCGGAACCGCTCATCAAGAACTTATTTACATTGAGCATGTAAACGGCCATATTGTAGTCAATTTGAAAGCAGGTAAACATAAGGGTGTTCCGCAGGTGTACACTTCTTAGAAAAAAGCTTTGTTCATGGAATCTACGTTAAGGTGTAGGCGCAGAAAAAGAGTGTTTTTTTTTTTTTTTTTTTTTTTTGTTATTAATATTTTTCAACCAAACGAGTGTTTCTCGTGAATGTTTTGCGTTGGGGTCATGGATTGCAGTTCAGACAAAAACTCGTCATGAAAATAATAGAAAAAATAGAGACACGCTCTTCTCTGAGAAAGAGGTTGCAGGGATGAGAATATGGCATTTCCCAGTAGGCTAAAATGGCTATTCGGAACTCTGCCAACACATCATAAGATCTTCTTAGCAGCACCTGCCCGGATGTGACAGCAATACTTCATCATTGACGTTCCTTGCTCTTGTATACGTATCGAATTGCATCCATAGGTATATATCTACGAGATCAATAGAAGGATCCCATAATTTTTCCAGCGACCTTGGCAACGGATTTAATTTTAGATTTGAAGTAAATGTCAAGTCCAAAAGCTTGTCAAAACAAAAACCTCCCCAAACGATAACCATTCATTTCAGTTGATATCAGATGAGTATTTGAACGTTGATAATGTAAAAGTAGACGCTTGATTTTAGATGCATTAAGTGCCACCATCAACCTCTGTCCCAGTGTACTACAGGCTCAATATAAAAGAAGAGAGAATCAGAGAGAACTTGTTTGTTTACGGGCTTTGATGTGCTGACATAGGTGGTAGTGTCGTCAGCAAAAATGTCTACGAATGATCTAAGCTTGTGTTTTGGAAGATCATTAATATAGATCAGGAAGACAGTTCAATTAAGTCTGAACCCTGAGGGACTCCAGCAATAATACTCTGAGCTTCTTATTTCTGCCCATCAACAACTACTCTTATGAACCTAACAGAGAGAAATGATTTAATAATTGAAAATACATTTCATCTATACCTTAGCCGGAGATCTTGTGAAGTAGACCTTTATACAACACCATATCAAAGGCATTTGGTATGTATAGTCTACCAGCCATCTAGAGAAGCCTGACAGGAAAAATTCTTCGCTTAGTTCTGGATTGAACAAATAGTCATTAAATCATCGACCAGAGGGTTGATTGATGACCCACTTAGAGAAATTAAGCAGGCTATGAAATATAAGAACACTCATGAATTTTAGAGTTGATAGTTGAAATGTGGCATTATGTCGGAAGTTCCATTTCGTTGTTATCCCATACCATCGCCGGGATGTGTTTTGGTTACTGGTATAAGCATATTCTCGTTTTGTCGGAACTGGCATGGGGTGAACACGTATATATATATTATCGCTCTGTTAATTGAGGCTGTAAAGTAATGGCCTACGTTAGTTAAGTTGTCTTATCCTTATGAATTGTGTTAAATTCTTAACTTGTAATATATTGCGAATATATATATATATATATTGTAAAGAAATGGTAATATACTCATACATATTACCATTGTGTTGCGTGTTGTTGATCTGTTTTAAACAACAACAAAACCTAAGCCTCACTGATGAAGCATAATAGAACAGGAAAATCCCACTCAAGGTGTTAGCTGTTAAACAATAGATGTACGCCACAATTTAATTTTCCCGAGAATTACAAACAGGTAGGGAATAATTAAGAAACTTCCCATCCTCCTCAGAACTGTTCCCCTTGTAATCTGAGATAAACAATAAGGAAAGAAGAGAAAACCGAACAGATTAAGGTATGTTTATTGTTTTTAGAATAATGTTTGGAAAACCGGAATGAACGAGTCTCATCCAAAAATGAAGGAAACGGGTCTGAAATTAAAACCATGCTATCCTCTGCCGGCAAACGGGAATTGGTTGACGTTCCCAGGACATTGTTTGCCTAAATTTGAGGTGAAAAAAACCCATTTACCAATTATGTACGTACATAGGGAGTGGTATACATATTTTATTTTACATAGATTTATCAACTGACACTTAATTATCGCTAGATTCAGCGACGCTGATGAGTTGTAGACGACAAAACACTAGTCAGTTGATAATAGAATTTTTAAAGCAATATATGTCTCAATATTTCCAAAGTTTATATACTCCGATACTTTACTTGTTTCTTTTTTTTCACAAATAGGGGAAGTTATGACGTATTTTTTTATGGTTGTTCGGTCGGTTGAAATATTTTTAAAGGATCTAAATCGGATCCAAATTAAAAAAAATCGTTATACACTATATATTATGTGCTTGCAACGTTGATAGAGTAGAAAGTCTAATACGCTTTAATGCTAAGGCTACTTTGTAGATTCTAGTTGAAGACACAATTATTGTTGTATTTTTACTTTAGATGGAACGTCTCAGTAGATATATATATATATATATATATATATAAATATATATATATATATATATATATATATATATATATATATTGTGACTGATATTTATATTAAAACCATTTTATCTATTTCCAAAGAACTGTTTCATGTGCTCTGTGCAATTCCGTTAATCTGCGTGAGACGTAGCCAATTTGAATAGTTTTTTAAAGATTCATTTCTTATTAATACCCTCTACGATTTTCGGTTTTATTTAGAAAAATAATCTGGGGGGGGCAGGTACGTACTTTTTGACGGACCGTCTTTTTAAAAATCTACCAAAAATCAGGTAATTATCCGATCCACACGAAATTTTCAGCGATTATTAGGAGAAGAATGAACTTGTTAACAATGTACTTATTTTTCATAAAGGATATTTATATATATATATATATATATATATATATATATATATATTTATATATATATATTTTTTTTGCTTACAAAACCCCCCTCGTTTTGAAGTGGGAACAAATATGCTTAAAATAATCATCTGAAACTGAACAAAACATATTGTGTTGTTGTAAGGGACAGAATTATAGATTAAAAAAAATTGTTTGCATACCTTATTTTGACGTCTGAATATCAGAACTTCGATTGTGTTTAATTATCCCGCTTTTGAGTTTTGAAGTGTGAAATTCGGTGAATATGTTAAGTAAAATAATTAATTTAAGTTAAGCAAAACAAAAAAAAAAAAAATTAATATTTATACGAAAAAAGCCATTTTGAAATTTTTGATAAAAAAATTAACAATTTCTTTTTAGCGAGCCGAATCATGCATGACCATTATTAAACAGGGCATGCTTTGAATAATTGATACAAAAAAAATCGATAAATATTATGCCCTTTGTGTTAAAAATAGCATCATTTTTTTCGATCCCGTTTGAAAACGTTTGCCGCCTTTCGACTACGGTGGACCAAACGCGCTGAAATATTTTTTTTTTATTCTGCTTTAAATCCCCCCCATTTTGGGGAGCCTGGCCCCCACACACATACACATTAAAAACCAAAATCATACAAATGGTCACCCATCTGGTACGGGCCAGCCTCAGCTTAAAAATACATTGAAATTTTCGTCATTGAAAAATAAGTTTTGTTGGCCTGTTTGGTCTTCCATAGTTTTCTCCTTATCAAACGAAAACGTAAACAGAGTCGATCTGAACTCTACGTCCACGCGAAATATCTGGTTATCTATATGACCAAGTGGAATTATTTGAAATTCAGGAACTTATATTATAATATTTTTGCATATTCTCTTAGAAAATAATCCTAAATCTTAGTTAGACAATGAATAAATAAATAAATTATTTCAAAAACCCTTTTTTTTTAATATTTAAGTACGTTTTTTGTGCAAGACAAAAAATGTCAATTGTTAACTTTTTGGGAAAATTTAACATTTAAAATTTAATTAAAAATAGTAGAAAAAGTTTTACATTATTCTGTTTTCTATATGATAAAATTCAGTGTTTTATCTTTCTGGAAAAAGAAAGTTACTCAGACATAATGGATTTTAATAAATGTAATTTAGTTTTAAAAAACAACAACAACTTGATTTTGCGGCCATTTTTGGCGGTGCCTAATATATATATATATATATATATATATATATATATATATATATATATATATATATATATATATATATATATATATATATTATTTTTTACTCTAATAATTAAATACCTACAGCCACTAGTGTTTCATCCTTTCGGGAATCTTCAGTGCAGGGTGTCACAATTAATACCAGTCCAACGATTTGAACCCCGCAACACGAAACATTTCTGCCTCGATTAACGAAGATCTAATACATTCGGCTTCCATTAACCGCGGTAAATAACGTTGAATGTAAACATTATAATTTTAAATGTTCATTTCCGTCAGCCAGACAGTGATCTAATCATTATACGATGATCTATGCATTAAAGCTAAATTGACCGACTTTAATCCAACTGAAAGTGCCCAAAGATAAGAAACGAATTTCTTAAAGGGGCTATCATAATTAGAAAAGTGGTTCGCAAGAAAATACATTGAAACAAATATATATATATATATATATATATATATATATATATATATATATGTATATATATATGTATATATATATATATATATATATTTGTTTCCAAAGTATTTTCTTACGAAGCTCTTCTGGATTTTTTTTTGGGTCTAGAGACATTCTTCTTACTATATACGAATTCGAACCTAATAGAAATTCATATTTGAGATTAAACCGAAGAAAAATCGGTGCTAAAGCTTGAATATTTTTATAATCGGAACTGGCCAGGTAAACGTAAAGTGATTGCATTACGAATATGCATGCATGAACTAATAGCTGTTGGTTCATGTTTTAAATTTTAGGCTTGCAGCAAATATGTCTTCAGAGTTCAGGAATGTACGTCAAAGGAAAAAGTAAATAATGAGCTAAATATTTTGGTTTCGAGCGTCGATATTGTTGCAGTTGTCATATTCTTCAAACTTTTAAAAGCATTACTTTATGTTCGATCAAATATTATGTATAAATTTATATAATAAATACGAAATCTCAACTAATAAAAATATGTTACGACAGAGAAATATTGGGCGGCTTGATATATCTATAATATAAAGCTGAACATCTGTGTGTGTGTGTGTGTGTGCGTAGTCACGAATAAGCTCCTATATGGTTGACTGTTCCAAAAAAACCTGACTACTTATAATTAGAGAAGCTGGGTCGAGGATCACGAATGGGCATGTTTGATCTGGCTGAAATGTGGTTCATAAATATTTTGGGGTCTTCGTTCGGGCTTGGCTCCCAAAGTATGAAAATAAAAAAAATGGAAAAAAAAAACATTTACGAGGATTTTTATATAGATGTACATACGAAGACTTTGATAAGTATGTTTTAACTAAAACAGAGATAGTATTATAAAATTGTGGGGTTTGCGTTCGGGCCTGTACTCCATGGAAATATGACACACACTTTTACAAAGACTTTTCATATCTATTTGCGTAAGTATACTTTGGTAATAATGTTTCTCTTTGTAAGAAATATTGTATAAACAAATTATTGGGTGTTCGTTCGCGCCTGACCTTCATAGAATGTAAATATGTCAAAAAGTTTAACAAGGTTCTAAAAAGGGGGGGTCCGCAATAACATCTTAACTTTAATCTTAATTCACGTTAGCTTTTATTTATTGTTTTGATTTGAATCATATTGTGTCGAATAAATTCACCACATAAATCTACGTTCTTATTAAAGTAATAGACAAAAAGAAAAAAGGTGCGGAACTTTAGACGATTCTCGACACAAATTTTGCATAACTTTGTATTTTCTTTCTCTCCATTCCCGTGACACACTTTCGAAAATAGATAAATAGATAAATAATGAAAAATAAGAACGTTAATTGTTATCGTGTCAAAAGAAGGAAAATCCTCCTCACGTTATTACGTGTCTTTTTAAAACCATTTGCATAATATTTTTATTTTTATTTATATATCTGTTTAAGCTTTTTTGTCAGTGTACAGGACGTAATTCAGTCACTTAAAACCCTTTCTACGTGTTCTTTACATTACAATAGTACACCCCTGAATCCGACGGTGCAAATACCACACCGTCCAATGCTGTAAAACTTAAACGAAGCTGTTCTGCTTGAAAAGGGCGTAATTTTCTTATGATTACGATTTATATCCATTTTTTGCTTAAAAAAACTAAATAATTACGGGTATACTTTTTTAATGCCCCATTTTACTGCTTCGAATAATTTTACGAAAGTAGGTAAAGCTTCATTATTTTTCCAAACTATTTTGTTTCTTTGTTTTTCGATATTTCGTGGATATTATTTAGTAAGAGTGTTTAGCAGAAACGCCAAACACGACTACCCGAAAAATAAATATAAAAGAACTAATTGTTACCATAGAGGATAAAATTCAGATTAATTTTTTTTTTTTTTGAAATAGTTTATAATGCTCTTTACTTTAAATAATTTTAGCGAACCGAAATTAAAACTAAATTCAAGGCGATAACTACTTAAATTAATCTTTATATAAACTACATATGCCATAATCGAATATTCCTCAAGCACAAAATAACGGAAAATATTAAAATATGTACGGAAATATTCCTTACGTTGACGGAACTCTCTTAAATTGTTAACACAGAATGCTCAGGTGCTCCTCCTCCAAATTGAAAACGGGGCTCTCCATTTCAAAGTCGCTGCCATTTTGACTTTTTTTAAAACTGGTTCGTGAATTAAAAAAAAAAACTTTAAAATACAAACCAATGAAAGTTACTTTTATTGACTATGGTAACATGTATTTCAACATATATATATATATATATATATATATATATATATATTAATATATACATACATATATAAATATATATATATATATATATATATATATATATATATATATATATATATATACCATTTTCCTTTGTACGGAAACATCATCTTCTTGGTCATTCTTGGCTACGAGTGGAAACAAAGTTGATATGAAAATATATATTTTCGCGAAAATTATCTTTACTTTCATCATATTTTGCTTAGGGTAAAATTTTGGAGTATCAACACCTATCTCTTTACAACCGCATCATTTTCATAACCTATCATACTTTCATCAATCACAGTCATTTTCTGTAGGTTTTTTTTTTCACCCAGTCAACGACGGGTACTTCTGCTAGTATGTGTGTATATATATATATATATATATATATATATATATATATATATACACATATGTATATATATATGCACATGTGTACATATACCTGTATATATATATATATATATATATATATATATATATATATATATATATATATATATATCGATTGATAGATATAATTTGTAGTTTTTATTTCATGCATGCGGGTACACTTGGGTATTCTTGTTGTATTCCAAGAATAATAACTGGGAACTAAAGATATAAACGAATTACCAACGAATGAATGTTTCAAGTGTGCGTAATATTATTAGTGCATCAAGTTGTATGTGTTTATTGATCTAATTTGTATTATGTGCTTCATTTTTATATACTTCTACCATAGCCCGTGTACCGGCGTTGCTCGTCTTTTTTTATGGCTCCCCCCCAAAAAAAATTTATATACGGTTCTTAGCTAAAAAAAAATATACGGTTCAATCAACTGCCAATGCATCAAATTGTAAGACACTCGGACCTGTAGTCCAAATGAATATAACATTGCACTTTACGGGCAAAGTTCATACGTCTTTATTCATGGAAGTGCACATCTTGCAAGTAATAGCATACGTATCAAAATTATTTTTACCCCCCTTAAAAATGGAGTTTTACGAAAGTACATCTGTTGACGAGACCGAAATCACAGTGTAGTATCTGTGCTGATAGTTGATATCATCTTATGCGACCTCGGTTTGTGTAGGATAAATGCTGTTTGACTGAGGCATCTAATCTGTTTGTTCATATCCAGGGCGCAACGTAACTAAATAGAAGCGTACATTCGTATGACCATTGCCATCACACTGTAATTTGTAATATGTTTTGTCGTGGTCGTCGCGGTCTGCACTAGTGGGATTAAGTAGTGGGAAAACACGGTTTCGTATTTTGTTAATTGTTTAATATTTGAAGCGGTTTTTGTTATTTTGACACAATAATTCAAAGAAAACGATACTAATCGGAACTTAACCTTTCAATTGAGTCAAGTGTAAAGTGTAAAGTTGATTATGATTTGAAGCCGTGTTTGTCGTCATCTTGTTATATTATTTGTTTTTGCTTTGTGATGATAAATCATAATGTTCATGTCGACCGAGTAATTTGATAATATTTGCTGTTATAATATGCATTTATTTGATTCCCCATTGAGCGAATTAGGCATACTCCCATTTTTTTAATTTGGAAAGTGAAAGGGGAAATGGGAACCAGCTCTATTAACTATTAAAAGTAACAAGCAACTATTCTTGAATAGTTTTGCGTTGCAGTGCTTTCCGAATCTTTTGTTTGGTTCTATAAAAATTCACGTTATTACAATTTGTAATGAAAATATGGAATCATTCTCTTTATAAACCTTACGAATTCGATTATTTTTAAATCACCGCATTTGTAAAATAGTATTTGTGCCGAAAAAAAACAACGGATTTTTAAGAAAGAAATATGTTGGGGAGGTCGAGATCACAGTGTAATATCTGTTATGATACTGCATCTAACCTTTTTTCTGATAAATCCTGATTGTCTTGTGAGCGAATCCTTAGGTAATACTTGCTGGTATATGAAGACAAAAAGTAAGTTGGAAATATTCTAATGCCCCCCCCCAAAAAAACGAGTAGATCCCCTCAAAAGTAAAGTAATACTTCTTGATTAGTTTCGCGTTCTTGATTAGTTTTGCGATTTATCAGGATCGAAACCAAAATAATCGTAAGCCTGTTTTTATTACGGAAACGGAATGCGTTGTTGTGATAAGTGATTTTCTCTATTAATTCGCACTTTTTATTTTAAGATTCAAATATTAATAACTACATTTTATTTCAGTATTTAATTTATGTATTTCTGTTGTATTAAATGCTAGCTTTAATTTTTTTTTTTTTTTTTTTTTTCTCGTCCATAAATGTTTATCTACCAAGTTGATCTTAAATATTGTATAATCAATCCATTATATTATCATTTTCAGTCCCCCACCCCTAATTTCTGGCTCCCATCTTATCTCGCAATTATAACGTCACCAACTAACTTCGGAAGAAACCCCCCCCCCCCATCCGATTTTGTTTTATATCATAAGTTGCTTAAAACGTGATTAGTTAAAGTTCAGAATAAAATCACGCTTTCTCTTAACGGTTAATTTAAAAAAAAAAAATCTTCTGAACGCTATTAAAAGTTAAATTCTTCACTAGTTTGGAGACGGAATGCGTTGTTGTGATAAGTGATTTTCTCTATTAATTCGCACTTTTTATTTTAAGATTCAAATATTAATAACTACATTTTATTTCAGTATTTAATTTATGTATTTCTGTTGTATTAAATGCTAGCTTTAATTTTTTTTTTTTTTTTTTTTTTTTTTTTTTTTTTTCTCGTCCATAAATGTTTATCTACCAAGTTGATCTTAAATATTGTATAATCAATCCATTATATTATCATTTTCAGTCCCCCACCCCTAATTTCTGGCTCCCATCTTATCTCGCAATTATAACGTCACCAACTAACTTCGGAAGAACCCCCCCCCCATCCGATTTTGTTTTATATCATAAGTTGCTTAAAACGTGATTAGTTAAAGTTCAGAATAAAATCACGCTTTCTCTTAACGGTTAATTTAAAAAAAAAAAAAATCTTCTGAACGCTATTAAAAGTTAAATTCTTCACTAGTTTGGAGACGGAATGCGTTGTTGTGATAAGTGATTTTCTCTATTAATTCGCACTTTTTATTTTAAGATTCAAATATTAATAACTACATTTTATTTCAGTATTTAATTTATGTATTTCTGTTGTATTAAATGCTAGCTTTAATTTTTTTTTTTTTTTTTTTTTTTCTCGTCCATAAATGTTTATCTACCAAGTTGATCTTAAATATTGTATAATCAATCCATTATATTATCATTTTCAGTCCCCCACCCCTAATTTCTGGCTCCCATCTTATCTCGCAATTATAACGTCACCAACTAACTTCGGAAGAACCCCCCCCCATCCGATTTTGTTTTATATCATAAGTTGCTTAAAACGTGATTAGTTAAAGTTCAGAATAAAATCACGCTTTCTCTTAACGGTTAATTTAAAAAAAAAAAAATCTTCTGAACGCTATTAAAAGTTAAATTCTTCACTAGTTTGGAGACGGAATGCGTTGTTGTGATAAGTGATTTTCTCTATTAATTCGCACTTTTTATTTTAAGATTCAAATATTAATAACTACATTTTATTTCAGTATTTAATTTATGTATTTCTGTTGTATTAAATGCTAGCTTTAATTTTTTTTTTTTTTTTTTTTTTTTTTTTTCTCGTCCATAAATGTTTATCTACCAAGTTGATCTTAAATATTGTATAATCAATCCATTATATTATCATTTTCAGTCCCCCACCCCTAATTTCTGGCTCCCATCTTATCTCGCAATTATAACGTCACCAACTAACTTCGGAAGAAACCCCCCCCCCATCCGATTTTGTTTTATATCATAAGTTGCTTAAAACGTGATTAGTTAAAGTTCAGAATAAAATCACGCTTTCTCTTAACGGTTAATTTAAAAAAAAAAAAATCTTCTGAACGCTATTAAAAGTTAAATTCTTCACTAGTTTGGAGACGGAATGCGTTGTTGTGATAAGTGATTTTCTCTATTAATTCGCACTTTTTATTTTAAGATTCAAATATTAATAACTACATTTTATTTCAGTATTTAATTTATGTATTTCTGTTGTATTAAATGCTAGCTTTAATTTTTTTTTTTTTTTTTTTTTTTTTTCTCGTCCATAAATGTTTATCTACCAAGTTGATCTTAAATATTGTATAATCAATCCATTATATTATCATTTTCAGTCCCCCACCCCTAATTTCTGGCTCCCATCTTATCTCGCAATTATAACGTCACCAACTAACTTCGGAAGAAACCCCCCCCCATCCGATTTTGTTTTATATCATAAGTTGCTTAAAACGTGATTAGTTAAAGTTCAGAATAAAATCACGCTTTCTCTTAACGGTTAATTTAAAAAAAAAAAAAATCTTCTGAACGCTATTAAAAGTTAAATTCTTCACTAGTTTGGAGACGGAATGCGTTGTTGTGATAAGTGATTTTCTCTATTAATTCGCACTTTTTATTTTAAGATTCAAATATTAATAACTACATTTTATTTCAGTATTTAATTTATGTATTTCTGTTGTATTAAATGCTAGCTTTAATTTTTTTTTTTTTTTTTTTTTTTTTTTTTTTTTCTCGTCCATAAATGTTTATCTACCAAGTTGATCTTAAATATTGTATAATCAATCCATTATATTATCATTTTCAGTCCCCCACCCCTAATTTCTGGCTCCCATCTTATCTCGCAATTATAACGTCACCAACTAACTTCGGAAGAAACCCCCCCCCCCATCCGATTTTGTTTTATATCATAAGTTGCTTAAAACGTGATTAGTTAAAGTTCAGAATAAAATCACGCTTTCTCTTAACGGTTAATTTAAAAAAAAAAAAATCTTCTGAACGCTATTAAAAGTTAAATTCTTCACTAGTTTGGAGACGGAATGCGTTGTTGTGATAAGTGATTTTCTCTATTAATTCGCACTTTTTATTTTAAGATTCAAATATTAATAACTACATTTTATTTCAGTATTTAATTTATGTATTTCTGTTGTATAGCTTTAATTTTGTGTTGCTAGCTTTAATTTTTTTTTTTTTTTTTTTTTTTTTCTCGTCCATAAATGTTTATTTATCTACCGAGTTGATTGCAAAAATAGATTACCTAATTGTACTCATTTTTAGTTCGTGGGAGGGGAATCTATCACCATACTTTCCCTTAAACAGGTCCGTTGGACTTTTATGAAGTACAATACTTAATAGTTATTTTTTTATTTTTATTTTTATTTTTTTTTTTAATGGAGAGTAGAAAACGCATTGTGGATGCGTTATCGGCAGCTCCTGTTACTCTCGCTTCTTCTTATTTGTCCCTCAGTCCTCATTTTTAAATGAGTGATTTTTCTGACAAAGGGAGAAGAAAAAGCTGTTTTCTAGGTTGGCAGTATTTTTGCGCGAACAGTTGGCAGAGTTGGTGGAAATTTTCTGTTTCTATGTCTATCCTTGTAGCCATGTCACTAGTAAGGGTGCTGGAGGTAAACGTTTTGTCTGGGCTGACGTTATCCGCCTGATAGTCAGGGACCCGAACCTTGGATTAACCACTAAGGAGGCTGTCCTATCAGCAGGTGCAAAGTACTGGGGCTGCTGTATTGCCATTTGGTGAATGGAATCTGGACCATGCAGTAGCTTCTGGTGGGGCCTCTCGATGCCATACTAGTGGGTAATTGTTACGGCTTTACCTTATCATGTGGTACAAAAAAAAAAAAAAAAATTCTTCGTTTCTTTTTCTCTCTTAGTTTCCCCTCTCTGTCCTGCTCTAAGTAAATCTGTCGACCTAGTCCACAAATTCCAAAATTTCATCATGACAAGTTTCAAGAAAAAATACTCGATTAAACCCGGTTCTCCAACTTCCAACGTAGACCCCTACTACCATGTCTCCTTCTCCAACATCAGGGGTCTACGTTCTAACCTTCCAGAGGTTGAAACCCAATTACAGGAGACTAAACCAGACCTTTTATTTTTAAGTGAAACTGGCATTGGACAGGCTATTTCCCTTGATGAGTTTGCAATTACAGGATACTCTAACTTAACTTCTAAATCTGACCCCCAAGATCGCCATGGGCATGGAATATGTGCCTATATTAAAGATAGCTTTCCATGTGGGAGGGACATCTCCAGGGAAGATCCTAACTTACCTTATATGTGCTTCCGGGTTGCTTTAGCTCACACTACTGCATTTATATTTACTCTCTATCGCCCCCACAACAGCGGAGTTACTATCTTTCAAAGCATATCTGAGAAAATTGACCAAGTCCTTTCTACTTATCCTTCAGCTAACATTCATGTATGTGGAGACTTCAATGTTCACAACGTCGAATGGTTGACCCACTCAAACAAGACCGATGATGAGGGGAGGTTCTGTCATGATTTCTCCATTGCCTATGACCTCACTCAGATTGTTCAGGAACCTACCCGTGTGCCCAATAATGACGGCCAGTATGCGAGCCTACTAGACCTTTTTCTCACAACTTGCCCTGAACTATGTTCAGTTTCTGTTCTGTCGCCTCTTGGATCTTCCGACCACTCTGTTGTATCAATTAAGATAAAAATGAAATGTAATAAGTCCCCAGACGTACCTCTTCATCGTACAGTATATCGATACACTAAGGCTGACTGGGATAGCTTCCGTACATTTATATCTGATCTACCTCTGCATTCCATGTTTAAAAAGGATGTGTCCTCTATAGTATTAGACCTAACTGAATGGTTAATTGTAGGTATTGACCATTTCATACCCTCTAAAAAGTTTCAGCAAAAACCTAACAGCCAGCCTTGGTTCTCTCCAGAATGTGCTGCTGCCATTGCGCACAGAAATCACTTTTTCCACTGCTTCAAACGTAATAGATGTATGGAAACTAAAGCCGTTTTCAGGACTGCCAGCAACCATTGTAAGAAAGTAATAAGGAACGCAAGAGAGTTGTATGCTCAATCTGTTAAGTCCAAAGTAGCTGAGCAGCGGCTTGGTTCCCACCAGTTTTGGCAAATAGCAAACAGAATTCTGAACAGAAGCGTGTGCTCCATCCCAACTATTATCAATGGATCTGAGGTAATCTCGTCAGCATCAGACAAAGCCAAACTCTTTGTCAAGAACTTTGCAGCTAATTCTACCCTTTGCGACCAAGACCGCCAACCCCCAATATTTCCTCTTGTATCAGAAAACACGCTATGTGATATACGTATATCTGTACGTGATGTTGCCAAGCTAATCAAAAACCTTGATTCCAGTAAAGCAACTGGCCCTGATGGTATTCCAATTATAGTACTCAAAAAACTTCAACCTGAACTAGCGCCCATACTTACAAAACTGTTTAAACGTTGTCTTAAGGAGAATAGTTTCCCATCTCCCTGGAAAATCTCATCAGTATGCCCTGTATTTAAGAATTCAGGTGATCGCTCATCCCCCTCTCAGTACAGGCCAATAAGTCTCCTGTGCGTCATGAGTAAGTTGCTAGAATCTGTATTAAATACAGAAGTAATCAAACATCTCAACAAAAATAACCTTCTTAGTGACACTCAATATGGTTTCCGTTCTGCTAGATCTACAGCAGATGTCCTTACAGTTATATCGCATAGGATTAGCAAATCTCTCGACGGTGGCAATCTTTCTAGGGCAATTGCTCTTGACATATCTAAAGCCTTTGATAGGGTATGGCATAAAGGTTTACTTCATAAGATCGCTAGCTATGGTATAGCTGGAAAAGTCTTCTCAATTATTAAATCATTTCTTTCTGATAGATTCATAAGAGTAGTAGTTGAGGGGCAAAAATCAGAAGCTCACAATATTAATGCCGGTGTCCCTCAGGGATCCATCCTGGGCCCAACTCTTTTCCTGATCTACATTAATGATCTTCCAAATCATATCCTTACATCATTTGTAGACATTTATGCTGACGACACTACCATTTATGGTACCACATCTAAGACAGTAAACGAGCAAGTTCTCTCCAATTCTCTCTCCTCTGATCTTGAGCACGTAGTACAATGGGGAAAGGAGTGGCTGGTTACTTTTAATGCATCTAAAACCAAGCTTCTCTCTTTACATCATCAACATTCTAATCCACATTTGTCATCAATTGAAATGAATGGCTCTCGTCTTCAGGAGGCCTCAAGTTTTGACAAGCTTCTGGGCTTGACCATTACTCCTGATCTTAAATGGAACACGTATATCAAATCTGTTGCCAAGGCCGCTGGAAAAATGGTGGGATCTTTCTATCGATCCAGTAGATATCTCACTGCTGATGCTATTCTCTATCTATATAAGAGCCAGGTACGTCCAAGGATGGAATACTGTTGCCACATCTGGGCAGGAGCTGCTAGAAAGAACTTGTCCTGCCTTGATAGAGTTCAAAATAGACTTCGTAGCCTCGTAGGAGATGTCCTTTTCTCCTCCTTGCAACCTCTATCTCACAGAAGAGATGTTGCGAGTTTGTCTCTGATGTATCGTTATTTTCATGGAAAGTGTTCAACTGAGCTTCAATCTATGGTCCCCCCTCGCCAAACTTTCACAAGAAACACTCGTCTAGCTGTAAACACTATCAATAATTTCCCCCACTCTTTATCTGTGCCTAAACCTAAACGTAGATTCCATGAACAAAGCTTCTTTCTTAGAACTGCACGCCTGTGGAATTGTCTTCCGTTTTCCTGCTTTCCGGCTGACTACAATATGGTTTTGTTCAAGTCTAAAGTAAATAAGTTCTTGATGAGCCGTTCCATATAAGTTATTAAATTTACCAAATTTTCATTACTAATGATTACTATATTGACCAACTTCTACTGTACACTCTTTAACCCTTATCCTTGAGTGGCCTCTGGGCCTTGATAATGTGGTGATGCCTTTGTAAAAAAAAAAAAAAAAAAAAAAAAAAATTACACCTTTCCGAGACCACTTAGTTTTTCATAAAGTAGCGAATTTAAGATAATAAATATGTGAAATACGTGCCTTTGTGGATCAGTTTTTATGTTCGCATTCATTTGAAGTAATCTAATCTATGCAAATCTGCCATATTATTTCTTTTTGGCCCCTCTTTCATGTCTAAGAGAATAAATCCGAAGAGCACATGCAAACGTTTCCATAAAAGCTAGCCTTCTTGAGAAACAACGATTATCCATGTATATTAATTGGAACTCGGCCTCGCAGTTGCAGTTTTGGATAAATGTGTTAATTAATTTACGTGTTGGATGAGAATAGTAGAAAAAAAGTGTGAATACAATGAGGTCTAATCGTTGCAACATTGTTGTTGGCATATTTTTTAAGAAAAGTATTATTTTACTTGTTACCGTACGACGTGGCTGTGAAATAATAGTAATCACGATCAGCTGTTTGTTAATGTATTGGACGAAGAAATATTCACCGCAGTCGTAGTGATGCACACATGTGTAAGTAATGTTACCTGATGTAAGGCAACGATCCCCAAAAAGTGCCACGTGCTAGATATTATATTGCAATGTGGTTGGCAATTCTATTTAGAGCAGAAGTTATGTTTTCTGTAGAAAGCGTCCTGAAGGCCTTAAATATGTTTGTAAGTGGTGCCATATAAAACGTTTATTTAAAAAAAAAAACGTACAGCATTGTTATTCCAGAATAGAGGATTAGAAAGTGCTCAGTCGATTGAAGTATTCGGAATTATAATGGGAAGAATAAATGAATTAGGTAGTATAAAATGGGAAGAGTATGTAATATATATGTATGTAAAGTAATAACCAATTAATGGCGGTATGAACACGGTATGGATGACGATGTAGAATTTTCCTCAGGCTCAACTGCTAGCGGCAGAATCACTAAATAATGAGAGAGTAAAAAAAAACCCTCCTTCCTATGCAGATGTGTCGATTGTGATAATGTTTCCATAGAATATAATGAAACATGTTATTAGAACATGTGGATGTGGCAAAAAGGATGATCAACATCTACATAGAATAGTCGCTATCAGAGTAGATATACTAAATTTGTATGCGACATGTGTTTTTGTAAAGCATACGCGGTTTTGCTCCAGAAAGGAATTCCTGCATTCTTTTTAATATGCACAAGATTTTACAAAATATGAGAAAAAACAAGTACAACGATGAAAAACATAGAGAACTAATAGCATACTTCATACATATTTGGAATTTGTATGTCTAATTATATTGAGTATTTTTATAGCTAACTTAATATCTATCTCTCTCTCTCTATATATATATATATATATATATATATATACATATATATATATATATATATATATATATATATATATGTATATATATATATGGTGGTTATTGTCACTTCCTGACAGAAGACACCTCATTTCTCTTGCTTTATTGTCGATTACTCAATCATTCATTGTTGATTACTCAATCATTTACATGTATTTAGAATATATATATATATATATATATATATATATATATATATATATATATATATATATATATTAAATTATATACACACATATACACTTAAAACACAAATATATGCGTGTGGAGATGTGATCAAGATGCATCAATTGCTATTTTCTGTGTGAACGAAGGTGGCTCTTCAGAGCAGCCCTATAATTACAGTCTGTTGCAAAGGTCACACTTAAACTAACTAATACTGAGGGATGCCAACTGGTGCTGCTCTACTGTGGACGCTCATATGACGCTTCAGGCCTCCACTCGAATTACAAACCACAGAGCAAAGTTCTCGCCATCAAAGCAAGATTTATCTCCATGTGAACGCTTGTGGCTAGCCAGGTCAGCTCTGGATAAAGTCATTTTACCGCATACATCACAGGTGTGGTCCTGCATGAAATCATCCGACAGACCTGATATATCTGACAGATTTTTCTACCGGATATCACGCTTCCTTTTTGCATGCTCATATTTTTCTACTCAAAATTATCACAGCCATCATAGACCAAAGATCGCGAGTTTTTACGATCATTGGAAGCACTTTCCAAACTGAGCACGTCAATACCAAGAGCTTTAAGATTATATTTGATGTTATTCTTAAAGCGTTTCCTCAGTTTATGTTGTAGACGCTTTCCTTGTATAATTTCACCATGGAGCAGGCGCTTTGGCAATCTATCGTCGCCCATCATTGTTAGATGTTCGGGCCACCTCATCTGGTTTCGTATAATCAACTTCTCGATACAAGGCACATCAGCCCGCATGAGAACATCCACATCATATATAAAAGTGCTCAACCTGATGCCCAGAATGTGTCTCAGGAATTTCTGGGGGAATCTCTCCATGACTTTTATGTGTCTACCATAAGTTTCCCCGCCTCAGAAGCGTAAAGCAGGGATGGTTAAATACAATATTGATAGACACTGATCTTTGTATGAATAGTTATACCCCTGTCAGACCATAATCGCTTCTCTAAGCCACCAAAAGCCTTAGTGGCACGTTGTATCCTATAGTTGACGTACATATCCAGGGTTCCATCTCTGGTGAGAGTACTACCTAAATACACAAATATGTCAACCACGGCAAGTCTCTGGTGGTTGCCAAAAATATTTGGTTCCACATACAAATTATCGGGTTTAACTGTAAACATGGTCTTAATCTTCTTACGACTAATAGTAAGCCCAAAAGACGCACAGGCATCCGAAAACAGATCCATGATATCCCTCTAATCATGGACCGGGAGATATCCCTCTAAACATGGGCCACGAGATCCGAGTCATCCGCATAAAGCAATTCACGAACCAGGTGCTGAAAGGCCCTTGTAGAAGCATGAAAACGACGAATATCAAATACCCTACCTGTGGTTCTGAAAGGCAAACAAACACCTAGAGAACATTCCCTAAAGGCATGCGATAACATAGTTGCAAAATAAATTGAAAAGAGTGTAGGTGCGGGTTCACACCATTGTAAACCGATATGGGTTCGGACAGGCATCTGGTGAAGTTCAGTCGCGCCTTCATATTAGTGTGGCGCTCCCTGAGTAATCTTAGAAATTGAGGTAGGCATCCAAACTTCCCCAGAATTATCCATAGGCCACTTCTGTTCACCGTATCAAAAGACTTAGTCAAATCAACACAAGCCTGATAAAGCGGAACACAGTGTTCAGTACATTGCTTCTGCAACTGCGGAGACGAAAGCCAATTTGGCTTTCTGGAATGACGGATGGACAAATATACTTCAACAATCTATTGAGTAGAACTCTGGAAAAATACTTTGCCAACTACTTCCAACAAACTTATCCCACGATAACTTCCACAATCGGTCTTGGGCACCTATCCCTTGTACAGGTATATAAGAATTGCATCAACCCAATCCTGATGGACAGGAACACCCTTCCAGACATCAGTGATGAGATGAAGAATTTCATGAAAAAGTTTATCACCCCCATGTAAGAGGCCTTCCACACGAATAGCATCAAGCCCTGGAGCCCTCCAAACGTTCACTTCCTTGATTGCATCTCTAATTTCATTCTCAGATGGGAACACATACATTTCATGGATAAGCTTCTGTTGTGATAAAAATTCATTGATGACGTCCTCATCAACATTAGAGGGGTTGTCAAAGAGATCAGAATAATGCTCGGTCCAAGGAAAATCTAGTTAGGATCCTTTATAAGGGCAATTCCATCACTTGAGAGTAGGGGAAATATAGATAGTGCTTGAGGACCAAAAGCGTTTTTAAGCGTTTGAGGTCTTTACAATCAAAAACCATCTAGATTTGGTTGTCAAGTTTAGCTCGCCACTGATTCTTCATTTGGCGTAGTCGCTTTTGGAGAATACCCTTGTTTGCTTTAAGTGACTGTCGGAGGGGATTTTGAACTCCATGAGAGGCAGACAACATCTTATGGTGCAACTCATTTTTAGCACTTAAGAGTTGAGTAATTTCATAATCATTATCATCAGACCTATCGATCAACCCGCCTGGGAATTTCAACACCACCCAACCTACACTTCCTCCTTATACAAACTTTCAACTTCCCGCGTACCAAAAAGTGATTTGTGCCGCATTCAGCTCCAGGCATACCACGCACACTACATACGTCCCGCAAATCTGCGTTCCTGGAAATAATGTAATAGATCAAGTGACCTTGTTTTGAACGGGGATGGGTCTAGGTAAACGTATGGCCATCTTTGTGGCTGAAAAAAGTGTTACAGATATACAGGTAAAACTGAGTGCATAGATGGAGAAGATGTAGACCATTACTGCTGACCCTACCTACACCAACCCGGCCGAGTTAGTCCCAGGTGTGATCATCCTTGCCAACCCTTGCATTTAGATCACCCATGAGTAAGATCTTCTCAGATAAAGGAATAGAAGAAAGGGGATCTCCGTAAAACGCTGTGATGGGTTCTTCATCATGCCCCACGTATATATATATATATATATATATATATATATATATATATATATATATATATATATATATACACATATATATATACACATATATATACATATATATATATATATATACACACACATATATATATATATACGCGTGCTTTTATGGATATCAATATAAATAGATATATCTATGAGAATAGAGAAATATATGCATATATATGTATATATATATATATATATATATATATATATATTTATATATATTATACTACAGTTATCTTTGTGACTTTTTATTTTTGCTGCCAAAAAAAGCAAGGATATATTTCTCTTTAAAATAAATAAACGTTTTAATATTGTTTAATAATAATAATAATTGCCTAATACTTCACAAGCATACAAGAGGTATATTTACATATAACTTCGAAAATATGACTGACGATGGGCAGTTACATTTAGACACTCACTAGCTAATATATGTAATATTATCTTGTTAGAGTAGATCTCTAGACACTTAATAAATTTTGAAATGATATCATGAAAACATTCAGAACAGGTTATTATATTTCATATTTATTTAGAACCCTATAATTTTTCAAGTCTTTATATTTAAAGTGATATTATTTTCATTGTGCGAGATCTAGAGGTTGAGTTATGCTTTATCGAGCAGAGTATTCAAATTACTTCATTTGTGCAAGTAATCTGCTACTCTAGGGGTAATTTAATATATGATCGATTTTATATAATTGATAATATCCCCTCTTGTATGCAACGAATGTCATATAACTTTTATAATTATCTATTTACAGAAATCAGAATAGTGTCTAAATATCTTATGAATATATATATATATATATATATATATATATATATATATCCGTAATTTTTTTGTCTTTCTCTCTGCCTATATATATATATATATATATATATATATATATATATATATATATATATATATATATATATATATGTATATGCACGTATTACTTCAATAATATTTATATACCAACAGGCAATAGAGTTTCATCATTTGGGAAATCACAGCCGATCACAGAATTCAAACCTTACCACGAAGCTATTTCTAACTCATTTGGCAAACAAACAAAAAATACACCTAAATTATAGTTGAAATCGATATATTTACATTAAAATGTCGAGATGTCTATCCAAAAATGTAATAATTATAGCATCATGGTCTGCCGATGACAGCTTAAGTTATCGAATTTTATTTCAACTTCAAATAGTTCAACAACAAGAACCTTGTTCTTAAATAGGATTTCATAATGAGTACTATAGTAACTGTTTAATACTTGCCCACCCTAGTGTTTCATCTTTACAGAAATCATCAGTTAAGAGTATCACGATTATAACCGGCCGGGAGATAAAACATGGTCACAACTCTCTCTCATCCTCTCTTAACCTACGGGCAACTTTAAGTGCGAGAATATCGTTGAAATTTAAATATTTATTTTCTTAATGTTTATACCTCGAACTTTATTGATTAAGTCATTATAACACACACACAATCACCCCCATGTATATATATTTATATATATATATTTATATATATATATATATATATACATATATAAATATATATATATATATATTTATATATATATATATATATACTTGTGAGCAAAACAATGGCAAACAAATTGTGTACATTTTATAGCATACAACGCTATATTGAACAAAGAATAATTGAACAAGGAAACATAAACGTGACTAATAACAAAGAACAGCACATTTACTTTAATAAATGCTTAGGATAGAATCGCATTACCTTTTCATTTCTTTAAAAGATAGATCATTCTAAACATGTTCTTAAACAAAGTGGAACACTGTGGAGAGAATCCACTATTCCATTCGCGTTGCACAGCTTTCCACAGTTTGTCATTGTTTAAAATTGTTCTTCCATCCAATGGTAATGATATTATTGATCAAACATTCTCGATTGGGTTTAAATCGAGGCTTTTACCTGGCCAAATTATCACATTAATTGAATTATCAGAAAACATTTTTTGTTACTTTAGCAGTGTGTGAAGGGGCATTATCATGTTGAAAAAATAACGTTCTATGATATTCTCAGCTTCTGGATACTTGGTAACAGTCCTGTTTCTTATAATTCGGATGTATCCTGTTGCATTGATTAAATTCTCACATATAATAAGTTCCCCAACCCCTGCTGCAGTAAATGTTCCGCGTATCATTATTCCTCCATTCCGGTATTTAACTCTCGTTTTTATGCAACTTGGTGAAAAAAAAATATCCAGTTCTTCGATTGCACCATACGCGAGCATCGGGAGCATCAATAAGAAGACAAAATCTTCATTTATCTGACCAGAAAACATATCTGAACGAGTCTGTATCTTTCTTGCTATAATGCGAGAACAATCTCTTTCTTTCATTAATGCTCCTTTTGAATAAAAATGGGGGCTGTGCACACCTTTTAGAAGAAAATCTAATTTCTTTCAATCCTCTTGATATTGTATATCTAGAAAAAGGATTGCTGCCCCTGTTGTGAATACTTAGCTATGTCCATCAAAAGTTTTCTTTCAATCTTTCCAAACAGTAAATTAAAACCTCCGGTTGTCCTTCAAAGTGAATGTTCTAGGGCGAACAGATCAAGAGTTCTTTAACTAACAGTCTTGGTTTATATCTATGAATTTACCGTCATTGGATACTTTACCTTTTACCAGACTATCTATTCACGTGAAATCACCTACTTTTCACCCTATTCCCTCTGGTTCACTTTTTTTTCATCAAGTAAGATCTCTGACTTATTAGAGTTTCACCAAATACTTTTGTATGCAAAATCCGATCCCACATTTTGCTAATTCCTACTCTCTGATGTATAAAGTATTTCTTCGAAACTCCGCGAATTAAGGACTATCCACTTATTTAGTGTGTCTTTTTCAAATCAAATAAGTGTTTAATTCTTTTTCAGTGTTTTTTGCATGTTTTATTAACTATTTGCTCTTATATATATATATATATATATATATATATATATATATATATATATATATATATATATATATATATATATATTGCAGAAAATATACATGAGTACGCTCGGTTTAACACTTGATAATCTGGAACCGTTAAATCTCCATATCAACACTATTCAGCAGATTATACTTATAGGCTTATAACTGGTAGTGAACACATCACATATCATGGGCATATCTGAGTTGTTTTAGCCTAAACAAATTTTGTCCAGTAGTGTATGTATATATATATATATATATATATATATATATATATATATATATGTATATATATATGTGTGTGTGTGTGCGCGCGCACATATATAATTACATAAGTATATAATATCCTGACAAATGGAATATATATATATATATATATATATATATATATATATGTGTGTATATATATATATATATATATATATATATATATATATATATATATATTATTACATTTTCACCCCAAACAAGGCAAATTGCCACTTTGGTGTAGGGGGCTACTATCAGGAGCAACAACTACTGGGGTACTATGTAGGGATTTGGGCAACAAGGTGTCGGTTCACGTTACACTTGAACTTCTGCACATCAGTACTGTTGGGGAAGCAGGGACCTGGAATGGTATTCCAGAGTCTAGCGATTCTGGGGAAGAAACTATTGGAGTAAAAAGATCTTTTACATCTAGGGATCTCTACAGTGTGGGGGTGGGATTTAGCAGCCTGTCGGGTTTAAGCAATACCCATATGCATATGCAGTGTGGGGGTGGGATTTAGCAGCCTGTCGGGTTTAATAAATACCCATATGCATATATTCCTCATTCTTTGCTCAATCTAACTTAGTGTTGACGATAACACCAATTCGCTTCGCACAGTAATAAATATACCGCGAGTAACCTTTTTAATGAAAATGTGAACATTATTTTCACCCGACATACCTCGAACCTAATAAGGAGAGAAGAGATTCAAAATGTATTTATGTTAAAAACCTGGTCATAAAAGAAAACACACTACACTTTTCGACATTACTAATTGAGTATCTTTAAGTATGTAATTGGTAACACATTTAAAATGCTCTTCTCTGAATAATAAAACGTCATTTACAAATATACTAATATAATGGTAAACAATTTTCTCCTTTTCAATACACGTATATTATTATGTTAATTTGTTTCTGAAAAAATACTAGAAATGCTTTTTCTGAAAAAATATTAGAAATGCGTTTCGAAATATACAGACTACACACACGTAAACTTACGTACACACATACATACACACACGTACACATTATATATACATATATATATATATATATATATATATATATATATTATGCACATATATATTGAATTGAACACATATATGTTAATATATGCATATACTCTTTATATATACATGTAACTATATATATATATATACTTATTAATTGTTAAATAAACATGTTTACATGCTTATATATATATATATATATATATATATATATATATATATATATATACAGAAATATAGGCATACAAACCCACAGACAGGCCCAAACACAGCCACACACAACGCCGACAACATTGCGGCAAACTGTGGAAGTCATGTACTTTGCTTTTCATTAGGAATGTTATATTAATCGTTTGAATCACAAAAGTTCAACTTAATTATGCTAAAGTATTCTATTGAAAGGGAACTTAATACATTTCCTACTTCTCTCTGTGTACGTCCGCTGTTCTAGACTTTCACTTGCTTTGAATAATGTTCTAAAAAGCAATAAAGAGAAGTGTGAAAACAACAAAAGTCTACCTTAGTCAGAAGAAAATGTATTATTTCTTTAAGATATGAAAGAAAATGAAAAGAAACTGCACACTCTCCTCTCCATCGGTTGCCATGAGCAAAACGGTTTCTTTCCTATCGACCTCTTAGCTACATTCAGCCTATTATGAATTGTTCCTTGACTTGAGTTCCATTCCGATATTTTTGTTCATTATATATATTGTTTTATTCATACCGAGCAGAGGCAAAAAAGCAATAAAAAGTATCCTAATCTGATTCGTGGCGTCCGCTAATTTCTTTTAAGAAATCAAATCGAAGGAAAATATGCTTTTTTTTTCTCTTAAAGTTGCGTACATAAAATCCTAGCTTTACTAATAAAGTACTTAATTCTCAATTTTTCCTGGATTACTAGATCAAAGTGAGGTCGACGATATAATTAATGACTATTGCTTTAAATAAACGACACCAGTTAATGAGAGCAAATGTTATAGATTACTTATTTTATTTATTTTTATTCAACTCCAAAGATTATACTTTAAGAGTTGTATTTTAATTAGCTTAAACAACCGCCATTATATCCGCTATCTAGAATAACACCTGGAGAAGTAAACAAAATATTACGATCTAAAAAAAGAAGACACCAATAAAGACACGCTCCTCCATAAGAACATAACATCCAAACCAAAAACATGTACAACAACCATATATTTTTAAACACTTGTTAGAAATACATATATACACTACTTCGGAAATAAATAGACGTAAACCCTTGACATATAGCCGATGTGATGTCAGCGAAAAACATACGAACAATCTCTGAAAAATATCTGGATTCGAAAAAATAATCCGAATACATTGACTCACAATCTTAAGTGCAAGGCCACTTATTTTGACAAACATGCACATTCTTTAAGAATACAATGAGACGCACTGTTAAAATGAATAGACTACCTTTATCTTCACATATTAGAATTAATAGGAAATTCTTAATTTTATTTCTTAAAATCCATGGAATCACTCTAATATATATATATATATATATATATATATATATATATATATATATATATATACATATATGTATATATATATATATGTACTTGCAAGTTCTATGCATACTGCTTATCCGTTGCAACTTAAACTGTACCTAAGAGAGTTACATTACCTCTGAAAAAAAACACACATTGTTAATCTTTTAAAACGGCATTTGTAATTAAAATGTTTAAAACATGGTGTTTTTTTTCGTATTGTTAAAAAAAACATCTTTTAAATCTAATCTTTTAACAAAATATATCTCCCGTATAATGATTTAAACGAAAGTACATTTTTTATCTAAATGCGGGTTGGGAATAATTTTCCCTTTGACCAATTTGGTACTCATTAAATGGGGAGCGACATGTATATATATATATATATATATATATATATATATATATATATATATATATATATATATATATATACATATATTAAATATTTTCGATTATTCTTATTGCATTTTACATGCATGCATAGGTTTATTCAAATCTAACGATTATCATCTGTTTCAAGTTGTTTTATTTGATTAGAGCTACATCAAATCAACAATGTATTTCATAAAATAAATCAAAGATAATGATTTTCGATAAAATTTATTATATATGATGTTAAATAATTTAAATCGGTATGATATATTAGAGGTTGCATAATTTTAGTAAAACGTTGATATGGCTTTTATACTGAAAACGTATTTAAAATTGTAGCTCTGCAGAACAGAGCAATTTATAATGCGATTTAATCAAACAGGGAAAAAAACTATATGCAGTGCTAAACAAAATCAATGGCTGACTTTGTCAGGTTTTGTAGCTGAGAAAGAAACTCATGTTTTCCGAACCGTTTTGTGGGGGAATGAAACTAATTAATCACCTGTTGGCGTTAATCAATTGGTACTGCGCCCATTCGGGTGATTTTGAACAGCTATGCATATAGAGAAATCAATCTAACTCACTTACACAAAAAAAAAACAAAAAAAAAACTAAAAATGAATAAAAATTCAGAAAACGATGAAGGCTTCGAGGACGAATGTTTTCCAAAATAAATTATTTGCCCGGTTCGCTTGATCGTAAATCATTAGCTTTACAGATTTTAATGAGATTTAAGAGAAATATAAAATGATAAAATAGATTAGCTCATTAGAGTTGATTCTAAAGATCCAGGAATAAATTATAGATTTTGAGAATCGCACACGTTTTACCATTTAATTATATTTAATATATATATATATATATATATATATATATATATATATATATATATATATATATATATATATAAATAATCGCATAACTATCATACTTGCATTGATAACATGGTCGACATACTTTAACAAGTTTCCAGATTATTCGTATTTACACATATTTACACGTATATTGATAACGCGGACATTAAACCCTAATGTTCTTAAGAGATGCAGCGATTAGGCTATAGTATTACTTATAACGGTATCTGAAAGCATGAAGTACTAAAATGAAACAAAATTTATTTGAATTAATAATCAGACAATTAATGTGAGCGAATAAATTATAAGGGATATATTATAGAAATATAGAGGAGGAACAGTATGAATATAGAGACATGTCTGAAATTAATAAATAGAAATATATAAGAATTAAAGTACAATAATATTTTTATTTTAGAAATTCTCCTCTGAGCAGGTGTGTGTTTTTATTGTTTTGTTTGTTAATATATACTGCTTTTTTTACGTTGTTTACAGTGAATGATTTGCGTTCCTGGCTAAACTCTCGGAAATTTCGTATGGGGCTAATTATGTTTGTTCGCTAAATATTGTAATACACTAGATTTTACATCTTGCATGATAAGACGATAGGATAGCGTAGTCGTTGTGTAACTGACGTTTAAAAACAACGTAACTACATTTTTTGTTATAGGAGTTACACTTACAAAAAAATTATTTCCCCCTCTTTATCTCTCTGTCCCCTATCTGTCTGTCTATCTGTCTGTCTGTCTCTCTGTCTCTGTCTCTGTTTCTGTCTGTCTGTCTGTCTGTCTGTCTGTCTGTCTGCCCCTCTCTCTCTCTCTCTCTCTCTCTCTCTCTCTCTCGGTAGTCCTTTAAATTTCTTTTTTCTGCCGAAATAAAAAAAAAACATTCTTCACCGTCAACATTATCTACACGGCGTAACCATTATCTGCACGGCGTCAACATTATCTACACACATTTTTATTCCTCTCTCTTCCGCCCTCTATCATTCTTGTCCTAAACTCTGCCAACAGCAGTTTTGTTTCTACTCTCCCGCTCGCTTTCATTTTGCATTTCTATTTCTGTCGAGATTAACAACAAACTTTGGAAAATCTATCACATTATCTATACCACCTTTATCTCCTCTTTCTCTCTCCCTTCTTCTTTGTTTTTGTTTTTCTAATAAGATTTTTGCCGCATAACAGTTTACGGTGGTAACATTATCTACACTAGTTTTCATTTTATCTTTCACCATCTCTCACTCCCACTCTCACGTAGTCGCTTTGTGGATTTCATTTTAAGTCGAGAAAACACACATTTCCCGACGTTAACACTACTTCCAACAGTTGAATTTCTCTCACTCCTTCTTTCTCTCTTTAGTTTGCTCGCTTTATAGACTGTTTTTTTCTGCAAAACTCCTTTAAAAAGTCTTTGACGGGTTTAAAGTAATCCACAACAATTTTTTTCTCTTATTTTTCTTTGCGTTAGCTCTTTCACTCGAGTTATAATTTGATAATTTACTTCTGCTGATAAAAAAACAAAGATTTTACGTCGTCAACACTATGTGCACTATCTTTTTTTTATTTTTCACTCTCTATCGATCTCAATGTTTCGCTCCCTCGCTCACTCTTCTGCAACTCAAATTATTATTTCTCTTGTGTGTTTCTGAGTCCCTGCATTTTTTATACGGGGCTCGCTACAATAAATTGCTATTATAAATCAAAACAAACAACATAAACTATCTATGTACTTTTCATTCCGCCTTTAGTTGATTTTCGTGAAATAACAACGATACAACATTAGTGTAACAGTCCGCAGACGAATAAATGCATGCTCCGTTTTCTGTATTAATCAAATTACAGACTCATTTCTAAAAAAAAAAAAACAACGAACTATTATTGTCTTTTTTGCGGTGATTTCCATTCAAACCCAATAAGCCACTGCGGCGGATAAGAAGGTGCATATATATATATATATATATATATATATATATATATATATATATATATATATATATATATATATATATATATATATATATATATACAAGAAGAGAAATAGCAAACAACTGTTTTCACAAGATAAAATTTACTCTAGGATAGCGATACAAAATACTTTTAAAACTAAAAATCAATACAAAATAAACAAATAAACAAATTAAATAAGCATGAATATACATAAACGATGACACATATATGTATGTATATATGTATATATATACATATATATATATATATATATATATATATATATTTATATTTATATATAAACTAACATTTAAAAAAAACCTAACCTAGATGTAAAACAGATCGGGAAACTAGATATCCAGGCTAAGTAGAGAACACAAAGGAACAGGAAAACAAGAGGGCAAATAGGCCTTTGTCCGATAAGTGCATGCTAACTGGCTGATGGGAATGGCGGGGTGGATACTAGAAAGCTGATTGGCACACTAAAATCTTAATAGAAGATGTGTATATAAAAACGAAAAACAACCACAAAATTTGCGCATAAGCATGGAGAGTCCTAGAGTAGATGAAACGACGAATATTCAGTGTAGCTTTATTGCTATATATTTTATAACTTACTAACTAGATCTACCTACGTATTGAACACGTTTTAAGTAAATACTTAAAGTTTACGCATAAATGTATACTGTCGTATACTAATTTTATGTGAGTAAATTAAGTAGTTATATATAATATATATATATATATATGTATATATATATATATATATATATATATATATATATAGTGTGTCATTATAAACACATTAGTACAAGAATATATAAACATAAATGGCCTAGTTAAAAAATTACGTCATTTAAATACACTTTCAGCAGTTTTAGGCATGATTCAAGGATAAGGGTTGCGGATAAAATGTTAAATTTGGCAAATTAATTAGGATAATGAATAAGGGAAAATAATAAGAGGATTTATGTTTTTCTTTAGAAGAAGATTAGTTGCCGTTTAGAACCTGTATTTATCACGGAGAGATTGTCATTTAAGTTTTTTTTCAATATTTCGATACTGATTAGAACTAAACAAGGACTTAAAAACTTTGCAAATAAGCGCAACTCCTCGGACATCAAAAACTTTATCCTACTGTATATTTTTATGTTGTCGTATTTAAATTTGATTTCTATTCTTATAAAAACTTTACACTTGCATTTTCCTATATTTTTATTTTGTACTATTTTTTTATATCCAATGCAATGCCCTATTTATACTCTTAGATATTTTATAACTTTGTATTTCTTATACTTTAATAAGATAAGTATCATAGCGTAATTATAGATAATAAAATATAATTTAATACTCATAATTACGATATGATCCTTATCTTTTTTAACTATATTTCTAATATATATATATATATATATATATATATATATATATATATATACCCTTATCAGCACGTTATCCTCTATATAACTTTTCATATTGCATCTCTTAATCTCCTAACATTTATTATCTCACTATCATATTCTATATGATAAACTGATTGAAAAAAAAATCTACCTCTGCAGCAGATCAGAGTAGGTTTGAAAACAGATGCCACATACAACTTTACTGTCACCTATTTTCTTGTGAAATTTTTGAACGCCGTTATAGACCTATTTATTCTTATAATAAACACCTATCTTACTTCCCACGCGCGACATCATAACGATCGCCAAGATTCTTACATCCAGAGTTCTCTTACCGCTCCCAGCCAACATACACTGCATATATAAACATTATATTCTTACTATATTGACTAGACCCCCTTATCATCAGGATTTAACTCTCATACACATACATAATGATGCCTCCCGACTAGCATTCAACCTATTCTTTTTAGTAATGAACATAACATTCTTTTATTAGGGATTCACCCATTCTTACAAAAAAATACGAACCCACTTAACCTTAAACGATGTGGCCGCGAAATATTCGCGACTATTCGTAAATTAACATATTTTAACCCTAACGTGTAACTACTACCACATTATTGCAACAAATATTTAAACGTATTATAATTGCCTAGCATCGAATTTCGTTGATGTTACACACTAATATTATCGAATACTTACCATAGCATACACTTATACGTAATAAAAATGTAGTCCTCGTTTTTGGAGACAATCTTACCACAATATCTTCAGGAAATGTTTATATCTACTGCAAACAGGGTTGCTTCGTTTTAAGTATTGCCATTTTCTATTATTTACATTAATATTATAAACATATTATTACAATAAAAACTCGTCTCAGATTTCTTTTTATAATGTTCGGTTTTAGCGTCTTAAATTATTCGATAAGTAAAATATCTAATCTCTTAGTAAACGAAGGAAAAACGTTGTATGTATTTGTGTATTAACTGAATAACCACCAAGCAACGATACTTCCATTACATTAAAACTGTTAGTAAAGAAACGGAGGATCCCTTACCTCTGATTTACAAGTATGTTATATGGTACATTTTTTTAAATAACGAATCAACAGTAGTCTCATTAGATAAAAAGATTTTAAAAATTATCCGCAGCAATTAATTCCTAAAAAAAAAAGAAAAACACAACATAGTATGGTAACGTTGAAAACATAGTATTCGCCACTAAAAGATGCTTCTGGAAATCTCTCTTTAATAGTTTGATTTAATAAAAAGAACATTGTTGGATCGATCGTCTCAAATTATGATATGAAAATATAAACGAATCTGCTACTACAAGAGAGTATTCTTTTTCTGCGCAGTAATTCATTTTAAAGCAGCGCAAAACATGTGCATTTTAAACAAATATATTGCTGCTTAACTCAATACATACCACCACTAAATGTATTTCCAAGATACTAGCATCCTACCATAAAGTTACAAAACTATCTCGGCTTAGCTTCGTCTTGTGAACAATTATTTTTTTGTTTTGTTTTTGTTTGAGTATAGCGGTGCATTTTTGTTCTATTTTATGATATTTGCTAATTAAGTCATGCTACTGTATATACTACGTTTGATGGCAGACTAAAACCACCGAAAATAATTTCATTTAATGTTAACCACATTTTTACAATCAGATGTTTAATTATTCGACTAAATTTTTGCCAATTTCTGAATTTTCTGATGTGTAAAATAATTTATGCCGCTCAAGTATTAACTTACGATTTCCTTCGGAGTCACTTATTTGTTATATTCTTGTTTTTTTTCGCTTTATTTACTTCTTTTTTACGACTCATTATCGACTCGTCTCAGACAATAATGCATTTTTTTGTTATTCTGTCATTTACACTGCCGATTTTATAGGGGTTAGATTATACTAAATACGACAATCTTTTTCAACTGTGGCGGATACAAGTACTTTTCGAGATATGATGCCCATTTTAACTGCTATTCACTGATCTACCAAACGCGAAAAACAAGTCTACTTCTTTCCGAAGAATAACCCCCAATTTTTGCTCCTGTTGATAGTATTTACGGTTATTTATCCATACAAGTAATGTAAAGTTTAATTTGAGGCACATATCTGGCGTTTTTTTTCCGAAAATAGGGTTTGTGAAAGACCTGATTCATTAAATCATCGCCCCACTGGCCTCCCCAATAGGTGAGTCCATACTTAATCAATCTCTACATCATCACCTTTGAGCTGCTAAACTTCTCACTGACAAACAATACGGATTTAGACAAGATCGTTATACAGCAAATGCACTTACTCTTATCTCTGAACGTATATACAATTCAATAGACAAAAGCCATGAGTGGTAAATCACTAGCCCAAAATATATCCATGAGTTTCGACATGGTTTAGCACGATGAAAATCATATATTACGGTGTTACTGGACTGATACTTAAAATAATTAGATCTTTCTTAAATAAGAGAAGAATCTAGGTTGTCCTCGATGGTCATCCATCTCAACAATATGATATATATATATATATATATATATATATATATATATATATATATATATATATATATATATATATATATATATATATAGGGGGTGATTGTGTGTTTTAAGGAGTTATTTATCGTGTTTGATGCATAGGTTCACTAAATCAACCATGCTGTTCTCTGCTATTCAAGAATATACTATATATCTGGCACACTGCAAGCTCTGCTTCCACTATTAAAACCATATTATTCAAAAATGCTGGTTTTAATCCTCATCTGTAGACCTGATGAATTGACGTCCTACACCTGTACTGCATTTTTCGAATTCAATGTTAAGGTAATGTTTGTGAATCTGAATCGATTAATGCTTTCGATTCTAACGACAACGTCGAAATCATCACAACATGATAAACAAATCATAGTTTTAAGGGGCAGTGTTCTTTCATTCCATGAGCTAGGATCAAGTTTCCCAAGGTCTACGTTGTATTTGAAATCTATATCATTATCTCACAATCGAGCGATGCCGATTTGTTCACTTTGCATATTAAAATTAGACACGATTAAACATCCTTTACAGAAGGCCAGTCATTTTTCTTCTTCAAAGTATGTTACAATAAGTGTGGCAGTATCCGCAATATAGAATGCCAGAACATCTACTTCTCTTCAGATTTTGTTTTAATAAACCTTTGATTATTTTACATTATTTACCTTGGTTTAAATTTAATTTAACGGCTTTTCTGTAGTCATTTAATATCCTCGTGAACACTTAGTAAATGCTGATATTAACTGTTAAGCATTATTGGGTGTCCGAAAAACGGCGGCTAGCCTAGCTGAAATGAAGAGTAAAGTTAGGAATTTATTGTGTTTTGTAAAATGGACATATACTTTTTATAGTTAAGGGAAATGTGACGATTCGATGGCGTTTTCAAAACATCACGAATATTATTTCGGTTCGTGGGCAAGACAATAGGTCAAGGGGTTGAGCTCTCTGTTCGTGTATCCACCAGCCACACGTATTGGATCGGGAATTCCCCGGAATGACGTTCTGATTGGTGATTTAGTGTAGTGAATAACCTATATTACCTAGCACCCGGCTATATAAGCGAATACCCGGTCCCAAAATCATTTAGTCGGGGAGTTCAGCTGGATCTCGAGAGAATTTAGCACTATAAAAGAGACGTCGCCGCCGCCCCTTCCTCGAGTGTCGCTACCACAAAACACGGAGAGTAAAATCCAATAGTGTATGTTGTAAGAAAATTAACATTGGACATTTGTTTATAAGTTATACTATACGAGGGGTGCACAATAAGATATGACCCTGCCCCACTTCCCATAGGAGTACATCAACGAAACCTGGCACAGTTATTAGTCGTTCTCTACATAGGAAGCAATCAGAGTTACGCATTTTCCCCATCGTTTGATGCAGCTCTGGAGACCGTTTTTGTATCTTATTGTACGCCCGTGGTATTCTGTGAATTTGAGTGAATTAATAGGAATATTCACTAACTATGTAGTGACATTGATTCTATTTAAAACCTGCAAACTACCTCACTATGATTAAGAGAAATGCCGTTGTGACATGGATATAACAATTTTTAGTTTTTACCACGACCCAGTTCTGGTAGACGCCAATAAATCCTGCTTGTGGTTTAAATCCTTGGTCTAAAACACACACTTGCCTCTTGATATGTTTTATCTACCAACTAACCATGCAATGTATTCTCAGCTAATGTTTTTGCAGCCACTGAATGTAAAAATATGCAAGACTTATAATATTAAGTAACTTCATTACATTTATTCTTCAGAATATACATTATTGATTCATTTTCAAATCCCGGCTACACAAACCTTACTTCAGATAGCTATGAATAGCAAAAAAATATATTTAAACATGTATTACCCTCATACGTAAATATTTCATTTGATATAAAAAGCATTACAAGCAGGTTTTCTCAGCAACACTCGTGCTACTGCCCCATTAACTTCAGAAAAATAAAGACCTAGGTGCATTCCTGGTATTTGATCATCCACAAAAGAGGAACAGTCAGGTATACAATGAAAAAGATCCTTCCATCGTTTAAGGATCACATTCACTTAAACTGAGTAATGTAAATTCGCGACTATAACGGTTGAGGTACATCATATTTTAAGTCCACAAATGTGTTTCAATCTGTCATAAAATATTCAAGTGTGTGTATGCGTAAAGCAGAATGAACACCTTAAGCTTTTGTTGGCATTATTTGTTCTTCATCTTGTTTCCTAATAAACAATAGGGATCTACGATGTTAAATGTGAATGGCGAATTAGAAAAACAGGCAACTCAAAGTTCATAGCACACACTATCGGATAAAATAATTGCATTAATATATTAAAATGTTCCAGTACTTAACTGGACTTCGTGTTTCAGTTTTAAAAAAATAAATAATCAAATTGGCTTAAAAGAAAAAAATCTAAAAGTTTTATACACATGTTTATGCTAATATAAATCTTTTTTACAAAAATAAGTAGCATTTGATTATTTTTGTGCATAAAATTATAATATATTACTGTTTCATAATTTTGAATTTGTTTTTAGGATAATAAAAAAAAATATTAGACTTTAACTGCGTCGAACAGCTTTTTTATACTAATGTAGACCGATTTTTACTTTCTGAGTTCCTGTGAAAACTTAGGAATAACCCCAGGCATTTGCAATCCTAGTGAACTGAGTAACAGAAATCAGCATGCCAACATAATTTTAGTCAAACAAGCTTATGTTTAGATAGCCCTAAAACTCTGCGTTTAGATAATCTTAACACGTCGCGACAAGAATCATATATATCACTTCGAAGCATTGTTTATGACTTTGTGATATTAATTCCATATATATTGGAATTATACAAAATAGATAATTCAGTTTTCTTCTCAGTGTAAACGATGTTGATATTTAATAGTACGACCTTACATTGATTTCTTACTGAGAATTAGGGAATGTTCTTATATAAAACATGTATGTCAGACCGACCGAGTTAACAGGACAGCAGATCAGTATTTTTTCGAGGAATGGCAAAATCAATTTCGGGACATCGACTATGAGTGCACCCATGTATATTTTACACGATTAGTCTACTATAAAGTGTCTATGCCCATTCAACAGAGTCAGAAAATGTATTTCATTTCTGTTTACTGATTAAAATCCATGCGTCTCTATTACGTTCTCCCAAGATTCATTGCTCGAGCCGACTATGGCTTACTAATTTCCCATTAACAGAATTTTGGCATAGTAACTAACGATCGATAAACATTACTATGTTTCTAATAGATGTTGCTGGTCTCCACTTGTGAATTTATAATATAGTATAACAGCTGTCGAGTGCCAAATCTATTCTATCTAAGAGGTTCATTTTCAGATACATTAAACCGCTATCCACACCTTTGGGTAATGATTCAAGTTATTTATCAATATTTGATTTCATTGCAAAGCAAACACCTGTAAAGCACGACATTCTCATTGTAAGCAAATCCAAAAGAATACGCAGCCTTAATTGAAGTTTTTTATTTGGCTGACCCTGATTTATCTCAGGCAAAGAAATGGCATTAATGTGGTACTGTTTAGGGACTTTCGAACAACTGCATTTGCAACTCCTTCGGTGTTATTTACGGCTTCATTCTGAAATAGTATACCTCCGCATAATAAAGGGAATATTTTGTGCAATTTCAAGCTAGCTTGTATAGGCATAATTTTCCATCTTTTACATAACCTGTGGACGAGGAGTGCAGAGCTCTAAACTGATCAGGAAATAAATAACTACGCACTAAACAACAAACTGGTAACATTTCATGGCGTGCATATATAAATTGTATGTAAGTATTTGCAATTTTGTATTTATGTTATTGATGCTGTATTATTGCAAAATAATTTCTCGACAATCCCAGTTATAAGTAATACATATGCCTTTTAAAATTTACGAAAATAAAGAGACATCCCGTCATTGCGTTTTATATATATATATATATATATATATATATATATATATATATATATATATATATATATATATATATATATATATAAATATATATATAGATAGATAGATAGATAGATAGATGTGTAAATAGAATGAAAGAAAGAAATAATTCAAATCAGCCCTTACTAGATCTTACAGTGAGATAATATTTTCCAGTTGTCCCTAGCCAATTAGCTAAAGCTCAATAAAAAGAATATGTTCAAAATACAAATCTAAAAATAAAAAAATAAATTCTGGAGATTTTCATATACAAAGATTCAGAGTGAAAAGAAAATTGAAACAAAGAATATGTGGTAAAAAAAAAATATACTTATTTGTTTAATCCATGCGTTTTCAAAAAGTGCTATATCATCTAAGAAAATACGTTAGCAAAATTATCAGTTATGAATGAATACATATCTTGATCGTCAGCACATAGATTGATAAAAAGACTATTTAATTATTTTTGTAACGGCATTGATTATCTAGGTTGCATCATGTCCTTTATCTATGTAGTTTGAACATTTTTGATTACTTTATTCAATCAATGTTCTGACGAGCAAATGTATGTTTATCTATAACTGATAATTTTGCAAATAGAATGCCATTTTCCGTTATAGTATTAGCTATTATTTAAAATCCATGGATAAAAGTAATACATATAATTATTTTCCATATATACCTATTCCCAACCAAAAATCCTAAATTAGAATATAGTTCTACGTATATTTTTATCTACACAATTTAACTTTGATTCTTACAATTATATATAAATAGATTTCCCTTTTCATTTTCGGTTAATTTTGAATATTGTATGAAACACAAAAGCATGAAATTTGGTGCATTTAAATAACATAAAAGGTGCGTTATTTTTCTGGTTTTCTCTGATTTAATCAAACATTTTGAAAGGTATAATCATTTTACTATTTCCAAATTAAATAAATGCTTTGCAATAAGGCGATGCCCAGGGTATATATGTATATATATATATATATATATATATATATATATATATATATATATATATATATATATATATATATATATGTGGGGGGGGTATATATATTTCATCAGACATTTTGTAGGGATATTAACTCATATTTATTAAAACGTTATCAGAAACCATCACTACGAAAAATTGCACAGTGCATTTATGCCAACGTGTGATAACTCGGAAAACATTTTTTTAACATCTGATACAGGAAATGCATTAAAGAGTGTACTTCTTATCTGGGAAACATGAACACTGAAGCTTTTCCAAATTTTTCAACATAAATTAAAAAATAACACATAAATTGAAGTACTTGTAGTTTTTGTAAAAATGTAGACTTAATTCATATTAATTGCAATATAAATAATGCACTTAATACAAGAGTATGAATATATACGTTATTTTATGCCCATTAAGATAAAAATGTAACTACCTGATAAAATAGTGATGTTCACATCGCAAACCTCCAAACAGATCAAACATTAATTTAGTATTATATAGCAAGTCATGAATTGGAAAACACAGCGCAATACAATAATTAGAACTACATGTAAAGGTCAAGGAAAATAGTACTAAAGAAACAACTAAAGTAACATAGGTCAAAATCCAGGCTTTACTTCTCGAGAATCTATATGTTTCACCGTATTTGCAATTGGGTAATCTATTACGCAGAATAAAATAACCTTATATGGAAAGCATTTTCTACTGCTAAGAATAATGGCGACATTTTCGGATAATAACACACTATAATACAGTACGCAATGCATGCACTATTTTATAATTCAACTTGACTAATATAATAACTTTTCACACCATTATTAGCTTAATTTGGAAATAATAACTCATGATTTATATTCACTAGTGGCAATTTTAAAAATACCGCCAATTTCATAGTTTAGATTTTTTCTATAATATTGCAAACAAACATAGGAAAGTTGATTCCCTGATGGATATTATACTTAAGCAATTCAAAAAGCAAAATAATATACTAAACAACATCAAATTGTTACCATGTTAGGATCGTACATCTGTCAAACATTAACGTGTTTTAATATACACTAAAGTGTTAGATTATGTAAATTCATTTTGAATTGTTTCCAACATTTACCGCTCAAAATGTCAAATAATTTTGACGGTTCATACGTCACTTTTGTCTATATATTTGAAAAAAAAAATCCAATTGTCATTAAAACAAGATTGGTAATAAAATTACTGGTGTCTACATATCCTTAGAATTAGTAAACAACGTGATATACAGTTTCTTTAGGTTGATCGTTCGTTACCATCACAACTTTTTCAACATTGGCATCTTAGACACGATTACTTCTGATTGGTTGTTGGTTACTATAGCAACTTTTTAGCAGTCAGCACGTTTACAAATGATATCGGAAATGTCGGTCATTTGCAATCTTATTTGGATAGATTGGTGCTTTCGCCGGGCTAGGGTTGATCATATTTCGCTAACGACGTCGCCCGTTAATTCCGTGTGCCTCTTTCCTCCGTCTTTCTGTTTACGTATATATTACGTCTTTCATTATTTTATTTAATTAATTGAAAAGTTTGGGAACAATTTTATATGGATTGTTTACATAGCGCATCATAGTGCACACAAAACAAAACAATATCAAAGCTAAATATGGAAAACAATCAATTTCCGTAAAAAACTGAACATAAAAATATACACGGAGAAGGTGTGTAAACAAAAGGCCAGATAGTTACGTTTAAATATAATGAATTCAGAAGTAAAAATATTACAGCATTATGAAGTCGCATATGATGCTAAATTGTTTTCTTAAAGTCTTAATGTTGCAATATTTATGATTATAAATTTCGTAATCTTTTTCGTCTTCTTTTTCAGTTTTAACAACTAGCCCACTTTATGGTCTAAGCTTTATTTACACTTTATTGGTTTTCATGCTGGAATTGTTTAATATATTAATATATTATCCACTGTTAATAGTTCTTCAAATTATTTTAATTATTTTGCAACATGCGTTTATGCTGATTCCGGAGATTTACACATAGGCTTCTAGTTAATGCACCGCAATAATTTTTCTAGTATTTATTATGTATTCTACGTTTAGTACGATGACCACGTTAATTAATTATTAATTGCAAATATTTAAAAATTTATACGTATATTTATATATATGCATTTATATACATACATATATGTATATATATATATGTGTGTGTGTGAGAAATTTATTAAGTTAGCTCTATATTCATTAAACAACAGTACAAAATCAGAACGTTCTATTTAAAGTGTCTTCAGATGAAGACATTTTTATCAATGGAAATTCTGCAATTGCCCTTAAAAAAAAGAGAACAAAAGTAATGTGTAACATCTCTTTAAATTATTATCTCATGATAATGAAAATTTAAGCAAAAAAAATTCGTAAGCTCGCATAGCTTGAATGCAATAATATTCAGTAAAAGAAAATTATTGTAAACGGTAGTGGTTGACATGGGTTCTAATATACACACATACACGCACACACACACACATACACCTATATACACATACCCGTAGATATATGTATATATATATATATATATATATATATATATATATATATATATGACATAGCCACGTTGACACACCGCTTCTCGTCAGATCACCGAAGATAAGCAAAGTTGAGCCTGGCTACTACCACTTGTGTGCCCATTTGGGAATTCTAGACGCTGTATGTGCTTTCCGCTAATATCTACATTGTTTCCGGTCGTTATATATGTCCACTTGCAACTGGTATTTAACAATGTTGACCCAGGAAAGCTGTAGTTGATATTGATCAACACTTGTCACACAAATTTTACGCGCAAGCAACCTTACCGTGGGTATGTATAATCTGTCAAGTCTGAAGAAAGCCATATATATATATATATATATATATATATATATATATATATATATATATATGTATGTGTGTGTGTTGGGTGTGTGCATATATATGGTGTCTTATAATTCGTTGTTCGTCACAAAGTCATGTGCCAGTTGTCAATATGCATACAAGAATGAAAACAGCTTTGTCGCAATAGAAATGAATAAATTGAATATAGAATATGGAAATGAGTGTGCCGATAACACAGAAACTCGAAAATAATAAGAAATCAATGCAAAACATGTTAGGCGTGCATTTGGCAATGAAAAAAGGGCGATTCAACTTTTGACACATGAGCAAAAACATAAATAAATAAAAAAAACAGAACTCTCATCTTATCTGATCCTTTGAATAATGTCGAGTTGTTTTCTTGGGGTTATTCCCAGAGATAAGACATGTTTTTCTTTCAAACACGTCCGTAATGAAAGCAGATAATTCTCTGAACTTGCGAGAATTCACGAACAACGTTCACACGTGAAGCATTGGTAGTATCATTTGTTTATACGGGTATGTTTCTTTTATCACAGATTGTGCTGATGCTTTATCATGTTTAAACGTAGATTATTAAAATATCAATTTCAGTCATGACATCACTAATGTATCAAAGTATAATAATGTACATTACCGTGGCCTCATTAAACGTGTCGAACATTGGCAATCAGAGGAATCAATCTGTTACATTATCGTATTAATATTTTCCTAATAGTTATCCTAAAAGATAAAATAACAATTGTATATACCTAGTCACGGTAAGGAAATAACGGCGTACTATGTATAGCGAAATATCTAACATTATAAGTTTCTACAATTCGGAAGGAATTATTGAACACCTAGAAGTAAGTGTGTTTTTCAGAACTATGATATACACGAAGAACCCGTTCACCAGCGTTTTCCGGTGAAAGCATGCCATCCCCTTCCTAAATCATAAGAGATGGGTATTTTTGGTTGCCGATCCCCAACGTCCTAATCTTAAGAACAGCGTTCGAAATAGATACCTCTATATTCGTCACGTTAAGAACGTCATATTGAATAGTCATACAAAAACAATGACATGTAAAAACTGCTTTCCGACTAGTCCCAATATAAAATGGAGGATTATGAACGTTTTTGACTCAAGCTTAACCTTGATATATGTTGACAGCATACGCACCCGAAAAGACTATAAACTAAAAAAAGAAATGGAGGACAGTGACGTGCGGAGAAAAGTAGAATTGTTTATCGCGCCGGTGAAGAACAGTGAATTACAAGACATAATGGACGACATTATATCTTGAAAACTTGCCTCCGCTAAACATGAAAGACATTGTCTTATTCAGTATAGTCTTAAAGGTATAGACGTCGTCAGTGTAAATAAAACTGTGCAGGTTGAGCTAAGAAAAGAAAATGCCATAAAAGAAAATTTGTAGGGGTGGGGACAGTGTCATGCAGAGGGAAGAAACTTTTTTTATCGCGCGTGTGTGGAACAGTTAATTACGGTGCTTAATGCATATCATTATATCTTGAAAACTACTTTCCACCTAAGTAAAAAAAATGTCTGATTAACCATTGTTTAAAGACTCTAGAAATAATCAGCGTAAACAGAATGAAAAACCTATGGATTGAAATACGGAAACAGATCCACTAAAAATAATTACTGTTTGAGAAGTGTCGAAAATCTATCGTGAAAAGAGCAGTAAAAAAACAATTATATAAAAAATATAAAATAAATAAGTCTATCTGTAAGCAATGCAATTGAGGGGAAATTTGAATGTAAGCGGCGTAAATTATTTGGACGGAGAAAAACTTTTAATTAATCGACATGAATGTAGTCGGATACAAACTGAACCCAATTTTATGAAATTGAGAGTTTTTATTGGAATAATAGAGAATTATAGTGTAAAAATGTGTTTTTCAGAAAAAGAAATATGTTTTCATGATGTGTTAGTCTGTCAGCAAACAAAGCATCTACAGTAGTATAAACCAATTACAAAAATACAGAAACAATAGAATCCAAAAATGTCCCATAAAACCAAAGGAATACCAAACCCAAAAAAAGAAAATAGGGGCATGTAAGGGTAAAGATAACGCTCCAAAATCGATAAAAAAACATGTATTTGGCCTAATAATCCTAATCTAGGTGTCACTTTAATATCGTGCGCTTGTAAACTCTACTTTATAAGAAGATTCTTTATATCAACATATTATATGTTAGGATTCTTGACCGAACGAATTTGTTTATTAAATCAAATCATTAAAGACTGTTTTATGTTACAAAATATGTTTTACAAACGCGACCATAAAAGTTACTGTTAAATAAAAAAAAAATATTTGCCGCATCGTATTTGGTAAATATTTTTCTAATGCAAATATTGTTTAGTCGTAATTAAAAAAAACATCAAATAACACTCACTGTTTAATCTAAGGAAAAGGAGGCACAGCTTCTTGAGGAAATATTTCCATGTACTGAAAGTACAATTGGTTCAGTGGTGTTCTGTTAATACTCGGGTAAAGACAATACCTTGTAATCATCTACTACGTTATATAACCCGGCGTAATGTTTTTATTAGGTAAATACATATTATTATTAGGTAACTCGCTGTTTCTTACACTTTAAGCTGTTCTGACACAATTACCTCAGCCATTTATATACTAACTGATGTTATAGTTTTTTTTTTTTTATATATTTCATATTGTTATACCGGCATTTCTATATATAATGGACATTACACCGGTTCTCACTATATATATAGTGCGAGTGATGTTTACACCAGTGAAAAGGAGCGACATTACTCCACAGCCTATCTGAACGCTAGTCAGTTATACTCATATTCCTAACTTTGGACATGTGATGTTTATACACTTCGTTTGTTAAACCAACCTCGTATGAGTTTCTTCTTTTAATATTGTGTTACAACACAATATATTGTCGACGACAGAATTGAACAATATAAGTAAATAAATCTATTGAAATACAAGGTATCGCGAGATTTTTAAGGCAAAACACCTTTGCCATTTCAAACAGCTATTTGTATGTGCAAGGATTAATAGAAAATAAAAACATACTAAAAACTCGCTGTCAAAAACCTACTACGAGAGAACGCGAATAATATTGTCAGTTATTTAAATAATTGAACAGACTGACACGATTGTTTCGGAAACAGAGAGAGAAAAAACCTGATTTTTTTTTACACAGGAAACCAGGTTTTTTTCACGGTAATAATCCTTTTTTTTTCAAATGAATTGTTCATATTTACTACTACAAATTCAATTCGTTATTTCTGATTAGCTCTTTTTGGCAAAAAAGGTTGAGGATTCGAATGCAGAGGCAGAAAAATTTGAGAGCAAGTTCAAATAATAAATTTCCAGACGTATTGTCAAGTGTTGGAGAGTGTACAAAGGCAGTAGGAAAATCTGAAGTAAAAGCAAATAAGCAGCAATGTTCAGAAAGAAAATGAATCGTTCCATGTGTCGATATAGAACAAATAGTGTGCATTAGTAAGACTCGAAAACATGGTTTATTGAAAAAATTTATCATAGTCAGTGGGCTGCACCAACAGTTTACATTTAAATGAAGAGCAAAGAGATTAAGGCTTCTCGGCCAGCTTTAACCGGACATTACAAAAGCACCATTATCCGCTTCCGAGATCTGAAAAAATATTTGCGAAACTGAGTGGAAGGAAATATTTTTCTATAATCGACCTCAGTGGCGCGTATTTGAAAGTTCCGGTCGATGACGAGAGTTCAAAGTTTCTATGTATGAATACTAATTAAGGATTCTACAAGTTTAACATGCTTCATCTTGGGTTTAATGTCGCTTCTTAGATTTTTCAGCAAATTATGGACATTATGCTAAATTGATTGGATTTCGCATTAGGATTCCTGGGCGATTTGTTACTGAACAGCGCTAGCAAAGAACAACACACGCACAATGTAAACCAAATATTCGAAAGGATCCAGGGTTATTGATGTAAACTAAAACTGGAGAAATGTACTTTTTCTGAGAAAAATAAAATACTTTGGGTATATAATCGGCCGGATCCAGATATATCGAGTGCAATAAGAGGCATGCCTACTTTAGAAAATATTGTGTAACTACAAAGTTTTGCGGAATTATTACAATGTATTCGTGGCAAATATGCATAAACTAAGATCACACTTAAATTAACTTTTAAGTAACGGCCAAAAAATGGGTATGGACGCAGGACTTTGAAGAAGCATTTCAGGAAATTAAAGATATATTAACGTCTGATTTGTTTCTGGAACACTATAATCTAAAGCGTGGTATGGTAGTTGCAAGCGATGCCAGCGCCTATGGCATGTGAGCATGCATATTACACAAAATGTATGATGGAAACGTTACAACCATAGCACATGCATCCCGGACACTTTTGCCAGCTGAAAAAATACTCGAACATTGAAAAAGAATATAATGATATCGAATGTGAAAAGGTCACATCATCATTAGTATGTGCAAAGCCACGAAACATTCGCCAGTCGAAATATTATATAGCCTATAACTATAACTAATTATATTACAAATATATTTTCCGACATTATTATTATTATTATTATTATTATTATTATTATTATTATTATTATTACTAATAAACTTTCATGCCGGACATCAAATATATATTCTTGAACACAGTCTGGTATTCCCTGGAAGCTGAATGACAACATTCTCTACCTCCTTCAATACCATTTGCAAAGAAATGTGTATTATCGCAATAACTGTTTACATTAATTACTCGTTGTCAGCGGCTATTAGACTTCGTTGGAGTTTGAGGCGGAAAAAACCTCCTCAATGTCTCAGTACTCTTTGCACTTATCCGGCGAAGATCTGGTTAGTTCCTCGGTCTTTCCTTCTTCCTTTAATTGGTTAATTTGTCTCATATTTTTGGTAGGGGGAACAATGATGTGGCAATGACAGGTATAGGATTATAGTTATGCGGTTTCAGTGTTCTTGGTTCCATGTCGTGCTTCATGTTTGACCTTTGCGGCGGTTTGACTGGCCGCGCTTGTTGCTCCTGTGAGAGTTAGTTCCACTAAACACATTGGTGTTGCCGCTGTGTCCAATGTAAATACCAGAGAAAAGGAGGAAAGGAACAAATGGACAGAGCAAGCCAGTAGGCTGAATGAAATATATTTATGTATATATATATATATATATATATATATATATATATATATATATATATATATATATATATATAAATACAGTACAACGCAAAAGTATTGGATACATTACATTTTTCTTCATAACTTAAATTAAGGTCCAAGATTTTACCTAAAATGTGTTCAGTATATTCCTAATAATATTCTAACTTATATTTGGAGTAATAATTACAAAAAAAATTTTTAGAAAGATTATATTTAAGGGAAATATGAATTAACGAGCGAAAAAGAATTTGACACACTTAAAAATATTTTTCTGAAATTAATTCAAATGACTTTTGCTTAGCGTGTTGCAATAACAAAAACGATTTATTACTGACCAATCAGAGATCTTTATATTAAAATAATCTTATAAAATTCAACCAGTTCATTTATAAAAATAGCTAAAACTACAAAGTTGTCCATAGACATTCGTCAAAAATCTATTGATAAGCACAAACTAGGGAAGCGTATAGAATAATATCCAGGAAACTTAATCTACAGGTTAGTACAGTTGGCAACGTTATTAGAAAGTTTAAAAGCCCCGGTGAAGCTGTTGCAAATCTGCCAAGATGAGGTCGGCCAAGGAAATTAAACGAAAAAAATCAAGGTGGGTTTATAGAAAGGTACAAAAGAAAACGTTTCCTACTCGTTGTGAAATTCAAAGCGACCTTAGAGAAACTGAGATTAATGTGAGCAAGGATATAATCAGTAGAGTTCTAAATCGTGCAGGTTTTGTATCAAGGTTCCTAAGAAAAGTTCAATTATTGAAGCTTAATCATGTCAGATATCTTTTGAATTATGTTAAAATATATACGGAACACCCCCGAGAATTTTAGAACAAGGTACTCTTGTCAGACGAAACGAAAATCGAAATCTTTGGAAGAAACACACCAACACAGGAACGGCTTAAAAGTTGCAACGCCTATAATAAAATGAATACCATTCCTACGGTAAAGTTTGGCGGTGGTTCGATTATAGTATCGAGATGTTTTTCATCCTAAGGTACTAGCGAACTAGAAATCATCAATAGTAGAATGAGTGGCCGTACGCACAGGGAGATTTTGAAGAAAAGGCTCCAGAAATCTGCTGATTTTTGGAGACATAATAGCAATTTTGTGTTTCAGCAGTTCAATGATCTCAAGAAACTAACCAAAGAATGGCTTAGAAATAGCGGAATTGACGTTCTTATTTGGCTCAGTAAGCCCCCAGACCTCAACCCAATTGAATATTTATGGAACTTTTGAAGATCAATTTTTATAATACGAATCCACAAATTATTAACAACTGGAACAGTTCTGCAAAGAAGGCACAAAATACCTATATATTTAAAAAAATGTGGACAGCTATAGAAAGCGTTTGGAAGCTATTGAACGCAATAAAGGCTATGTAACCAAATATTAAATCAATGTATCCATTACTTTTGCGTTAGTTGATTTCTATTTTTCCTTAAATATAAACTTACTAAACTTTAATTTGTTACTTACTACCCCAAATATTAGTTCGAATAGTAATAGGAATATACTGACCAAGATATATATATATATATATATATATATATATATATATATATATATATATATATATATATAAATATATATATATACATATATATATTTCTTTTATTAGGGGTAAACAGTTACATATGGTCGCTACAAGTAGCCATCTGTTTCAGTCAAAGAGACTTCATCAGGCGACCTGGAGTAAAATCATACAAATACAAATCGTCTTTCTCACTTTGACACCTTCGACATAAGTAGAACTCCCCACTCCACCCCACCTCTCTGTGAAACGAACAGCCTAATTAAATTATGACCCATTTTTAATTGCAGTTTTTTCCAAATTAATTTTCTTTTCTAAAATGTTTTGAATATCTACAAGTAAGTCCCAAATGCTATCTTTTTCTTTCTTTTTCCTGTCCCTTTTCCCCACTTATTAACTTCTTCTCCACTTTTTTTAAGAGCTCGATTTTTCTTTTATTTCTCTCTAATCTATCCTATTTTCCATTTTTTCTTTTGCGTCGTGAGGTTCCAGGTCGCCTGATTACGTCTCTTTGACTGAAACAGATGGATATTTGTAGCCACCATATGTAACTGCTTACCCCTAATAAGAGAAATATTCCGCTCTTTTTATTGAGCACTATTTAACAACCTCGTTTTCTCCATTAGTTTGGACTTTTGAACACATCTGAACATATATATATATATATATATATATATATATATATATAGAGAGAGGGAGAGAGAGAGAGAGAGAGAGAGAGAGAGAATTTAATTAATTTTCAATTCATCTGCAATTTTTTTTTACCTTTATTAGTTTAGATTATCAATTGAAAATCATGTTTTCATTAATAAACCTTTTCTACAATTACGTTACTATACTCCTTTTAATTTATCTTGGTACAATATCAGATACATTTGCTATTAATTTAATTAAATTTACTCGCCAATATAATATCTTTATGTAAATCATTGTATTTGCATGAATAAACCGCGGCTACATTGAAACTTTTTACACACAATTTCTTTAGTGATTTAAATATTAACTGCTATTCTAGTATTTTCCTATTCATATTAATTCTTAAGATTACAAAAATTTGGTGTAATTAGTAGACAGTCTAGTGAGTCTATACAATTTATTATTTATTAAAATATAATTTTTGTGTATTGTTTTTTTTTGTTTATTTCGAAGGATTAATTTGAGGATACATGATGTTTTACTAAACATCTATAAATACTTAAAACTTAATAAAAAGTCAATATAGAGTTGAATGTTTTCTGCATTGTACTATGTATTAAAAAATACTTTCTACCTATTTTATCTTCTTATACCTTTCATGTAAATCCAATTCAATGGGAAAATCTGAGTGCATCATTATAGAGTCTGATATTTTCACACCATTTTAATCAATATATATATATATATATATCAAGATCTCTCAAAAATGAAACTTACTTTCAGTCTCATAACTAAGAGTATGCGTAGATAAATGTCTTGCTTTGTTTTATTTTTATTATATTACGATTATTATTAAGTAAATATTTAAAAAATATTTAGTTTATTAAAACGTGCAATATTGTCGTTTATGAAATAACTAGATTCATATGTGTATAGTTTTATGATTTATTGCCCAAGATGCATTACTTTTGACTTATTTTCTTTTTTCAATTATATATTAATCCAGTGTATCGCCTTATTGCAGTTCAATATTTTTTAATTGTGAAATTGCTAGGAAACGCAGAGACCTAAAATTTGATACACTAAAGCAGCGTAGCAATGTACCGTATTGCTATGATTTTTGTGGAATTTAAAAATTCCTTTAAATTTACATAATTTTCTCTATGTTCTGGTTATTTTAAGATTGTATAAGTTCATGGAAAGTGTCTTAAAATGTATGTTTTCGGTAATAAAATAATATACTAGCGTATTTCTACTTGTAGGAAATAGAGAAGGTATTTAGAAACAATATTAACCCAAGACTAGGACGAACTTCACATTATGTTTTTAAGGAAACATTTAGTCATCAACATAACTCCCATGCTTCAAAATCACATTGAATTGCCTTATGTAAACTTATGGTATCAATTAGCGGATTTGTGATGAGGGCATGCAATAGGAACCTTCCACATTGTTTCTGCAAATTTAATATTTTGACGTAAATGAACAACTTCTTCATGAGCCTTCATCTTTATTATTGATCGCTCCGGGTGTTAACGGGAGAATAAGGTGGTTATGTCATCAAATGTTCGCTACATATCCTAAGGAATGAAGGTTGTCCTTGCCTTGATTCGTGAGATGGCGATTTGTCATGTATAAAAATAAATTTGCGGTTACGCGACCATGGAAGGTCATGAAGGCATCGTAATAAATGTTTCATTTAAAAATGAAATATAAGACTGCCTTGTCAGTTTAACACCTTCTGGTACTTCAAATTGTCCGACGAGTCAATTGCAGTCAAAAACATGACACGGCCACACCCCTGTTAACGAAAGAAATGATAAGGGTGTTAATTCAAGGGGACTTTAAACTTAAGCCACACACCTCTGCCCATCAAAGGTTCTTTGGCCGCAAAAAAAAAATTACAAAGCTGGTGTTTATGTATTTCTGAGCCAAAGCCAAACGCGTTTATTTATGAATTTGGTTTAAACCCATTTTTGCTATTATCTTAATATTTCTTCCAATTTTCTTTAAGACATTGCAGAGTGTCTTTCTGAACAAGGAGGGTATTCCAGATTGAATAGTTCACAGCAAATATTTTACACATCACGAGCAGAAACGGATTTTCTTGTGTGTCCGTCCTTGGATTTCTGTTTGGATTTTCAACGAATAAAAACAATATGCTTGGATCTCTTTCAAGCTCTTTAGGTTGATCTACCTTCTGCAATGCCTGCAACATCACTTTTTTCACTGCGAATCGACCTTTTCTAAACGGTTTTGAAGACCTGCAATCAAGTGATACACACTTAGAATTACAGGAAAAATAAATAGCATACTTTTAAAAATCTTTGTTTAAATAGAACAAAAGTCGTCAAAATAAGGCAACTTGTTATGCTCTCTCATGCGTTTCATAGCAATTTCAAAATAAAAAAATATTGGCATATAATAAAACGATACACAGGGTTTATATATATATATATATTAGGGTAGGTCAGATTTTGGAACAGTACAACATAGCATTTGAGAACAGTTAAAAATTCATGTCAACACAAGAGATAGTTCTCTTTAAAATGTTGTATTTTGTTGAGCATTCCAACTTTAATACAAAATAAATTCGGATTTTTATTGCGTTATCGGTGTTAACCCTGATACTTATAGCGAAAATAAACTCCTAACATTAACAATATATATATATATATATATATATATATATATATATATATATATATATATATATATATATATATATATATATATATATATATACATATATGCATATACTACACTATAATAATATATATTTTAAAGTTTATTATTTCGCGTTTTTACAGATTAGACGAACATATAAAAAATAAAAATGAATCAAAACGTTATAACATTTGATTTATTATAGAAGTATCTATATATATATGGAAATTTTATTTGTTTGGTTGTTATACGGAATCACTGGTTGAAGTTACAACCGCGGGCGTTATTACATTATCGTATGCTTACTGTTTACACTTTATAAACTACTGCACCTATTTTTTTTTCTTTTAATACCCCTCAATTTCGTCAATTGAAATAGATTTAAATGTAAAAAATACAACGTATATAATTATTGTGTGTTTCTATTTTAAAAGTGTTTATTCATTAAAAGTTTTTACTCCTTACGTGTTCGTGTTTACATTTTTTTACATCGTGTTTGCATCATCGCTGAACTTCATTTTATCGTTGTATATAGCTCAAAATTTTCAAAAGTAGACTTTAATATACACAAAATTTAAAGTATATAATTACTGTGCTTTGTTTCTATTTTAAAATATATAGTTTTTATACAGTAAAAATTACGAGCCGAGCTTAGATTTCTCGTAAAGGTAAGTAAACAGTACTTGAACTTACTATATTTATTTCAAATGTTAACAAATTTATTTTAAAAATTGGTGTATACGCACGTATGTTACCCTGCTGAAATAATATTTTTTTTCATTTAGAAAACTTATTTAACAGCGAATTTTACTTGAAAATACTATTTTTTCAAAATATCACTCAAAAATTTTTTAAATCAAATTGATTTAAAATTATTTGTGTAATTTAATATTTGAGTGTAGTTTTTTATCAGATATTTTATGGAAAGTGTCCCAAAAACTACAATTTAAACTCCGAGTCAAAATGTAATGACATTTTCGGTCTACCTGCAGCATTATAAAACGGAGCCTCTTATTTACCGGCAAATTATACAATATAGTTACTATATAATAAAACAAATACACATATATATATATATATATATATATATATATATATATATGTATATATATATATATATATATATATATACACTGATACTCACCTTCAAATTTTGCTAATCCAAAATTATTAACGAGGGAAGGCATGGATATTTGGAAAGCAGTTAATTCATGTTTACCTCTTTCATGTGAAATTACCATTTTAAAAAAAGGTGACAATACTATGTTACAAGAGGGTCAAACAAAAGAAATTCGGAATAGAAAAACAAAGTTCACTATTTGATATTTCGTCCAGTTCTTTGCAGTCGCCAAGTTTTTAGTTGTGGCTACTCTCATGTAAAATCAAATAAAGAAAATTGCTAGATCGAACAAATTATGTCCACTCGTCTTCTTCAACACCAGTGAAGTTGTTCTCTATTTTCCCAATGTCCTTGTGAAAAAATTATATCCAAACGAGTTCCCATTTTTAATGCAAACTAATTTCATATTGATCTGTTTAGATGTATTTTAATATAAGTAACATCTTATTTTTTCAGGTTCTTGTTGTGAACCGGAATAATCTAAAGGATCCGAGGATCAAAATTGGACCGAAGTTAATTTCAGCTAAGCCAAGTTGATAAAAGCATTATGAAAATAACAATAAACGAGAGGGTGTAATAAAAAATGTGTATTCATCACCATTATCTTCCACACAAAATTCCAGACCTTAATAAATATTTGTTGGTTTGTAAAAAAAAATATAAATTCCACAATCAGCAATTGCACATTTTTTATTTGATGAAGATGATTGAGGAGCAGACTCATGGAATCAGCAGATTGCATAAAAAAGGATACGTTAAACATATTTTTCTCCATGAAAGCCGCTATACTCAAAGGTAAAATATGAGGAAGTTGAAGTAAGAGAAGTTTAAAAAGAATTTTAGCCATTAGGCAAGTCAACATTTATTCCTTTATCAATGCCTAAATAAGTTATTCCAATGTATACAAACATTTTTAAGATTTTATCTAATATCACCATAATTATTAAAATAGTACACATTATTTTTTTTTTAATATTCAATATTTTTTTTTAATTCTTTCAGATGTGGAGTGTAAACTTAGAAACGATTAAAAAAATACCAACTATTTATTTTAATGCAACTTATTAAACACTATAAATAGTTTTAACATTGTGTGGTATTTTTTAAAAATCAATGACGGAAGATTTTTCTAATTATGAACTTAGAGAATCATTATTTAATGGGGCCAAGGTTCACTTGCCATATTTGCCCTCACATTCTTAGAACGTGGAACGAGCAGTCAAGTTTACACACTGTGTATAGTTTACAATGAAAACACCAATACATCAAAGCAAAATTCTTCGATCATTTGTCGACATCTATGCAGAAAATACTGTACCTGTGGAAACACTACAAAAGCCAACAAAAATCATAAGTTCTTTGATTAGTTATTCTTTAACCTTAACCGTGCGCTGCAATGGGGTAAATGAATGGTTCTTCAGCTTTAATACATCAAAAATCAGACTTTTATCTGTTCACCACTAACGCCTATATCACCAGATTGTGCCAATAGAAAGGAACACCTCTTGCCTTGATAAAGGACCCTGTTTTGATAAACTTGTGAGACTTACTTTTATCCTGAATTTCAAATAGAATACATACATCAGATCCATACACACCCCAAGAAGAATCTAACTGAAACCGAGATCCTCTCCCCGTACAAAAAAAATGGTCGTAAGTTGGAGTACTCCTGCCACATCTGGTGTGGAGCTCAAAAAATATATAAAATAAATGTGAGATTATTATTATTTTTATAAAATAGACATGCATCCCCTGGTTTAAAATATTGAAGTCTTTGGGGAGTAACACGAATATTAAAGACACATATGCAAAACCAACCAATGTTTAGTGTATTTTCGTCGAAGATTTGATACTAACGCTAAAATTACTGCTGAAGAATTTGATCTATTTTTTTGCATGAGTACTTACATAGTCCGGACGCAACTTTCGTAAATGCCATTTTATAATAATCTGAGGAAAGGAAAAACCTACTTTGTATATATATATATATATATATATATATATATATATATATATGTGTATATATATATATATATAAATATATATATATATATAATTTAAAGGAGATTAGAACAATAGTCTAAACAGCTGAGTGTATTTTAATGTAACAGTGAAATCACTAGTTTAATGAAAATACAGGAAATAGAAAGTGCTCGTTGTAATTTAGATATATAATAAGCTCGATAGTTAAATGTCCTAGAGCTAATTCAATATGTAGTAATGTTATTTATAATTTAAAATATAAAAAAAAAATTAAAAATTAAAAAATCAAATTTTAATTAAATTAAAAATCAGTTTCATAAGAAGGAACAACAACAAAATCAATTATCTGTACGATCGTTTCGGAAAACAGTGCTTTTTATTTGTGGTATACATGAAGTTATGTACAACAATTATATATAGTTTTTTGGTAAGCAAGGTCTCTTCGTCAGCAAATTGAGGAGGGTTTTTATTGAATTTAAAAGACACCATAAATAAACCTAGCATTAAAAGTAAGGCAGATGAATCTGAAAAATTGAAATAAAAGGTTTGGATTTAAAATGTATAAGAAAATTAATATGGGTTAGAGATAGAATAAGTAGAGAAAAATATATATTTTTGATTTTACATAATAAATTTTATTTAAAAAATATAGAGATGTTTACCTTTTAATTGTTCTTTTTTTGAAATCAGGAACTGTGTTTAAAATAGTCATTTAGATGTTTGCTATAGCTTTTTATCTTATTGAATGATGAATTTAAAAAGGGGGACGCTCGTGCAATAAATTGTTTCCGTTAGCGTATTTTTGATTTAAAGACGTTGCAGTTTATATATAGGGAGAGAATATTTCTATTACAAGTTTTAAGGGGAGATAATTTTCATGTGTTCTTGACTTTATTTATTGTTTATTTTACGGTTCTAAGGGAGGTAATTAGTCTAACTTAATTTATAAAAAATAATAATTATAATTGTAATCTATTTTTACTAATAAGTAATGTTTAATGATTTAAGGTGGTTTATATTTATTAAATTTAAACCAACGTTTATGACTACATGTCAGAAGCTCTTGTCTTGATTTTAATAGTTTGGTTGTACTTTTTATATATTCATATTTTAAAATTCGTAGGGTCTCTTTTGTACATAGTGCACAAAATTTATCTCCTGGTTTATATGATTTGCAAGTCTCAATTATTTGCCATTTTAAGTTGAAAGAAATATTGCGGTTTTTTAGTTGCCAAATATAGTTGGATAGAGTAGTTTGGTTTGATAGAGAGTTATTTTAAAAAGAATGTTTGTGCGTTTAAATTCTATGTTTTATTAGGCCAGATGTGGAACCAATATATATTACCTCTTGATTGTTGTGATTATTTTCCGATAGGTCTATTGTTGGATTATTATGTGGTGGGTTGATTTGTAATTGATCGGTAGATTCATTTATGTTGATGTTATTATTTAATTTGGTAGTTGAGTTTTGGCTGTTAATAGGTTCATGTAGATTTGGAGTTTTTGATACTGTGCAGCGATAGATAACATTTTTAATTTTACATGAGCCTTGTAGGGGACATTTATGTTTCCTTCTACAGTTACAGTCCGATGTATTTTGTATAGTTGTATTTTGTAGTTTATTAATTTTCTTATTATTAGAGCTAATTATTTTTTGATGAAGGTTAGGCATAGTAGAGTAAGAGCCTTTAATTGTGTTCTTATTGAAAATTTTATTATATCTATGGGGGGCTTTATAAGTTCTTATCTAATATTTTAAACAATTCTCTGGCTATGTTTGTTTCTAGGTTTTTGGAATATGGGGGATTGAACCATAGGATCTCCTTGTGTCTATTCTTACGTTTACGGGTTTTGGTTTGCTGTTTATTTGTATTATCATCTAATATTTGTAGTTTGGTTTTATCTTTTTTTGTCTCTTGGTTATTTTTCTTAACTCGTATAGGGGAAGACATTGCCATATTATATGTTATTACGCTCTTAATAGGTTTATTTTTAATGCAGTTTATGTTTGTATCAATTTCATTTGTGAATTAAATTTGTGAATTATATCAAGAGTTTTTAAGGGCCTCATTATAGTATTTTCATTTTTGGTAAATATGGATTTAGTAAAAGGCAGTCTGGAAATTCTTAAAGCGATATTGGGAACTATTGATTTTAATATTGATTTAGGGTGGTTTGATTGATTGTTGACATATAGAAGTGATTGGTTAGGTTTATGATATGGTCCAAAGATTGAATTCTCAAGATTTAAGGTTATGTCTAAGAAATTAACAATTTTTTTATTAGGGTCGATTTTTATACTAAGTCCATAATTTTTAAATAATTTATGTAGAGCTTTAATTGCTTTTTCATAATTTTTATTAGTAGAATTAGTTATGAAAAGTGCATCATCTCTATATAGCCCTCCTTCAAGTTTGAATTGTTTATGGAGTATACAATGTATTTCATTTAAAAGGAAAAGGCCAACTAGATCAGTGACCTGAGTCAAGTCCGTCTATCCCATTAAAATGTTGAAGTGGTTAGGGGTATTTTTCCTGGTCCAATATTTATTATCAAATGTTATTAAAGACTCTCTAGCTATAAGTATTAGTTTAATTTCGTCTTGAGTTATATTAGTTAATTTTTGT